>NC_140509.1:5213103-5813103 GCF_964339955.1 Pipistrellus hanaki | reverse complement strand
AAAGTAGATAGGTGGTTGCGTAGGGCTGTGAAATGGAGAGTGCCAGTTAATGAACTTAGGATTTCTTTTAGGGGAGACAAAATGCTCTAAAACTGATTATAATCATGATTGCACAACCCCATAAATACACTAAAAAACAATGAGTTGTATATTCTAAATGGGTGAATTATATTATATGTAAATTATAACTCAATAAAGCTGTTTTTTTAAAAAGAGTCAATTTTCACCTGCATGGGGGAAATATCCCAATTCAAATGTACGAGCTAGGCTACTGAAAGGAGAGGGTTTATAGCCATGCTTTCTCTGTTGGAGTTATTTGGAGTTAAAAAAAAACAACAAAAACTATAAAGACTGAGCATATAAAAACAGGGCTTACAAATAAAAACAAATATAATTACCAATTACTAGCATACTTAATTATAAACACATAATTATGTATGACATAAATGATAATATACATAAATAAATTACTAACGATGCCCTAGCCCAAGCATGTCAAACTTGGGGCTGGCATGCTTGGCTAGCCGGTTTGCTCAGTGGATAGTGTCAGCCTGTGGACTAAAGGAATCCAGGTTCGATTCTGGTCAAGGGAGCTGGGTTGCAGGATTGATCCCCAGAAGGGGGTGTGCAGGAGGCAGCCAAACAATGATTCCCTCTCGTCATTGATGTTTCTCTCTCTCTCTCCCTCTCCCTTCCTCTCTGTAATCAATAAAAATATCTATTTTTTTTAAATAAATAAAAGTAAATGACTAATAATGATTCTCCAATGAACTGGTGGGAAAGAATTGCCTAGCTTAAGAGAGACCAAGTTTTGGACTCATAGGCCTTATCTTCGGGAAAATAGTTCAAGAGAGTCAGGTGATACTCTTCCCTTATCAACCACCAACCTCCTCATTGAAGCCTTTGAAGTGAGAGATGCTCCATTTGATTTCTTTTATTGAGATACTAGTGACCCGGTGCACAAAATTCATGCATGGGGTTGGGGTGGGGGGGGGTTGTCCCTCAGCCCAGCCTGCAGCCTCTCCAATTTGGGACCCCTTGAGAAATGTTCGACTGCCCATTTACAGAGATCAGGCCATGGGGGTGTGGCTAGCTTGGGTGAGGGGCTGAGGGCTGTTTTTAGGCTGGCCACAACCCCTTCAGAGTGCGGGTCCTCGCTGGGGTGTCTGGCCAGCCTGGGTGAAGGGCTGATGGCTGTTTGCAGGCTGGCCAAGCCCTCCAGTGGGGACCCTCACCCCATGGGGGTGTGACCAGCCTGGGTGAGGGGCTCATGGCTTTTGTCCGGCTGGCTACACCTCCTTTAGGGTGAGGTTCCCCACTGGGGTGCCTGGCCAGCCTGGGTGAGGGGCTGATGGCTGTTTGCAGGCTGGCCACACCCCCTGGAGTCCCAAGCTCCCAGCCCCTCCTTTTTTTCTTTCTGTTTTTTCAGCACCTCCTTGAATGGAGGCCAGGGCCAGCTGGAAGCAGGTATCTGGGATTTATTTATCTTCTATAATTGAAACTTTGTAGCCTTGAGGGGAGGCTAGGGCCGGCCAGGGTGTGGTGGGTAATTTGGCTTCCTCCATCACCCAGGCAACCCAAGCTTCCTGCTCACTCCAGCTCTGTAGCCACCACCATCTTTGTTGAGTTAATTTACATACTTGCTCCTGATTGGCTGGTGGGTATAAGAGAGTAATAGTCAATGTTTCTCTTTTATTAGTGTAGATAATTGACATATAACATTATATTAATTTCAGTTGTATAACATAATGATTTATATGTTTATACTAGAAGCCCGATGCACGAAGATTCGTACCAGAATGGGCCTTCCTTTCCCTGGCTGCTGACACCACTTTCATCACTTTTGCTCTGGCTGGAGCCACCTTTCCACCTTCCTACGCAGCTCAGAGCCCAGAGCGGTAGGGGCGGGCCAGAATGCCTGCGTCGTCGTCGCCATGGCAATGACTCAAGCATCCTGACCTGCCCCTGGCAACGTGGCTGGCTTCATATGCAAATTAACCACAATCTTTGTTGCATACTAACTCCTGATTGGCTGTGGGCATTGCAAAAGTACGATCAATTAGCATGTTTGTTTGATTCAAGTGAGGTCTGGGGAGAGCCCTGGCACCTGTATTTTATCAGGTATTACAGGCTGAAGAGCACTGCTTACACAGACAGAAAGAGCAACCACAGCAAAGCTGCGGCTCAAAGAATGCCTGTGATAGGGAAAGTCAACCACAGTACTCCGCAGAGAGCCTTCCTTCCCAAACGTGCCCAGGCGCAGGCCTCACAGGGTACCTGGCTCTCGGGACTGGCTATCATCACAAATGTGCAGGTCCAGGCGGGAGATGAGCAGATGGTAGGAGGACTCTTTCACATCAAAGCTCTCAAAGTACTGGCTGAGCCGGCTGCTGCTGCTGCTGCTGCTGCCCTGGCTGCCACCAAATGCCTGGGCCCAGGACTGCTGGGCACTGGGAGCAGGTGGGGTGATCTACATGCGATAGAGAGAAAAACAAGATGTCCAAACCCTGAGAGACTCGGCTGCAGACTTTTTAAAGCTTTAGTCCAGCCTGAAGAAAAGCACAATTCAGCAGATGCCCCTTCCCTCTCTTAACTGTTCACCTGGTAATGCAGGTCTGGTCTGTCTCACCAAAATTGCCCAAATTCCCAAAAGCCTAATTATAATTAGTCTAGTAACAAGTCAGAGTACTATTCTAAAGTCTGAATTGCTCCCCAAGCTTTCACTCCCCAGGAATGAGCTGACTGATGCTAAAACACCTCCTAAGAAATCTTCCCTAAACACCCTCTTTTGCCCCAATAAATGCCTGTCTGTGCTCTCATAGCACAGTGTTTCTCTGTTACACCACTCATATCACAGTACAATAACTTGCTGGTGTCCATATTTCAAAACAGTGAGAGCTCCAAGGAAGGAACAAGAGGCTTTAGTCTACTTTTCCTCTCCGTTGGTGAGCCCTGCGCACCTAACACACCAGAGGTAAGAACAGAACAAATTAATAAATCAGAGCCAAGGCGAAGCCTATGCACACCCAGAAGTAAATGACAAATCTCCCAAATAAGCCAAATGCAGTCTAGATTCCACCTATGTGGTATGAACAGGTAGGGCCTACCATTTCCCCAGCCCCACCAAGGGGATGTTTTGCCTCTAACCTGTCCAGGTTCAGGGGCCAGGCTCTTTCTCTGCTGGGCTGACTTCTCCATGGCCTCACTCAGGGACTCTGCATACTTCATCATTGCCTTGAGCTGCGAGTCAGTTAGCACCCAGAGCAGGTCATCCAACAGGAACATCAGCTTGGAGGCCACGACATTGCAATCTTTGGTCTGAAGGGGCCATACAGAACACAGATTCAACACCTTGCATCATTCCAAATCCTAAAGTGACTATCGCCCAATCAATTTCAGAGATGGCTTTTCTTAATCAATAAAGAAATAAAAACTTAAAAAAAGATGGCTTTTCAATTCCAAAGACGTGCAAGTATCAAGCACTTTGGAGAATCAATTTCTTAAAAGTACTAAAGCAACAACAAGACAACTGCAAGGTACCTATGTCAGTGTCCCTAGAAATGGGTAAAAATTGTGGTTTTCAAAATTAAGATGACAGGGAGATGGAAATGTTCTCTTATTAGTGGACAAGAGACCTGGTACAAAAAAATTCATGCACTGGAAGGGGGTTCCCTCAGCCTGGCCTGCCCCCTCTCACAGTCCAGGAGCCTTTAGGGGCAGGAGGCGACCCGGCGATCAGGGGAAGGTGATGCCCCATCACACCTCTGCTGCTGCCACTGCAGGGAGCGCAAGCCTCGGCTGGCCCTGGGTACCTGAGCCTCAGGCAGCCCTGGTCAGCCGCCATCCGAGACCTGCCTGCATCTCAGTACAGCCCTGGGAAGCTGGAGGGCTGAGGGGACTGGGGGACTCTGGAAGGCAGACACATGGAGTGGCTGGACCCACCTGGGGGTGGGCCTGGCCGTGTCACGCACCTGCCGCCCTGGTGGGGCTAGGGCCTGGGTGCTGCCATCTTGTGGCTATGGGCACTGCCATCTTTAAGGCTGTGGCAGTCAATTAGCACATTCCCTCCTTATTGGCTGTGGGTGCTGCCATCTTTTGTGAGGCATGACAGTCAATTAGCATATTCCCTCTTTATTAGATATGACACTGTGGCAGCACTGAATTGTAGGCCCTGCCCTTTCTACTGTCATTCCAGAGGCCAATTAACATCAAGAAAAGAGGGTAGCCCAGCCAATGTAGCTCAGTGGTTGAGCTTCTACCAATGATTCAGAAAATCATGGTTTGATTCCTGGTCAGGGCACACGCCCATGTGCAGGCTAGATCCCCAGTGGGCAGCTGATCAATGATTCTCATCATTGATGTTTTTATCTCTCTCTCTCCTTCTCCTTTCCTCTCTGAAATCATTAAAAATATATTTTTTAAAAAGAAGGAAAAAAAGAAAGAAAAATGGTATACCAACTCCCGGGTTTTCTAGGAGAATAAAAGATGGCAGTTTTCGTGAGGACAGAGAACAGACTCACTCTTCTTTTGAGGGCTATTTGGATCCTGCCTTGGTTGGTAATAAGCCTCAGTGGGGTGGTGACCAGGTCCTGATCACCATTGTCGGTAGCATCTGCCTCAATCCGAAGGGTTTGCCAAGTTATTTCCTTAAATGTTAAAACCTGGAAGGAGAGAGTAAAATCCCTTAATTCTGTGGATGAAATTAACCAAAAGACAGGAAGTGCAAGGGAGAGACTCCCACCATTCTCAGTTGGGATGCTACCAATAGAAGGCAGTGGATCAGAGATCCATAATTGAGGGAAAAAATATAGCAATAACACTGGACAGGGATTCCTGCATTCCCAGGAATAGGGTATCATTTGAGGAAACTCCCAAAGCAGGAATACTATCCTTTGAGAACCAGTCCTACTGTAAATCTCCCCATTCTCTCCTCTTGCAATGCTAGAGCTGTCACCTCTCCTCGGCGGGGGTCAGTGATGCGGGTGAGACGCAGGTCACTCTGCTGCCAGCTGGGGTTCACACTATAGCCCTGGAGCTGCCACAATTCAAAAGAAGCGTGGAAGGCCTTCGAGTGAATCTTGATGGTGATGGAATTGACGACGATGAACATCCCCTCCACCACCTTCTCAGCAAAGCCATACTCACTACAACAAACGAGGCAGACCAATGTCAGAACCCGGTGAAACCATACACACACTGGGTGACATCAGGCAAGACTGTTAACAATGCCCACCTTTGGGTGCTAGAACTATGGATAATTTTTTGCTTTATTTCTTTCTTCCCATTTCTACTTTCTTATACATTTTACATTTCTAATAAAATTTTATGATGATACAGTACTCTTTTGGATGATATTTTTTTTTAAAATGAAATAAAATGGGGGAACAGGTGAAGGCATATGCTGGGGGTAAGGGAGGCTGGGGGGAGCTCAAGGGGGAAAAAGGAGACATATGTACTACTATTTGTAATACTTCAAACAATAAAAAAACGAAATAGAGTTTATTTAGAAACAATCTCCTTTCTCTTACAAAGAATAAATTGAAAAATCTTTTTATAATCCAGAAAATACCTGAAATAAGGATTTGAGTGTTTTCTGTAAGGGGAGGCATAACTATATAAAAGGAACACTAAGTTTCTATAAAACCTTCAAAGACATAGTATACTCCTCAAAGGTAGTGGAAAGAGGAAATACAGCTAGGTGAGTGAGAGGCATAATACTTGGAAATCTAATCATGAATAGTCCCACCTTGTTCTAGCCGGTGTTCTCAGTGGTTAGAGCATCAGTTTGCACACCAAAGGGTTTTGGGTTCAATTCTTGGTCAAGGGCATGTACCTGGGTTGCAGGTTTGCTCCCTGTCCTTTATTAGTGCACAGTCAGTGTGGCGCTCTCACATCGATGTTTCTCTCTCTCTTTCTCTCTTTTTCTCTACCTCTCAAAGAAAAAATATCTTCAGATGATGATTAAAAAAAGAAAAACAGCCGAAACCGGTTTGGCTCAGTGGATAGAGCATCGGTCTGCAGACTGAAAGGTCCCAGGTTCGATTCCAGGCAAGGGCATATACCTTGGTTGCAGGCATATCTCCAGTAGGGGGTGTGCAAGAGGCAGCTGATGGATGACTTTCTCTCATCAATGTTTCTAACTCTCTATCTCTCTCCTTTCCTCTCTGTAAAAAAAATCAATAAAATATATTAAAAAAAAAAAAAAAAGAAGAACAGCCCAACCTTTACCCTATCAAATATATCCCAAAGACCATAGCTGTACTTCCACAGTGAGAGGCCAGAAATGGCAAGAAGAGGAATGAATTATAAACTAAAGCAAATGAACATATGCAGTTGACCCTTGAACAAAACTGGGGTTAGGGAGACTGACTCTCCTATGCAGTCGAAATCCATGTTTAACTTTCAATTCTCCCCAAAACTTTACTAAGAACCTACTGTTGACTGGAAACCTTACCAGTAACATGAACAGTTTGATTAACACATTTTGTATATTATATGTATTATATACAGTATTCTTACAATACAGTAAGCTAAAGAAAAGAAAATATCATTAAGAAAATCATAGGAAGAGAAAACTCATTTACAGAACCATACATATTTATTGAAAAAAATCCGGTCCTGGCTGGGTGGCTCAGTTAGAGTGTTGTCCTGTACACCAAAAAAGATTGTGGATTCGATTCCTGGTCAGGATACATACCTAGGTTGGGGGTTTTATTGCTGGTCGGGGCATATTAAGAAGCCAGATGTCTTTCTCTCTCTCCCTTTTTCTCTCTCTTGAAATTCAATAAATTCAATCCTCGGATGAGGATTAAAAAATAATAATAAATAATAAGTAAAATAGGGAAAACTAACATATGGCATTAAAAACCAAAATAAGCGTTATCTTTAGGGGTGGGTATGCTAGAAAGGACAATTATAGCACCTTTATTCATATTTTCCAAAGTTTGAAAGTTACCAAAATTTCCTTCAATAGGTAAATGGATAAACTGTGGTACACCCAGACAATGAAATACAGTTCAGCGTTAAAAAGAAATGAGCAAGAGAGACATAAAAAGATATACAGGAACAGTAAATGCATATTACTAACTGAAATAAGCCAATCTAAAAAAAAATAGGACCATACTATATGATTTCAACTATATGATATTCTGAAAAAGAAAAAACTAGAGCCCAACCAGTATGGCTCAATGATTGAGCATCGACCTATAATCCAGGAGGTCACGGTTCAATTCCTGGTCAGGGCACATGCCCAGGCTTGATCCCCAGTGTGGGGCATGAAGAAGGCAGCCAATCAATGATTCTCTCTCATCACTGATGTTTTTATCTCTCCTCCTCTCTTTCTCTCTGAAATCAATAAAAAATAGATTTTAAAAGAAAAAAATAACAAAAGGAAAAACTAGAAAGTGAAAGGACCAGTGATTGCCAGGGGTTGAGGTTGAGGTAAAGGCTGAATAAGTAGGGTACAGAGGATTTTTAGAGCAGTGAAAATACACAGTATGATACTATAATGATTAATAAAAGTCATTATATATTTGTTCAAAAACATAAAATAGCTGAAACCGGTTTGGCTCAGTGGATAGCGCATCGGCCTGGGGACTGAAAGGTCCCAGGTTCGATTCCGGTCAAGGGCATGTACATTGGTTGTGGGCATATCCCCGGTAGGGGGTGTGCAAGAGGCAGCTGGTCGATGTTTCTCTCTCATCAATGTTTCTAACTCTCTCTCCCTCTCCCTTCCTCTCTGTAAAAAAATCAATAAAATATATTTTAAAATAATAATAATAATTGTTGTGGTTAGATCTTGGGTACATAGGGTTTCATTACATTATTCTCTCTACTTTAGTGTATGTTTGAATTTTCCATAATTTAAATTTTTTATTCTTTAATTAAAAAATGATCTGGACCAGTAATATTTCCAACTAACCTCTGTCCTGAAGCCAGAGCAATGGGAGACTGTCCATTGGGAGGCCGCGGCTCCTCACATGTCTTCATCTCCACCTCCACCTTATCCAGACACTGAAATAAAAGCCACAGAGAGCTAAGCATGTGCACAGAAACCCACATCGCACAGACTGGTCTTACTCATCCCTGCTCAGCGCCTAGCTGAATGCTACGCTCACAGTGGGCAGACAATATCTGTTGAATGAATGAAGGAACAAACTGAAATACCAAGAGAGGTCTCATCTTTTCCCTTTCACTTCCATTAACAGAAGAACTCCATAACAAGCATGGGATTAGCTCACAGCAGAAAACATAAATCCAAGTTACAGAGATATTACCAGCTTTCAGTATTCCAGTCCTTGGGATAAAGATATGCACCAGTCAGTTCCTAAAGAGCTATCATTTGATAGTCACCCAATAGTCAGCATTAACTAAACTTCCAATTTTTCCTGTTAAGATTCTAAGGGAAAATAGGAAAATCTAAGTACCTGTGCAGCAAAACCTGTTATGAAAAACTACAAAACAAAACCAACTCAGGGCTCCTGGGTCTTGTCTCAGCTCTAATTCCTATACTGCCCAGCAGTCCCAGCACTAGTCCAAACAATACTCTGTCTCAGAGCGAAGCTCACAGCCAGATAAAGCACCCACGGCTCCCAAAAGGAACAACCTATTAGGACTCCTCCCTATCTTCTCTCAGA
The DNA here is from genome assembly GCF_964339955.1 of Pipistrellus hanaki. NCBI lineage: Eukaryota > Metazoa > Chordata > Mammalia > Chiroptera > Vespertilionidae > Pipistrellus > Pipistrellus hanaki. The sequence goes on along the minus strand of NC_140509.1, from coordinate 5,804,467 downwards.
TCTCTTAAAACTACCCAAGTTAAAACCAAAATGGCAGCATAGGTAAACATCTGAACTTGCTATCGTGCATAACCACTTCAAAACTACAACTAAAAGACAAAACGGGTATCATCCAGAACCACAGGAAGGCTGGCTCAGTGGAAATTATACAACTAGAAAGGAAGAGAAAAGCACACTGAAACTCGGAAGAGGGTCAGAGGTGCAGAAGTGAAGTGCAGAAGTATGGAGGCGTGTGCGCAGAAAGGGATGTCTGTCAACTGAGTATGCTGTTGTCTTTTTCAATCAGGAGGGAGATACAAGCTCCCGACTGCTCTAAACTCCAGTTCCGGGTGAGACTATGAGGGCCCAGATTCATACGGGGAATAACTGGACTGTCTGACATTAGGTAGAACTCGACGGCGGCTTTCTCTCAGAGGTGCTTGCAGCGATCATTGTTCCTGCACGCTGCCGCAGGACACAGAGACACAGGACCTCTACTAGGCAGGGCTGATAGTCAGCCATTGCTGGTGATTCCCTGAGACCCTGCTCCACCCAATTTACAACCCCACCCAAGCTGTGTGCAAAAGCTTTTGCATATGAATGGCCTGGCCCTTCACAATCTGAAGCCTAACATACTGCAGCTAGGTCAAAGAGGCCCAGACCCTCCAAAAGAAGACCCAAGGCTGACAGCAGCTTGCATTGCTTCACAGCTGCGCCTCATCTGGGCACCTCCAAAATCCAAACAAAGAAAAGGAATCTGCAGATCTCTCTGTAGCTCCTGCTGGGTGGCCTTAGGCAGAGGCTAAATCAGCACCTCTTTAGAGATCCAAGAGCCAGTGTATCCAGTGGTCAGAGAGAGACTATCCAGACTAGAACTCTTCAGATACATAAAAGACACACTCAGGGGACAGACTCAGTTAGTGCCAAAGCCCCACTGAAGCAAGTCTTGCCTCATAAGAGTGTCTCCAACACAGAAGTTCTCCCATCATAGACAAAACTGATCCTCACAGCCAATTGGCCTAGAGGTCAATTCCTCCCAGTGATACCAACAACAATCAAGACTTAACTACTATAAGACTGTGCATACAGCCCACAAAGGGGTGCCCCAAGTGTCCACCTCAAGTAATCAGGGAGGCTGAGCCATTGGGCCCTATAGGACACCTAGCACACAAAGCCACTCTATTAACAGGGAAGCAGCCAAAATTTGGAGACAAAAAAACAGGTCACAAATGAAAGAAATGACGGAAAGCAAACAACTGGATATAGAGTTCAAAACCACAGTTATGTTACTCAAGAATCTTCTAGAAAAACACCGATAAATTTAGTAGACCCTCAAGTATATGAAAAAGCACCTACTAGAAATTAAGCATACACTGACTAAAATAAAAAAATATCAATAATATACAGAGATGCGATCCAAGATGGCTGCTCGGGTAGGCAACTAGCCGCAGCCGCACACAACAATTTTAATAAAATACAACTAAAATATAAAATGGACATTACCCAGAACTACAGGAAAGTCGACTGACTGGAAATCCTACAACAAGAAGCAAGGAGAAAACCAGAAGGAAGCACGGAGAAGCTGTAAAAGCCTAAGGTACGGAGACACGCGGCGCGCGCGGAGAGGACGGAGCTGGAGAGGAGGGAGGCCGAGTGCCTGGCGGGCGTTCCCTAGCGGAAAGGAGATAAAACTCCGACTGTGCTGGGCCCCTGACTGCTCTGAACCCCCGTTCTGGGCCAGACCCCGGGGACTCAGGCTCAGCCATAGGGAGCTGGGCTGTAAGTCGGAACCCCGGGGTAGCGGAGAAAGGAGGTCCCGGAGGCGCGCACACTGCCCCCAGAGAAGGGACGGTCGGCTGTGCAGCGGGATTGCCCTGACGGGAAGAAGACTGGGGCTCCAGACTGCTGTGAACGCCACCTCCAACTCCACTCCCAACTGAACTGAACCCCAATACCGGGCTCATTGTGGGAGAGCATAGACTGTTTGGCAGCAGGCGAAAATCGAGGGCACCTTTCTCTCAGAGGCGCCGGCAGCGAGCACTGAAGGACCCGCATAGGGCGGGGCTGACGGAAGCCAAAGCTGCAGGCTCCACCCTGAAATCCCGTCCCATCTGTAACTGCGAAATGCGACAACAAAATAGATCACAAACGAAAGAAATGGAGGACAAAAAGCGTCTGGATATAGAGTTCAAATCTACGCTTATAAGGTTTTTCAAGAATTTCCTAGAAAAGATGGATAAGGCCTATGAGGATATGAAAAGAGACCATCAAGAAATGATAAGGGAACAACAAGAAATAAAGAATACATTGTCTGAAATAAAAAATATTCTACAGAGTCCTAAAAACAGAAGGGAAGATCGCAAGAATCAAGTCAAAGATTTGGAACATAAAGAGCCAGAAGACACTCCTCCACAGAAGCTAGAAGGCAAGAGAATCCAGAAAAATTGAAGATAATGTAAGAAACCTCTGGGACAACTTCAAGCGAACCAACATCAGAATTATGGGGGTTCCAGAAGATGAGAGAGAGCAAGATATCGAAAACATACTGAAAGAAATAGTGAAAGAAAACTTCCCGCACCTGGTGAAAGAATTTGACTTACAAGTCCAGGAAGTGCACAGAACTCCAAACAAAAGGAATCCAAAGAGGACCACACCGAGACACATCATTATTAAAATTCCAAGAGCAAAAGATAAAGAGAGAATATTAAAAGAAGCAAGAGCAAAGAAGGTAGTAACTTATAAAGGAGCACCTATACGATTGTCAGCTGACTTCTCAACAGAAACCATGCAGGCCAGAAGGGAATGGCAAGAAATATACAAGGTGATGAATAGCAAGAACCTACAGCCAAAAATAAGCTACCCAGCGAAGCTATCACTCAGAATCGAAGGCCAGATAAAGAGCTTCACTAATAAAAAAAAGCTAAAGGAGTTCATCACCACCAAACCAGAATTATATGAATTGCTGAAGGGGGTTCTTTCAGAAGAGAAAGTAAACAAAGATAAAAATTATGAACAACAAATACGTAATTACCAACAAGTGAATCTAAAAACCAAGGAAATTAAAAAAATCTGATGAACAATATTAACTGTTGAATATAATAGAATCAGAGGTATGGAAGGGGAGTGAACTGACGATTCTTGGGGAAAAGGGGAGAGGGGGGCGTGGGAAGAGACTGAACATAAACTGTGCACCTATGGATGAGGACAATGGGGAGAGGGGAAAGGGCAGAGGGTGGGGGTGGGAACCTGGTGGAGGAGAGCAATGGTGGAGGGGGGGGGGAAGGAACATTTGTAATAATATGAAAAATAAAAACTTATTAAAAAAAAAAATAATAATAATAATAATAATATACAGAGATGCAACAGTAGACTAGAGGAACCCAAGAATCAAGTCAAAGATTTGAAATTGAAAGAAGACAAAAAACATCCAACCAGAAAAGAAAAAATCAAAAAGAATTCAAAAATATGAAGATAATGTAAGAAGCCTCTGAGACAACTTTAAGTGTATCAACATCTGAATTATGGTGGTGCCAGAAGAAGAGAGAGAGCAAGATATTGACCTATTTGAAGAAATAATGACAGAAAACTTCCCCTACTTGGTCAAAGAAATAGACTTACAAGTCCAGGAAGTACAGAGAACTCCAAACTAAAGGAATCCAAAGAGGACCACACCAAGACACATCATAATTATTATGCCAAGGGCAAAAAATAAAGAGAGACTATTAAAAGCAGCAAGAGAAAAACAGTTAGTTACCTACAAGGGAGCACCCATACGACTGTCAGCTGATTTCTCAATAGAAATTATGCAGGCCAGAAGGAAGTGGCAAGAAATATTCAAAGTGATGAATGGCAAGAACCTACAGCCAAGATTATTCTACCCAGCAAAGCTATCATTTTGAATTGAAGGTCAGATAGAGCTTCACAGATAAGAAAAAGCTAAAGGAGTTCATCACCACCAAACCAGTATTATATGAAATGCTAAAAGGTATTCTTTTCTTTTTTTTTTTTAATATATATTTTATTGATTTTTTACAGAGAGGAAAGGAGTGGGAGAGAGAGTCAGAAACATCGATGAGAGAGAAACATCGACCAACTGCCTCTTTCACACCCCCTACCAGGATGTGCCTGCAACCAATGTACATGCCCTTGACCGGAATCGAACCTGGGACCTTTCAGTCCGCAGACCGATGCTCTACCACTGAGCCAAACCGGTTTTGGCTGAAAGGTATTCTTTAAGAAGAGGAGGAAGAATAAAAAGGTAAAGATAAAAGTTATGAACTACAAAGTGACAACAAATACCATATTTTCCGGTGTATAAGACGACTTTTGAAACGAAAAAAAGCCTGCTCAGATTGGCCAGAGTCAGAGAGCGGTCTATTAAAGAAAGAACTGGTGTTGCCTCGGAAGTGGGGGGTAGTCTTATACAAGCGAATATAGGCCTAAACGTATGTTTTAACTGTAAAATTAGGGGGGTCATCTTATACGCCAGAAAATACGGTACATATCTATCAAAAAGTGAACCTAAAAACCAAGTGACTAAAAAGTCTGATGAACAGAATAAAACTGGTGAATATAATAGGATCAGGGGATAGAAAGGGAATGGACTGACAATTTTTGGGGGGGAAGGGGTGTGGGAAGTATGAGAAGAGACTGGACAAAAATCATACATCTATGAATGAAGATAGTGTGTGTGGGGGGGGGGGGGAGGGTAAAAGGCAAAGGGTGGGGTGGGAACCAGTGTAGGGGAGCTATTGGGGGGAAGGAGAGAGAGAAACAACTGTAATAATCTGAACAATAAATATTAGAAAATTTTTAAAAATCTCTACCACAGACATCCCCTGGATTATTTGCAATCAAGACAAACCATTACCAAGCAAATTGGGTGCGTCTTCAACTTTGTCCACTGGATCTGCAAGAGAAAAGCAAAGATTCAGGACTGTGGAAGGCAGGCCTGCTGGCCAAAGAAAGCAACAGCACTCTGACCCCCATTCTCACCCTGATGGAGGCCTTGTTGCAGTAGACCCGAGTGATGGCTAACCAGGTAGGCAGCTCCAGCACATTCTGTAGAACCTCTTCATCCAGCTCCAAGTTGGTCAGCTGACCCTCCCCTTTCAGGGTACTCAAATTGATTTTGTCTGGGGAAAGATTCTTAGTGAACCTGAAAAGAGTAACGATAAGAACCCATTATTTCCATGGGAACATGCTAAACAGTATTACCGCCAATAACACTTCTGAATTTAGAGAAAAGAGAACAATAAAGAATAAACAACTAATAATCACACTGTCTCTATGCCACGGAAGATGTTGGGTGTAACTATCATTGTACTCATGATTGTGTCATCTTTCCACTCAAGAGCCTACAATGGGGATTCTGGGAATATGGTTGTAGCAGTAGCATCATAGGCTTTTGATATTTCTGAATCCCCATATAAAAACAGACAGAGCATGGGGGGGAGGGGACAAGAAGAGAGTAACCAAAAAACAAAACAAAACACACACACACATACACACACACACACACAGATCAATTAGACAGCAACACAAAAAGCCCATGGACAGCCCAACTGCAGTGGACAGCCCAACTGCAGTTGGTTGAGCATCATCCCATGCACTGATAAGTTGTGGGTATGATCCCAGTCAGGGTACTTATGAAGGCAACCAATCAATGTTTCTCTCCTCCCACCCCCTCTAAACATGTCCTTGGGTGCGAATTTTTTAAAAATAACACTAGAAAATAAAGCATCCTTATAACCCACCGCCCATACAAGCAAGAGAGCAAAAACATCAACAGCCACAAGACATGAGTGCTATAAGCAGCTGTGCAGATCTACATAGAGAGAAGCAATAAGACATCTGACAGACCAGAGAACAGAAGAACCCCAAGTCAACCAAGTCTTAAATGTAAGACAATGTGACCAATTTGAGAATAGCATTTGAAACTGGAGGGGTTCTGTCCATTGTGTGGCCCAAAGTAGCTGAAGAAGTCTAGCCCTATAAACTCATATAACTAACCCAGGCTTCTTCTCAGGACAGGGACCCTGCACATAGAAGAAACTGCCGGGAGAGGAATCCAAATTAAGATGGGGTAACAAATGAAAAAAAAAAGTCCAAATTAAAGGGAGAATCTAAGATGGCTGCTCGGGTAGGCACCTAGCCGCAGCCGCACACAACAATTTCAATAAAATACAACTAAAATATAAAATGGACATTACCCAGAACTACAGAAAAGTCAACTGACTGGAAATTCTACAACGAGAAGCAAGGAGAAAACCAGAAGGAAGCGCGGAGGAGCTGTAAAAGCCCAAGGTACGGAGACACGCGGCGCGCGGAGAGGACGGAGCCGGAGAGGAGGGAGGCCGAGTGCCTGGCTGGCGTTCCCTAGCGGGAAGGAGATAAACACTCCGACTGTGCTGGGCCCCCAACTGCTCTGAACCCCCGTTCTAGGCCAGACCCTGGGGACCCAGGCTCATCCAGAGGGAGCTGGGCTGTAAGGCGGTACCTAGGAAAGCAGGCGAAAGGAGGTCCCAGAGGCGCGCACAGTGCGCGCAGAGAAGGGCCGGCCGGCTGTGCCGTAGGACTGCCCTGGCAGGAAGGAGACAGGGGCTCCAGACTGCTCTGAACGCCACCTCCAACTCCCCTTCCAACTGAACTGAACCCCAGTTTCGGGCCCATTGCGGGAGAGCCTACACTGTTTGGTAGCAGGCGAAAATCGAGGGCACCTTTCTCTCAGAGGTGCTTGCAACAAGTACTGAAGGACCCTGAGTCTCAGGAGTCGCATAGGGCGGGGCTGACGGAAGCCAAGGTTGTAGGCTCCACCCTGAAACCCCGCCCCATCAGGAAAGATGCCTGCGAAAATGCCTAAACCAAATAGATCACAAACGAAAGAAATGGAGGACAAAAAGCGACTGGATATAGAGTTCAAAACCACACTTATAAGGTTTTTCAAGAGACTCCTAGAAAAGGCCGATAAAATAAATGAGACCTATGAGGATATGAAAAGAGATCAACAAGAAATGATAAGGGATCAACAAGAAATAAAGAATACATTGTCTGAAATAATAAATATTATACAGAGTCCTAAAAACAGAATAGAAGATCGCAAGAATCAAGTCAAAGATTTGGAACATAAAGAGCCAGAAGACACTCCTCCGCAGAAGCTAGAAGGCAAGAGAATCCAGAAAATTGAAGATAATGTAAGAAACCTCTGGGACAACTTCAAACGATCCAACATCAGAATCATGGGGGTCCCAGAAGATGAGAGAGAGCAAGATATCGAAAACATACTGAAAGAAATAGTGACAGAAAACTTCCCCCACCTGGGGAAAGAATTGGACTTACAAGTCCAGGAAGCACACAGAACTCCAAATAAGAGGAATCCAAAGAGGACCACACCAAGACAAATCATAATTAAGATTCCAAGAGCAAAGGACAAAAAGAGAATATTAAAAGCAGCAAGAGCTAAGCAGGTGGTTACCTATAAAGGAGCACCTATACGATTGTCAGCTGATTTCTCAACAGAAACCATGCAGGCCAGACGGGAATGGCAAGAAATATTCAAGGTGATGAATAGCAAGAACCTACAGCCAAAAATACTCTACCCAGCAAAGCTATCACTCAGAATCGAAGGTCAGATAAAGAGCTTCACTAATAAAAAAAAGCTAAATGAGTTCATCACCACCAAACCAGAATTATATGAATTGCTGAAGGGGGTTCTTTCAGAAGAGAAAATAAATAAAGATAAAAATTATGAACAACAAATACGTAACTATCAACAAGTGAATCTAAAAACCAAGGAAATTAAAAAAAAAATCTGATGAACAATATTAACTGTTGAATATAATAGAATCAGAGGTATGGAAGGGGAGTGAACTGATGATTCTTGGGGAAAAGGGGAGAGGGGAATGTGGGAAGAGACTGAACATAAACTGTGCACCTATGGAAGAGGACAATGGGGAGTGGGGAAAGGGCAGAGGGTGGGGTGGGAAGGGGGGGGAAAGGAACACTTGTAATAATATGAACAATAAAAATTTATTTAAAAAAAAAAAAAAAAGTCCAAATTAAAGGGTATAGGCTATGGGGGGAGGATAAGCACTTATATTTTTTAACACTACTTGAAACAACAGAAGAGGAGATCTATAAGTTAAAATATGAAACAGCCGAAACCAGTTTGGCTCAGTGGAGAGAGCATCATCTGCAGACTGAAAGGTCCCAGGTTCGATTCCAGTCAAGGGCATGTACACTGGTTGCGGGCACATCCTCGGTGGGGGGTGTGCAGGAGGCAGCTGGTCGATGTATCTCTCTCATCGATGTTTCTGGCTCTCTCTATCCCTCTCCCTTCCTCTCTGCGAAAAATCAATAAAAATAAAAAAATAAACCTTTCTGTTTAAAAAAATTATTTATTTAAAAAATAAAAATAAAATAAAATATGAAACAGTAAGAGGCTAATTATTAGCTTGTTAAGTAGAGTAAAATGAACTCCAGCCCCCTACACATACCTTTGATGTTATAAAATACATGACCTCTACCTAGTCTTGCCAAAGGGATTGAACCTGAATCTCATCATGCTACTCACAGGGTCCAGTTGTTAATTTGCAGAAAATACAGGACAGAGGAAAACTGCTGAGCTGCACTCTAAGTGTGCAATCAGGAAGTTTCAGACCATGGGAAATTCTATAGGTCAAGTGGCCTGGACATAAACAATCCACACAGGCCAATCTCCTCACTAGTCTACTTTCACGGTCTAGTCTTTGCTCATGTGTTCTCACCACTCCCTTTTCTGCCATTCAAGGCCCAACTCAAGACTGCTCACTAAGGCTTTCTTTCCCTAACCGCTGCAACGCATATTAAACAATTAGGGTTGCCCTAGCTGGTTTGGCTCAATGGATGGAGCATCGGCCTGCGGACAGAAAGGTCCCAGGTTCGATTCCAGTCAAGGGCACATGCCTGGGTTGTGGGCTCAGTCCAGCGTTCAGGAGGCAGCCAACCAATGATTCCCTTTCATAATTGATGTTTCACTCGCTTCCTCTCCCTTCCTCTCCGAAATCAATAAAAATAAAAAAAAAGTTTAAAAAATTTTTAGGATATTAGGATATCCTCTAATTCTCCCCTGTGCATCCACCCCCTGAGCAATTAGATGTTATGCTCTTTGAAGTCAGGGGCTTAGTCTTAGCCAACCCTCCTAATCTAAATGGCTACCTGGCAGAATTCTGGGCCTATGTACCGTAACTTTTTATTTTTTGTACCGTAACTTTTAGCTAATTACACTGCTGGCTAATGTGCCAGCTCCCTTCTCTCATCTCCTTTGGCGGATCAATTTAAGGCCAGTTTTTCAGAGCAAAACCTGCTCTCCTGTATGACAAACTATCTAGGTGAATCTCATCCCTGTCATTCTTTCTCACTGTTACGCCTCTCATAATTACTATTTTCAACACAGTAATTAATTGTATTTGATCTTCCACTGTAACTATACTTAGCCCTTACATATATTAGATGCTAATAGTTGACTTTAGATTAATACATATTGTTTACTACCCAGCTAGCATAGCTCTGGTTGAGCATCAACCTATGAACCAGAAGGTCAAGGTTGGATTCCTGGGCAGGGCACATGCCTGGGTTGCGGGCTTAATCCCCAGTGTTGGGTGTATGGAAGATAGTCAATCAATGATTCTCTCTCATCACTGATGTTTCTATCTCTCTCTCCCTCTGAAATCAATAAAAATATTATATATATATATGTGTGTGTGTGTATATATATATATATATATATATATTGCCAATTTTTTATTTCTCACCCATATCCTTTTCTTTTACTAAGCTGTGTTTCTAGTGTTTTTGGTTTTCCTTAAACCATAAGATCATGACATGTAAGAGTTTTATCTTGAATTGTTTTCTACAATGCTCAAAATGGTATTGTGTTCAAAGACTCTAACAATAATTCAAACGACAGTAAAAACAATTTTAGAAATTTATAAATGTGCAAAACAATGTTGTATATTAATAAGGGATACATAGGAATGCACTGGCATGATAAAAAATTTCAGGAAAAGTGCTTATATGTGGGATAAAGGAAGGGATCAACAGGAAGCTTCAACTATATGAATAATACTTATTTCTCAATGGAGTTGGGAGGTGACTGTATGGCTGTTCATTATATTACTCTTTTTACCTTTTTATATGGTAACCATAATAATAAAAGTATAATATGCTAATTAGACTACACAACTAAATGACCTTCTGGCGTCATTCTGGACATCCTCTGGACAAAGCCGTGGCAGCGGGGGGCCAAGGCAGAGGAGTTAGGGGCAATCAGGCAGGCAGGCAAGCAGTTAGGGGTGATCAGACAGGCAGGCGAGCAGTTAGGAACCAAATGTCCTAGATTGCAAGAGGGATGTCTAACTGCCAGTTTAGGCCCTGGGATCCCTGCAGGACTGGGTCTAAACCAGCAGTCGGACATCTCCCAAGGGGTCCCAAATTGCAAGAGGATGCAGGCCAGGCTGAGGAACCCCACTCCCCACCCCTGTGCACTGGGCCTCTAGTTTAATAATAAATCCTTTTAAGATTTCTGCTAATTACCTACCGTATATACTTACTACTGAGAGAACTACTCCGCCATGAGTCTCTCATACTGCTACTGTCTTGCTCGCTATGCCAAAAATGCACGATCCTGACCACTCCTTACCCAGGCCACTTCTCAGGATTGCATTGCAAAGAGCAGCTCTGAGAGATAATGTCCCCTCCAGAACAAAGAGTAGCCTTTTTAACCATTTGCCAAAAGGAATGGGTTCCCCAAATTCAACGTTCTACTCCTGTAACACGTGTGCAGGCATCTATCTGGACCCATTCATGTCACTCCCATGGAACTTGGGGCATGGGGACTAATTGTAAACATAAGCTTATGCTGCTTGCTAGGCTATAAGTAATTAGGTCCTTTGTCTCTGATCCAGGAATCTCATGTGTTCTGCCACATACATGAACTGTAACAGGCTAATTATTAGCTTCTATGCAGGGTATAGTAAAATCCCAGACTCTTAGACATACTTTTACTGATTTTAATTAATAAAAGAAATTTAAATATTTATTTACTGAATATAAACCAATTTTGTTGTTAGATTCAAAAAGACAAGCTTTCCCTAATGGCTCTTATCATCTAGAAACTAACTTGCCACAGAGGGAAAGGATTCCTCTTTTCCTGTAAGGAATGGCTACCAGCCTGGAAACAGGACTGGGTGTGAAAGAGAAAAAAGAACATCTTAATACTTCCACTACATGAAACAACCACCAAAAGAAAGAGAAGATATATAATGCACACCCACTTGAGAAATTTGGAGGCAACATAGTCCTGAGGGATGGAAAGAAAAGTAGGAAACAACTCAGCATTATTTGTAATCACTAAGTATAGGCAGGCTTTCTTTTTCAAGTCCCCTTTGTGTTTATTTATTATTTCTTTCAAGTCCATGTGTATTTAAATAAGATATTACAATTATGCCCTGGCTGGTGTGGCTCAGTTGAGTGTTGTTCCTCGCATCAAGAGCTCCCAGTCAGGGCATATGCCCGGCTTTTGGGCCCCATCCCCAGTAGGGGGCGTCGCTCTCCTTCTCTCTAAAAAAAAAAAAAAAATCAATAGAAACATATTTTTTAAAAGATATTACAATTATTACTTCTTCCTAGCAGCCATTCCTTTACTGTTAAATATTCAGGAAAGCCACATCCGCTCAGAATTTGGGGCGGGCATCCTTCAGAAGTATTTGTCTTAAAGATAAGAAGATTTGAAGACATAAAATTAGTTTGTGAAAATTATGTTTCCTCATGTCCTCACCACAGATTCTGGTAAGACCCTATCTTTCTACCACAGCTGAGACATAGATGGAATGGCCACTATCAAAGATGGAAGTAAGGATCCCTTTAATACGCAGGAAAGGGGAAAGAAAAGTCTAGAATCACTAAATAGACTACTTTTCCTGGTGATAAAAAGGCATTTTTAAGAAAAGAAAATGATAGGGACTTTTTCAAGTATATTCTCTGAAGAAAGAACATATTCTATTATTCACTTCGAATAAAGTGAAACATAAACAGCCCAAAAATGAGCTACACTGCTTGCTCCACTGACATTCTCAGAGTGATTATACTCAATAGGTGTCACAGATCCAATTTCTACATTGTATTCTATGCAAATTCTAACTACTTACATCTCCATACAAAATAAATGTCATTTTGAAGCCTTGAATTAAAAAGTATGAGATTGTGTTACATTTCATCTTAACCTTGCCAGTATTTAAGGCAATGTGTGACAAACTATGTGCCTCTGATCCCATGGATGGCATCACTTTGGTATGTTTAACATGCAGATCATTGGGCCACATCCCGGATATGCAGAATCACAATTGGAAGTTGGGTAAGGAATCAGATTTTTTAATAAACCCAAGATGATTTCTTCGGTTCTCCAAACTTTGAGAGTGCCTTAATTTGAGGTTTCAGTTAATCAGCTAAAATACTTTAAGGAAGAGAAAGCCAGAGGCTGCAGATGGAAAAGAGATGAATAAATCCATTCTTTAAGAACAAAGTTTTCAACTTCTATTCTTATTATGGCTTGATTAAGAGCACAGGCTTTAAAGTTAGACTTGGGCTCAAAATGTGGCTCTGTCACTTACCAGTACTGTGACTTTAGGCAAATTGTTCAACCCACCTCACTGGAATTAAAAGAGCTATATATGTAACACACATTAAATAACTGGCATTTATTAAGCGCTCAATAAATAAATAGTAATTGTTACGCCCAGACTTTGTGATCCCCAAGGACCACCAGGGAGCTGAGTCTGATGCAATAAACAAAAGAGCCTTTTCCATGCTAGCATGGGCTCTGTCCCACTCACGCCGGCAGCATGGCGGAAGAGAGCGCTAATTTTGCCCAGTCCAGGGGTTTTACTCCGGTCGGTGGTGATGTCACTGCCTCAGCTAACCCTGATTGGTTGGGTGAGGGCTAGGGATAACTCCGCCCTGCGGGGGGAGTAGGGAGCTCACCCTCGCCCCGCCCTGCCCTCTCAGTAATATTGTTATATCTGGATTTCACTAACCTCTCCTTTTAGAAAAGGCTTAAATTATTATCTTTTAAAAAAGGTTTAGAGATCATTTAAAAATGTATATAAATATTGAATCATTATGTTGTACAATAGAAACTAACAATTTTTTAAAAGGTTTAGGAGGCTTAGATTATTATCTGAGGACTCAGGTTTTCTTCAAGAGTCCACCCTCTCAGACCTACCTTCCTATCTCAATGTAGCATCTACTATTCCCAGCATACTTATTTCTACCCTTTCAACCTAGGTTTCTAGAAATCTGAACAAGATTAAAACTGAATTCATGTTTCCCAGAAATCCTACCTATTATATCCCATCTGACTCCAAGAATTGTCTTCATCTCTTGTCTCTCTAGTACCAATAGGTCACAAGAGAACAGAGGACAGGGAATAAAATTATAAATGAAGAAGTCAAAATCAATCTTGTAAGGGCAGGGCCAAACAATGGAAAACAGGCCTAGAGGTGGGAACCAGCAGAGTTCTATGAATTCTGTAGCCATGTCAATTGGCAAACGACAACACTGGCTTCTTCAGGGCAGTTCTCACAGCAGCCAGGTGGGACTTATGTCTCTGCTTGTCCTGGAGATGATGGCATGTGTGTGAACTCCAGCCAGCTAGGACTGGAGACTCACCTCAGGAAGGACTGTTCAGCAGCCTGCTGGCACACCGCCCTCATCAACAGCACTAACACAGGGAACAGGAAAAGCACAAAACCTGTCTTCCCACCCCAACGTGGATTAGGCCCTGGATGAAAAGTGTTCATTTGTATTTCCAGGTAGGACACAAAACAATAAGCAAGTGACAGGATAAACTTCCTTTTCATATATAATTTTGACTATTAGAATAGATAGAGAATTTCTACAGAGATTACCTTCTTCAATCTCTACCTAGTTACACAATCCCTCTTAACTTTTTCCCCAGATATTTTTACTCTACCTGGACATACAAGAACGCTGACTTAACTTTTTTTTTTTCTAGGCCACTGCTGAGCATGGAGATAGACACACAGCTTACAATAATTTTATGTCTTTTTATCCTATAGACTAGGCCAGATCAATGTCCTTTGGTCAAGTAAGAGTCATTTAAAAACAATTTGCTTTGTACAACTAAATAAAAGGAAAATGAACAATCCAATTAAAAAACGGGCAATGGACCTAAATAGAATATTTTCAAAAGAAGACAGAAGGAAGGCCAAGAGGCACATGAAAACATGCTCAAAGTCACTAATTATCCGAGAGATGCAAATCAAAACAACAATGCGGTACCATCTCACACCTGTCAGAATAGCCAACATCAACAAATCAACAAACGACAAGTGTTGGCAAGGTTGCGGAGAAAAAGGAACCCTCGTGCATTGCTGGTGGGAATGCAGACTGGTGCAACCACTGTGGAGGACAATATGGAGTTCCCTCAAAAAACTGAAAATGGAACTCCCATTTGACCCAGTAATCCCACTCCTAGGAATATATCCCAAGAAACTGGAAACACCAATCAGAAAGGATATATGCACCCCTATGTTCATAGCAGCACAATCTACAATAGCTAGAATTTGGAAACAGCCTAGGTGCCCGTCAGCAGAGGATTGGATAAAAAAACTATGGTATATCTACACAATGAAATACTATGCTGCCATAAAAAAGAAGGAATTCTCATCATTTGCAGCAATCTGGATAGAATTAGAGAACATCATGCTGAGTGAAATAAGCCAGTCAATGAAAGAGAAATACCACATGACCTCACTCATTTATGGATATTAAAGAACATTATAAGAAGCCCCAGTCGCCTAATGGATAAGGCATTGGCCTCCTAAAGAACATTATAAACTGATGAACCAAAAGACAGATATAAAGACAGTAAAGCAACAAGCAGACTGTCAAATTACAGCAGGAAGGGTAGGGATATCTGGGGGAAATAAGAGATCAACCGAAGGACTTGAATACATGCATATAAGTACAACCAATGGACACAAAACTCTGGGGAGGGAGAGTATATTTGGGAGGGGGGGCAATGTTAAAATATAATATGTACACAGATAATAAATTAATAAAAACAATATATATAAAAAATAAAATAAAATAATCAATAAAATATATTTTTTAAAAAATAAATAAATAATATTTTAAAAATACAATTTACTTTGTAAAACACAAATGGTTTTGGAAAAGCCTCATCCCCTAACCTGGACTAGTAGAACCAGACTGCTAAAGATAATGACATTTTACTTTGTACACAGCACTGAACTAAGGAACTTAAATACATTATTTCCATTAGCCTTCACTATACTTCATTTTTCCCATTTTAAAGAGGAAGAACATGGGGTTCAGATGGGAAGTAATTTGCTCAAGGTAACAGGGCAGGAAGAGGCAGAGGCGAGCATGAACCCAGGTGTGCTCACTGGGTTGTCTTACTTCTACTAACATCTCTTAATACTGTGTTCCTCCAAAACACACCTGGCACAAAACAGATTTACAAGTTGTCTCAGAAATGGGTGGAGTAGATCCTTTCCCTTTTTACAACCTATCATGGACTGCTTAACCGGTATGAGAAGAATAAATCTAAACGTTGATGGACAAAGTTATAGTTTAACTCCATCAAAAACTTTTCTAAACTCTTCCAACCCAATCAGATTAATAAAATCTTCTTTAAGTAGGCCCAAGGCTAATTCACCACCATTCCAGCAAACTATCCCAATCTCTCCCAAGAAACTAACAAGAGACCACAGAGGCTGCTATGCCATCAGCTCTATCATCCAATGTGCAAGTAATCATCAAAAGCTGAATAACCAAGAACTCTTAGTCCGCTCTAAGGACTGTGATGGCACATGCAGGTCTGCTCTACCACCACGGCTGTTCTCCCATAGCAGGAAGAGTGATATAACATATAACTGCTTTTTCATTTAGCAATTTAGTTTCATATTCATAAAAAATGAATATTACTCTATTACTTTCACACAAAAAAAGGCAGTAAGAATTCTTCAACTGAATTTGTCTGCATTTTATAGTAATAACAAAAAATAAGTAAAAAAGGTGATCCATTGTGGGTGAATTTTGCAGAGATCTGCTCAACCAGGGAGACCACTAAGGAGATCTGACCTGAGACCACCCTAAAGTCTCTGACACAAACTTTACTCAGCATTTGTGTTCCTAATTGAGGATTACATCACTGAGACCAAGGGTGGCTGACAAGGCTAATGGAAGCCTGCTATTTATTCCACTTCCAGGATGTGGGAAAACATTTTCTGGCCATCTGTTACTGTTACAGAGCATAGAAGCTAAGATGAAATTGAGTTGGAAAAACAGATTTTGATCAGGTTTAATTTCTGCCAAAGGACTGTAATCTGCCAGAGACAACAGAGAAATACTCAAAGACATCATAAAAATGTGCAATGTTGAGAAGTGGGAATTCTTAGATTTGCAGGTTCACTGAATTTCTAGAAAAGGTCTTAATCTTTAGTCTAAATTTATAATTTGCAAATGGTCATAAAGTTAAACAACTTGTCCCAGAATCACAGCTAGCCAGTGGTAGAGCTAAGACTAAGTAAATGGCAGAAATGGGACTTAACCCAGCATTCATTCAAATCTTGCCCAGTCAGCATGGGTCAGTGGTTGAGTGTCAACTTATGAACCAGGAGGTCAAGGTTCAATTCTTGGTCAGGGCATATGCCTGGGTTGCAGGCTCAATCCCAAGTATGGGCATGCAAGAGGCAGATCAATGATTCTCTCTCATCATTGATGTTTCTATCTCTTTTCCTTCTTCCTCTCTGAAATCAATAAAAACATATTTTAAAAATTAAAATTTTAAAAAACCCAAACAACTTCTGCATAGCCCGGGCCAGTGTGGCTTAGTTGGTTGAGCATCATCCTTGTGAACTAAAAGGTCGCTAGTTCAATTTCCAGTCAGGACACATGTCCAGGTTGTGGCTCAATTCCATGCAGAAGGCAGGTGATCTCTCTCTCACATTGAGGTTTCTCTCTCTCCTTCTACCTTCCTTTCTCTCTAGAATCAATTTTTAAAAATATTTTTAAAAAACTATTGTTTAGTCCTGATCAGTTTGGCTCAGTGGGTGGAGCATCAGCCTATGGGCTGAAGAGTGTAGGTTCGATTCTGGTCAAGGGCATGTACCTTGGTTACAGGCACATCCCCAGTAGGGGGCGTGCAGGAGGCAGTTGATTGATATTTCTCATCGATGTTTGTAACTCTCTATCCCTCTCCCTTCCTCTCTCTATAAAAATATCAATAAAATATATTTTTTTAAAAACAAAATGTCCTGACTGGTTTTGGCTCAGTAGATAGAGCGTCGGCCTGCGGACTCAAGGATCCCAGGTTCAATTCTGGTCAAGGGCATGTACCTTGGTTGTGGGTACATCTCCAGTGGGGGATGTGCAGGAGGCAGCTGATCAATGTTTCTAACTTTCTATCTTTCTCCTTTCCTCTCTGTAAAAAATCATGAAAATATACGTTAAAAAAAATTTTCAAAACACATCCACCAGAATGGCTAAAATGAAAAATACCAAGTGTTGGCAAGATGTAGAACAATCATATTTCCCATACACCTCTGGGTAAAAGTATAAATTGATATAGACACTTTGGAAAACTTTTGGCAGTATCTATTAAAATGTAATATATGCATATCCTACAAACCAGACCTCCACTCTTACTAAACCCCCAACAGATATGTGTACATTTGTTCACCAAAGGACACACATTCCCAACAGCACTACTCATCATAGCCCTAACCTGGGAAACTATCCAAACGTGCATTATTAACAATAAAATGGAAACCAAGATGGCGGCATAGGTAAACGCCTAACTGCAGCTTTGCACAACAATTTCAAAAAATACAACTAAAATACAAAATGGACATTATCCTGAACTATAGGAAAGTTGACTGACTGGAAATTCTACCACTAGAAGGAAAGAGAAAACCAGAAGGAAAATCAGAGGAGCTGTAAAAGCCTAAGTTCTCAGATGATTACAGATGCTTGGGCCACAACTTTTGGTTGGTAACTTACAATGTATTCTTAAGTCATGAGAATTTTGGTTTAATTTTTCATACCCAATTATGCTGAAATATAGATAGTAACCAGCAAAAAAACAACAATAAAATGGATAAATAATTACAATACTATACAGTAATGAAAATGGAGGATCTATACCTTGATGCAACAATCGTGATTAATCTCACAAAAATAATGTTCAGCTAAAGAAGCCAGACATAAAACCATACATACTATGTGATCCATTTACATAAAACATAAAAAGACAAAATTAATCTAAACAGCTAGAAATCAGGACAGTGGTTACCCTAAGTGGAGGTAATGATGAACAGAGACACAAGGGGGCTTCTTGGGTGCTGGTAATATTATTCCTTCATGTGGGTACTGGTGATAAGGGTATGCTCGGTTTAAAATATTCAACAGATGAGAATCATTACAGCATAGCAGCAGAGCAGGTTAAAAAGCACAGCTCAGAAATCAAAGTGCCTGTGTTTTAATCCAGTTCTATCACTTATTAGTTATGACTTTGGGCAAGTTATTTACCCTCTCTGTGCCTCACCTATGAAAATAAAAACATAATATGCTAATTAGACCAGATGTCCTTCCAGATGACTTTCTGGGCGAAGCTGGGCTGTGAGGGAAGCCCGGGACCCAGGTGCCTGCTGGCGGCCAGAAGGAAGCCTGGTCCCGGGTGCCAGAGGGAAGCCAGTGCAGGCAGCCAGGGGAAGGAAGGTCTACTCTTACACAAATTTCGTGCATCGGGCCTCTAGTTTCTTTATAAAATGGGCCTAATATCTATCTTATTTAGTTAGTTTGAGGCTTAAATAGTCCTAAGGCTTATAAAGTGCTTATTTGCACAGTTGGCTCTTATTATTATTTTCTAAGTAAATAAAAGCACTATATTCTGAAGCAACATAAGAAGATAAGAAAGGAAAACAAAGACATATGATTTGACTATTACTAGAAAATGCATAAAATAAGTATTTGGGAAGGGAAGGTGACAATAAAGGACCATGACTTAGAAGTTGAGACTAATCCTACCAACCTTCACCTACACCGACCCTGGAAAAGCAGTCAGCCTCTGTGAGCCTTCAGCTCACCACTGTCCACCGGGGGTGGCCATGATGAGCTCTTCAGGGGAAAGAATACTAATGAGCCCCGGCTGGTTTGGCTCAGTGGATAAAGTGTCAGCCTGTGGACTGAAGGGTCCCGGGTTCGATTCCGCAAGGACAACTGCCTGGGTTTCAGGCTCAATCCCCAGTGTACAGGAGGCAGCCGATTAATGATTCTCTCTCATCACTGATGTTCCTATCTCTCTCTCCCTCTCCCTTCCTCTCCCTTCCTCTCTGAAATCAATAAAAATATATTACTAAAAAAAAAAAAAGAAAAGAAAGAAAGAAAGAAAGAGAAGAGAAGAGAAGAGAAGAGAAGAAAGAAAGAAAGAAAGAAAGAAAGAAAGAAAGAAAGAGAAGAACAGTAACAAGTGGAGGCACTGATCAGGAACTAACAGGGCTGGGCACAGTAAGACTCTCTTATTCTCCATAAGGATTCTGAATTTCAACTAATGTTTATATATATATTTTAAAATATAGTTTATTGATTTTTTACAGAGAGGAAGGGAGAGAGATAGAGAGCTAGAAACATCAATGAGAGAGAAACATCGACCAGCTGCCTCTTGCATACCCCCTACGGGGGGGGGGGGGGAGCGGGGGGGGGGGGGGGAAATGTGCCCGCGACCAATGTACATGCCCCTGACCGGAATCGAACCTGGGACCTTTCAGTCCGAAGACCGATGCTCTACCACTGAGCCAAACCGGTTTCGGCTATGTTTATATTTTTTAAATACCTACCATGTTTATCAGCTATGTCTTTGTCACCCAAGGTCATTATTTCCTGCAACTATTTGGAATTAAGACTTCTAATTGGTTTCTAAAATAGCCAGTCAGGAGGGTTGCTGTCATTCACACTGTGATTAGTGTTCCTAACTTCTCTAGCCATGTTATAATAGCTACTTTTTATAAACCCTATTTACATACCAAGTACTACAATACTTTATCCCCAATCCTCAAAAACAATCTGCTGGGTATGTAGTATTCTTCCTTATTCTCATCTTTTACAGAGAAGAACACTAAGGCTCAGAAAGGCTGCCTGTTCATTAAAGTGGCAGAGCTGGAAGGTGAATCTGGCTTGTTTGGCTCCAGAGTCCTTGCTCTTTCCATGAACTATAGTCCCCTGACTTATGGTACTTCACAATCAGATTTACTCTTACTTGTGTAATAAAAGGTCATAGCTAAGGTCATTAACTAAAACAAGAAAAATCTAACTTAGTGAAAAATCAATTTGGATGTTTTCTAAATAATCACTTTTGTTTCTAAGTGAGGGTCTCCTGGGTCTATTTAAATGAATTTTGTGCGTTGAAGCTACTTGTATTACACAACAATCATCCAAACCATAGGTGAAAGCCCTTAAAGGATGTTTACATTTCTTCCCTGCGGCATCCCCAGTGCCCAGATCAGTGCCTTGTCTACAGTAGGCACTTAACAAAAATATTTTAAATAGCACTTCCCTCAAATCTTGTTTACCAAAATACTCTACTAAGAAAGAAGACGCATTCCAACAAGACACTTCCATATCTGAAACTTCGTGACTAAAATTAAACATACTATGGAAGTCACTGGGATATCTTTCCTGCTATCAGACACTTCCCTCCAAGTCAAGTGGCTCTGTCATCATCAGCAACAAGTACTTATTAAACGCCTACAAATGTTTACTTAGCCTAGTAACTCGGTCTCTTTCTCTCCTCTCTCCCCCTCAGGTTTGGCAAGCCAGGGAAGCTAGTTCCCTCCAGGCAGGCCAGCCTCTGTGGGTTCAGCAGAGACCATAGAGACACAAATGTCACACATGCTTGGCCAGTTATTTCAAGTCAAACAAATATAAAGGCCCCGGGAGTTTGACCTTTCCTTCAACCAAGCAAAAGTCCCAGACCTCTTCCTGGAGCCCTGAATAACTTCCTCCTCCTCCTCAACCAACCACCCACCCTGAAGAAACCAGCAATTTCTCCCAATGTCTGCCATATCTATTCCTACTTCATCTAAAAGAGATAGTTTGTTCACTAAGGATTCACTGAATACGTTAGCATAGACAATTAAGTTTCCTCTTTAAAAACCCAATCCGCATCGGGACATGAAGTACACAGAACATGTGGGTCCTCCAGGGGAAAGTACAGCAGTAGGAGGTGAGTTTTCTTCCATTGCACACCTTCCACTGCAGGAGGTGTCCTCTCCAGGCAGTTTCCTCAGCCGTAACAGGAGGTGGAACAGTCATGGACTATTCACCTGGGTCCAGAATGCCTTGCAGGGTTCAGGCATGTGCTTTAGGGGTTCATACCCAACCACCCAGGAACATATATTAAAAAATTAACTGTTCATAAAAATGGATTTTTCTGGAAAAGTCTGACTTATATTTGTTGCTGTCACACAAGCAGAGGCCCCAAAATTAAACCATGCATTGTATTTTATTGAGTACTCACTATGTGCAAGGCACTGTGCTAAATCCTTACCTATATTAATTCATGCAAACTTCACAGTAACCTTTTAAGTTAGATACTATTATTGCCCTCTTTTACAGCTGAATAGAGTAAACCAGGAAAGGTCTAGGCTCTTAAATACAATATTTTGTTAGGTGAGATCATCTCTAAACTCTAAAATTCCGATTCTATATTCATCCAAATTATCATTAGTCCTACTTCTATTGAAATATTTACACAGAAAAACCAAACTCATGGAACATCCACATGAAAACATTACTACCTGAAAAGAATATATTAAGGAGTTACTCCTAGCAAAGGATCCAAAGGCACTTTCTAGCTCCAGCGGCCAACCTTTTACTTTTATAACGTGGTGATTAAAAGGTGTATCTCAACCTATGACTAATCAAAGTCTAAAATTAAAGTAACAGTAAATAAGTCAGAGTGCCAACCAGAAGAGGGGACGCGGTGGCGGCAATAGTGTCCACATACTGCTCACCAACAGGGAGAAGCCCAGGGAGGACAATCAGTGCAAGGCCGCTGTCCCGTCTCCACTGGCTCCTCCCCCTCCTCCCACCCCCTGAGAACCGCTGACCACTGTGGCCTCGGCTTGAATCTCTCTGCACCTGAGATCCGGAGCTGGCTGAGGGTATCCCGGCATCACCAAGCCCCGCTGGGAATAAGGAGAGAACACTGAGCGAAAGCCTAGCTTCCAATGTTTGTGGCCACCGGTTCTGACAATCCCCAGCAGTCACACAGGGGTCAGCAGTTACCCAGTTACACCTGCAAACGGTATTGCCTGCCACCCTCTCTGCCCCCATTACTGAGGGGCATTACGGTAATGGCTTAAAAAATGGCTTCAAAGCAGAGGCGGACACGGTTCGCTCTTTTCACAGGCTGTCAAAAACCTCCACGTATTAAAGGGGAGGTTGCTGAAACTTTATGCCCAACTCTCCTGACCTGTCCCCATTAGCCTGTGTAATGAGAAGAGGAGCCAAGGAGGGAGCAGGGAGATCAAAGGAGCGGCCCTGGGTGCGGGGACATCTTTTCCAAGGTGATGCAACAGGGTCAGCCGGGCGACCCAGAGGAGGAGCTGGGAGCTTCTGGGAAGGAGAAACCAGCCTTGGAGTTAGACATCGGAGTGGAAAAGCGGTCATGAAGGGCTGGGTGCGAGGGTTACTGAGAACGGCCGAGGATGCAGGGGCTGGTGTGGAGCAGTCCCGGGAAGGAGAGCAGCTGGGAGGGCTGGGAGGGTGTGTACCCGGAGGGGAGGAGGGGGGGCAGCGGGTCCCAGCAGGAGGGGGCGGGGGAGGAAACAGCTGGGCGGGCAGGAAAGGGTGCAGCCGTGGGGGCCTCGGAGGGACGGTCACGTGCATGGGAGGTCGGCGTGACCCGCTCGGCGGGGTGGGAACTGAGGGGAGGGTGGCCGCCGGGGAGCCTGATGGTCGCGGGGAGAGAGGAGCTGGTAGGATGCGGAGGGAAGGGGGTGCCGGGCACCAGCGCAAGGGCCCAGGGCGACGGAAGAGCAGATGGTGACCACAGCCGGGGCCAGCGGGGCGGTAGGAAGACGGTCGGGCTCGAGCTGAGGCGGGGGCCGCTCGGAGTCCGGACTCGGGCTGAAGAGAGGGAGGCCGGCCGGGGGCGCGGCGGCCGGGAGGGGAGTCGAAGGGGCTGAGGCAGGGCCCGGGACCGCGTCGGGAGGGGCTCTCACCGGGACAGGTGCTTCAGGATCTGCTTCTTAATGATCCCGGCCATGCCGGAGCCGCGTCCCGCGTGGAAGGCGAGTGGGCGGCGGTGGCCTCCTCAGCCGTGAAGAGGCAGCTCGTCACCTCGCCGCGGCGCGGGGACTGGATGCCGCTGCCATGGCGCTCTCCCGCCGCCGCCGGCGCGCTCCGTCTCCGCCGCGATCCCACCCACCTGCGCGGGCCGCGGGCGCCGGCCCCGAGCGGGCGACGCAGAGATAGCGCAGCGCCGGCGGCTCCGGCGGCCCGAGGCGCGCGTGGCCATAGGCCCGGCGCGCGGCGAGGGGCGGGGCGGGGCGGGGGCGGGGCGAGGAGGCTCCGCCCCCTCCTCGGCCGGACGGCTGACCTCTCAGCGGAAGGAGATCTGAATGGCTCATCCTCTGAACTGCGAGGGGTTCCCACTCGAAGCCTCCTCGGAGGAAAGGCTGGGTGTTTGTAAATTTTTGTAGGAACTCGCTAGATAATTGCGCAGTTCCAGGTCCATTTGTCATTCATCCCCTTCATACATTCACTCATTATTTATTGAACAACAACTGACTCTACCCCAGGAATCAGGGTGGGAGGTGGAAAGTAGTTGCAGGCACCTCACAAGCCCCTAGAATCACTGGGTCTGCTGCTTCGGACTAAAAAGCAGAGGGGCGCCTGGTCATCTTCCTTATGCCCCTCTTAGCCTCCACCCGGTTAACCAAAGTTTACTCAACACTCAGGTACACCCCTCCCAAAAGAAAATAAGACAGCTTGTAATTCTTAAAATTATTACCAGCAACATTAGAGAATACGTTCTTTGTTTTGCATAGAAGGAAACTGAAGCCCAGGGAAATAGTTGAAAGAGTTTGTTCAAGGTCACAACTACTTAGACTCAGGACTAGAAACCAAGTCTTCTCTCAGTCCAGTACTATTTTCATTCTGTTTCATGCACATACTTAAAAAGTATAACCCATACACCGGGGACATCTGTAGACCCAATGGCAAAGGCAGGGAGGTGGCAGTTTTCTAGAACTTAAAACCTTCAAGCAAAAACTTGATCAAAATAGTATATTTTCTCTAGACTGGATTAAAATCGTACACCTATGGATGAGGATAATGGTGAGGGGGGGTGGGTAAGGGCAGAGGATGGGGCGGGAACCGGGTGAAGGGAGCTATGGGGGGAAAAGGAAAAACAATTGTAATAATCTGAGCAATAAAGATTTATTTTTTTAAAATAGTACTCTCTCTCGACAACAGCCTTATGGGAAATCTGGTCACCAGTTAATTTTAAATTTATTCACTTTTGTGAACAGGTCCTTCAGTCATTCTGTTCTCCCCAAACCAATTGTTACCTAATTCCAGAGATAGTCTTAGCATGGTCAACCGCATAAATGTGAAACTTTAAAAAATAATCAGCCTGGCAGGTGTAGCTCAGTGATTGAGTGTGGACCTAGAAACCAAGAGGTCAGGGTTCCATTCTAGGTCAGGGCCCATGCCCGGGTTTCAGGCTCAATCCCAGTGTGGGGTCTTTGGGGAAGCATGAGACTGGGTTGGGAAGTTTGTAAGGAGGACAAGTGTGAAGAAGGCCACCTGCCCTGTTTATTGGAATTCCGACTAAGGAGGTCCCCAATTATTCCCTGACCTCTCCAAACAAGTCCATGCTCGAACAGACCTCCCGGTGTTAACTGCAATCCTGGTGCTTAATCTTTAGGTACAGTGGCTTAAAAGACACTACAAACACAAGTGTCCTCTCAAGATTATTTACCCTGCTGATGGTATCTAAAAGATAAACTTTATCTCAAACTGCTCCTAACAAGGCTGGCAACCGAGGTTGTGGGTTCTGTTAGCCTCATCGGAGTAATCCATTCCTCCATCCCTCAGGGTCTGCTGGCCAGCCCAGGCAGGGCGTGCTGGAGGCAGCCGATCAATGATTCTCTTTCATGGTTGATGTTTCTATCTCTCTCCCTCTCCCTTCCTCTCTGAAATCAATAAAAATATACTTTAAAAACATAATAATAGCCTAAACCAGTTTGGCTCAGTGGATAGAGCATCAGCCTGTGGACCCAAAGGTCTCAGGTTCGATTCCAGTCAGGGTCATGTGCCTTGGTTGCGGGCACATCCCCAGGGTGGGGCGTGCAAGAGGCAGCTGATTGATGACTCTCTCTCATCGATGTTTCTAACACTATCTCTCTCCCTTCCTCTCTGTAAAAAATCAATAAAATATATTTAAATAATAATAATATACATTTTCCGGCATATAAGACGGCCCCCTAATTTTACAGTTAAAATATAGGTTTAGGCCTATATTCCCTGTATAAGACTACCCCCACTTCAAAGAAAAGACTTACTAGGGAGGATCCAAGATGGCTGCTCAGGTAGACACCTAGCCGCAGCAGCTCACAACAATTTCAATGGAATACAACTAAAATGTAGAGTGGACATTGCCCAGAGCTACAGGTAGTCGACTGACTGAAAACTCTACAATAGGAAGGAGGGAGAAAACCAGAAGGAAAATCAGAGGAGCTGAAAAAAAGCCTAAGGTACGGAGACATGCGGCGCGCTCGCACACACGCGCGCGCGGAGAGGTCGCAGCCGGAGAGGAGGAGAGGGCTGGGTGCTGCCTGGCGTTCCCTAGCAGGAAGGAAATAGAACCCCCAGCCTGGGCTGAACCCCCAAACCGGCAGCGCTGAGCCCCAAGTTATGGGCTAGACCCTGGGGACCCAGGCTCCGGCAGGGGGAGACGGGGCTGTGAGGCGGAATCCCGGGGCATCCCTGGAGTCGCGCGCACATGGCGCGCAGAGGACTGAATGTTGACTCTGATGCTGGATTACCCTAGCTGGAAGAAACAAAGCCTCCGGCGGCGGCGCTGAGCCTCAGTCCAGACCGCCCCGAACTCCAGGTCTGGGCCAGTCCCTGGGGACCCAGGCTCGGGCAGGGGGAGACGGGGCTGTGAGGTGGAGTCCTGGGAGCGCGGCGAAAGGCCGAGCCCCCGGAGTCGCGCACACTGCGCACAGAGGACAGTCTGTTGACTCTGATCCTGGACTCCCCTAGTGGGAGGGAGAAAGAAAGCTCCAGACTGGAGGAACGCGACGAAGAGCAGGAGCCCCTGCCAGACACCGGCCAGCTGGGCGCCAACAAGGAGCCGGGCGACGGGGCCCCCGGGGGGGGGGGGGGGGGGGGAGGGGTGCCCCTGAGCCTTCGACTGCTGAGCGCGGGCAACGGAGCCAAGGACGGGGGCTGCTTCCTGGGCGGCGCCGACCCCGGTAACAGGCTGAAGCAGCGCAGGAGCCTGCGGAGAACAAAGGGGTGCCACAGGCCAACCTGCTGAGCTCCCAGGACAAGGAGGAAGAAACCAAAGAAGTTCTCAATGTAAAGAAATCAAGTGAGAGCAAATGATAGTAAAATTACTTAAGAAAGAATACTAAGAAGATCTTAAAAAATCAAAGACTAAGTCAGAACTCAATTCACCAGCCAACATTGCAACATAAATGCGTGTTTGTTTTTTTTAAAAAAAAAAAGAGAAAAAAAAGAAAAAGAAAAAAGGGACAGAATGTTGGAACAGCGGCGACCAGGCCTAGAGTGGCCAGGCACAAGGCAGTGGCAGCTGGGCCCGGAGCAGCAGTGGCCAGGCTCCAGAGCAGCAGCAGCCAGAACAAGAGCATCAACGGCCAGCACTGGAGCAGCCAGACCTGGGGCAGTGGCCAGGCTCGGAGCAGCCGGGTCGGGTGCAGCCAGGCCCGGAGCAGCGGCTGCCAGGCTGGGAGCGGCCAGGCCCGGAGCAGCCGGGTCTGGTGTGGCCAGGCCCGGAGCAGCGGCTGCCAGGCTGGGAGCGGCCAGGCCCAGAGCAACAGCTGCCAGGCTGGGAGTGGCCAGGCCCGGAGCAGCCGGGTCTGATGCGGCCAGGCCCGGAGCAGCAGATGCCAGGCTGGGAGCGGCCAGGCCCAGAGCAGCAGCTGCCAGGCTGGGAGCGGCCAGGCCCGGAGCAACCGGGCCCAGAGCAGCCGGGTCAGGTGCGGCCAGGCCTGTAGCAGCAACAGCCAAGTCCAGAGCAACTAGGTTGGGAGCGGCAGTGACCAGACCCGGAGCAGCTGGTTGTGGAACGAACCAGAGCAACAGAGGCCAGGCCCGGAGCAGCCAGGCCCGAAACAGCTCGCTCCTCGCCTGTCCCTGCCCACGGCTGCCTCTCAGACATGGCTAGAAACTTTTGCGGGAACTTGAGGGTCTGCTGAATCAAGTGATGAAGGCTTAGATCTGGATGTGTTGAGTTAGTATAGCGCTGGGGTGTTGATCTGTGAGTGCCTTGGGTGGGGCCTGGATGAGGCTGGTTGACCTATTTGGAAATGTCTTTTGTGTGAAGTGTATCATTGGGCATGTGGAGGTATTATTGATATGAGAAAATGCTAAGTAACAGATTTACTATCTGAAAAGGGATTTACTATCGGGGAAAGGGAGGGAGGAAGAGACTGAACATAAACTATGCACCTATGGATGAGGACAATGGGGGATGGGGAGGGGGCAGAGGGTGGGGTGGGAACCTGGTGGGGGGGGGGGGAAGAAATGAGGAACCTTTGTAATAATATGAACAATAAAGATTGATTTAAAAAAAAAAAAAAAAAAAAAGACTTACTTTGCCATCAAGATCTGCAGGTAAATTTTGTGCAGTTTTGGTCTTTTGCCCCTGATTTTCGGTTGACTTTTTTTCGCCGAAAATACGGTACTTCATACTTCATGCATGTCTATGCCTGTTTCTTGATCATAGAAAATTCAATTTTCCCCAAAAGTACCCCCAAAATTACCTTTTTAAAGGGAACCAAGTCATCCTCAGCCTAGGTGCTCTATGACCCAATCCTCCCCAACAGGACTGCATAGTCTATCATTATTTGTTCCTCTGCCCATCTCTCATCAGAATACATTCCAATAGATCCTATGGAAGGGGTTTCTTGCCAGGATTATTGACCATATCACTCCTTCCCAGTTCCGCTGTCAGCTGCCGGGGGCCTCAGGGCAATTTCTTGCACTTCAAGCTTCTTTTCTTGGAACAACCCAGCAGCTGATTTAGACATCTGACATTAGCTATGTAAAACAAAACCTGCCTCATACTCAGCAGCAT
Source organism: Pipistrellus hanaki (assembly GCF_964339955.1). Classification (NCBI taxonomy): domain Eukaryota; kingdom Metazoa; phylum Chordata; class Mammalia; order Chiroptera; family Vespertilionidae; genus Pipistrellus; species Pipistrellus hanaki. The sequence continues at coordinate 5,776,074 of NC_140509.1, read as the reverse complement.
CCTGTAGAACCACTCATCATGCCTGGTGAATGAGTAATTTTTGATGAAAGAAAAAACTCATGCCCTAACCAGTTTGGCTCAGTGGATAGACATAGAGCATCAACCTGTACACTGAAGGGTCCCAGGTTCGATTCTGGTCAAGGGCATGTACCTTGGTTTTGGGCATATCCTCAATAGTGGGTGTGGAGGAGCAGCTGATTGATGTTTCTCTCTCATCGATGTCTCTAACTCTCTATCCCTCTCCCTTCCTCTCTGTAAAAAATCAATAAAATATATATTTTTTTTAAAGAAAGAAAAAAACTCGTGCATAAAAGAATCTGGCTTCTTTTAGGATCATTGAACAGGAGAGTTCATACTCTCAACAATAGTATTAATTCATTTTTTCCCCTGCAATACTAAGAATGCAATATATATATATATATATATATATATATATATAGGCAACTCCATACTTTTTTTTAAGTTAAACATTTTTTTAAAAATATATAGTTTTATTGATTTCTGAGAGGAAAGAGGAGATAGACACATGAATGATGAGAATCATTGATTGGTAGCCTCCTGCATGCTCCCCACTGGACAGGTGCCATACCACAACCCAGGCAGGTGCCCTGACCAGGAATTAAAACGTGGCCTCCTGGTTCATAGATCGACACTCAACCACTGAGCCACGCCTGCTGGACAAGTTAAACATTTATTTTGAGATGATTGTAGATTAACATTCAATTGTAAGAAATAATATAATCTTGCAAAACTTTTGTATATCACAACCAGGATATTGACATTGATATACTCAGTACATAGAGCATTTTTTCCTTTCTGATATGAATGCCTTTTATTGCCTTGTCTTGCCTTATTGAGTTGGCTACAACTCCTGGCACTTTGTTTAATAGGACTGGTAAGAGCAGACATCCTTTCTATGATCTTAATTTTAGAAGGAAAGCATTTGGCCTTTATTAAACCATACTATATTAAAAAAAAAAAAAAAAAAAAAAAAAAAAGTACGATAATATGTTGCCCTAACTGGTTTGGCTCAGAGGATAAAGCATTGGCTGTGGACTGAAGGGTCCCAGGTTCGATTCCGGTCAAGGACATGCACCTTGGTTGCGGGCACATCCCCAGTGGGGTGTGTGCAGGAGGCAGCTGATTGATGTTTCTCTCTCATTGATATTTCTCTCTATCCCTCTCCTTTCCTCTCTGTAAAAAATCAATATATATATTTTAAAAAGTGTAATATGCAAATAGACCAAATGGCAGAACCGAACAACCAATCAAAGCATAATATGTTAATGATATGCTAAAGCTGCTCAACCACTCGCTCTGACATGCAGTGACCACCAGAGGGTAGATGCCCAGACCAGTAGGTTAGCTTGCTTCTGGAGTCCAACTGATTGGGACTGAGCAAGATGGGCCAGACATGCCCTGGAGCCCTCTGGCAGTCCCTCCCCACTGGTGGGGTAACTCAGCCTGGTCTGCACCCTCTCACAATGTGGGACCCTTCAGGGTATGTCAGAGAGCCGGTTTCAGCCTGATCCCACAGGCCATGCCCCTTGGTAAGGTACAGACTCAGGGCTTATGGTTGGTGAGCACTGCTGAGGCAGTGTGAGCATCTCCCTCTTGGGACTGATTGGGCACAAGCCTGCAGCAGGCACAGTGGGGTTGGGATGAGCAGTAGTGGCAGGTAGGAGCTGCAGGAAGCCTTGGAGTGCAAGTTTCAGCCTGATCCTTGCAGGACTCCCAGAGGGACTCCACCTGTGCATAAATTCGTGTACCAGGCCTCTAGTTAAGTATAATATTAATTATGGATTTTTTTGTGGATACTCTTTATCAAGTCGAGGAAGTTCTTTTCTGTTCCTATTTTTCTGAGAACTTTTATTGTTTAGAGTTAATTTTTAGTCCCAGCTGGTTTGGCTCAGTGAATAGAGCATCGGCCTATAGACTGAATGGTCCCAGGTTCAATTCTGGTTAAAAGGGCACATGCTCTGGTTGCAGGTTCAAACCCCAGTGAAGGGTGTGGAAGAAGAATCCAATTAATTATTCTCTCTCATCATTGATGTTTCAATCTCTGTCTCCCTCTTCCTTCCTCTCTGAAATCAATAAAAATATATATTTTTTAAAAAGAATGTTTAATCCTAGTCAGTTTTGCTCAATGGATAGTGCATTGGCCTAAGGACCAAAGGGTCTCGTGTTCAATTCCAGTCAAGGGCATGTACTTTGGTTGCAGGCTTCATCCAGGTAGGACTTGTGCAGGAGGCAACTGTGAGAATAAACAAGTCATCTTTTCTGTCAAGGAACAGTTTAGACAGCCGCCATGTTGACCATATGACTTGCAGGTCCCCTGGGGGCCACCATCTTTTTTTTTTTTTTTTTAATATATTTTATTGATTTTTTTACGGAGAGGAAGGAAGAGGGATAGAGAGTCAGAATCATCGATGAGAGAGAAACATTGATCAGCTACCTCCTACACAGCCCCTACTGGGGACGTGCCCGCAATCAAGGTACATACCCTTGATGGGAATTGAACCTAGGACCCTTGAGTCCACAGGCTAACAGTCCATCCACTGAGCCAAACCGGTTTCGGCTAGGGCTGCCATCTTAAAACAAGGGCCAACCCCTCCCTTTGAATTAGCCAATCGTGAAAGACTGTGTGTCTGAGCTCCAATCAAGAGTGAGGGACAGGTCATGTGCATCAGGGATTATGAAGCCAAGCAGACCACCTGCTCAGTGTGTGTGCTTCCAGACCATGTGTGTGCACCCTTCCACAAAGGAGTAAAGATATTTGCTTTACTGCTTGGCTCCTGAGTATGTTTTGTATCCTACCAGGACTCCTGAATTTGGGGGCTCACCTTATTTCTTAGAACAACCAATCAATGTGTTTCTCTCACATCGATGTTTTTCTGTCTTTCCCTCTCTTTCTCCCACTCTCCCTAAAAATCAATGGAAAAATATCCTCGGGTGAGGATTAAAAAAATATATAATAATGTTTAATTTTTTCAAAATGCTTTTTATGCAATGAAGGCTATGCTCATGTGATTTTAGCCTTTTAACATGATGGATTATATTAATTTTCTCTTCTACAATTTATTTACATATTGATTCATTTGAGAGAGAGGAAGCCGGGGAGGGGGGGGAGGGAGGGAGAGAGAGAGAGAGAGAGAGAGAGAGAGAGAGAGAGAGAGAGAGAGGGAGAGAGGAAACATCTATTTGTTGTTTCATCCACTCATTTACTCATTGTTTAATTCCTATATATGTTCTGACAGGGGATGGGACCTACAACTTTAATGTATTCAGATAATGCTATAACCCCGTGGTCACAAACTGTGGCTCGAGAGCCAAATGGCTCTTTGGCCCCTTGAGTGTGGCTCTTCCACTAAATACCACGACCTGGGCAAGTCTATTTTGAAGAAGTGGTGTTAGAAGTTTAAGTTTAAAAAATTTGGCTCTCAAAAGAAATTTTAATTGTTGATATTTGGCTCTGTTGACTAATGAGTTTGCCAACCACTGCTCAACCAACCATGTTGTCCATGAGATCTTTATTTTGTTCAATCTCTTCACACTCCCACTCTCCCTCAACATACCCTGTCCCTCCCCTCCACACCCCCCCCAACCTCCTGCTGCACCAGAGCTGTATGCCTGATCTCTATGATTCAATCTCTAGTTTGCTTGGTAGTTCAGTTTGTTCCACAGTTAACTTCCACATATGAGTACTGATGGTGTTTTGAAGCAAAGATTTTTTTGTTTTGATAATATCCAGTTTATCTTTTTTGTTGTTGTGCTTTTGGTGTTCTATATAAGAAATCAGCTCTAGCCAGCTTGCCAGCTTGGATTAGTGGATAAAGCCTCAGCCTGCGAACTGAAGAGTCCCAGATTTGATTCCAACCAAGGGTACATGCCTGGGTTGTGGACTCAATCCGCAGTAGGGGATGTGCAGGAGGCAGCCAATTAATAATTTTCTCTCATCATTGATGTTTCTATCTTTCTCTCCTTCTCTCTTCCTTTCTGAAATCAATAAAGAAATATAAATAAATAAATAAATAAATAAATAAATAAATAAATAAATAAATAAAATCATTGCCTAACCCTAATGGTTTGGCTCAGTGGATAGAGCATCAGCCTGCGGACTGAAAGGTCCCGGGTTCGATTCCGGTCAAGGGCATGAACCTTGGTTGCGGACACATCACCAGTAGGGAGTGTGTAGGAAGCAGCTGATTGATGTTTCTCTCTCATTGATGTGTCTTTCTCTCCCTCTCCCTTCCTCTCTGTAAAAAATCAATTAAAAAACAAAACAAACAAAAAAAAGTGTTCCTGCCTTTAAAAAAGAAAAGAAATAATTGTATAATACAAGGTCATTAACATTTACATCTATGGCCCTACCTTTTTTTTTTTTTTTTTTTTTTTTTGGCTCAGTGGATAGAGCGACTGCCTGTGGACTGAAGGATCCTGGGTTCCATTCCAGTCAAGGGCACAAGTCTGGGTTGTGGGCTCTATCCCCAATAGGGGTGTGCAGGAGGCAGCTAATCAATGATTCTCATCAATGATGTTTCTGTCTCTCCTTCTGTCTCTCCCTCTCTGAAAACCAATAAAAATATATATTTTTTTTAATTTTAATAAATCTTTATTGTTCAGATTATTACAATTGTTTCTCCTTCCCCCCCATAGTTCCCTTCCACCCAGTTTCCATCTCACCCTCTGCCCTTACTTCCCCACCACTGTCCTCATTCATAGGTGTATGATTTTTTTTTTAAATATATATTTTTTATTGATTTTTTACAGAGAGGAAAGGAGAGAGATAGAGAGCCAGAAACATCGATGAGAGAGAAACATCGACCAGCCGCCTCCTGCACATCCCCCACCAGGGAAGTGCCCACAGCCAACGTACATGCCCCTGACCGGAATCGAACCCTGGACCTTTCAGTCCACAGACCGACGCTCTACCACTGAGCCAAACCGGTTTCGGCTGATTTTTTTTTAATAACGGATAGCCAATTTATTAAAAAAGCCTGATTTAAGCATCTGCAATGGTGACTTCAACCTCCACTCCCGGCTCCATGCTGATGGAAGTGATCTGCTTGACAATCTCCGAAGGGCTGTGCAAGTCGATGAGCCGCTTGTGGATCCTCATCTGAAAGCGATCCCAGGTTTGGAGCCCTCCCCACAGGGAGTCTTCCTCGAAGTGATTCTCAGCGTCTTGGTCGGCATGCGGACTGGCCCTTTCACTTTGAGATTCTTCTCCTTTGCGCCTCTGATCAGGTCAGCACACACCTTCTCCAGGGACTTGACGTTGTGGCTGGTCAGCGTGATTCGAATGCGGTGAATCGCCACCTCGGGTTCCCCGGGCGTCTTCCTGGTGTCTTTAAAAGCCAATGCTGCAGCGCGGCCTCCTGACCAACTTGTTCCTCGGAGAGAACGAACAGCGGTGAGTCAGGAGCAGGCGGGATGGAGCTGCACTGCCGCAACCGCGTCTTCCTCCAAGTGGCCATAGGTGTATGATTTTTGTCCAGTCTCTTCTTGTACCCCTCCCCCCAGAAACCCTTTGCCCCTATGCATTATCAATCCCCTCCCATTCTATGTCCCTGATTCTATTATATTCACCAGTTTATTCTGTTCCTCAGATTTTTAATTCACTTGACGTTTAGATTCACTTGTTGATAGATATGTATTTGTTGATCATAATTTTTATCTTAACTTTTTTCTTCTTTTTCCTCTTTTTAAAGAATACCTTTTAGCATTTCACATAATACTGGTTTGATGGTGATAAATTCCTTTAGCTTTTTCTTATCTGTGAAGCTCTTTCTCTGCCCTTCAATTCTGAATGATAACTTTGCTGGGTAGAGTAATCTTGGTTGTAGATTCTTGCTATTCATCACTTTGAATATTTCTTGCCACTCCCATCTGGCCTGCAGTTTTTGTTGAGAAATCAGCTGATAATCATATGGGTGCTTCCTTATAGGTAACTAACTGTTTTTCTCTTGCTGCTTGTAAGATTCTTTGTCCTTTGACCATGGCATTTTAATTATGATGTGTCTTGGTGTGGTCCTCTTTGGATTCCTTTAGTTTGGGGTTCTGTGCACTTCCTGGACTTGTAAGTCTATTTCTTTCACCAGATGGGGGAAGTTTTTGGTCATTATTTCTTCAAATAGGTTTTCAGTATCTTGCTCTCTCTTCTTCTGGCACCCTATAATTCTGATGTTGGTATGTTTGAAGTTGTTCCAGAGGCTCCTTACACCATCTTCAACTTTCTGGATTCTCTTCTCCTTGCTTCTCTGGAGGAGTGTTCTTTGCCTCTTTGTATTTCAAATCTTTCACTTGATTCTTGCAATCTCCTAGTCTGCTGTTGGGTCTCTGTATATTTTTTATTTTAGTCAATGTGTGTTTAACTTTTAGTTGGTCCTTTTTCATATGAGGGTCTCATTAAATTTATCGGCCTTCTCTAGGAAATTCTTGAAAAACCTTATAACCATGGTTTTGAACTCTATGTCCAGTCGTTTGTTCTCCTCCATTTCTTTCATTTGTGATCTGTTTCCTTGTCTCTTCATTTTTGCTGCTTCCCTGAGTTGGTAAGGTAGCTTTGTGTGCTAGGTGTCCTATATGGTTCAATGGTCAGCCTCCCAGTTACCTGAGGTGGACACTCTTGGTGCACCCCTTTGTGGACTGTGTGTACAGCCTTGTGGTAGTTAAGTCTTGATTGTTGTTGGTGTCATTGGGAGGAATTGACCTCCGGGCCAATTGGCTGTGAGGACCTGCTGTGTCTATAATGGAAGAATTGCTGTGCTGGAGACACGTTTATGGGCAGGACTTGTTCCAGCAGGGCTTTGGTGCTCGCTGAGTCTGCCTCTTGAATGTGTCCCTTATGAGAGTAGTTGAAATCTGCTGTTGTCTCACACAGATCATGAGATACACTAGTTTCTGGATCTCCATTGGGGTGCAGGTCAGCTACTGTCTGAGGCCACCCAGCAGGAGCTAAGGAAGAACTACAGTTTTCTGTTTGCCTGGGATTTGGCAGTTTTGGAGCTGTCTGACTGGAGCTACAGTTTATTTGGTTAAGCTGCCACAGGGCAGGCCATTTATATGCAAAAGCCCGTGTGTGGAGCCTGGGCAGTTTATAGAATGTGTGGGGTGGGGTCTCAAGGTGGGGGCAGGGTCTCAGGGCGTCACTAGGCTAGGGCGTGCCAAACTTCAATGGCTAACAGCCAGCCTTCTCTGCCTTTCCACGTTTCCAAGTCCCCATGTCCTGTGCTCCAGCGCAGTAAACAATGATTGCTGGGCACACCTCTGCAAAAAAGTCACTCTCACTTTCCGACACGATGGCCGACAGTCCAGCTTCTCTCTGTAGGCATCTGGGTCCCCTGTGTGTCCCCCAAAACTGGATTTCAGAGTGATCAGGAGCTTGTTTCCCTTCAGGTTGAAAAAAAGCCACGTGCCCAGATGCCCGCCACTAGCCCGATTCGCATGCCTCTGTACCTCAGCTTTTCAGCATTTATGCTCCTTTCTCTTTCTAGTTGTAAAACTTCCACCCAGCCAGCTTTCCCATGGTTCTGGGTGACAGACATTATGTCTTTTAGTTGTAGTTTTGAAATTGTTGTGCATGGCAGCAGTTTAGTTGTTTACCTTTGCTGCCATCTTGGTTTCTCCTAAAAATATATTTTAAAAAATTTATATCTATGACCCTAACTAGTTTGGCTCAGTGGATAGAGCATCAGCCTGCAGGATGAAAGGTCCCAGGTTCAATTCCAGTCAAGGGCATGTATCTTGGTTGCGGATATACTTCCAGTAAGAGGTGTGCAGGAAACAGCTCTATCCTCTCTTTCTCTCTATAAAAAAATCAATAAAATATTATATTTAAAAATTTGCAAACTGCAATGGCTGCCAGCCAGCCTCCTCTGCCTTTCCATGTTTCCAAGTCCCTGCGTACCATGCTCCAGCGCAGTAAACAATGATTGCTGGACCCACCTCTGCAAAAAGGTCACCCTCACTTTCCGACCCAATGGCCGACAGTCCAGCTTCTCCCAGTAGGCATCTGGTCTCTCTCTTCTTCTGGCACCCCCATAATTCTGATGTTGGTATGCTTGAAGTTGTCCCAGAGGCTTCTTACACTACCTTCAACTTTCTGGATTCTCTTCTCTTCTTGCTTCTTCGGAGGAGTGTCCTTGCCTCTTTGTATTCCAAACTCTTTGACTTGATTCTTGTGTTCCTCTAGTCTGCTGTTGGGTCTCTGTATAATATTTTTTATTTCAGTCAGTGTATGTTTAATTTCTAGTTGGTCCTTTTTCATATCCTCGAGGGTCTCATTAAATTTATTGGCCTTTTCTAGGAGTTTCATATTTATCTTTTTTCTTCTAAAAGTTCCATATTTTAGCTCTTATGTTTGATTCCTTTTGAGTTAATTTTGTATATGGTGTCTTCATAATTTTGCATATCTAATTGTCTTAGCATCTTTAAAAAAAATTTCTTTATTAAGGTATCACATGTTTGTCCTCATTCCCCCATTCCCATTCCAAATCCATCCCCACACATGCCCCCACCCTCCTGTTGTCCATGACCACTGATTAGGCTCATATGCATGCACACAAGTCCTTTGGTTGATCTCTCTCCCTTATCCCCACCCTCCCTTACCTTTCCTCTGAGGTCCCACAGTCTGATCATTGCTTCCTTAACTCCGGGTATGTTCTTTTTTTTTCTTCATTTTTTTAATTAAGGTATTATATGTGTACATACCTTACCAATCCCCACCCCACTCCTATATATGTCCTCTCTCACCATAGTTTTTCACCCATTAGTTATGCTTATATGCATGCATATAAGTCCTTCGGTTGATCTCTTTCCGGGTATGTTCTTGTTCATCAGTCTATGTTGTTCATTATTTCCCCTAGATGAGTGAGATCATGTGCTACTAGAAATACACTGATAAAAACCGAAAATGAAACAAGCAATAATGGTTATGCTGAGAGGCAAATGAATCAGTCTGTAGTGAGTTTCTTTCTGGGCCAACAGTTCTTTTGAGTGTCTTAGCATCTTTTGTTGAAAAGAATATTCTTTCCCCACTGAATTATCTTGATGAAAGTCAATCAATTACCAATAAAAGTAAGGGTCTACCCTGGTTGATGTTGCTCACTTGGTTGGGCATCTTTCCATGCATCAAAAGATAAGTGGTTGACTCCCATTTAGGGCACAGGCTGACTCACAACCAGGGCACATGCTGGGGTTGTAGGCTGGATAGGGGGCCTGCGGAAGGCAGCTGAAACACAGCAAGGTTCCTCTTTCTCTCTCCCTCTTCCTTCCTCTCTCTAAAAATCAATTTTTAAAAATATTTCTAAAAGGGTCTATTTCTGAATTCTCAAGTCTATTCCACTCATCTTTGTCTATTCTTACACCAGTAACAGTGTCTTGATTAGTGTAGCTTTGTGAATGTTTTGAAGTAAGGAATCTATAGTGTCTTTGAGTATATAGCTTTCATAGCTTTTAGTTGTCTGTCCAGTTATTACATTATTCATTCATACCTTACCATAGTCTACTCATCCTGCCACTTATCAGTTCAAGTGATGTATAAAATCTTACCTCCCTTAATGTTCCTTTTCCCTCTGGTAGGTATATAATTGTCATAAATATTTCCTCTACTTACATTTAGAGCTACATTAACCAGTGTTAGGGATTTTGCTTCAACCATCCTATATAGTAGTCGACTGAATGGCGGAATGACCAGTTGCTATGACATGCACTGACCATCAGGGAGCAGACGTTCAACATAGGAGTTGCCCCCCAGCCTACAGCCCCCGATTGCCTGATTGGGGCCTGCCAGCCAATCTCTCAGTCCCTTCCCTCAGCCAGCAGGCTCCGATCGCCCAATGGCAAATGGGGCACCAGGGGTGGGTGGAGGTAGACATAGGCAACCGGTGGTGGGGCCAGAGAGTTGGAGAGAATGGCCAAACTTTAGGTCTCTCCTTCACTGCCAGCAGGCTCCAACAGCCCGATGGCAAAAGGAGAACTGGGGGTGGGTGGCGGCAGGGGGTGGGGCAGTCTGCCAGCAGACAGGGAAGATGGCCCTGATTGCAGACCAGGCCTAGGGACCATAGCCATGCACAAATTTCATGCACTGGGCCTCTAGTCAAATGTAATTCGGAAAACTCAAGAAAAGTAAAGTCTATTGGACTTACCCATATTTTTAGTAACCGTATTTTCTTCCTATTTAAAACAAATTTTTTTTTTTTTTTTAGAGAGAGGGAGAGGGAGAAAAACATTGATTTATTGTTCCACTCACTGATACATTCATTGGTTAATTTTTGACCAGGGATTGAACCCACAACCTTGGTGTATTGGGACAACATTCTATCCAGCTGAGCTATCCACCCAGGACTCATTCTTCCTTCTTGAGGTTATGAGTCATTCATTCATTCATTCATTAAATTTTTAATCCTCACCCAAGGATATTTTCCCGTTGATTTTTAGAGACTGGAAGGGAAGGAAGTGGGAGAAAAAGAAACATCGATGCGAGAGACACACGTGGTATGGTTGCCTCCTGCATGTGTCCTGATCTCAGCCAGGGATTGAGCCCTCAACTAAGTTAATCACCTGACCTTGACCAGGAATCGAACCCACGACCCTTCAGTCTGTGAGCAGACACTTTAACCTCTGAGCCAAATTAGCTAGAGTCATTTACTTATTTATTTTTTTCTCTCTGTTTAGGGAACTTTTCACCATTCTATTAGGGTAGATCTGCTGGCAATAAATTCTCTTAGTTTTCCTTCATTGGAGAACATCTATATCCCATTCATTCCCAAAGTACATTTTCATTGGCAATAGTATTCTGGATGATAATTTTCTTTCAGCACTTGGAAATTATTCTGCCATTTCCTTCTGGTTGTCATAGTTTCTGGTGAGAAATCTGCTGACCTTCAAATTTCTTCCCCAAAAAAGTAAGGTTTTGCCGAAACCAGTTTGGCTCAGTGGTAGAGCGTTGGTCTGTGGACTGAAAGGTCCCGGGTTCGATTCCGGTCAAGGACATGTACATTGGTTGCAGGCACATCCCTGGTGGGAGGTGTGCAGGAGGCGGCTGGTCCATGTTTCTTTCTCATCGATGTTTCTGGCTCTCTATCTCTCTCCCTTCCTCTCTGTAAAAAATCAATAATATATATATATATATATATATATATATATATATATATATATATATATATATATAAGTAAGGCATCATTTTTCTCTAGCTATTTTCAAGTTTTCATTTGTCTTTATTTTCTAGAAGTTCAATTATGACAAGTGTTGGACATGAATTTTGAGTTATCCTGATTGAGGTTTGCTAAGTTTCTTGAATATGTAGGTTCAATGTCTCACAAATTTTGGAAGTTTCCAACCATAATTTGTTCGAGTACCTTTCTTTGGCTCTTTCCTTTTATTCCTAACATGAATATTGGGTCTTTTTCTTCTTCTTCTTTTTTAATAGTCCCACAGGCCCCTGGAGCTGTTTTTTTGTTTGTTTGTTTAATCTATTTTCTGTGTTTTGATTGGGTACTTTTATTGTTTTATCTTCAAGTTCACTGATTATTTATCATTACCAATTGTTTGCTGTTGAGCCCATCTACTGAGTATTTTATTTCTGAATTCCAAATGTTCCATTTGGTTCATCGTTATATCATCTCTTTCTTCATACCCCCTATTTCTTCATTTGTTTTGAGCACATTCATATAATAATTGCTGGTTGGAATTCCAGCTCTCCAGTAGGCTCAACTACTTCCCTAGCAGGAATGGCAGAATACCTTGTTGCTGCTCTCACAAGCCCTCCACTGACAGAGAGGTATATGCATATCATTACCAGTGGGCAGTGATAAAAGTCAAAAGTCCTAACCTCTTTCGACACTACCTCAAGTCAGGAGTGGATAATGCCTTATTCCAGCCAGATGCCGATGATAATCCTAGCTCTTCTTTGATACCACCAAGGCAGGGGCTTGGGGCACTTCATTAATCTCGCAAGGGTGGAAGTCTAAGCTCCCTACGTGGCATTTGTGGCATGGATGGGGACAGGGTCACAGTTTTGTTCTGTGGTGCTTGGCTGTAGTGTGGTTATGGTCTAACTTTTCTTGCTAAACTGCCTCTTATCTGCTCCAACAGCATTTTTTAAAAAATATATATATTATTGATTTTTTTACAGAGAGGAATGGAGAGAGATAATTAGAAACATCGATGAGAGAGAGACATCGATTAGCTGTCTCCTGCACACCCCCTACTAGAGATGTGCCTGCAACCAAGGTACATGCCCTTGATCAGAATCGAACCTGGGACCTTTCAGTCCGCAGGCCAATGCTCTATCCACTGAGCAAAACCGGTTTCGGCCCAACAGCATTCTTAACTCCTGGCAACTACTAATTTATTCCTTATATTGGTAATTTTGTCATTTGCATAGATAGTATCATGCAGTATGACCTTTTCAGACTGGCTTTTTTTCACTCAGCAAACTTAAGATCCATCCAAATTATTCTATCAATAGTTCATTCCTTTTTTCCTTTTAAAAAAATGTTTTTGATTTTAGAGAGAAGAAGGGAGATGGAGAGAAAGAGCAATATGGATGAGAGAAGAGAACCATAGATGAACTGCCTCCTACACACCCTCTGGGGACTGAGCAGGCAACCTGGGCATGTGCCATGACCGGAACCAAACCTGTACCCTCAGTTCATGGAATGATACTTAACCAACTGAGCAACATCAAGCCAGAGCAAGAGTTCATTCCTTTTTATTGCCAAGTCATATTCCACAATCCATACATTTTAAAAACACCTAGCTGATCACTTTCAGACCCAGAAGCGTACTTCACTGCTTGGCAGGATGGCCACATATCTTAGTTCATGATTATTATTCATTTGTACATACTGTGCTAGCTATATATGGAACCAGAGGATATACATAATGCCCAAAGAAAGACTATGCAAGCAGGGAAAGATAATTTTATAGAAAACTCAGGAGCAAGAGGGGTGAGTAGAAAAAAAATTTGTTATTATTGTCCATAGGATTCTTGAGAATAGTTTCTAGTTTGTGGTAGCTGTGACTTTGTAAAACAAGTTTACTGAGGTATGCTTAACATATAAAAAAAAAAGTACACATAGCCCTAGCCGGCTTGGCTGTGGCTAGAACATCAGCCTGTGGACTGAAGGGTCCCAGGTTTGATTCCAGCCAAGGGCACATGCCTGGGTTATGGGCATAATTTCCAGTAGGGGGTATGCAGGAGGCAGCTGATCAATGATTCTCTTTCATCATTGATAGAGATCACTCCTTCTCCCTTCCTCTCTGAAATCAATAAAGCAGTATTTTTTTAAAAAGTACACATATTCATTTTAAGTACAGTTTTTAGAGTTTTGACAGGTTTCTGTGTATCTCTGTAAAATCATCCCTATCAAGATATAAATATATCCATCACCCGTTACTCTAGCTGTTTTGAGCTACACCGGCCTCCCTGCTGTTCCTCCAAGATAGTAAGCAGACTCCCACTTCAGGGTTCTTGTATTTGCTGTTCCCTCTACATAGAAAGTTTGTGATTTGACATCAGCAGGGCTGCCCTCCACTACCACTCCCCTCATATCTTTCCCCCAGAGTCATCCCTAATCTGGCACTTCCTATGTCCCTTACCTGCTTTATTTTTCTTCATGGCATACCACACCGTTGTTGACCATCTAATTTTCCTTTTAGACGGTAAGTTTTGTAAGAGGATAAACTTTGTTTTACTATTGTGTTCCTATCACTTAGAATGGTGTCCAAACTGAGATCAATATGAGTGGCAGACCTGAAGCAAGCTTTCCTAGGGCAAGTTCATCAATATTACAGGCCTCCTGAGCATCTTTTTTTTTTTTTTTTTTTAATATATTTTATTGATTTTTTACAGAGAGGAAGAGAGAGGGATAGAGAGTTAGAAACGTCGATGAGAGAGAGTCATCTACCAGCTGCCTCTTGCACACCCCCTACCGGGGATAAGCCCACAACCAAGGTATATGCCCCTGACTGGAATCGAACCTGGGACCTTTTAGTCCGCAGACCGACGCTCTACCACTGAGCCAAACCGGTTTCGGCCTGAGCATCTTTTTTATTAGTCAAGTTTTAGGTTCAGCTGCATATAACAGAAAACTCAAAATAATATGTGACTTCAATAAAAAAGATGTTTATTTCTCTTTTACATAGAAGAGACAATTCTTGGAAGCTCATCAATCATTAGAGACCTGACTCCTTCTGTCTTTCTAACACCATCCTTCCTTGCTAATTCATGGTCCAAGATGTTGCTTGCATTTTAAACAAACATATCTAGATTACTGCCAAAAGGAAAAAGGACAGAAAAGGGGCATCTCCTCTCCTGTTCATGGCTGCACCAAACTACAAGCCATAGGAAATGTGCTTTTCAGTACAGACGGCTATGGATCCAGATTAAAATTAGAGATTCTATCATTATTATGGAGAGTAATAGAACATGGGGTGGGCAATTATAATGTCTGCTACTCTAGGCTCTCTTGTGTCACCCTTCTTTTTGTCTCTCTCTCTCTTTTAAAATATATTTTATTGATTTTTTTACAGAGAGGAAGGGAGAGAGATAGAGAGCTAGAAACATTGATGAGAGAGAAACATTGACCAGCTGCCTCCTGCACACCCCCCACTGGGGATGTGCCTGCAACCAACGTACATGCCCTTGACCGGAATCGAATCTGGGACCCTTCAGTCCGGAGACCGACGCTCTATCCACTGAGACACACCGGTTTCGGCCTTTTTGTCTCTCTTTACAGGCTTCACTACCAGCAGAGGCCTGAAAGTTAAAAGGGATAAAGGGGCAAATGTAGCATTTGAATATAGAGGTAAAATTCCTTATTCCACTGGCCCTGACTGGGCAGCTCAGTTGGTTAGAGTATCCTCTCCATACACCAAGGCTGTGGGTTCAACACCCAGTCAAGGCACATATAAGAATCACCAATTAATTTATAAATAAGTGGAACAACAAATCGATACTTCTTTCTCAATCTCTTCTTTCTAGAAAAAAAGTTTTGTTAAAATATTTTTCTTTGTCCTACCTTTTACTTCATTATTTCAACAACCACTCCCCAAAAGTATTAGGATGTGACATAAAAGCAAAGAAGAGGGGGGTAAGGATTAGGAGACCTGCTTCTCAGGGTCACTATAAAAGCTGACTAAGTATTTACAGAGAGCTTTAAGATCTTGCTTCCTATGCTGTGTTCAAAGTCTTACCATTAAATGAGAACTAAGTCAATGGGATTTTAAATATATATATAAAATATATATATATTAAAAAAATATATAAATATATATAAAAATATATATAAATATATATAAAAAAAAAACCCAGGACCCTTCAGTCCACAGTCCGGTGCTCTATCATAGCCAGGGCTCAATGGGCTTTTCTTTTTAAAAAAATTTAGAATATATTTTATTGATTTTTTTAAAGCGAGGGAGAGTGATAGACTTAGAAACATCGATGAGAAACATTGATCAGCTGCCTCCTGCACACTCCCTTACTGGGGATGTGCCTGCAACCAAGGTAAATACCTTCGACCAGAATCGAACCTGGCTCTTGAGTCCACAGGCCGACGCTCTATCTACTGAGCCAATCCAGTTAGGGCTCAATGGGCTTTTAACTGGCAACTGGGGAAAGATACTTTTTTTTTTTTTAATATATTTTATTGATTTTTTTACAGAGAGGAAGAGAGGAATAGTTAGAAACATCAATGAGAGTGAATCATCGATCAACTGCCTCTTGCACACCCCCTACTAGGGATGTGCCCGCAACCAAGGTACATGCCCTTGACCAGAATCGAACCTGGGACCTTTCAGTCTGCAGGCCGACGCTCTATCCATTGAGCCAAACCGGTTTCGGCAGGATACTTATTCAAAAGGAACAAGTATGGAGAAACTGGATAACCACCTTGCTAGGTGATCGAAATTACTATTACCAACAAGGGCAGATAGATGGACTCTGAGACTGTTTCTGCCTACAGATGTGATATACTAGGGATACAACTGTGGACATGTACCCAATGTAATCATGAGGAAACATCAGGCAAATCCAAAATGAAGAATGTGAAACATTCTGTTAAATAAAAGTTGGCAAGTTGGCAGTGTCATAAAAGACAAAGAACAGCTGAAGACTTGTTTTAGATCAAAGAAGACTGCCAGCTGATGTGGCTCAGTATTTGAGTGTTGACCTATGATCCAGAAGGTCACAGTTTGATTCCCAGTCAGGGCACCTGCCTGGGTTGTGTGCATGATCACTATTGTGGGGGACATGCAGGAGAAAGTTGATCAATAATTCTCTTCCATCATTGATGTTTCTCTCTCTCTCTCTCTCCCTCTTTGAAATCAATAAAAAGGTATTTTTTTAAAAATAAAAAATGAGCCTAAGTAAAATACATGATTCTAGAGGGGATGGTATACAGTAAAGGAAAAGGAATATAAGGACAATATTAGATCAATGGACAAAAATGAAATATGGCTGATAAATGAAATTATCAAATCAAAGTTCTATTTTCTGAGCTTGATAACTAAACTATGATTGTGTATTTCTTAGGAAATACACAATCAAGTGTTTATGGTAAAAGGCATGATATAAGCAACTTTCAAATGGCTCAGAAAAAATATATGAAGACAGCAAGCAAGCAACTAATAAAGCAAATGGATGAAATGCTAACAGCTAACAAACAAGTGGTGATTCTGGTCAAACATACATAAGTGTTCGTTGTAAAGTTTTTGCAATGTTTCTGTAAGTTTGAAATCCACTCCCCGCCCCTCATTCCCACCTCTAAAAAGCAAAGATAATAAATAGCATTCAGAATATTTTATTCCTGCACTTGTCTGTTATAAGTCTAACCCTTAATTGGGAGGGAAAGAAGTCACTCCAATTAGTTAACATTTATTAACATTTTCATGAAAACCAATATACCAGGCCAGCCTTCAGGACACTTGTCAGAAAAACCTCAGGCAGGCCTGGCTTTTTTCTCTTCACCAAATGTATCTAGGAGCCTAAAAGATACCATCTGACCGAACCTGTGTAATGGGGACAATCACCACTAGTCTTTTTCCACAGAGGACCAAATTAGCCTGTGGCTAGATGGAAGGATCCCATTTCTCAAGCAGTTGGGAACCAAGGGGACCGGCATTCTGACAAACCATTGGACACATGGTAGTGGAAATAACTAGAACTTTAACTATATTCCCCATGGGTTTATATCTGCCCACAGAAAAGGAAGAAAGTATATAACCCCACATCTACGCTAACTTCTTCAATTCTTGATATCTAGTAGTACTGTTTCTTACATGCTCTGGACAAAGCTTCCTTTTAAAAAGACCTGGGTTGCCCTAGCTTAGGGGTGTCGAACTCAATCAGAGAAGGGGCCAAAATCTAAAATCCAGCCTAAATCGCGGGCCGAATGGTTAACTGAACAGTCATAAACTGACAATGTCATAAACTGACAACGGAGTGCAGTGATGACAGCGCGGTGCGGGCCACATTGCAAGGCCTGGCGGGCTGGATTTGGCCCGCGGGCCTTGTGTTTGATACATGTGCCCTAGCTGGTTTGGTTCATTGAATAGAACATTGGACTGCAGACTGAAAGGTCCCAGGTCCAGTTCTGGTCAAGGGCATGTACCTTAGTTGTGGGCCAGATCCCCGTAAAAGGCCATGGAGGCAGCTGATTGGTATTTCTCTCATCGATGTTTCTAACTCTCCATCCTTCTCCCTTCCTCTCTGTAAAAAATCAATTAAAAATAAATCAATAAATAAAAAGATGTGGGGTGTTTCTAAATACTTGAGGTTATTTTTGAAAACTTAATAGGTATCTGTGAGCTTCTGTGTATACAAAAAGAAGACACTCTGTTCACCCTTGGCCTGACCGAGCCATCCAAACCAGAACTTGCTGACTCACAGGTAAGCTCAGTTGCCAAGGTTTCCCCTAACAAACTCTTAAGTCTGCAGAAAATGTTAATAACAAATCTGAGCTACAAATTTAGACACATAAACTATCAATTTCTGAGAATGAAGTTGTCTTTAAAAGATGTGACAATGAGCCCTGGCCAGTGTGGCTCAGTTCATTGGGTGTAGTCCTACGCACCAAAGGGTTGCCTGGTCCATTCCTAATTGGGACGCATGCCCAGATTGCAGGCTCAATCCCTGGTGGGAGGGGGCCTGCAGTCGATGTGTCGCTCTCACGTTGATGCTTCTTTCACCTTTCCTGTCTCTCTAAAAAAATCTGTATATTCTTAGATTATTAGATCCTACAGCAAAGTTTGCCAAACCCACTAACAATAAATATTTCCTAGGGAGCTTTCCCAAAATGCAAATTTCCTAAGCCCCACACAAGGTATACTGAACCAAAATCTGGAATCTTTATTTTGAATAGGGAGGGTCTGCTATGATTCTGAAGATCAGCCAAATTGCAAACTGCTGGTTTATGACACAGTCTGCCATAACATAACTGTAGCAATAACTTCAGATGACAAAGATGGTTTGTTTTTGTTATGAAATAATGATTCAAAGTCCAAAACATACAGGTGACCATATTCTCATTCCCCTGTCCTCCAGCCACCCATTTATTTACTCTTTGTGGGCAACTAATACTACTGGTTGTTTTATCTGTCCTCCCAGAGATCCTGTATGCATAAAGGAATTATAAATATTTGCTTTAAAAAAAGAATAGCAGGAAACAATACTTTGCTATGTGAATAAACCAAGGTAAAGAACATGTGCTATCTTGGAAATCTTTCCTCATTAATACATTAAGAGCTTCCTTATTGTTTTTAAATTTTTTTTATTTTTTCAAAGATTTTTTATTGATTTTTTTAGCAAGAGGAAGGGAGAGAAATATGAACACTGAAGGCTACCTCCTACTGGGCATCAAGCCCACAAACCAAGCATGTGCCCTACCAGGAATCAAACTGGTGTGCAGTTTGATTTGTGTGCAGGATTGCGCCCAACCAATTGAGCCACATTGATCAGGGCTTCCTTATTTTATTTTAACCTGAATGGTATATGCCCCTTTGTGTCTGCATCATACTTGATAAATGAATCCCTTTTCATTAGGCATCTATGTTATTTCTACTGGTACTTTCGCTGCAACACATAATCATATATATGTCATCTTGTTCATGTGCAAGTGTATTCGTAGGATATGTTTCTAGACATGGAAATGCTAAACCAAAGGCTATGGGTAATTCTGATATTGCCAAATTGCCCTCCCCAGAGGTTATGACAATTTTCACTCCCACTTGCAATGTGAAATAGTTTAGATTTTATACTGAGTTGAATATGAACAATGCCTATGGCTAACTTTCTAGATGATTCTCTGAAAATACCATACCTTTATAGCTCAGTGATATAACAAATGATATTCTGAAAAAAACTTCTGTACCAGGGAAATATGAATAACTTTACTATTGCTATTAGAAATATTTTTGACTATTTGAGACCCAAGAAAAAGAAGAGCTGGGAGAAAAGAGAAGTTGAGATTAAGGCAATCCTGCTATTCTAAGCTGACATGCATGCATTATAGTTTTTCCCCCCGACCTCAGCATAAAATTTTTCACTTACAACACAAAGTTTAAATCATGTGAAAAATTAACCAATTGTGCTGTTTACTATTTTAATTAACAATAAAGCTCTACAAGTGTTATAGCAAAAATCTTGCACAGGAAAAGTTTATTAAATAAAGGCAGGCTGTCCAAAGGGACCCATTCTGTAGCTAAGGAAAAACGGTGTCATGCAGAGGGCATGTTGAAGAGAATAAGCTAGAGAAACAACTGAACTAGTTCATCTCCTTCAGAATACACAAACACAGAGGGAGAAAAAAAGGAACACATTTTTAGCGAAAAGAGTTGATATTTTTATTTTCACATTTCACAATACAAACGAAAATCGCTTTGTTTTTGTCCCACTCCTCCCCTCAAACACTATTCTCTTTTAGACAGGAAGGGGGAGGGAGTCTTCCTTGCCTGCTGTTAGAAAACACCCAGAGTCACAGCGCCTCGATCTCCTGTGAAGTAGAACAAGTAACAGAAGCCTGAGAGAAAGAGGCTCCCCTTCCTCCTTATCTGTCTGGTCGAGTCATTCCGGGCCGAGTGGGCACCATCATGGGCCGGGCCGGGGGTCTCATCATTGGGGGCCCAGGCATCATTGGCATGTGCCCTCCCATAGGCGGCCTCATTCCAGGAGCTGCAGGACAAAACAAAGAAAAAGAGTCAGAAAATACTACTTTGGGAAACCTTTGACGGGACTTCAATTAAACATTAAAAAAAGTAGCCCTCCCTGCAAAATGCTGCAAAAAAGACACTTGTCAAAAGAATGCTACAAATTCATCACATCTTTAAAATATTTAGACATTCTCAAACAAAAAGACAAAAGGTCAACACAAGAACCATATGGAAATCATAATCTAATGATAGTAAGGGGGAAACCAACACTAGTTCCCTAAATTGACCTTTTTCCCCCCTTAGGAAAATTCACAACTAAGTCACATGTTATTTAGCCAGCTCTTTTTTTTAAAAATATATTTTTATTGATTTTACACAGAGAGGAATTGAGAGGGATAGAGAGTTAGAAACGTCGATGAGAGAGAACCATTGACCAGCTGCCTCTTGCACACCCCCCACTGGGATGTGCCCGCAACCAAGGTACGTGCCCTTGACTGGAATCGAACCCGGGACCTTTCAGTCCACAGGCCAACGCTCTATCCATTGAGCCAAACCAGTTTAGGCTAGTCAGCTCTTTAAAAAAAAAAACCACACACAAAAAAAAAAAACCCACCCATCTTTAAATATTTTATTGATATTTTACAGAGAGGAAGGGAGAGGGACAGTGTTAGAAACATCAATGAGAGAGAAACATTGATCCGCTGCCTCCTGTACATCCCCTACCGGGGATGTGCCCACAATCAAGGTACATGCCCTGGACTGGAATCGAACCTGGGACCCTTCAGTCTGCAGGCCAACGCTCTATCCACTGAGCCAAACCGGTTAGGGCTTAATCAGCTCTTTTAATCAGTTCTATCCACCATATAACCAGGAGCTATTTCATGGATGTACATAGGGACAGAGGACAATCAAACCACTAGCATTTGTTCAGAGTGGTAGGAAAGGTGAGCAGGAGGCCCATGCTGAGAACCTGTTAGTAACTATACTTAGTTCAAGTCACAAGACAAATATTAGGCAATAATGTGATTTATAACAATTACCACACACACAAAAATATGTTTTCTTCTAATGCATTTTGGAACTATTCATGAATTTTTTCAAGTGTCAAATCAATACACCAGCCAAATAAATGAGCCAGGGGAGGCAGGGCAAGCAGAGAGGTAGAGGTTGCAGAAAAACACAGGCTGTTTCATGGAACTGATAATGTCCTACATCCTCAGCTGGGTATACATTTTATTATGTCTCAACATCTTCTTGCTATATATTTCCTTTTTAAATATAAATTTTTACCTTAATTAGCTATTTTTAACTAAATCATTTTGATTAAAGACTTGCTATAAATGGTTAAAGAGAAAACTATATTCAAAGCTGAATATAGCCTAATCACAAAGTGAAACAAAAGTATATGCAGACACAAAACCCAACAAGTATATAGTTTTTTAAAAGATTAATTTCAACAGGAATACGGACTACTAAACTACTAAATACTTTATTTAAAAAAATGCCCACTATAACATAACTAGCATTCAGCATTTCTTAGAGAAAACTGATCTAGGCCAAAGATTGAAAACGAGGCACCTGAAAACTTGTTTTTTTTTGTTTCCACAGTGCATTTATTTTTAATTAGTTGCCAACATTGGTAATTAAGAAGTCTAATTACTAATAAATCTAGAATTCTTTTCCAACTCATTATAGAAATCTGCAAACACACAGAGAATAGAAAGAAAAGATAATAATGAATTCCCATGTATCCATCATCCAGGGTCAACAATTACCCACCTATGGCCAATTTGTCTTATCACCACTCAGTCTTATCCATGCCCATTACCAATTACTCCATTATTTTAATGCCATCCCCATAACTTATTATCTTATCCTGGCTAAGAATAAAAACAAAATACTAAGGAGAATTCGCAACACCAACTTGCATTCTCGAATGTCAACCACTGGCTAAAGCTGAGTTCTAGAAGACTTCTTTAGATGAGTTATCCATTCCCAGTTTACAACCAAACTCTCTCGAAATTTGAACTTGTGACTGATTTAAGAATGCCAAAGAAGCCATTTAAGTCACTTAATGATTGTGTTTTGGGTTCAAAGAGAGCAAGGCAGGAACTCATTTTATCTATACTTTCCCATCTCAGTGTTTCCCAAAGTGTGGTAGGCATACCCCCAGGGGTACGGGAAGAGTTTGGTGGGGGTACGCGTTGCACCGGAGTCTGGTGGGGATATGCACTGCACCGTGCTTAGCTGTGCCTAATTCTATGTTCTCATGAGTACAAGGGGTACTCAGCGTTACGAAAATTATAGAAGGGGTACAGCCAGGAGTAAGTATACTTCTGGCTAGGAAGCTACTCTAATACTTTGTACTTGTCTTACCAGTTGAACTGTAGGTTTCTTGCATCAGATGTATTTACTCTAAGTTACATAATTTAAATATTCTGCAAATAAAATAAGAGTGTAGAAAAAGAACTGTTTATATTAAATCTAAGTTGATATTTAGCAAGACTCAGGCAAAACATCCCCCCTGAAAAGTGCTCACACATTTGGTAGGTGAGATGATCATAAAAAACTGGCACTACAGGCCCGGAGCAGCCAGGCCGGGAGCAGCCAGGCCCAGAGCAGCAGCAGCCAAGCCCAGAGCAGTCAGACCGGGAGCGGCCAGGCCCAGAGCAACAGCATCCAGGCCGGGAGCGGCAGCGGCCAGACCAGGAGCAGCTGGTTGTGGAACGGACCAGAGCAACAGAGGCCAGGCCCGAAGCAGCCGGGCCCGGAACAGCTCGCTCCTCGCCTGCCCATTTTCCAGGGCTGCCTCTCAGACATGGCTGGAAATTTTGGGGGGAACTTGAGGGTCTGCCGAATCAAGTGAAGGCTTAGATCTGGATGTGTTGAGTTGTTATAGTGCTGGGGTGTTGATCTGTGAGTGCCTTGTGTGGGGTCTGGATGAGGTTGGTTGATCTATTTGGAAGTGTCTTTTGTGTGAAGTGTATTCTTGGGCATGTGGAGGTATTATTGATTTGAGAAAATACTAAGTAATTGATTTACTACCTGAAAAATTTAAAGTTCTGAAAGTTTAAGGTCTCTTGCCAAAAAGAGGTTTTAAAGCTAACACCTTAATTTCAATGGAGAAAGGGGAGGACAAGCCCTTCCCACCCAGAACAGGTAATCCAATTCCAACCAGCAGCTATCTTTAAACAATGTGTTCATTTACATTTGAATGGCTACACCTTTTGATAGCCTAAGGGCAAGTTTACATGTATATAAGTTTGCTTCTCAGTTCCCAGGGCAGAAAAAACAAAGTTTAAAATTATTAGATTTTAAAATTTATTCTTAAAAATATAAAAGTTTATTAATTAAAAAAAACAACAAGGAAATTAAAAAAACCTGATGAACAATATTAACTGGTGAATATAATAGAATCAGAGGTATTGGAGGGGAGTGGTGGATGCAGGAAGAGACTGAACATAAACTGTGCACCTATGGATGAGGACAATGGGGGGTGGGGAAAGGGCAGCGGGTGGAGGGGGGAAGAAATGAGGTACCTTTGTAATAATATGAACAATAAAGATTGATTAAAAAAAAAAACCAAAACTGGCACTAGACTGGCTCACAAGGTCTCTAATCATTTCATATAAAATGAAACTAAAGTTACCCTAGCTGGTTTGGCTCAGTGGATAGAGGGTCAGCCTACGGACTGAAGGGTTCCAGGTTTGATTATGGTCAAGGGCATATGCTCAGGTTGCGGGTTCATCCTCAGTAGGGGGAGTGCAAGAGGCAGCCGATCAAGTGTTCTTTCTCATCATTGATGTTTCTCTCTCTCCCCGCCACACCCCCATCCTCTCGGAAATTCATAAATATACCGGTATATATTTTTTAAAATCAAAGTACAGTTGATAAAGGATACATTATGAGTATGGTTTATTGATTTATGCAAGAAATATATAGTGTTTCAATCAGCAGCTTTGTTTTCAAAGCAAAGGCTCTGACCATGTTATCAGGAACATTTCCAAATTAATGCACATTTATGTTTATGTTAAAATCAAACGTTTAGGTGAACGTTTTCCCCCCTTGAATAAAAGACCGACCACCAGGCCTAAGTGTTTTCCATAAACTAATTTGGTCTAACTGACCTCCAAGATTAAAAATCAACAGGAGGTAACTCTGCTCCAAATCAAAATCAAGAAAAGTAGCAGCACAGTTTGTATCTACCCCTCTTTTTATGCCCCAGTGGGACAAGCTCATCTACCTATCTCTTTATTATAAACTAGGTGCCAGTGCACAAATTCGTGCACAGGTGGGGTCCCTCCTGGTCCAGTCCCAATTGGGGCTGCTTGGTGCCACCTGACCAGGGAGGTTGGCTGTGGAAGTGCACTGACCACCAGGGGGCAGCTCCTGCGTTGAGCTTCTGCCCCCCAGTGGTCAGTGCACATCATAGCTACTGGCCAGTTGTCCAGTCATAACAGCCGCTTAGGCTTTTATATATATAGATATATACAGATGGCCCAAAGTCAGAAGGATACAAGGAACCAGGAGGGAGAAGAGAAAAAGCAGCAGCCTTATCCTGCTTTTATTTCATTTCATTTTTTAAATGTTTTTATTGGTTTTAGAGAGAGGAAGGGAGATGAAGAGGATAGAAACATCAATGAGAATCATTGATTGGCTGCCTCCTGCATGCCCCCCACTAGGGATCGAGTCCAAACCCTAGCATGTGCCCTATCCAAGAATTGAACTCATGAGCTGATACTCAACCACTGAGTCACACCAGCCAGGCATGCCTTATCCAGCATCCATTTATACTGGTAAACCAAATATTAATTTTTCTTAAGCATCTCAGATTCACTAAATTTAATTTGTTGCAATACAGTTAGACAGCCAATTAAGAATTATATTTAAATGGAGAACTACAACACAATGGAGCATTCTAGAAGGATATTCAAACTTACCAGGTCCCACTGGCATCATCCCAGGAGGAGGAGGACCCATCATTGGCATCATAGGAGGGCCCCCCATATGGGGTGCTGGCATCATACCGGGGCGAGGTGGACCCGCTGAAATAAAAAATGGGGCCTGCGGTTAATATATGTTTATACATGCATGAACAGTTTATCTCCTTTCAGCACTTAGAAAAACATTTTTAAAATATATTTTTATTGATTGCAGAGAGGAAGAGAGAGGGAGAGATAGAAATATCAATGATAAGAGAGAATCACTGATCCGTTGCCTCATGCATGTCTCCCACTGGGGATTGAGCCAGCAACCCAGGTAGGTATGTGTCCTGACTGGGAATCAAACTCTGACCTCCTGGTTCATAGGTCAATACTCAACCACTAAGCCGAGACAGGCGGGGGAAACAGTTTATCTTTTTTTTGTATTTTATTGATTTTTTTACAGAGAGGAAGGGAGAGGGATAGAGAGTTAGAAACATCAATGAGAGAGAAACATCAATCAGCTGCCTCCTGCACACTCACCACTGGGTATGTGCCTGTAACCAAGGTACATGCCCTTGACCAGAATCGAACCTGGGACCCTTAAGACTTAAGTCTGCAGGACGATGCTCTATCCACTGAGCCAAACCTGTTAAGGCAGTTTATCTTCTTAATGAAACTAACAGTTCCTTATGATCTGGTCCAAATCCTATAACAATAAACTTCTTATGGTCTTTTAACAGATCCACAAAAATCAGCGTGCCACAAAACTTTACTTTTGACTGAAAAGCAGGAACAAGCCTATCTAGACAGAAGTATAAAAGGAAGTAAGATTCCTCAGGTTAAAAAAAGAACAAAATCTTTATTTTTTAAAAGGGGATATTATACCTTCTGAAGCACTGGGGGGGGGGGGGGGGGGGGAGCTGATGTACTTAATTAAGCCAGAAGTACCTGGTTTCAAATTTTTTTCCTCAGTCACTTTGTTGCTACTTCTTTCTTTTTTAATCTCTATTGTTGAAAGTATTACATATGTCCCCCTTTTTCCCCATTCACTTCCTTCAGCCCACCCCACCCCCCACCTTCACCACCCTATTGCCTGTGACCATGGGTTATGCATAAATGCATACAAGTTCTTTTTTTTTTTTTTTTTTTTTTAATATATTTTATTGATTTTTGTACAGAGAGGAAGGGAGAGAGATAGAGAGTCAAAAACATCAATGAGAGAGAGTCACTGATCAGCTGCCTCTTGCACACCTCCCACTGGGGATATGCCCGCAACCAAGGTACATGCCCTTGACCGGAATCGAACTCGGGGCCCCTCAGTCCCCAAGCCGACACTCTATCCATTGAGCCAAACCGGTCCCGGCTGCATACAAGTTCTTTGGTTGATCACCTCCCACCCACCTTCCCCTGCCTTCTCCAAGATTTGACAATTTGTTCCATGCTTCCATGTCTCTGGATCCACTCTGTTCATCCATTTATTTTGTTCATTAGATTTCACATGAGTGAGATCATGTGATACTTGTCTTTCTCTTACTGGCTTATTTCACTTAGCATAATATTGTCCAGGACCCTCCTGCTGTCTCAAAGGGTAAGAGATTCTTTTTTACTGCTGCAGAGTATCCCATGGTATAAATATACTACAGCTTTTTTATCCACTCGTCTACTGATAAAAAGCTGATGAACCTAAACCTAATTTCAGATTTTAAAAAAATCATAGCCCAGATTTGAAAATACAGAGCTGTCTATGCAGAGATATTTCTGATGTATCATTTATAATAGCAACAACTGAAAACAATTTACATGTCCATCAATAAGAAATAGTTAGGTTAATTCTGACACATTCATTCCATAGACTATTGGACTAGTAAAATAATGGAGTTGAGACCCAGCCTGTCACGATAGGGAGGTAACTTAAGAGCTGCTGTGAGCTGTGGCTGGCCAGTCCCAGGATGATGGGAGCCCACAATGTTTTGGTGGGCTATTAGTGATCCACCTGTGCACAACTATTATAAACAGCCTCCTTACTTCTGTGTTTATACCCATGATCACTTACAGCAGTGGTCGCCAACCTGTCGGACCTCACAGACCACAAATGGTCTGCGGACCACCAGTTGGCAATCGCTGACTTATAGGACTGAGTTTAGGTCTCTGAGATCAATTTCAATCTGAAACCTTCCAGAAGGCCAAAGAACACAGCTACTCAATTTCCTCTTGTCTATCATGCAGAATCAACAACACAATTATTATCTTTTGCAATGTATATAACTACAATATATATACACAAAAGCCTAATATGCAAATTGTTCCCACCGGAGTTTGACCAGGAGAAGACTGGGAGTTCAACCACTTGCTATGATGTGCAATGACCACCAGGGGGGCGGCGAGGAATAAAGGCAAGCCCAGCCAGTAGCCGGAAGGCCCCGATTGGCCCTGATCGCCAGTGTCCTAGGGAGCCTTCCTGTGCATGAATTTCACGCACTGGGCCTCCAGCATTGGCATTAAGTGCGTTAGAAAACAAAAAGACTGAGCTTATCCGCTACTTCTATCCTCCAGTGTTATGTTCATAGCAGTAATTTAATATACTCAGCAATACCTCCTCATATATTAGCTCATCCAATCGCACACACATCCTGAGCTTTCCACTGAATCTGTCTCAGACCCACATGGGATGCCACAAATATCCCAATAATAATGCAGTCAGAAGGTAACTAAAAATATTTCAGAAATTATACCACTAAAGCTATTTTCTGTTACTATGTGTTCATTCAATGAGGATTTGACAATATCAAAGTACAATCTGCTCAGCTACACCCCTTAAGATAAAAATGTTATAAACTTACGAAGACTGGGGGGAGGTGGGATCATCGCCCCTGCAGGAGGTGGAGCTGAGAATGGAGTAGGCGGTATTTTTCCTTGCTGAAATGCTGCAGCTATAAAGTGAGAAAAAAGAACACACACACAGTGAGTAAAAATTCAACAATTCATTTATTAAAATAACTAGTTTCTTTTAACTTTTAATGGTCCCATTTATTTCATTATAAATAGCAATCATCTAAGATTACTACATCATGGCCTTTATGGTTTTATTTATCTATACTTTTAAATGTATTTTTATTGATTTCAGAGAGGAAGGAAGAGGGAGAGAAAGAAACATCAAGGATGAGAGAGACTCATTGATCGGCTAACTCCTGCCCACCATGTGGGCTTATACCCTGATCAGAATCATGTGACCTCGTGGTTCATAGGCTCAACTACTGAGCCATGGGGTTGGGTAGCCTCTATGTTTTGTTTTTCTTCACTTTTAGTTTTTTTAATGCCATTTTGGAACATAAGTTCTATGCTGATTGCTATGTATTCAAACATATTTACTACGATTCTGGTGAAACTGATAGGTAGGAGAGAAACAGGCCTGGCATTTTGTGTGTGGTGACTGGGGGTTTACCAAGGGCCCTGCCACTGCTCAAGGGCTGTACTTCCTGTCCCATTCAAGATGTCACATGCTCCTGGGCTCCTGAGTGTGTGTGTGCGCAGAGTAGGGTAGTCTCTGCTAAGGCTGCACCAGATTCAGTGAATAAGAATATAGGATGCCAGGCTTGACTGTGATTGAACACACAATACAATATACAGATGATGTATTATAGAATTGTATACTTGAAACCTATATAATTTCATTAACTAATGTTACCCCATAAATTCAGTAAAAATAAAAAAAATCAAGAAAAAATAAATACAATTTAAAGAAAAAATGCATGACAATAACTTAAACTTCTAACTCACATCAACAGCAAATAATTTTTAGCATAAGTGTCCAGTTAAACCCTTATTTGACTAATGGAGCTACAAGCAGATTTGAGGACTGAAGGAGGGACCTTAGCATGTATTTCTCTGCTCCCTCCCTGCTAATCCTTCAGGACTGCACACAAGCCTCAACTGAAGGCCACAGCTCTGGCCACTGAGTCCTGTCCACACGACTTCCTCCACCAAGTGCACTCTCAGGGCTGCTGCAATGGTGAACGCCGCAGGGTGAATGCCAGGGTGGAAGACAGATTTCACTGGGAGCAACAGGGAACATTCACTGCTGTTCCTCACTGGAGGTTTCAATGGCTGCAGGGTGCAGGGCCTTCTGCATGCTTGGTGGAGGGCTATGGGGTCAGCCTTGAGCAGTCACCCAGGCAGATGAGGGAGAGGAGGAGAGGGTGCAAGCCTGGTGCATGGGTGTGGGGCTGTGCTCTCAGCACAGGAAGGTAAAGCCCAGTGCCTGGGTCCCATCCAGCTTCTGATTTGAGGTGCTTTCTGCAATAATGAATGCTCTCAGCCTCTATGGTTTTAAAATCAACTTTAGGTAATCACCAGCTAAAATTGCAATTGATTGTTTTACTGATTTGGGTTTTTTAATTTAATTGTTTTTATTTAGTCAGTGTTTCTATGGTTGAATTAACTATGGGAGATTAAAATGAAAAGCTCCTGTCAATGCTTACGAAAGAGAAGTGGTAATCTTTAATCTATAGATTTTGTTTATAACCAGTTCAAGCCATTCAGTTTTATTTGAAAATGATACCTTCCAAAAACCAGGCATTATAAACTTCTATCCTTCCTATATCTGCTGTCCTAAGTCAAAACAGTGTATCATTTGGTTTACCAGTTTATAAATGAACACACTAAGCTGAGAGACATGAAACACAGATTTCAAAGCAAGAACCTGAGGGGAGGGAGATTATGATCTTAAAATAATATCCAATACAGACAATATGAGGCACAAATTAAAAAAGAGACTGAAGATTATACATATTTTGTTTTAAAAAGGAGCCATAATACTAAAACACACACTCATAAAAGTCTATTCCTGAATGTAAGTCCTTCCCAATTGAGTGTAGTCTGCAGCCCAGGCACCTTCCCCATATCCTACTATACCCCACCAGTGCAGAGGGCCAAATTATTCAAGTAAATCACTGATAATTCCAAAATACTTGAGTTAGCATAGCTATTTCTGAACAGCTATTCAATTGCCTTTCAATTGAGTCTGTGCTCTGCAAGGCATCATATCCCAATAAGGCACCACCACACCCTGAAGGAAAGAACAGCTTTTAAAGACTGCAAAGGGAGCGCCTAAGCCATTGGCTCAGTAGCTGACTCACTGTCAACATAACCGCAGACATGATGTGGTGTGCTCCTGAGGGCTTGCCTCCTCTCCTCCAAAAGTCCTCCATCAAAAACTCATCCTAAATTCTTTTCCTATCTACAAAAAATAACTAAACAAGTCCACTGATGGCCAGATTATTATGATCTCTGAACACAAAATAACCTGGCCACTCAGTGTACTGATGGATAAGGGAAAGCTTGCAAATCTTGATATGTCAAGGGACCAGGAGATAGTGGCCCCAGCCTCTGGCTATTAAGTCCTCTGCTTTCTAACTACCCACAATGCAGTTCTTATACATGGAAAAACCTTATTTTAAAATCCCAACTCTGCGGTCAGTCTACACTGAGTGGCCAGATTATTAGGGTTCAGAGATCATAATAATCTGGCCACTCAGTGTATAATGCTAACCTTTAATGCCAAGAAATGTCTAGTATTTTTTCAAATAAAGGAAAAGATTACATTAGAATTAATTTTTTTCAAATAAAATGGGACAATATCTGAGATTTGCACGTTAATAATCCAGGAGGGATAAAAGGGACTAGGTGAAGGGATTTGGTGGCTCTCAACTAGGGCAATTTTGCCTTCTTGGGGACAAGAGGCAATACTTGGGAGATATTTTCAGTTGTCACAACTGGGGATTGTTACTAGAGGGTAGATGCTAGTTACCGCTGAACATCCCACAATGCACAGGACAGCTCCCACAACAAAGAATTATGCAGCCCCAATGTCAGCAGTGCTAAGTTTGAGAAACTTGGTATAAACAAAACATGACTACTGTAGCAGGTGCTGGGGAATTAGAATGGGTGGGGAGCAGCGGTCATGGGAGATTCACGCATTAAACCTGTTTGTAACTTTCCATAATAGTTTTTGCTTTAAAAAAAAAAAAATCACATCACAATCAAAGTCCACATTTGCCTGCTAGATCTGAGTACAATGAATAATTAAGAAAGGCCATGTTTCAAATAGACCAGTATGATTTATTTTATAATAAAATGAATAAAAACTATGGATCACTACAAAGGAGGTTCACATCAGTAAAGAAATATTAGGCAACTCATTCTTCTGTCCCACTTCCCAGTCTAATAGCTGATTGCTCTAACCTCAATAATTAATATTAATGTGTTCCTATAGCCCTGGGAAACCAATGACCTTCCACTTCTTTCATTTAACACATCAGAACGCTTCTATTTATCATTCAGAATGAGTTGCTTCTGTGAAAAACAACAGAGACAGGGACAAGAAAGAATGGGACCATTCTACCACCAGAACAAGAGACTGAAGCGTACTTGTTTTGTCAATCAGGCTCTGAGCCTGCTCTTCCATCCACTTCTGATAGTAGTCTTTCACATTCTCTTTGTGCTTCCTACCGCTGCAGTGTGTCTTTCTCACAGATGGCTATAAAACAAAAAGATTATGTCAGTCACAGAAACAAATCCCCAAAACTAGCAATTTTATCAAGGCCTCACCTTTATATAGAGGAGGCCTGGCTACCTTTAGCAGCTTTTGCTAATGCACCATCTATAAACATCAGCCAATAATGTACTGTGGTCATTTATCTACCATGTTTTTAGCCAAACAAGGGGTCAGCAAACTTTGGCCTATGGGCGGAATCGGATTCTGTGAAAGAAGTATTGGAACACAGCCACATTAATTTATGTATTGTCCATTTCTTCTCTCTACAAGAGTCAAGTAATTGTAATGAAGACTGTATGCAATGACCATAAACCTAAAATAATTATAATCTTGCATTTTAAGAAGTTTACCAACCCCTGATCTATTTTAATGTACTTCCTTAGATTATTCTATGGCAAAAATTTAAAAAATAACTTACATTTAAGTAACACTATTTATAAGAATATACTCTTTTAAATGATTATGGGTCTAGAATGACTTTATTAAAAAACACACACACAAAAAAAACAACACACAAAACACCAGAAAAAAAAAAAAGACTTTATCACACTAGCACGTTAAACATACTAATCAGAAAGAACAAACTACTGATACATGCTATATTGATGAATCTCAAAAACATGTTAAGCAAAAGAGATCTGACACAAGCACTGTAAGATTCCATTCATATGAAGTTTTAAAAATATTTTTATTGATTTCGGAGAGGCAGGGAAACAGATAGATAGAAATATCAATGATTGTAGTAGAGTCGGTGATATGGGAGGGGAGTGGACTGACTGTTCTCGGGGAAAGGGAGGGAGGAAGACTGAACATAAACTGTGCACCTATGGATGAGGACAATGGGGGGTGGGGAGGGGGTGGGTGGGATAGGAACCTGGTGGAAGGGGGAAGAAATGAGGAACCTTTGTAATAATATGAACAATAAAGATCGATTAAAAAAAAAGCAAAGAAAAAAGAAATATCAATGATGAGCTCAGCCAGAGTGGCTCAGTAGTTGAGCAGCAACCTATGAACCAGGAGGTCACAATCCGATTCCCAGTCAGGGCACACGCCTGAGTTGTGGGCTCGATCCCCAGTAAGGGGCATGCAGAAGGCAGCTGATCAATAATTCTCATCATTGATGTTTATTTTTTGAAAATATATATTTCTATTGATTTCAGTTAAGAAGGGAGAGGGAGGAAGAGGGACAGAAACATCAATGATGAGAGAATCATTGGTTGGTTGCCTCTTGCAAGTCCCACACTAGGGATGGAGCCTGCAACTCAGGCATATGCCCTGACCGGGAATCAAACCCTAATCTCCTGGTTCATAGGTCCATGCTCAACCACTGAACCACACAGGGTGGGCCAATAAATGAAGTTTTAAAATTAGTAACACTGACCTTTAGTAAAAACCATATCAGTCAGAGTTAAAGGTGTAGGGGACTTACTGCAAAGAAACACAAGGGAACTTTCTGAGGTGATGAAAATGTTCTCTATCTTGACATATCCAT
The DNA here is from genome assembly GCF_964339955.1 of Pipistrellus hanaki. Taxonomy (NCBI): domain Eukaryota; kingdom Metazoa; phylum Chordata; class Mammalia; order Chiroptera; family Vespertilionidae; genus Pipistrellus; species Pipistrellus hanaki. The sequence goes on along the minus strand of NC_140509.1, from coordinate 5,742,952 downwards.
CAAGCTGTAATCATTTTACAGGTCATCAAACTGTACACTTAATAAAGTTTGCATTTAATTGAACATAAATTATAATGAAATTTATTTTTAGAGTACCACAAGATTATTACCGTCTATTTCTGCTGAAAAACTGATCTCAAAACCTACAGCCAGCTGAAACCAGTTTGGCTCAGTGGATAGAGCATCGGCTTGCGAACTAAAAGGTCCCAGGTTCGATTCCGGTCAAGGGTTTGTACGTTGGTTCTGGGTACATCCCCAGTGGGGTGTGTGCAGGAGGCAACTGATTGATGTTTCTCTCTCATCGATGTGTCTATCTATCCCTCTCCCTTCCTCTCTGTAAAAAAATAAATAAAAATTAATAAAAATATATTAAAAAACAAACAAACAAACAAACAAAAAAAACCTACAGCGGGTAAGTGGCAAACTCAGGCCTAGAATTCAGATTTCACTGAAATGCTCCCCATGGCTGCCCAACCACTTCCTACTAGTCTGTTGCTCTGAGTGATTGCTTCGCTGGCAGCAGATGACTAATAAATATCACATGGGTGGTCCACATTTCAAAATGCTGTCATTGTCTCCAAAACCACTGCTTACACTATTCTTACAACAATAATGCCTCAAGCCTAACAACAAAATCATGCCTCGGAACCAGTAAAAGTTCCCAAATTAAGCACTGAATGTTTTATATGTTTCCAAGTCCACCACAGGGAACTCCTTCAAATCACCATGGAAATGTCCTAATGTTTTCCAAGCTATCATGTTCAAACAGTATTACAAGGGTTCCTGATGCTCCTCATGTAGCATTTATACTAATAAAAGGCTAATATGCTAATTTGACTGGGTTGACCTGATATCTTCCAAATGTCTGGATTTCCCCAAATTCCCCCAGCCCCTACACATCCCTCTGTAAAGGCACAGAACAAGTGAGACCCCTTAAATAAAAATCAAAGGTTTCCAGCAACGGTGGGCCTCTCTCATCACAGTCATTTGGACTGGATGGCACTTGAGTATTTATCTAGGTACCATGACAGAGAAACACAAGCTCAAGTCATGATCTCTGCCCTTAAATAATTCACAATCTTATTAGAGTGAGTGGATGATAAAAGCGCAGTAATGACATCAGAATGTAAGGCAACAATACAGAAAGGAACAGAAGCAATTGCTAGGATGATTTTTCCAACAATTAGTACAGAGCATGTGCTGTGAATTAAATTAAAAAAAAAAAAAAGTGTGTGTGAAAGTAGCTGCTTCATGAGTATGGCATCCCTTTCTATTTTAAAGGAAGCTGAGTTCCATTTGAACTGTGTGTTATGTTATGATATGTGAGGCATAGAACAAGGAAGGCCCTAAGTGTACTCTGCTTTGATATCTGAAACATTTTTAAAAAAATATATTTTATTGATTTTGTACAGAGAGGAAGGGAGAGAAAGAGAGAGAGTTAGAAACATCGATGAGAGAGAGAGTCATCTACCAGCTGCCTCTTGCACACCCCCTACTGGGGATATGCCTGCAACCAAGGTACATGCCCTTGACTGGAATCGAACCTGGGACCCTTCAGTCCCCAAGCCGACGCTTTATTCATTGAGTCAAACCGGTTTAGGCTGAGACATTCTTTACTATCCAATGTGATTTATTTCTGTACACCTTAGTTTTGTAATAGTTAAGTTACTAGAATAATACATCTTGCTATAAAACATTACTAGAAGATCAAAAGATCAGGTGACATTTATTGTTATTTTCTATAAATGAACACAATCTCTGGTATGCTAAAGTGACAGGTATTACAAAAACATTCAGATAGGGAGACCTACAAGCTTGATTACAAGTGAGGTTTACTATCATAACCCAAGCTTATTGCTTAAAAAAAAAAAATCAGGGAGCCAACTAGAAACTGAACCAAATATAAGCCCTTGAAGGGTAATGTAAATTGGATAAGCTTCCCTATTACAAGAGCAACAAGAAAAAATTCAGACACAAGAATGCATTCCATCTACTCTAAGTTGCTGCTAAAGAAAAAAAAAAAAAAAGAAAATACTTAATACACATTGTAAAGAGATTTGTTCAAAGAGGATTTCCTAGAGTAAGTGATATTTCAGTCAGTTTTTTAAAATGTGAAGAGGTTAGCTAGTTAAGAAAAAGGTGTAGGGGTCCCGGATTGCAGAGGGTGCAGGCTGAGGGACCCCCTACCCCTCACCTTCAACCCCTGTGCACGAATTTCATGCACTGGGCCCCTAATTTATTATAAAGACAAACCTTTCAATTTTCTGAATTCTGGCATTAGCAAGGTGCGTAGATATATAAAAATAGTGTTGAAAAAGAATAAAAGACACAGCCCCTCACAAACAATTTCAGGAAATTAAGATTCTCCAAATGACTTAGAGAGGAGGTTAGGGACAAAAACAAAACAAAAACAAAAAGACTGGGGATCTACAGGAAAGCTACTACTAACACAAACTTAATTGAAATAGTTTCCTCCAGGACATCTATAACATCATTCGGAACCTTGACGAAGCAATAAAATTGTTAATTTTACTAAATCTCAACCCTAAAGTTCATGTCTTTTTAATATTCTGGGGGACAAAATGGGAAATATTTTGTCAAAGCACTTCTGCTGCACGCCAAAATACACTATGTCAAAGAAAAGCAGGCATGCTATTGTTCAAGCAGCCTCTTTCATGGAACTGTATTTTATTTGAAAGAACAACTAAGAAACAAACTGGTTATTCAGATCTCTAAAAAAATAAATGAATATGCCGAGACCAGTTTGGCTCAATGGACAGAGCGTCAGCTTGGGGACTGAGGGGTCCCGGGTTCGATTCCGGTCAAGGGCATGTGCCTTGGTTGCGGGCATATCCCCGGTGGGGGTGTGCGGGAGGCAGCTGGTCGATGACTCTCTCTCATCGATGTTTCTAACTCTCTCTCTCTCTCCCTTCCTCTCTGTACAAAATCAATAAAATATATTTTAAAAAATAATAATAAAATAAAAATAAATGAATAGCCCTGCTGGGTGACTCAGATAGTTGGAGCATCATCCTGTACACCAAAAGGTTGCCGGTTCGATCCTTGGGGGTGTGTGCCGAAAGCACTAATCAATCTTCTCTCACATCAATGTTTCTCTCTCTCCCTTCTTCCAAAAAAGCAATCAGTGCTTAAAAATCTGATCTTAAAAAAAAAATCAAAATTTTAGAAAACTTTATCTGCTACCACAAGCTTGCCAGCTTCCAAATATTTAAGCCATTTATAATTAAATTGTGACATTAATCAATGTGAATTGTTATATTAGGTAATCAAAAGGGAGAAATGCAAAACTGAGTGAAATAGTATTTTCCAAATAACCAAAGCATGTTACAAAATCAGGCATGGTAAAAAAGATTCACTCAGAGTGTGAGAGACGAGTAAATTTTAATGTTACTGAGTATAGAAAGTTTGATGTTTTCAGATAGATTCCACATTACAACTAATCCTGGGTTGAGTTTTGGCGCAGACACATAAAGTATTAAAGAATATCTATAACGATCTAAGAAATCTATAAAAGTACTCTTCTGTTTTTCAACTCTATATCCATGTGAGGTTGGATTCTTCATATACTACAAACCAAAACACATGCAGCAGATATAATGGAGAAGAGAATTCAGATGTCTTCCATTAAGTGACACATTACTGATATTTGCAAAAATGTTAAAACGCCATTCCTCATACTAATTTGTTGCTTTGAAAATAGTTCCTTCACTTTTAAAATGTTAATCGTGCCGAAGCCGGTTTGGCTCAGTGGTAGAGCGTCGGTCTGTGGACTGAAAGGTCCCAGGTTCGATTCCAGCCAAGGGCATGTACGTTGGTTGCGGGCACATCCCCGGTAAGGGGTGCGCAAGAGGCAGCTGGTCGATATTTCTCTCTCATCGACGTTTCTAGCTCTGTAGCTCTCACCCTTCCTCTCTGTAAAAAATCAATAAAATATATATTTTTTTAAAAATAAAAAAATAAAAATAAAATGTTAATCGTTTTACAAGTAAAAAGTGTTTATTACTACCTAAAATATATATGTAGTGTCAGCCTGTGGACCCCGTTTCACTTCCAGTTAAGGGGGCACGTACCTCAGTTGCAGACTACTCCCCACCCTGGCCCTGGTTGGGGCGGGTACAGGAGGCAATAGATGTGTCTGGAGTCAATGTTTCACTTTCTCTCTCTCCCCTCCCACTCTCTCTAAGAATCAATGGAAAAATATCCTCAGGAGAGGATTAAAAAACAACAATAATTCTCTGATTACTGCACAGAGCTCAGAGAGCTACAGACAAAAAAAAAGCTTAAGTACTCAGCTTCAAATTTAGGAATTTCCAATTTTATCAAATCAAACTATTTGAGTCGCCTTGACACAATCAGCTATTTGAGTTTTAGGACATTTTCCTGGATTTTTACTTATCATATAATTTTTTTTCAAATTCCAATTTACTAAAGCTTTATTATTTTGGGTCTCCAGTGAAAGCACTGGCTGTTGGAAGACTAGAAAAATAAACACCTCAAATTATTTTCTCCAAGCAGTAGCCCTTCAATCTCAACAACATGAAAACCATAAACTTACACCTAAAAAAACCAAAAGTCTAACTTATTATATATTAGGTTTTGTGAAACTATAAAGAAATTCAACTTACAGAGTCATGGGTGAGGTATGTATCGCAGTAGTCACAATAAAACCTGGAAAGAGATGGAAGGTAGAGAAAAAGAGATGACAACCAGTTAATAGATGCCCACTCCCGAAGTGCTGTTCACTGAAGGCAAAAAAAAAAAAAAAAAAAAAAAAAAAAAAATTAAAAATCTAGTAACGATTCGTACAAGGCAGAGTCCTTACATAAGCCAGGCTTTTTTGTTGCCCAACGCGGAGAGATCCAGAACCCTCCCGCCTCCCTCCTCTCCCCAGACCCTCTCGCTTCCCTGGACTTCAGGAGCCAGAACCCGCTCTGTACGCCCTCACGGGCCACAATTGGTGGCTGTGACCGCGAACACCCCCAGATTCAGGCCCCCACTCACTTCGGCATGTTGTTCTGCAGGCCGTTGGCACTCAGTTGGCCACTCCGCGACCGCGCCGCCGGAAATGACGCACACAGCCAGCGCCGGCGCCGCGGAATCGCGAGGTCTCAAGCGCGACTTCGGAAATCCTCCCCGTCATCCAATCGGTGTGCCCCGCGCCACTGCGCCGGCTTCACCGGGTCTGGAGCCGAGTGGGGGCGGGGCTCTCCCGTCCCCTCACCTACAGGAAGACTGGCGCACTAAGGGTCCCTACGAGGTTCAATCCACGGACATTTATTTTATCTCAATTCCTGATTCTTTAATCTGGAAGCGTGCTATTCATTCTCTGGACCAATATCTAACAGTTACCACTGTGTGCCAGGCTAACTACTATTAAGTACTGAGGAGAGAGCAGTACAAAACAAGTAAGATCCCCGTCCCCCTGGAGTTGACATTTGAGTTGGGGAAGACGGAATAATAAAGTCAGTATGTCTTAGGTTAGATGGAACCAAGTTCTATGTGGGGTGAAAAATGAATCGGGAAAGCGAAAGTTCGGTTTTAAAAAACAGAAAGCTTGTTATGAATGTGACAACTAAGAAATAACAGGTTGCTTAAAGCAATAAAGCCAGGTGCAATTTTCCATAGCATGTCTTTTACATATATATATATGGATTTCAGAGAGGAAGGGAGAGAGAGAGAGAAAGATAAATGATGAGGGAGAATCATTGATTGGCTGCCTCCGCACACCCCCTACTGGGGATTGTGCCCACAACCCAGGCATGTGCCCTAGACCAGAATCAAACCCCAGAACCCTTCAATCCACAGGCCAATGCTTTAATCACTAAGCAAACCAGTTAGGGCCATAGCATCTTTGTGTGTGTGTGTGTGTGTGTGTGTGTGTGTGTGTGTGTTTTAGCCTCATTAACCCCAGGAGATAGTAGAATAATAAGTTTCAAGTCCCGTTTCGGCTTCCTAGCTGTGCTGCTTGTGCCATTTCTTCCTCTGAAAAATAGTGTGGCTCAGTGGTTGATAACATGGATAATCGTTCATACTTGTGGGGTCTAAGGAAGAATTAAATGTGAAAATGCTTGTAAAGTGTTTAGTGCAATGTCTGCATATACAAAAGCTCCTCCTCCCCAAATAGTATCTTTATATAGGAGGAAATTGATAGAAGTTACTTGTCCACAAATATTACCTGTTCTAACAAGGCCAAACTTCCAGCCTAGTCTATCAGACTCTATAATGAAAGTGAGGAGGAGGAGCTTTTGATTATTCTGCTTCACATTTTCTGATGGTGGAATAGTAATAATTGCTACTTTGAATGTTTACTATGACCCAGGGGCATAAAATGCATTAATAATTTAATCTACTCAGCAACCCTGTTATTCACATTTCAGGTGAGTAAATTGAGCTTTAACAAGTTTAAGCTTCCACACCCTGAAAGAAAAGTTAACTGTACAATAAAGTTATTAAGCTTCCACCACCCTAAAACAGTCGTAAATCTTAGCATTAGTAATACTAAGAACAATTAATCAGATTCTGTGTGTCTCCTGAGCTTGTAAACATTAAGTAGACACCATTAACTATGATATATTCTTTCTTTTTTTAATTTTTTAATAGATTTCAGAGAGAGGAAGGGAGAGGGAGATAGAGAGAGAAACATCAATGATGATAGAGAATCATTGATTGGCTGTCTCTTGCACTAGGGATTGAGTCCGCAACCCAGGTATGTGGGCTGACCAGGAACCAAATCATTAACTCCTGGTTCATAGGATGACGCTCAATCACTGATCCATGCCAGCTGGGCACTATGCTGTATTCTTAGCAATCAATAAAAAATATTTAAAATAATAGATGTGGGGAAGCACGGGACTTGGTTGGAATGTCTGCAAGGAGGATTCTCCGAAAGGTTGGGGGCCTCTGAGGGGACCTTGCAAAGGCAGCAGCCCCTGCCCTAACTTTTCCAAACAAGTCTGATCCCCCGGATGTTTGCTAGAATCTCTGTGGTTAGTCTTTAAAGACCTGACCTTGTAGAAGCATGTGCTTTCTCAAGGAAATTTGTCCTGCTGTTCATTTTAGTTTAAACTATTGTTACAATAAAAAGCTAACGAGGCAGGCAATGAGGGCTATTTGTTTCTAAAGCAAATTAGCCCCTTAGCTTCTCTCTCACAGAAACATATGAGTAATCTGTTCATCCGTCACTCAGATCTGCTGGTCAGCCCGGCAAATAGAAACAAAGAATTATAGCATTCTTTGATAAGAACTATGATAAGACAACTTGATCAAGGAATAATATTATATAGTGTCAATGAGCACAGCTTTAGATCTAAAATGCATTGTGTTTGAATTCCAGTACCAGGAGCTATTGCTTTGACTTTGGGGATGTTGCTTAATGTCTTTGTGTTTTAGCTTTCTCATCTGTAAAGTGGGGACAATAATTGTACCTACTTAATAGGTTCATGGCTGTGAGGACTGAATAATACATTTTCCATACCTGGTAAGGCACTTAGCACAGTAAGCATACTTAAATTGGTGGATAGTATTGGCACTGTCAATAATAAGAATTGATACTTAAAATACAGGTCTCTTAAATTCCATGCCCATGAATCCTTCTAGGCCTCTTCATGGCCACATAAAATATGAGCTATGGAAGTCAGGGCCATTTTTCCTCACCATTTGAATAAGAGATTTGAGCCTCACTTTGCAGACATCATTGGCTGCTGACACTTCTACCTTTTAGACATTCTTCAGAATCTACAATTCTTTTTTTCTCTTTTATTTATTTATTTTTTAATTAAATTTTTGTTGTTCAGATTATTACAATGTGTTCCTCTCCCCCCCCCCCCTCAATTGACCCCCTCCACCAGGTTCCCACCCCGACCTCTGTCCTTTCCCTATCCCCCATTGTCCTCATCCATAGGTGCCCAGTTTTTGTTCAGTCTCTTCCCCCACTCCCCTTTTCCCCAAGAATTGTCAGTCCACTCCCCTTTCATACCTCTGATTCTATTATATTCACGAGTTAATATTGTTCATCAGATTTTTAAATTCCCTTGGTTTTTAGATTCACTTGTTGATAGTTACATATTTGTTGTTCATAATTTTTATCTTTATCTTCTTCCTCTTCCTAAATAACCCCCTTCAGCAATTCATATAATTCTGGTTTGGAGGTGATGAACTCTTTTAGCTTTTTTTTATTAGTGAAGCTCTTTCTCTGTCCTTTGATTCTGAGTGATAGTTTTGCTGGGTAGATTATTTTTGGCTGTAGGTTCTTGCTATTCATCACCTTGAATATTTCTTGCCATTCCCGTCTGGCCTGCATGGTTTCTGTTGAGAAATCAGCTGACAATCGTATGGGTGCTCCTTTATAGGTAACTACCTGCTTTTCTCTTGCTGCTTTTAATATTCTCTCTTTGTCTTTTGCTCTTGGCATTTTAATTATGATGTGTCTTGGTGTGGTCCTCTTTGGATTCCTTTTGTTTGGGGTTCTGCGGGCTTCCTGGACTTGTAAGTCTATTTCTTTCCCCAGGTGGGGGAAGTTTTCTGTCACTATTTCTTCCAGTATTCTTTCAGTATCTTGCTCTCTCTCTTCTTCTGGAATCCCCATAATTCTGATGTTGGTTCGCTTGAAATTGTCCCAGAGGTTACTTACACTATCTTCAACTTTCTGGATTCTCTTATCTTCTCGCTTCTGCAAAGGAGTGTCCTCTGGCTCTTTGTGTTCTAAATCTTTGTCTTGATTCTTGCGATCTTCTAGTCTGTTTTTAGGACTTTGTATAATATTTTTTATTTCAGACAATGTTTTCTTCATTTCTAGTTGATCCCTTATTATTTCTAGTTGCTCCCTTTTCATATCCTCATAGGTCTCATTTATTTTATCGGCCTTTTTTAGGATATTGTTGAATAACCTTATAACTGTAGTTTTGAACTCAATGTCCAATCTTTTCTTTTCCTCCATCTCCTTCCTCTTGTCTGCATTTTAGTTGTTTCCCTGATTTGATGGAATAGCTTTGTGTTCTAGGTGTTCTGGTAGAGCCCAGTAGCACAGCCTTCCCAGTTACCTGCGGTGGACAGTCTTGGTGTAGCCCTTTGTGGGCTGTGTGTGCAGTCTTGTTGTTAAGCCTTGCTTATTGTTGGTATCACTGGGATGCGTTCATCTCCAAGCCAATTGGCTGTGAGAATCAGCAGTGTATCAGCTAGGAAGGCTTCTGTACTCCACTTGGATAGGGTGGGGCCTCGGGGTGGCGCAGACAATCTTTGGTTCCCTGTCAGTCTCGCCTTAGAAAAGTCCTATTTGCTGTGAGTTTTGGAAGATTGGTTGCAGCTGCGCACACCTCTTTGGTAAAGGCACAGACGAGCTTTGGATTCCAGCCAGTCCCTCCTTAGAGAAAGCCAGCCTCTGGGAGAGCTTCTGTGCTCAGCCACAGATGGGGCAGAGTCTTGGGTTGGTGCAGACAAACTTTGTTTTCCCTTTGGCTCCTCCCCAAGTCCCGCAGTAATGGCCTCTGGCTTCATACACCTTCGAGAGATCTCTGCCCACTTCCTGACAGTCTGGCCTCTCCCTGTCTGGGCTGTCTATCAGAGCAATAGGCTGATTCTATTTTCTTCTCGAACAAGAAAGCCAGCCGTGCGTTAGCTGTCCGCCCTCTCCTTGCGCCAGGAGTAAGCCAGTAGTGAACTCAGCCCGCCTGCCCTCTCTGCGCCGGGAGTAAGCCAGCAGTAATCTCTGTCCGGCCCTTCCTCTCCCCGCGCGGGGAGTAAACCAGCGGCTTTTCGCACACACAGTACTCTGTACCTTCAGAGTTCCTGAGGTTCAGCGTGCCTTCTCTCTCTACTTCCCAGACGGCAGAGCCTTCTTTCAGCTAGCCGTCCGGCGCTTCAGGGCAATGCCTCCCCTGTTTTCCAGTTCTAATTTCAAATTTGTTGTGGTAGGCTGCATTCGGGTGTCTACCCTATGCCGCCATCTTGGTTTTTTCTACAATTCTTTTAAAAAATATATATTTTATTAATTTTTTACAGATAGGAAGAGAGAGGGATAGAGAGCTAGAAACATCGATGAGAGAAGAATCATCAGTCAGCTGCTTTTTGCATACCCCCTGCTGGGGATGTGCCCGCAACCAAGGTACATGCCCTTGACCGGAATCGAACCCGGGACCTTTCTGCAGGCTGAAGCTCTATCCACTGAGCCAAACCGGTTTCAGCAGAATCTACAATTTTTTTTTAAAAGTATTTTTTATTGATTTTTTACAGAGAGAAAGGGAGAGAGACAGAGAGCTAGAAACGTCGATGAGAGAGAAACGCCGACCAGCTGCCTCCTGCACACCCCGTACCGGGGATGTGCCCGCAACCAACATACATGCCCCTGACCGGAATCGAACCTGGGACCTTTCAGTCTGCAGGCTGACGGTCTATCCACTGAACCAAACCGGTTTCGGCAGAATCTACAATTCTTAATTCTAATTCCAGACCGTAGGGCCCTGAAATGTTGGGGAGAGGCTGAATCCCAGAGGGGAACTTGCTTCTGCACTTTCGGCTGTACATCCAGCTCAGAGGGGGCTCATCTGTGGATAGATGGCTCTCTGGGGAGGGTCAGATCATTGTGGCTTCCCCCCCTAATTTATCCTTTTGAACTGAGACCTCGCTGCCATGAAGTGGATTGAGAAGGCTGAAACTTGATCTTTGTATCTGGAAACAACAGCAGGGCACAGGGCCAGTTGTAGAAGCTGTCACCAGGCCTCCGGGTAGGTGTGAACTAGCTGTGGCTGAGAACTCCTGACCGTGGCTGGTGAGAGGAATGGGAATCCTGCTGGGACTTTACCCCATCTCATTGCACTCTACCCTGCAATTGAGAGTTGACTTAGCTGCTGCTTTCCAAGGCCAGTGCCTGGAGACAAGACTTTTGCCACCTAGACTAAGCAAGTGAGAACAACACTGGGGCAACAGTGAGGATGCCCATCTGGCACCTGTAGGATGGCGGCAAAGCCCATTCATTTAGCCTGGTGGAGTAGCGGGGGAATAATTATTCTTCAGTTCTGCTGTCATTGTCTTGCCTCCCTCACAGAACACAGAGAGTTCACTGATGGGGACAGAAAAAGCCAAAGCCCCAGGGCCAGGGGAGCAAGTTCTTTTTTATCTTTTTAGGGTTGTTTTGGATTTTCAAAATTTAAAGTATAGTTGACATACAATATTATAGTAGTTTCAGGTGTACAACATAGTGATTCTACATTTATATAATGTGACCACCACAATATGTCTAGTAAGTGTCACTGAACAAAGTTATTACAATATTATTGACTAGCCCTAGCTGGTTTAGCTCAGTGGATAGAGCCAAATATTGGGATGACACTATAACCAACTGAGCTCCCCAGAGGGCCCTTGGGTTTTCTTTTCTGGTGAAACTGAGACCCAAAGAAATGATATTAAGGACAAAGGGATGCATATATCTTTTTGAATATATGCTTTCATTTTCTTCAAATAAATACTCAGAAGTAGAACATATGATTTCACTTATATGTGGAATCCTAAAAAACAAAATCATATAGCAAAGACAGGATTTGAACCCAGGAATTGTGAGTCCAGTGCTTATGCTCTTTCCACTGAACACGCTGCATGTACATCTGAGACCTTCAAAATCTTGGCCTGAGTGTAACCTGGCTCCCAGTAACTCCCGTACTACAATTGATGAGCTGGAGTTTTTAAATTAAGTACAGTACTTCAAATCGCCAATATATAGTCCCCCTGCTGGAAGGCCTTTCACCTACAAAGGACTATTAAAAGGTGAATCTTAGTATGCATAATTTATACTTCAAATAGAGGCCTGGTGCACGAAATTCATGCACGGGGGTGTGTGTCCCTCAGCCCAGCCTGCACCCTTTCCAATCTGAGACCCCTCTCACAATCCAGGACTGCTGGCTCCCAACTGCTCGCCTGCCTTAGTGATTGCCCCTAACCTCTTCTGCCTGCCAGCTTTATCACCCCCTAACCACTCCCCTTCCAGCCTGTTTGCACCCAACTTCCCTCCTCTGCCAGCCTGGTCACCCCTAACTGCCCTTCCCTGCAGACTTGATCGCCCCCAACTGCCCTCCCTTGCAGGCCTGGTCCCTCCCAACTGCCCCCCCTGCTGGCCATCTTGTGGTGGCCATCTTGTGTCCACATGGGGGCAGCCATCTTGTGTGTTGGAGTGATGGTCAATTTGCATATTACTCTTTTATTAGATAGGATACACCTGACTTTAAAAAGATGTTGAAGCCAGCAGGTGTAGCTCAGTGGTTGAGCATCAACCTGTCAACCAACAGGTCACATTTTGATTTCCCTTCAGGGCACTTGCCCCGGCTGTGGGCTGGATCCTTCGTAGGGGGCATGCAGGAGGCAGCCAATCAATGATTGATGCTTTCTCATCATTGATGTTTCTATATCCCTCTCCCTTCCTCTCTGAAATCAATAAAAAAAAATAATAATAAAAAGATGTTAGGTATAAAATGTAACAAGCTTCTGATAGCCCAGCCAGCATGGCTCAGTGATTGAGCATTGACCTATGAATTAGGAGGTCACTGTTCAATTCTCAGTCAGGGCATATGCTTCAGTTGCAGGCTTGATCTCCATGTGAGAATTCTCTCTCATCATTGATATTCCTATCTCTCCCTCTCTCTCTCCCTTCCTTTCTGAAATCAAGAAAAAATATATTTAAAATAAAAAAGCTACTAATAGTGATGAAATGACAACTCAATGAAAAGGTATAAATGAAAAGAAAATATAAATGTCCTTTAAGCATATAAAATATTCATTCTCATAATCATATTACTTCAAGTGAAAATTCACTGAACTACCATTATTACTTGTCAGATTAATAAAAATACAAATGATTACTAATTAGGCATCGAGGAACTATTAGGCAACAGGAATGGCAATTTGGCAGTGTCTACCAAAAATTTATATTTTGACTCAACAACTTTATTCTCGGAAATTTATCTACAGTTATAGTTGCAGGTGTGCAAAATGATGTATATACAAGCTTTTTCAGAGTTTGAATGAAAGAGCAAAAATCTGGAAGGCTAGCCCTAGCTGGTTTGGCTCAGTAGATAGAGCATCACCCTACAGACTGAAGGGTCCCAGGTTTGATTCCAGTCAAGGGCACATGCCTGGGTTGTGGGCTTAATCCCCCATGGGGAGTGTGCAAAAGGCAGCTGATCAATAGCTCTTTCTCATCATTGATGTTTCTACCTCTCTCTTCCTCTCTGAAATTAATTAAAAATATTTTTTAAAAATCTGGAAAGCTAAATAAATATTCATCAACAAGGACCTGATTAAATAAATTACAGAATATCTATACTGTGGAATACTATGCAGCTGCAGAAACAAATGAGAAATATCTTTGTGTACTGATAAGGGAAACTCTCCAAAACATATTACTGGTTGAAAAAAACAGGGTGCAGAACAGTGTATATAGTAGACTAGAGGCCCAGTGCACAAAATCATGCACGAGTAGGTTCCCTAGGCCTGGCTGGCTATCAGGGCTAATCGGGGCCTTCTTTCTTACCCCAGCTGCTGGTCGCTGGCCAGGGCCTTCCTTTATTCCTCACTGCCCCCTAGTGGTCAGCGCACGTCATAGTGAGCAATTGAACTCCTGAGGGGACAATTTGCATATTAGCCTTTTATTATATAGGACTAGAGGCCCATTGCAGGAAGATTCCTGCAAGAACAGGGCTTCCAGCTGGCTTCTCTTCTGCCACCACCAGCTCTCCCGCCCCCATTCCCCTGCGCTTTCCCTGCTGCCTCTGCCCTCACCCCCCTTCCCACTTTTTTCCTCCAGCCACCAACACCCCCCCACCGCCCCTGCTTTCCCTCCCACTGCCACCGCTGCCCGCACTTTCCCTCCCGCCGCCACCTGGTGCTTTCCCTTTCCTCCCACTGTCTCTGGCCCCCACCCTGAGCTTTCCCTCCAGTCACCCCTGTCCCATGCTTTCCCTTCTGCTGCCGCCCCTCACTTTCCTACTGCTCACAGCTGCTGCCTGCCCTGCCCACGCTTTCCCTCCCACAGCCATCTTGCTTTCTGCTTTCCCTTCCTCTTCCTTCTATGCTGTCTTCAGTCTTCAGTCCTCCCTCCCTCAGTGCATGCAAATTAACCACCATCTTTGTTTGGTTAATTTGCATACTCACTCTGGTTGGCTGTGGGTGGAGCAAACGGACAGTCAATTAGCATTTTCTCTTTTATTAGTGTAGACAGTATTTATATAAAAAAAGAAGGAAAGTACTACATATTTGTATTATCTTGTAAATGCATTAAAAGTTTCTTAAAGGAGCACTAACCGGTTTGGATCAGTGGATAGAGCATCAGGCACATCCCCAGTCGGGGGTGTGCAGGAGGCAGCTGGTCGATGTTTCTCTCTTATTGATGTTTCTAATTCTCTGTCCCTCTCCCTTCCTTTCTGTAAAAAAAAATTAATAAAACATATATATTTAAAAAGTTTCTTAGAGGAGCCCTAGCTGGTTTCCCTCAGTGGATAGAGCATCGACCTGTGGATTGAAGGGTCCCAGGTTCTACTCTGGTCTAGGACACATGCCTGAGTTTTGGGCTTGATCACCAGAGTGGGGCGTGCAGGAGGCAGCCGATCAATGATTCTCTCTTCATTGATGTTTCTATCTCTCTCCTTCTCCCTTCCTCTCTAAAGTCAATAAAACATATTTTTTACAAGTATATATTTAAAAAAAAAAAAAAATCAATGGGGAAATATCCTCAGGTGAGGATTAACCAAAAAAAAAAAAAAAAAAAAAAAAAAAAAAAAAAAAAAGGAAAAAGAAAATAAGAAAAGAGAAGAAAACACCCTAACCAGTTTGGCTTAGTGGTAGAGCGTCGGCCTGCAGACTGAACCGTCCCAAATTTGATTCTGGTCAAGGGCATGTACCTTGGTTGCAGGCACATCCCCAGTAGGGGGTGTGCAGGAGGCAGCTGATTGATGTTTCTCTCTCATCGATGTTTCTAACTCTCTATCCCTCTCCCTTCCTCCCTGTAAAAATATCAATAAAATATACTTTAAAAAAAGAAAAGGAAAAGGAAAGCCATCGACTGAGAAAATATATTTGTAAAACATTTATTTCGCAAATGCTTTCATTCAGAATATATTAAAAACTTTCACAAATCAATAAGAAAGGTACCCAAAATTGTTTTTAATGAGCAAAAGATTTGAACACTCACAAAATAAAAAAAATAAGCCCGTAAAAAAGTGACAAAAATGTTACTAATTAGGGAAAAGCGAATTAAAACCACAACAAGAAACCATCACAAACCCACTATAATAGCAAAAATTAAAAAGACTGATAATACCAATGTCTCATTTATTGCTGACAGGAGTGAAAAATGGTACAACTACTTTGGGAAAATGTTTGGTGGTTTCTTGTAAAGTTTTTTATACACCTACCTGATGACCCAAGAAACCAACTCCTCAGCAATTATTCAAGAGAAATGAAATATATGTTCATAAAGAGACTTGTGTAAAAATGTTCAAAGAAGTTCTCTTCATAATAAGCTCAAGCTAGAAAAAACCCAAATGTCCATCCCAGTAGCATGGTTAAACAAATTCATACAATAGAAAGCTACTCACCAATAAAAAGGAACAAACTACTCATATACATGGTAACATAAATGAACTTCATAGGTACAAACATTGTGCTGAATGGAAGAAACCAGACACAATAAGGTGCATGCCATTTTCTCAATTATACCAAGAACTAAAACAGGAAAAACAAATTTATGGTGGACTAAAATGGAAGAGTGGTTGTGTCTGGGCATGTCAAATTGCTCAGGCAACAGAAATGATGGCAATGTTTTATATTTTGGTAGGAGTGTAAGTTACATAAGTATGGGCATTTATCTAACCTCATCAAATTGTGCTAAGATTTGTGTATCTCACTGTCCCCCCCAAAAAAGCAAAACAAACTTCTGTAAATAAATATTGACCTGTACTTGGTAGATTAGACTTGAGCAAGTGAGAAAATATATTGAGGGTGATGGGAGCTAGTTTTCACACAGTTGGGCAAAGGAAGTTATAGAAATGGAGAGGGAAAACTTGCCATCCAATGCTGGGTTAAAATTGGAGGTATCAGCATGAACTCCTGGTTTTCTACAAATTTCCTGGCTTTGTCTCCTGAGAGAGCCTAGAGAAGCAGTTATATATTAGTTACAATGAGCATACAGAACACCCATATCTTATCTTCTAAATACCACTCTCCAATTAGGGAAGAAGTGTATCTTGGAGAACAGACTTCTGCAGAGAAAGTATAAGATGAACCTGACACATCCTATGCCAGAAATAAGAAAGTGACAATATATGGAAAGAATCCAGAAGCCAGCTTGAAGGGCTCACACTGGCCAAGTCTGACACAGTCTTTGAGCATCAAAAATAAATAATAGTCATGGATTATAACCCAGGGAATTAAATAAGAATCAATGAGTCTATTCTGATATCAATAAATGGGACCGAGGGGGAGATCTTCCTTACAGAATTACAGCTACTAATAGGAAGGAATAGTGGAGTTAGAAAATCATCATACTAGTAGATGCTAAAACTTGAGGGTTAAAGTGTAATGAGGTAAAGCCTCAAAATATCTACCCACAATTTACTTTTTAGTTATAAAAGGGAAATCAGTAACTTCACAGTGGATAGATCTGTCAGCCTTTACCTTAACCAAGTGATCAAAATTAACATTGTTAATCCTATCTAATAAAGAGGGGATATGCAAATTGACCATCACTCCATCACAAATATGGCGACACCTATAGCTACAAGATGGTGGTGTCCAGTCCTCTCAGCCCTGCTGGAGTTCCCCAGTCCCAAGGGGTTGAGAGGGGGCCACTGAGAATGGGCAGTGTGAGCAGCCTGGCAGAATCCTTGCTTTGTTGCCACAGCGATAAGGCAAGCATTCCACCCCGGCCGCAGAGGGCCTCTGGGTAGCGGGCACGGAGTGGCCGGGGTTGGGGATAAACTTGTGTTGTCACCCTGGTGACGAGGCAAGCGTTTCATGCCCAACCATGGATGGGCCTCTGGCTGGGGAGGGCAGTTGGGGACCATGAGGCTGGCAGGGGAGGTTTGGGGTGTTCAGGCCAACGGGGGTGGGGGCAGTTGGAGGGAAGCAGGCCTGCAGGGGGGGACAGTTGGGGGCAAACAGGCTGGCAAGCAGAATGGTTAGGGGTGATTGGGCAGGCAGTCAGGTGAGCAGTTAGGAGCCAGTGGTCCCAGATTGCGAGAGGGATGTCTGACTGCCAGTTTCGGCCTGATCCTACAGGGACATCCCCCAGCAATCAGACATCCTCCAAGGGGTCCCAGATTGGAGAAGGTGCTGGCCGGCCTGAGGGACACCCCCTCCCCCCATGCATGAATTTCATGCACCGGGCCGCTAGTATTGAGATAAACCTGTTACAAGACAAAATTTGGGCCCAGAGCAGATCTATGTAGGGTCAGTCAGTCTATAGTGTGTGGGTTCTTGACTTTTCATAGGAAAGACTTCACACATTGAGTCCAGGTGATTTTGAGAGTATATTTCATTGTTTATGTATTTATGTATTTTAGTTAATGGTCACTCTAGGATATTTTTTTCTTTACTGTCCTTTTCAGAGAGAGGAAGGAAGGGAAAGAGGAAAAGAGGCAGAGAGAGAAAGAGAAAGAGAGAGAGATCAATGCGAGGCTGGTGTGTCCCCCTTTTTTCTTTTTGGTTGCCTCCTTTATGCACCTGGACTGAAGTCAGGGAGCAAACAACAACCCAGGTACATGCTCTTGACTGGGAATTGAACCTGCAACCCTTTGGTATGCAGGCCAATGCTCTAACCACTAAGAAACACTGGACAGGGCAAGAATATAGTTATTAAAGCTGGGGACAGTGAAATAAAGGGAGAAGTTACAGGTAAAAGAAACAACAGGAGAGAGAAAGAGAAATAGGAAGCCTTGGAGCCAGGTTCAGGGGGTAAGTCCTGTACAAGCTACTGCTACCCACTGCTCCCCTGGTTGCAAGTTTCATGGTATCCTTAGAATTTAGGAGAAAAAGAACAGAGATACAAGGCATGGGTCCTTTGTCTTGAGGCTTTTTAAAAAAATATATTTTATTTATTTTTTACAGAAAGGAAGGGAGAGAGATAGAGAGCTAGAAACGAGAAACATCTACCAGCAGCCCCCTGCACACCCCCTACCGGGGATGTGCCCGCAACCAATGTATATGCCCTTGACCCGAATCGAACCTGGGACCTTTCAGTCCACAGACCGACGCTCTACCACTGAGCCAAACCGGTTTCGGCTGTCTTGAGGCTTTTTATCTTTCTTTGGTGGGTGGGAACCCTAAGGGAGGTCTCAGGGGAAGGTCTTAACAGAATATTCATTAGCTTTCCAGGTGTGTCTTTAAATATGTTGATTCATGAAACTATGCACATTGAGGGGTCAGGGTTATATTACCTGGTTAGTTTTTTTTTTTTTTTTTTTTTTTAAATATATATTTATTGATATTTTACAGAGAGGAAGGGAGAGGGACTGAGAGCCAGAAACATTGATGAGAGAGAAACACCGATCAGTCACCTCCTGTACACACCCCACTGGGGATGTGTCCGCAACCAAGGTACATGACCTTGACCGGAATCAAACCCGGGACCCTCCAGTTCGCAGGCCGATGATCTATCCACTGAGCCAAACCAGTTTTGGCGTTACCTGGTTAGTTTTATTTAATTTAATTTATTTATTTATTTATTTATTTATTTATTTTTAATATATATTTTATTGATTTTTTACAGAGAGGAAGGGAGAGAGATAGAGAGCTAGAAACGTCGATGAGAGAGAAACATCGACCAGCTGCCTCTTGCACACCCCCTACCGGGGATGTGCCCGCAACCAAGGTACATGCCCCTGACCAGAATTGAAACCCGGGGACCTTTCAGTCCGCAGACCGACGCTCTACCACTGAGCCAAACCGGTTTCGGCTAGTTTTATTTTCAAAGACCATCATCAAAGACAGACCAAGACTGACACACGTCTGTCCTGGGCCGGTCTGGAATGTGTAAACCATTTGCTCCTAAGAGTCCTTGGTCAAGGAAGATAAAACCTTATGTTTTATTAACTGGCTGTAAAGTGTTCAAATTTTTGGCCTTGTTTCATTATTTTGTCTCTGTTTCCCTTATTCCACTTGTCAAGGAATTTCCCTAGTTTTTTACTATCCTGTCACAAACCAACATCATGTACCTCCTGAAATGATGTCATATTCCTGTCAAAATGTGTAATCTGAATTTAAGAATGAGAGAACATTAGCCAGACAAAAATTGAATAACATTCTGAAAAAAAAATAAAAACCTGTACTTTTCAAAAATGCCAAGGTTTGAGAAAGACAAAATAAAGCTGAGGAACTCATAAGTAACCTTATTTGTTTATTTATCCTCACTTAAGGATATTTTTCCATTGATTTTTAGAGAGAGTGGGAGGGCAGAGGAGGGACAGAGACAGAAATATTAATACATTGATTGATTGTCTCCTGCACGCACCCTGACCAGGGCCAGGGATCGATCCTGCAATCAAGGTACATGCCCTTGACCAGAATTGAACCCCAGGACCCTTCAGTCATCTGGCGGACACTCTATCCACTGAGCCAAACCAGCTAAGGCAGAAACCTTATTTATAAGATTCCAGATTAGAGGAGACTAAAAATTAATGACAACTAAGTACAAATGTGATTCTGAACAGGATGTTAGTTTGAGAACAGATGTAAGCAAAATGGACCCTATCTGGACACTTGCTAAATATTAAATGTGGACTGTATTACTTTCCTATGGCTGCTGTAACAAATTACCATGTATTTGGTGCATTAAAATAACACACATCTATTCTCTTACAGTTCTGGGCCTAGGTTCGAAATCAGCTTCACTGCACTGAAATCAAGGCGTTGGCAGAGCTGTACTCTGCCTGGCGTGGTCAGGCACACAAAGCCCCCCAGTTGCTGTTGAGTAAATGATAAAAATATGAATGTGAAATGGGGCAAAATAAAAGGTATACAGGAGCTCCTCGTGTTATATTTGCAACTCATCTGTAAGTGTGACTATGTTACAATTTAAAGTCCCCCATCCTAGGGGTTTTAAGAGCAAAGATCCTAGGGGAGGTCCCAGGGAAAAATCTTAATAGATCATTCAGTAGCTTTCCAGGTAAGTCCATTCAGGGCTGTGGTCTCACTGATGGATTGGCCAGCCCAGGGCAGGGGTCGTTATTCATTGCAGCTGGTCCTGACGTCAGCCTTGGCGGTTTTACTGCTTATCTGGGCCTGGAGCTGAAAAACAACTGAGTCATTCATAGATGTTATATCTAGGGAGGAGAGGTCAGGGGGTCCAAATGGGTGACCAGTGATTTCCTGGGGGAGGAAAAATACCCTGGGGGCAAGGTCCCACCCTTTTGATTGTCCTTTGCTAGGCATCTGGAGCTTTCCACCCTGTGACCCTCTGCACCTGGCCATCCTCCTTGCTCTGCTCATGTCTACCTGCCTACATCAATACTAGCTATGCAAAGTTGAGCAATTTATTTAAATCCCTTCTAAGTTTTCTCATTTATCAAACAGAGACAATAATACCACACAAGGTTGATGCATTAAATAAAGTACATAATATACATAACGTGCATAGCACAGTGCCTGGCACAGAGCCAGCCGTAAGTGTCTATTGTTAGCATTCTGTAACTCTCACGTCGCTTCTCGTCCTAGTTACATCAGTTCCCAGGCTAGTGGTGGAGCTATTCAGGTCAAACCTTTCCTTGTGCTGGCCATTTGTTCCTTGGTCTCTGCCCACAACATAACATAGATTTGTTTGTTTGTTTGTTTTTACGTAGATTAGTTTAATCAAAAAGAAAGAGCAAGGCCTTAGAACAGACCCACATGGCAGGGTGTAATACAAAGAGCAGTGAGTCATTTTGCAAAATACACCTCAATGCCTAGGTCTGGGGGCAGTGCGGGCATCCTGAGTCTCTGGGGTTTGTCCCTCTCATTATTCTAAACAACAGGTGTTGGCAAACTTCCACCAAAGCGGGCTGAATTATCTATTTTCTACTCTGGAATTTAGAGGGAAAGGAAGGAGTGGTATCCAGGGAGGTCAGGTCAACAGCTGTGGGAGTTCACACATTCTCCACACTCGATGCCACGGAAGTTTCAGACGGGTCTGTCCAAAGAGGTCCAACTAGGGACACGGTGGGCCTCTTGGTGACCTGAAAAACAGAACACCGGCCTCCAAAGTCTCGTGTCTGACCATTTCTTTTCTGCCAGATAGAAACACCCCCCTTCGTCTGGAAATGGGCACCTGGGCCAGAATCTGGGCCCTAAACTGGGGGACCCCATTTCCTGTGCACAATCGAGCCAGGATTTGGCCCACCATCAGAGAGGGTGATTTAACCTTCCAGTTAGTGACCAGAGTTGAGGAGTTTAGCAAATTTGGTAAACGATGTAATTTATGATGATGTAGCCGCGTTAATACTCTTTTAGACTGGCAGATGTCCGAGTTCTCCTGGTTTCATAAACTAGCAGATTTGAACACAGTAAAGTAAAAACTCAAGACAAATGTGTATGTACCTGAAACAAATAGCGACCTTTACTGAAGTCTTAAGTCAAACATGCAACTTTTGGTCTTCTTGTGCGAAGCCCTCCCAGCATTTCTGGTGGTCACTTGTAAGCATCAGACTTCTTTGTGGCTCAGATCAACAGGAGTGGGGTCAGCGCTCCTCTCCTCCAGACAGCCCTCCCCCAGGATGAGCGCTAGGCCCTGCCTAACTGTGCTTTTTTTTTTTTAATTGATTTTTTAATATATTTTATTGATTTTTTTACAGAGAGGAAGGGAGAGGGATAGAGAGCTAGAAACATCAATGAGAGAGAAACATCGATCAGCTGCCTCCTGCACACCTCCTACTGGGGATGTGCCTGCAACCAAGGTATATACCCTTACCGGAATCGAACCTGGGACCCTTCAGTCCACAGGCCAACGCTCTATCCACTGAACCAAACTGGTTAGGGCATAATTGTGCTGTGTTTGCTGACTAACTTCTGACCTCCTGGACTCTGGACCTTGCCTGTCTTAACCTGTGGTCCTTTCCCATTTCCCTGTGACGTTAGTGGACTCAGTGGACATGGCTCCTTTCTGTTGGTATCAACCTGATCCTGGGGCACCCTGTTTTCCTACCACTTACCAAAGGCGCTCCCGGATTGTTCTAAGGGGTGTTCTTAGGATGGGGGGTGGGGCAGGGGGCAGCCCTTTGGAAGGTAGTTAGGCAACTGTCCCTTCTTGCAGAATTTCAGGGCCATCCTTACACTGTGTCACATAATTAATGCCCCTTGGGGTTGTGAAAGTTGGGGACTCTGAGTTTCAGGAAATGGTTATAAAGCTGTGTTTCCTCACCACTGTTTCCACTTAAATGGTGTATTTATATGGAGTGGCTTGCTGTTAGGGAGGCTCAGGCTCTCCCCAGGCCACCTCCCAGTGCCTCCACTCCCCATCCCTGGTCAGACATGAAAATAAATGTGTGGAGAACATCTGAAATCAAAGGTCGTGGCAGTTTGTAGCCACCACCAGCTCCTTCCAGAAGGTCAGGAAGTGACATAACTGAAGCGAGACTAAAATGAAAGCTAGGAGAGGAAAGAAAAAGGAGAAAGACTTTGCCAGGAGCACTCTGCACGGGAGGGCTCTGAATCTCTTTCTGCGGGTTCCAGAAAGGCTCGTGTCACCGTTTAGTCAAAGGGCTTTTGTGGAAGAGGAAGGCGGTCCTGTGTGCGGTGACTCAAGTTCACGTTCTAAGTCCTCCAGGTTCCAGTTACGTAAGCCTGTGAAATCGGTTAGCTTTCCCAGTAAGTGTTTCGGTCCCTGCAATGAGGTCAGTGACCCATGCCACACCACAGGTTGACGTGAGGCTCCAGGGAGATAACGATTTGTTACGTATTATAAGTTTCAGTTTACCTAAATGCTTTTGAACTTTTTGAAATTTCTTCTAAACATTTTAGGGAACCTGCCAATCATTTCAAATGCAACTTGTTTTTGTAAATTCCCCTTCTTCCTCCCACATATAGGTCTGTCCAGAGTCTGTAAAGTCCCTTTTCGCAAAGCAAATGCCCCGGGAAAAAGGCACAGTCGATGAAGGCTTCAGCTGGGAGCAGGCGTGGCAGTGGGATGGGCAGGAAGGCCCGGAGGACCACTTGTGGGCTGGAGCTCCGAAAAGAAGCTCCTGAGACCTGACAGCGGGGACGACTGTTTGCTGAGGGGAGAACTGGGCGGAGCAAAACCACCTTTCAGACTTTTTTCCAGGTACCCATTCCTGGACAAAGGATTGGAATCATTTGTTTCCTCTCTGTGACATGTACACATTTGTAAATGTGTACGGATAAATTATATTTAATCCGGTCCCTTAACTGACAAACCACCAATGACCAGATGTCAGCTCCCAGTTCACCAGTGAGAAATAAATTCGGAAGAGGCCAAAACCGGTTTGGCTCAGTGGATAGAGCGTTGGTCTGCAGACTGGGGGGTCCCGGGTTCGATTCTGGTCAAGGGCATGTACACCCAGACAAGGGATCAAACCTGAAATCTGCATATGTACCCTGACTGGAAATCAAACATTGAACCAGTAACCCTCCAGTGGGTTCAACCAACTATGTCACACCAGCCAGGGCTGGCTGGGTTTTATGGTAAATATATTCTTTTTTAAAATATATATATTTTATTGATTTTTTACAGAGAGGAAGGGAGAAGGATAGAGAGCTAGAAACATCGATGAGAGATAAACATCGACCAGCTGCCTCCCGCACAACCCCCACCGGGGATGTGCCCGCAATCAATGCACATGTCCTTGACTGGAATCGAACCCGGGACCCTTCAGTCCGCAGACCAACACTCTATCCACTGAGCCAAACCGGTTTTGGCGTAAATATATTCTTAACTTTTTAAGAAATTGGGCAATAAAAATAAATCTCAGTTTTAGTGGTCAAGTACATATCATGTGTCAAGAATTCCAGCTTCCTGTGGCTTAGTTGGAGAAGAATAAATTTATTTTTAAATATATTTTTATTGATTTCAGAGAGGAAGGGAGAGGGAAAGATAGAAACAATGATGAGAGAGAATCATTGATCAGCTGCCTCCTACACGACACACACTAGGGACAAAGCCCACAACCAGGCATGTGCCCTGGTCAGAAATCAAACTGTGACTTCCTCTTGATTTATAGATTGACACTCAACCACTGAGCCACACCAGCTAGGTGAAAGAGCGTTGTTTTAAGAGTCATTAGTCTGGAGTCATGCCAGAGCAGTTTACTTCTATACCAGAATTTCAAAAAAGGGATCAATAAGCTTTTCAGAGCTTCAATTCCCTAATCTTAAAATTGGAGCTAATAATTTCTTATATCAGGAATTGGAAGAGCCCAACAATAGGAGGCTGATCAAAGAGAATACATTTCTAAATTGGAATAAGATATAGCCATTGAAAATAGAAATGTAAATTTATATTTATTGATGTAAAAGCTATTTTCAACATACTCTGAATGAAAAAAAAAGCAGTCTAGAGAGATGGGTATAGTATGATGCCACTGAGGCAAATTATACAAATGGAGACTTATAGGAAAGATATATTTATGCCTGGCTGGTGTGGCTCAATGGGTGAGCCTTAACCCCTGCACCTGGAGATCACCTGTTCGATTCCCTGTCAGGGCACATGCCCAGGTTGCAGGCTCAGTCCCTAGAGTGGGATGTGCAGGACACAATCTATCAATGATTCTTTCTTGACATTGGTGTTTCTCTTTTCCCCTTTTCCCTTCCTCTCTGAAACAATAAAAAAAGTAAAATAAAATAAAACCCCTCAAAGAAAATTAGGAAAAATCTTCATGATATTGGACTTGACAATGATTTCTTGGATATAACACTATTAAAAGTACAGGCAACAAAATAAAAAATAGACAAATGGGACTACATTAAATTTAAATTTTTGTGTACCAATGGACAGAAGAAAATACTTTCAAATGACATATCTGATAAGGGGTTAATATCTAGAACATATACGAACTCCTATAATTCAACAAAAAAATCAATCTTATTAAAAATGGGCAAAGATCTTGAATAGACATTACTCCAAAGATCATTTATATATGGCCAACAAGAATATGAAAATATGCTCAAATCACTAATCGTCACAAAATGCGAATCAAAACCATAACAAAATATCACCTCATATCCATCAGAATGACTGTCAGATAAAGCAAAACAAGACAAACAACCAGTGTTAGCAAGGCTGTATAGAAACTGGAACCCACGTGCACTGTTGGATGGATTGTAAAATGGTGCAGCCACTATGAAAAACAGTATGGAGGGTCCTTTAAAAAATAACTCCTACATGATCCAGAAACCTCACTTCTGGGCACACATCCAGAATACTTGAGAGCAGGGTCTTGAAAAGATATTTGCACATTCATGTTCATAGCAGCATTATTCACAATAGCCATGAGGTGGAAGCAGCCCAAATGTCCATCAACAGACTAATGGGAAAACAAAATGTGGTACCTACACATACAATGAAATATTGTTCAGCCTTAAAAAGGAAGGACAGTCTGACATAGGCAGTAACATGGATGAACTTTGAGGACATTATGTAAAGTGAAATGAGCCAGTGTGAAGTGAAAAGGCAAATACCGTATGATTCCACTCATCCATGAACATTAACAGTAGTCAAATTCATAGAAACAGAAAGTATAATGATGCTTGCCAGGAACTGGGGGGTGGGACAAGGGGAGGTCTTTAACCGGCACAGAGTTTCAGTTTTTGCAAAATGAAACTGTTCTGGAAATAGGTTGTGCAGCCATGTGAATATGCTGAACAATACTGAATTGTACACTTAAAAATGGTGAAGGGTAGCCGAAACCAGTTTGGCTCAGTGGATAGAGTGTCGGCCTGCGGACTGAAGGGTCCCAGGCTGGATTCCGGTCAAAGGCATGTACATTGGTTGCGGGCATATCCCCGGTGGGGTGTGTGCCGGAGGCAGCTGGTCAATGTCTCTCTCTCATCGATGTTTCTACCTACCTCTCTCCCTTCCTCTCTATAAAAAATCAATAAAATATATTTTTTCAAAATTGGTGAAGGGTGAATTTTAAGTTTTTTTTCTTAATCACAATGAAAACAACAAACAAATGCCAAATGGTTTTGTCATAATCTGTTCCCTCACTAGCCTGTTCCTCAAACCTGTGGGGAACCATCCAGGCCCAGGGAAGGTCTCCCTGGGCTCTTCCGTTTTCCCAAGTTCTATGGCTTCTCTGTGTACTACTTATTTGGCACTTGAACCTATGATGCTTTGCACTGTTTGAATGCCTATAAATAGTTATTTCTAGAAGTGCATGTCCTTGTCTCTCCCATTGTTATGTAATACCTTAATATTTAATATTCACAAACACTCATGCCCACTTCATTTAAACTTCCATTCCTGGGAAATAAGTGCAGGATAGAAGTTTTGGCTGTGGGCTAAGCTCAGTATATAAGTACTAATTGTAGCTATACGAGTAGATGAAATTCCAAATGTTTTTTCTTTCTTTTGTTTGATTTTTTCTCTTTCTTTTAAGGAATAAAGTGTATGTTATTTATCATGCCTTTTGGCTTAATCCTACTGAGTTAAGAACATTAACAATAACTGGCATACAACAAAGTTCCTGAAACACAGCAGATGAGTTACTTTACATACACATTGTACGCGTACTACATAGTTATGAGACAGAAGTAACCGTAGGCATTTTTTAAAACAGCAAAAATATACAAAACATTTACAACTGGAAATAATACTGGCCAAGTGCCCGGTGTTTTTATCCCAGAGACACACCACAGAAACCCAAAGTTAAGACAACAACGTCACAAAATGTTTTGAATATTAAGTATGTGTTTTTTGGGAGTGGACACAATAACAGCTTTTCCTTTGGCTTAAGATAGTCAGCAGTTTGCAGTGATTAAACTTAGAATTAGGAGGCAGAAGCCCCCGAGGAGTCAGAATTCTGAGCCAGGAGACCAGGAAGGGAGCACACCTGTTTCTCCATGACACTCAGTTCGGGCTCCCACCGAATTGATGGGCAATTGTTGGATGGTGTGAGTGACTTTTGCACCTTCACTGCAATGAATGATAGTTTGTGAAATGCATGTCTCTTTTAAAATATAACTGTATCCCAGCAGGTGAAGCAGCAGGCATGTTCGCAGTCTGGGGTAACATATACCCCACCCAACTATGGGCTCTGTAAGCAGGGAGCATGGAGGTGTTAAGCAGCCCGGAGTTGCTGTCAGTGTCACCGTGGAGTTGATTGTAGTCACCTTTCTACCATATTAATTACAATCATAGCCGTACTCTTTTTCTTGGCATTGTAATTGGAAGCTTCTCGCTAATACCTTATTCCTATGAATGCATTTGGGGCACAACACATTATCCTCCAGGTGAGGGGGTGGAAAGTTACAGGAAGGTACCGAGAAGAGTGAACACACTTGCCCTGGCTTCTCAGGGACCCGGCTTGCCTGGCATGAAACTGTAGCTGCGTCTGCAGGGAGACTGTCCATGGAGCACACACCACTTGTAACTAGAGGCCTCCTGTGGTGACTCCTCGGTCTCCATCTTCCCAGTCTTCCCAGTCATGGCTGCAATTCTGCTCCAGGAGACAAACATGGCATTGGCGTGGAAGTTGTCACGAAAATATTGCCCATTCCCTCAAGGAATGGAGCAGTCACTCCTAGGAGACCAAAACTGTCCAGAGTCATTTCCCCCCTTTTCATCTTCAATTTCCTTTGTGATAATGTCAATATCCTTGCCTCTTCTGGTGTGATAGGAATATCCTTTTTGGTGGGCAAACTGCAGCTCGCAAGCCACATTGGCTCTTTGGCCCCTTGAGTGTGGCTCTTCCACAGAATACCACGGCCTGGGTGAGCCTATTTTGAAGAAGTGGCGTTAGAAGAAGTTTAAGTTTAAAAAATTTGGCTCTCGAAAGAAATTTCAGTCATTGTACTGTTGCTATTTGGCTCTGTTGACTAATGAGTTTGCAGACCACGGGGTTAGGGTAAGCACATTCACGTTTCCATTCCTGACCGCTGGTGCGCAGCTTTAATTGCTGGCACCAAGCCCTCACTACATCTCGGTGAATCAGGTTAACTGGTGCCAAGTGAATGGCAGTGGAGGAATTGGTATCTTCTTGTGAACTCTTAGTCTTTTATTTGCTTGTGCCATCTTTTGTGGACAGGAAACTCATCTTTCTTAGGTCTCTTCCGTTTGGTCTCCATCCCTGAGGTTCTTTGTACACGTGGTTCACCAGTAGCCCCAGGTTTCTCTTCAGCTTGTACTGGTTGGAATTTGCACGCTTTTTTTTTCCCACTCCCTTGACTTCTTTGGGAGTTCCACTTCCTGCTTTTTGCAATTTTCCATATTCAGAAAAGAATTCAAGGCTGACAAGAATAAAATTTGCCGAAACCGGTTTGGCTCAGTGGATGGAGTGTTGGCCTACGGACTGAAGGGTCCCGGGTTTGATTCAGGTCAAGGGCATGTACCTTGGTTGCGGGCATATCCCCAGTAGGGGGTGTGCAGGAGGCAGCTGATCGATGACTCTCTCTCATCGATGTTTCTAACTCTCTATCCCTCACCCTTCCTCTCTGTAAAAAATTAATAAAATACATTAAATAAATAAAAATAATTTGAAAAAAGAATAAAATCTTACTTCTCTGATTTATTCTTTTGCTCCACTTCAGTGATCTTTTTGCAGCAATTCCTATGCAGAGGTGAGGAAACTGAGGTCTAGAGAGAAGCTAAGTAATTTGTCTATGGTCGCAAGGATTAAGGCTCTCTCTCTAGGCCACGGTCCTTAACTCAGCCTTACTTATAGTAAGCTAGCAGACATTTGCTTGTTCCCCTGAATAGCTCATCTTACTATTATTACAAAAGCCTAGGTTTTGCAGATTACATGGGAGGGAGAAAGTAAAGAACTGAAATGAACTTATGTTCGACAAGCCCCGAGGCTACTCAATGTTCTTTTCTTCAAAATGAATTGTCTTTTAATGTTTTCTTATGTGGTCGCTTTATTAAAAATCTGAAAATACTGATAACAATGTAAATATATTCATGATTTTCCATACTCAGAGATTGTTATTATTAACACCGTGGGGTATATCCTTCCAGATGTCTCTTGTACTCGTTTGTGATTCTCTCTTAACAGGTAACACCATTTTCTTGTTATATCTTTAAAAAAAAAAAAAAAAAAAAAAAATATATATATATATATATATATATATATATATATTTTATTGATTTTTTTACAGAGAGGAAGAGAGAGTTAGAAACATCAATGAGAGAGAATCATCGATTAGCTGCCTCTTGCACACCCCCTACTAGGGATGTGCCCGCAACCAAGGTACATGCCCTTGACTGGAATCGAACTCGGGACCTTTCAGTCCGCAGGCTGATGCTCTATCCACTGAGCCAAACCAGTTTCGGCTGTCATATCTTTTATCATCTAAAAATACATGGTAGCCTAGCTGGTTTGGCTCAATTGGTTGAGCTTCATCCTGTGCACCAGGAGGTTTCTGGTTCGGTTCCCAGTCCAGGTGCATGTGGGAAGCAATCAATAGACATTTCTCTCTCACATGGATATTTCTCTCTGTCTGTCTGTCTCTGTCTCTCTCCTCCCTTCCTCTCTCTCTAAAATCAATAAAAACATATTTTTTAAAAAAGAAAATAAAGTTGACCTATTTATTTCTTTAAATATAAAAAAGTATAAAAATTAAAAGTATTAATAATTTTAATTAGTAGTATTTCCAACCTCTTGTTATATAGTTTGGTACATGCAGTATACTAATTTTACATTCTACTCCCCCCCCCCCCCCCCCCCCCCCCCCCCCCCCGCGCAATGATCTCTGAACCCTTTACTGGCCTCCTGCCCCCCCAAGGGGTGTCCCACTTCTGCTGACTTTAATGCCTCAGAGTTTCAGTGTCCTTTACCTCAGCTACCAGTTTGCTGTCCACAGTCCTGTGGGTGGCGGTCTTTTGGGTGAATTGTATGGAGTGGCTGTTGTCCAGGGCACCACCAAGATTCAAGTCCTCTCCTTCTACCGGCAGGCGGCGTAGGTGTTGCTCTCAACCTCCAGCTTGACCTTGATGCTCAGCAGGGCCTCCTACTCCTGGCTTGGCACTGCCCTTCTGCCTGGGTCTGGGCCTGCTCTGACTCCCAGAGCAGCAGGATCCCACTGAGCTATTCCATCTGCGTGGCATAGTGTATCTTCACCTCCCTCAGCTGCTCGCCAAGCTGGCCTTCGGATTTCTCATCAAGTCCAGGCTACCCTCCAAGGACTGAGCCATATGCCTGAGCTCTGTGAGTGTCATCTCAGCAGCTCCTATCTCTGCTGTCTGCGAGGTGACCACTGTGGTGCCCACTGGGACCTGGTGGGAGTGATACTTGTCTGGCTCCTCTTGGTTCTTCTGAGCCAGCTCACCACCCGGGCTCAGATGTCTGCCACGATCTTGCTGAGGATTTGTGGGCACCCAACTCCATGGTTAACCCAGAGTTGGAAATCTGGTTTTGTAGATCATTTATTTCCTCCTCGTGGTTCTTCTTCACTAAAAGCAACTCCTCCCTGAGAGCCTTGATTTCTGTCACCAGCTGCAGCCGAGTGACCTTTCAGAGCCACCGATTTTACTGTCCACAGACAGGCACATAGCCAGCTCTGTCTCATTCTTAACTCTGAAGTCATCAGCAATAAGATGGATATTGTCAATCTGCAGAATGATGTCCACAGAACTTGCAAAGATCTGAGTCCTGAGGTCCTCATGGTCTCGAAGGGGTCCCTTCTTCTTCAGGGGTTCCTGGAATTTGCTCTCCAATCTCTGATTATCAGCTTCCAGCTTCTCACCCTCTCCATGTAGGCGGCTAGTGGTTATTGAGTCATCGCATAGTCTCCTTCTCACTCTGAATGCCCCCTATGCCTGCCAGACCCCCAGCCATCCCCATAGCCAAGGCCCTGGACACTGGTGGAGTAGGACATGGAGATCCAGGAGCCCTCGTACTCAGTACTTATATAGACGCTGATGGCATGGACGGAGAATGTAAGGAACTGAAATGAACTCATGTTCATGCTGAATGACAGACTGGCTTAACTTTCTTATGAACCCCTGAAACTGACCTGGTCTTGGGATCTGGAATCAGTTTAATTTTTTTTTTTTTTTTTTTTTTTTTTTTTTTAACACAAGATCACCAGCCTAAGAAATTCAGAAAGGAACTGGCTGGTCTTGGGCATAAACCAGGCAGTGACATATCCAAACATAGCCCTGACATTTCTGAGATAGTCCCTAGAAGCCCCGTTGGCATACTGCTGTCAGCTTTCCTTTCTCAGAGTGGTGTTCAGCAATTTGTCCCTTTGCCTCTCAATCAGTCCTCTCCAGGCTCTCTTTATAACAAAAACAAAACAAAGCTATCAGGGTAGAAATGTAAGTGTTAATATCTCCTCAGACCCAAGTGGAAATTCATTTTCTAGGAGTCTCCTGATTGGGTAACACCTCATTTCCTCCATTTACTATCCCATCCCACAGGAGAACCCTCCCACGGGGATGGAGGTGGTAGTGGCTCTTCCTTCATATCTGAAGTGCCAGCCACCTTGGTCATTGTTTCTGCACAGTGGTTAGGGGTGGGATAGTTCTTTATTGTGCATGACTTTCTTAAGAACTTATGTTTAGCATATCTGGTCCTCAGGGAATTAACAGCCAGGGTACCACACCAATATCATGAGAATCAAAAATGTCCCCACAGTTTTAGAGTTTATTTGAGAAATAGTTGCATTCCTTTGAGATAATACCCATCATGAACTGTAGTTCTGAGGCATTTGGGTCTCTTATTTACAAAGAACTTTTTGCATTTGGTGGGCTGTTTAGGAATGAGTTAACACCCTAGAGTTTTTAGTTTTCCTTGGGTTCTCAGGTTCCAATAACATTTTCTTTGGGATCTTTGGTCAATCCAACTTTAATCCATGGATGTTGCAAGTTAAAATGCTTCCTAGAAAGTCTATGGTCTAACATAAAATTCGTTCTTGGGTCAAAATTTCTGATTATTTTGTGTAGAGGGCCGCCTGGGAAGGCACATGGGCAATTTCTTGTAATTGTTGCCAGCTGAGACCCCGATTGGCAGACCCCCGCAATTTTGTATGTAAAGCCAAACTAAAGAAGTATAAAGGGAACTGTAGCAGGGTATAGTGGGTGGAGAGCTAGACTGGAAGTTTGGAGACTCCTTATTAGCTGTAGAATCTTGGGTGAATCAATTCCCTACTCTCGGTTTCAATTTCATTTGCAAAATGGGGAGGTTGGACTAGACAGTATCAGTTCATTTCAGCTCTAATATTGTGATTTTTAAATCTTTCTGTGTCCCCATTCCATTATCCATAAGATTGGGATAATACATGCTCACTTCTGAGGGAGACTTTCCTTAATATTAGTGAAATATTCCAACATTGTGGTCACCCAAAAATTAGGCCCTAACAGTGATCGAAGCTTCCACACAGATCTCTGAGGCCCAAGAACAGTTTCTTACAGAATGTTTATAACTACTGAATGGTATGAGTTGTAATATTCTTACTGTAAGGTGTGTTTCCTGTAAGACATTTACATTGGAGGGGAAAAATCACTAGAGAAAGTTGGATTGACCAACTTTACCAATAATTGGCAAAATGAGATTTTTATTTTTTTTTTTTACAGAGAGGTAGGGAGAGAAATAGAGTTAGAAACATTGACGAGAGAGCCATCGATTACCTGCCTCTTGCACAGCCCCCACTGGGTATGGGTCCGCAACCAAGGTACATGCCCTTGACGGGAATCGAACCCGGGACCCTTCAGTCTGCAGGCCGACGCTCTATCCACTGGGCCAAACCGGTTTCTGGCTGGCAAAATGAGAATTTGAATTTCAAACATGTGTGACCCCAGGACCCAAGCTTTTAGAGCCATTCTGTTTCGCTCTTATTTGGTAGTGGGCTGGGAGGTAGAATGCTTTCCCTTCCCAAAATCTTCTAGCACCCTAGACACTACTCGTCATTCTAGTTCGGTCTGTTGTTGAAAACATACTCCATTAGGAATCTGAAAGCTGGGTTCTAGATTTGCTGCTCTGTACTTTTGGACAAGGCATATAAATTTTTCTGGATCGCACTTTCCTTATTTGTAAAACAGAGAGCTACCTGAAGGCAGGAGACCATTTCCTATTCACCATTTCCCGCCCTTGACTGTAGCAGAGTGTGGGGCAAATATTGTTGAAAAGCACTTCCTGAATGAAGAAATGTAAGGGGGTAGACAAGATGGTTCCTATGTTTCCTCTCTCATTCTTTGATCTTGAATTGGGGCCTTGATCAGGTAGATGTACCATATAGCTACCTGATCAAGGCCTTCTACTTTATTTCTATTTATTTACTTTTGCCTTCTAGTTTAAAAACAGAACAAGGCATTCTAAATTCTCGTGACTTAATCTTTAAGAGGGTTGGTCTTGACCAATTATGTGAGGCGTTTGTTTGGGCCTGTGATTGATGTTTACACCAAGGCCATCTTTACTTCCCCAGACTAGCCAGTACCATTGCATAACAGAAACTGCACGAATCCACTGTAGCAATCACCACCGAGGGGGCCGGGAAACCAGGTCTTACAGCAGAATCCCTCTGGGACAGCAGCTCTGTAAACTTAAGCAAACAAGTCCTCCCAACGCGAAGGGCAAACTCCTGGCTGGGAGGACTGGGTCCCGGGGTGCTCTCCGGTACTTGACCTTGCCATGGTCTCTTCTCGGAACTTTTTGAAGAAGTTCCCTCATCTACAAAATGGCGGAGCTGTCCTAAGCGAAGAGCCGGAAACTTCTCCCCCAAACCCCGGCTTTCCCTCCGCCCCTTGAGGATGGGGCGGGGCGAGGCGAAGGTCAGGCCACGAGTCGCCAGCCGCCGCCTCCCGCTGGGCGGGGCCTTGCCTGCTTACTTCCCGCTCTCGCGCTTCACCGCGGTGAGGTCACGCGGGGGACGTCACGGGGTTGTGACGCCACTGAGGGGCGGGCTTCCGGGGAGGAAGGGGCGGGGCCTAGCGGGCGACGCTTGCGCAGTGGGCGCGGCGCGGGTGGAGGCGGAGGCGGTGGAGAAGCGAGAGGCGGCGGCGGCAGAGGCGGCTGCGAGGGGGGGGTGGGAGGGGGGGAGCGCGCGAGTGCGGAGTGAGTTTACCCGTATGAGGCGGTGAGAGGCCCGGGGCCTACTCAGAGGAGCGGGCGGCGCCGGCAGCAGCGGCCCCCCCTGGTCCCCGGGCCCGAAGGCGCGGCGGCGGCTCGGCGCGAGGAGGCGGGGAGCGCTGTTCGGCCCCAGACATGGAGGGCATGGACGTGGACCTGGACCCCGAGCTGATGCAGAAGTTCAGCTGTCTGGGCACCACCGACAAGGACGTGCTCATCTCCGAGTTCCAGCGGCTGCTCGGCTTCCAGCTCAACCCGGCCGGCTGCGCCTTCTTCCTGGACATGACCAACTGGTGAGCCGGCCTCGCCGCGCCGGCGTTGGCAGCGGCCTCGGGGCCCCGAGGGAGGGAGGGACACCCGAGCCCCGCGGCTGGGCGGGCCGGGCGGGCTCTGAGGGGCACCCCTTTCCGGGGCGGGAAAGGCGTGTGTGTGTGGGGGGAACCCGGAGGGCATGGGAGAAATGTGGGGGTTGAGCAGGTTCGAGAGGACGTACGAGGAGTGTTGGGGTCCGCGGAAAGCAGGAGGGGCGGGGGAGATGGTGGGGAGCGTCCTGAGGTTCCGAGGAGTCTTGGGCGCCGTGGAACGCGGGACGAGGAGACAGACCTGAGCCTCAGGTTACGGTAGATTTGGGGGGAAGAGGGCTCGGTGTTGGCTAAGAGTAGAAAGCACAGGAAATCTGAATTTGGGGAGTGGAAAAAGCTTCGCGTGTGGAGTTAGGGGTGAGGAAGACAGGGATGAGGGGAAACTCGGGACGTGTTAGGTGCTTGGAGGAACCTGGGGCTCGGGAATCAGGAGTAGAGAACATATGTGTGTGTGGTGTGTATGTGTATGTGTGTACGTGTGTACGACTTTCGGAAGAGTAGTGCCAGGGAGGGGTGGGATCTACTAGTTACTATACTAGTTACTAGTAACTAGTAGATTGGCTAATGGAGGACTGGAAGCATTAGACCTGGGGCAGTGCTGGGAAACACTTGAAGAAAAGTGAAGGGGAGGAGTTTGTCTTGGGGAAGGGAACCTTTTGAGGGGACCAGGGCCCTCTGCTCCAGAATGCTGGAATATGGAGAGTTCTGGGCTTAGTCGAGGGAAAGCTGGGTGGGTAGATATTTGGGGAAACGGAGAACTTGGCTCAGGTTGGGAACCAGGTGTTTTTAGCTTGGAGTCTCCCTGTAGAAGCCTGGAATGGGGCAGAAGACCATGGCACTGAGACTAAGGAGTGTTTCTTGGCTTTGGATGGAGCACTTGGTGTTTTTGATAAGCAGGGCTTCCTCCTGTTCTCTGAGGAGGGATTGTTGGTTCACTCAGGGAGAGTGAGAAAGTGGAGGCCATTAGACTTCCTTTGAAAAGATTTTAGGAAAAGCAACTCATCTTTCTTTGGTCAAAAAGCCAGGGAATGAATGCCCTTTGCTCTCTGTGTTGGGCAGTCCCCCGACATGTGGAATCTTGTTTCTTTTGGCATCACTTGTACAACTAGCCTCCCCTTTATCCCATGCCCACCAAATGCCTCAGGCACTGGCAGGGGAAAAAAAAAAAAAGAGGCTGTAAGCCTAGTCTTTATCCCATTCCTCATCTAGTCCTATCCTGAAAGATGCTCATTTTACTAATGATGGGAACCTTGTAGTTGTGCCTGCAAAGGGGATGTGTGGATTTTTTTCCCCTTCTGTTCAGCGTCATTGGTCAGTTCTATTATTTTAGCTTTAAAGTTGATGGTTACAGCAAAAGGGATTGAATTTCTAGATGTTTAGAAAACTCTGAGGCATTGAATGCAGGAGCTAGTCTTTAGGACTAAAGAAGCATTTGTCAGCACCACTTGTATCTTTTATGTCTAGGGTGATCTCAAGCCGGGACTCTAACCTCCAATACTTTTCTAAACACCAAACTATGGTGTTTAAATAGAGTGACAGGGATTACTGAAAACACTGATAAAGCTATCTTGAGGAGGGCTGTTTTCTTGCCCGCCTTCTTTCCCACCGGGCTCTTTTCCTTCCGTGTTCACACTAGTTCGGCAAAGGGAACTTGGCAGATTGCTGCCAGTTTGGTAGGGGAGACCATTATTCTCCCCACCCCCTTGTGAGTCAAACCCTGCCCTAATAAATTAGTTTTTAGTTCTTTAGAGTCAGTATTTACTAGCACAATTACTATGGCTGCAAAACTAGTGTAATGAATTTTATATGCTTGAGGTGTGTGTGTGTGTGTGTGTGTGTGTGTGTTTAACAACTAGGATTGTTTGTTTTTAAGTGTTGTGAAAGATGAGACCCAGTGTGGGTGAGGAAAAAAAACAACAACAAAAATCATAGTTGCATGATAAAATTTTATTTGAATTTTTAGAAAAATTATTAGGCTCAAAGACACAAGAGTGGTATATATTCTGATAAGATATTTTCTCTGAATAAAATAAGGTATGAACAAAGGAGTGAGCCATTAAGAAATTTATTCTGGTTTTAAAACAGAATAGCAATTAAGTGATAGTTTTAAGCCACATTATTTTTTGTTTTATTTTATTATTATTATTTTTTAATAAATATATTTTATTTACTTTGTACAGAGAGGAAGGGAGAGAGACAGAGAGTTAGAAACATCGATGAGAGAGAGTCATCGATCA
The DNA here is from genome assembly GCF_964339955.1 of Pipistrellus hanaki. NCBI lineage: Eukaryota > Metazoa > Chordata > Mammalia > Chiroptera > Vespertilionidae > Pipistrellus > Pipistrellus hanaki. Next base: position 5,706,148 of record NC_140509.1, on the reverse strand, counting down.
GCTGCCTCCCGCACACCCCCCACTGGGGATATGCCCGCAACCAAGGTACATGCCCTTGACCGGAATCGAACCCGGGACCCTTCAGTCCCCAAGCTGACGCTCTATCCGTTGAGCCAAACCGGTCTCGGCTAAGCCACATTATTTTTTGGTTGAAGAAGTCATGTTTTTTATTTTCTTTGATTATAAAAAGAAAAATCATTTATGAACTGAAAGCAGTGAGGCTTGTTATTCTTTTCAATGAAAGCAGTTAGCCCAATAATTCAGTATTGTGTTTTTGATTCCTATGTTGACCTGGCTAACTCTGTCTTGTTAAACTTTTGTTTTAAACAAATATACGTCATAATTAACAAAATCTAGTTAAAAAATACATGCAAGGATGCATACTTGTTGAAAAAAACTTGTTTAAGCAAATCTCTAGAATCTAGAAATTTATTGTTTTAAGTTTCACTTAATGTCTAACTGGGACCTGTTGAGATGGTTGGCAAAATAGCTCTCAAACTGCTGTAGTTAACCTGTTGGGTTTAGGATAATTTACCTTCCTGTGACTTCATAAGTGCCTGCTTCTGGTCGTAATAAATAACCACCAGTCAGTTGTCTGATGACTGTTAAAAAATAATGCAGAAAATTAAAAAATATTTTAAGCCCTGACTGGGTGTCTGGGTTGGAGAGTCATCCATACACCAAGAATGGTGCCGGTTGCCCTAGCATTTTGGCTCCGTGGATAGAGCCTTGGCACTTGGACTAAAGTGGGGGTGTCGAACTCAATCAGAGAAGGGGCCAGAATCTAAAATCCAGCCTAAATCGCGGGCCGAATGGTTTACTGAACAGTCATAAACTGACAATGTCATAAACTGACAGCGGAGTGCAGTGATGACAGCGTGGTGCGGGCCACATTGCAAGGCCTGGCGGGCTGGATTTGGCCCGCCGGCCTTGTGTTTGACACATGTGGACTAAAGGATGGAGGGTTCCATTCTAGTCAAGGGCATGTACCACAGTTGCAGGTTGCAGGCTCAATCCTCATCCCTGGTCAGAACGCCTGTGGGAGGCAACCAATCGATGTGGCTCTCTCACATTAATGTGTCTCCCCCCACCCCCCCTTCTACTTTCTCTAAAAATCAATGGAAAGGTATCTTCTGGTGAAGATTAACAACCCCCCCCCCCAAAAAAAAACACACACACACAAAAAAACAAACAAAAAAAACCCCACAAAAAAAACCAACAAAAAAAAACCAAAAACCAAAACAAAACAAGACCTGTTGCCTGTTGATCCCTGGTTGGGAATGTTTCTCTCTTTCTCTCCCTAAATGGAAAACATAGCCGAAACTGGTTTGGCTCAGTGGTAGAGCATCGGTCTGTGGACTGAAAGGTCCCAGGTTCGATTCCGGTCAAGGGCATGTACATTGGTTTCGGGCACATCCCCAGTAGGGGGTGTGCAAGAGGCAGCTGGTCGATGTTTCTTTCTCATCGACGTTTCTAGCTCTCTATCCCTCTCTCCTCTCTGTAAAAAAAAATCAATAAAATATATTTTAAAAAAATACCAAAAAACATATCCTCAGGTGAGAATTCAAAGAAAAATTTTTTTAAATGAAGGTTATAAGTCTCTTAAAATGAGTTGGAAAGACTGTTTTTGTTTTCCAAAGTAAGATTTTTGTTTGTAACAACTTTCTAAGAAGCTGTTGAAAAACTAGTTTAAATGGAATGTTTTGGCCTTATTAATTTTCTACCCTGTAAGCACAGATTTTTTAATTTTATTATTATTATTATTTTTTTGCTTATTCTTAGGTTAGGTGTGCATTATGTAGATATTTATCTTTATTCATTTTATTTTATTTTTTTTGCCTCAAAAATAGATTTGTTCTTAAATTCAAATAACAGGGTATTTTAAAAAGGTGATTTTTGTCAGAAAATTATTCATTTTTAAAAATTTGATAAATCTTTATTGCTCAGATTATTACAATTATTCCCCCCCCCCATAGCTCCCTTCCACCCAGTTCCCATCCCACCCCACCCTCTGCCCTTACCTCACGCCCCCATTGTTCTCATCCATAGGTGTACAATTTTAGTCCAGTTTCTTCCTGCACCCCCCCAAACCCTTTTCCCCTGATTATCAATCCACTCACTTTCTTTGCGGCTGATTCTATTATATTCACCAGCTTATTTTCTCAGATTTTTAATTCACTTGATTTTTAGATTCACTTGTTTTTAAAAAAATATATATTTTATTGATTTTTCACAGAGAGGAAGAGAGAGGGATAGAGAGTTAGAAATATGTATGAGAGAAAATCATTGATCAGTTGCCTCCTGCATCCCCCCTACTGGGGATGTGCCCTCAACCAAGGTACATGCCCTTGACAGGAATCAAACCCGGGACCTTCCAGTCCGCAGGCCGACGCTCTATCCACTGAGCCAAACCGGTTTTGGCAAGATTCACTTGTTGATATATATTTATTTGTTGATTATAATTTTTATCTTTATTTTTTTCTTCTTCCTCTTCTTAAAGAATACCTATCAGCATTTCATATAATACTGGTTTGGTGGTGATGAACTACTTCTTATCTGTGAAGTTCTTTCTCTGCCCTTCAATTCTGAAGGATAACTTTGCTGGGTAGAGTAATCGTGGTTGTAGGTCCTTGCTATTCATCACTTTGAATATTTCTTGCCACTCCCGTCTGGCCTGCATAGTTTCTGTTGAGAAATCAAATGATAGTCATATGGGTGCTCCCTTATAGGTAAACAATTGCTTTTCTCTTGCTGCTTGTAAGATCCTCTTTTTGTCTTTTGCCCTTGGCATTTTAATTATGATGTGTCTTGCAAGTGTGGTCCTCTTTGGATTCCTCTTGTTTGGGGTTCTGTACACTTCCTGTACTTGTAAGTCTATTTGTTTCACCAGGTGGGGTAAATTTTCTGACATTATTTCTTCAAATAGGTTTTCAGTATCTTGCTCTCTCCTCTTCTGGAACCCACATAATTCTGATGTTGGTACACTTGAAGTTGTTCCTGAGGCTCCTTACACCATCTTCAACTTTCTGGATTCTCTTCTTGCTTCTCTGGAGGAGTGTTCTTTGCCTCTTTGTATTCCAAATCTTTGACTTGATTCTTGCGTTTCTCTAGTCTGCTGTTTGGTTTCTGTATAATATTTTTTATTTCAGTCAGTATATGTTTAATTTCTAGTTGGTCCTTTTTCATATCCTCGAGGGTCTCATTAAATTTATTGTCCTTTTTAAGGAAATTCTTGAAAAACCTTATAACCATTGTTTTGAACTCTATATCCAGTCTTTTGTTCTCCTCCATTTCTTTCATTTGAGATCTGTTTCCTTGTCTCCTCATTTTCGCTGCTTCCTTGAGTTGGTAGGGTGGCTTTGTGTATTTGATGTCTTATATGGACCCGTGAGTCAGCCTCCCCAGTTATCTGAGGTAGACACTCTTGGTGCTCCCCTTTACAGCCTTGTTGTAGTTAAGACTTGATTGTTGTTGGTATCACTGGGAGGAATTGACTAATAGGCCAATTGGATGTGAGTATCAGCTGTTTCTATGCCGGGATACCTTCTGTATTGGAGGCAGTCTTATAGGATCAGACTTGCAAAATTGCAAAAGCCTCTGTGCTCAGCTTGGATGGGGCGGAGTCTCAGGGCTGAGCTGACAGTCTTGGCTTCCTGTCAGTCCTGCCCTTGTACGTGCGCCTTCAATCTCTGCCTTCCACAGATCCCCTGAGTTTCTGCCTGACAGTCCAGATTCCCCTTGTAAGAGCGTGGGTGCTCCAGGGGCTCGCCCAGAACTGGGTTTCTGTGCTCAGTGCAATTGGAATTGGGATTCAGTGCAGGAAGGAGCTTCCAACTCCTTCCGCTATGGAGAGGCTGCAGCAAGCTCCTTAGTCAGACCTCTCTGCATGCACTTACTCGCGCACAACTCTAGACCCTGCCTGCTGCGGCTCCCGGGCTCCCCTGAGTCTCCCAGTCTCTTGAGTCTCCGGGTGCCTTTCTCTACAGTCCAGACTCCACCCGTATGAGCCTGGGTCCACGGGGTTTTGGCTGGGCTGCGGTTCAGTGCAGTCAGAACTGGGGTATAGTGCAGTTGGGAGCTTCCTTTCCCCTCCCACCAGCAAAGCACTCAGCCACCCTTCCTCTCTGCACGCACATCTCCTACCTCAGGGCTTTGCGGCTCCTGTGATCCGTGAGCCTCTCTCCTTTCTAGTTGTAGATTTCCCACTCAGCCAGCTTTCCTGTGGTTTTGGATGACGTCCGTTCTGTCTTTTAGTAGTAGTTTTGAGATTGTTGTGCTAGGCGGCAGTTTAGATGCTTACCTAAGCTGCCATCTTGGTTTCCCCCTCTTTATTTATTTTAGAACCAAGTATCATTTCAGTTTAAGCATTTTTTATAGTGTTTATATTTGAGCTGGCATGCTGCTGGAAATGGGTAGAATTGCCTCTAACAAAAGTAGCCAATTTTCAGTTCCAATTTATCAGTGCATAAAATGAATAAATGGTGTAGTGAAAAAACAGTATCTGAAACCAAACTGAAATGTCTGGTAGATTAGTATATCTTTTTATAGCTGGAATATTTTTTATTGAATTTATTGGGGTGATATTGGTTAATAAAATTATATAGGTTTCAAGTGTATAATTCTATAGCACATCAACTGTGTACTGTGTATTCGCCACCCTAAGTCAAGTCTCTTTTCATCACCATTTACCCCCCACCCTCTTCTATCTCCGCCCACTCTGTAGGTGGAGAATCTTGCAGTGATACTATTGGGCTGTGAATATAGAACCTGGATTTCTTAATTGGAAGTTGGTTTAAGAGATTCTGTAGTTCATTCCAGTTTTGCCTACAGAATTGCATATAACCCTTCCAAGAGAGCTTATTCTTGTGTCTCTGAGGACAGAAATTTGTATGATATCGTATAATGTTTAATTACTTTGCTAGTTAGAATTATGCCAAAACTTAAGTTTCTTTTACTACAATTTAAGCTTTTTTTTTTAAATTTGCTTATTCCACTTTAGAGTTGGAGAATATCTAATGGACATTATTCTTACGGGGCTAAAAAGCTTCTGTTCAAATCACTGAAAGTTTCCAACCATTTGCAATTTATTTACTTATTTATTTATTAAAACAAATTATCTGTGTACATATACCATTGGCCCCCCCCCCCCCCAACCATTTGTAATTTAAACACATTCAATTTAATGGTTTCTTCATCCTTAAAGGTAGTCTAATACATTTATATGTTTTTTTCAGGGGTAACTAACAGGAGTCAGAGGAGAGTTTATATATGATTTTTTAAAAATTGTGGTAAAATATACATAACAAAATATATTCTAACCAATTTTAAGTGTACAGTTCATTGTTAAATAATGTAACCAAGCCCTGACTGTTTTGGCCCAGGGGATGGAGTGTCAGCCTGCGGACTGGGGGGTCCTGGGTTCTGTTCCTGTCAGGGTTGCAGGCTCCATCCCCAGTGGGGGGGCATGTGGGAGGCGGCCGATCAGTGATTCTCTCATCATTGATGTTTCTCTTTCTCCCTCTCTCCCTCTCTTCCTCTCTCCCTCTCCCTCTCCCTTCTTCTCTGAAGGCAATGAAAATACATTAAAAAATTTTTTTTTAATTTCCTTCTGGCCTTCAAAATCAGTTGTCTTTGTTATGTTTTTTAGATTGTTTATTGATTTTAGAGATAGTGAAAGAATGTTGCTTTGTTGTGCATTCATTGGTGCCCTAATGAGAGATTGAACAAATCTTATCTTATCAGGATGACACTAACCAATTGAGATATCCAGCCAGGGCTCTGTTATGTTTTTCTTCTTTTTTTAAATTCTCACCCAAGAATATTTTTCCATTGATTTTTTTTTTTTTTTTTTTTTGAGAGAGAGAGAGAGCAAGAGAGGGATAGAGAGAAAGAGAAAGTTTCTGTTGAGAAATGAGCTGTCATATGGGCACTCTCTTGTAGGTAACTAGTTGCTTTTTTCTTGCTGCTTTTAAAATTCTCTTTGTCTTTAACCCTTAGCATTTTAATTATGATGTGTTTTGGGGTGGGCCTCTTTATGTTCCTCTTGTTTGGGACTCTACACTTCCTGAACTTGTAAGTCTGTTTCTTTTACCAGGTAGTGGAAGTTTTCTGTCATCATTCTTCTAATAGCTTTTCAATATTTTGCTCTTTCTCTTCTTCCTTCTGGCATCCTCATAATTTGGATGTTGGCACGCTTGAAGTTGTCCCAGAAGCTCCTTACACTGTCTTCATATTTTTGGATTCTTTTTTCTCTTCTGATTGGGTGTTTTTTGCTTCCTCATATTCTAAGTCATTGATTTGATTCTTGGAATCCTCTACTCTTCGTTGAATCCCTATAAGTTATTCATTTTAGTTCAAGCTTGTCAGACTCATAGCATGCGGTCCATCTGCCACGAGTTTGACATGCTTGTTTCAGTTAGTGTATGCTTGCTTTCTAACTGGTTCTTTTTCATGTCTTTGACATTCTCACTAATATTCTTGTAAGTCTCACTAAGTCTCTTGAAACTCTCATTAAGATCTTTGAGCAACCTTGAACTCTGTAGTTTGCTTGCTTCTATTTCATTTAGTGTATTTGCTATTTTTCCCCCCTGGAGATTTCTTTTATTCTTTCATCTGTGACATGTTTCTTTTTCTGCATTTTGGCGGCTTCCCTGTGTTTGTTTCTTTGTATTAGGTAGAGCTATTATGTCTCCTGGAATTGGTAGATTGGCCTTAGTGTGGTCCAGTGGCTCAGCTTCCCCAGTCCCCTGAGCTGGGCACTTTCGTGTGCCTCTGTGTGGGCTGTGTGCAAAGTCTTGTTGTAATTGAGCTTTGATTGCTGTTGGCGTCATTGGGAGTTGGCCTCCAAGCCAATTGACTGTGAAGACCAGCTGTGACTATAGTGGAAGAGCTATTGTGTAGGACAGTGTTTCCCAACCTTCTCTCATGATGAGAATCACCTGGTGGAGTTGTTAAAACACAGATTCCTGAATCCCAACTAAGAAGTGCTAAACTAGAATTTTTGGGAACATATAGGTAAAATTGTATACTTAACTAGTGCTCTAAGACAGATTTTATATACAGAGCACTAAGTTAGGTATGCAATTTTACCTATATGTTCTCAAAAATTCTAGTTTAGCACTTCTTAGTTGGGATTCAGGAATCTGTGTTTTAACAACTCCACCAGGTGATTCTCATCATGAGAGAAGGTTGGGAAACACTGGTGTAGGAGACACTCTCAGAGCAGGACTTGCTTGAGTGGGGTTTTGGTGCTCACTGAGTCTGCCCCCTGCATGTGTCTTGTGCAGATGTGTAGAATTGTAATCCAGTTGGTCTGAAGTTGTCCAGTCCAGCAGGTGTACTGGCTCTGGGGCCACCTGACAGGAGATACAGAGAGATCTGCAGATGTCTGCTACTTGTATGAGGCTAGGAAGAGCCCAGGCGATGTCCAGCTGTGAAACAAGTCAGGCTGGTGCTGGTGCCAGGTCATGGGCTTCTTATTGATAGATTGGGACACGCTGCTACCAGTTGCTGCTTGTTTGATTTTAGGAAAGTCTGAAGCCTGAGCCATGATAGGCCATTCAAATGGAAAAGCAGCTGCAAACAGCTTGAGTGGTGCTGCAAGTTAGTGGGGCTGGGTCTCAGGGAATCAACAGGGCAGAGTGAACAGTGTGAGATATGCTGATGGAAATTCAGATATGGCTTGCCAGTCAGCTCTGTGAATAGGGGAGGTCCCAGCACAGGAACAATGACCCTTGTGAGCACCCCCATCTGGGAGAATACCACTCCTGAGTTCCTGCCCTGGTGCCAGCAGTCCAGTAGTTCCTCCTCATATGTCCCTGATTCTCCCAAAGCCACCCAGCACTGGAGCTCAGAGGGAGTGGGACTGTGTAAGTTTGTTTACCAGCCCTTTAAGAGGAACTGCCTGAGACTCTAGTAGCCTCTTGTGCACTCACCCACAATTTGCACTGGTTTTTACAGCCCGAAGTTATGGGTACTTCTCTTCCCAGCACTGGAACCGTGGGCTGAGGGGTCTAGTGTGGGGCTGGCACCCGTTGCTTCACACTGGAGGCCTCTGCAGCTGAGATATCCCTCCTGATTAAAAAAAAACACCAAATGTGAATGATGGACCAAGCGGTTCTGTGCCTCTGCCCCTCCTACCAGTCTCAGGGTGCTTTCTTCTTTACTTCTCTAGTTGCAAGGTTTCCATTCAGCCAGATTTCAGGTAGTTCTGAACGATGGTGGTTCTGTATTTTAGTTTGTAATTTTGATGTGATTGTGGGAGGTGGCAAGTACCAGCTTTTACCTACACCACCATTTTGGTTCTTTCTGGCTCTGTTATGTGTTTTTTAAAAATATATATATTTTATTGATTTTTTACAGAGAGGAAAAGAGAGGGTTAGAGAGTTAGAAAGAATCATCAATCAGCTGTTTTTTGCATACCCCCCACTGGGGATGTGCCCGCAACCAAGGTACATGCCCTTGGCCGGAATCGAACCTGGGACCTTTCAGTCCGCAGGCTGCTCTATCCACTGAGCCAAACCGGTTTTGGCTCTGTTATGTTTTTAAAGTGAGTTGTATGTTAGCATTTATGACAAGAGTCAAATACAGGTAATACTCATAGATTTTTAGAGGACATTAGCTTAGCAGCTAATATTGGCCTTATTTCTCAGTGTAAGTAAAATATCTTTCACTAGAGTATAGACATTGACTGTTTCTCTCCCTCCTAGCCATTATGCTAGGGTTTTGCAGTTTGTTGCAGTATCTTAGGTTGCCTCCAGGTATCTTTAGGAAGCAGTATTTTGTGGAATACTATATATCTGTGCCCATCATGGATTGTACAGGTATTTTCTAGAAAACTTAACTTGGGAGAACGTTTTTGTAAAACTGTGACCTGTTGACTATCTCAACATTGTCAAAGGCAAGAAAATAAATAAAATAAAATAAAATAAAGTAAAATAAAATAAAGTTAAATCAGAATCTAGATGTGAAAATGTAGTGTATCATCTCACAGTGCTTCCTCTGCTTGGTCTTAATTCATTTCACAGCCACCTGCAATGCTAAATGAGTTTATGATAAACTCTCTGGGTTATATGTGTGAATCTAGGAAAAGTCCCTTTATGACAGATAAAACTTGATATTAATTCTAGTTTTCTTTTTCTTTTTAAATATATTTTATTGATTTTTTTACAGAGAGGAAGGAAGAGAGAGAGTTAGAAAGATCGATGTGAGAGAAACATTGATCAGCTGTCTCCTACACACCCCCTACTGGGGATGTGCCTGCAACCAAGGTACATGCCCTTGACGGGAATCGAACCCGGGACCTTTCAGTCCGCAGGCTGATGCTCTATCCACTGAGCCAAACCGGTTTCGGCAATACTAGTTTTCTTAAAAAATGTATGCCAAAGATGATTGATATTTCTCTCTCATCAATTTCTGATTCTCCCTCTCCTTTCCTCTCGGTAAAAATCAATGAAATATATATCTATATATCTATATATCTATATATCTATATCTATATCTATATCTATATCTATATCTATATCTATATCTATATCTATATATATAAAATGTGTGCCAAGCAGCGGTTTTAGGATTGTATGATATTCGGTGGTAGAGTGTTGTACATTCTATTACATTTTAAAGGTTTGGAGTTCTTGCTTTGGACATTATTTTTTTAAAATCCTCACCCAAGGATATTTTTCCATGGGTTTTCAGAGAGAGTGGGAGAGAGGGAAAGACAGAAACATTGATGAGAGAAACACATCGATTGGTTGCCTCCTGCATGTGCCCCTACCAGGGCGTGGGCCAGGGAGGAGCCTGCAACCAATGCCCTTGACTGGAATCAAAACTAGGACCCTTTGGTCTGCAGGCTGATGCTCTATCCACTGAGCAAAACTGGGTAGGCAGTACTTTATTCCTTTTTATTGGTGAACAATATTCCAGTGTATGGTTATTCCACAATTGGTCCATTCATATATTGGTGAACACTTAAGCTATTTCCATCCTTTGGCTATTGTGTATAGTGCTGCTGTGAGTATGTATGTACATGTATTTCTTTGAGTGCCTGTTTTCAGTTCTTTTGGGTATATACCTAACAGTTGAGTTGTTGGGTCTTATGGTAATTCTATGTTTAACTTTTGAGGAACCGTCAAAGTTTTCCACAGTGACTGAATCATTTTACATTCCCCCTAGCAATGTAGGAGGGTTTTCCACACCCTTATCAGCACTTATTTTCCTTTTTTTTAATTACAGCCATTCTAATGCGTATGAAATGGTACCTCATTGTGAATTTTATTTGCATTTCTCTAATTACCAATGGTATTAATGTATTTTCATATACTTGTTGGCCATTTATATATCTTCTTTGAAAAATATCTATTCAAGTCCGTTGCTTTTTTAAACACTGGGTTATCTTTTTGTTGTAAGAGTTTATATATAAATATTCTGTATACTAGACTCTTATTTGTGATTTGCAGATATTTTCTCCCATTTAATAGGTGTCTTTCATTTTCTTGGTAAATGTCCTTTAATACACAAATGTTTTTAATTTTGATGAGGTCCAATTTACCTAACTTTTTTGTTGCTTGTGCTTTTGGTATTATATCTAATAATCCATTGCCAATCCAAGATTATGAAGATTTATTTACCTATGTTTTACTCTAAAAGTTTAATGCTTTTTGTTCTTATATTTAGGTCATTGATTCATTTTGAATTAATTTTTGTATATGTTTTGAGGTCAACTTTATTCTATCAAGTTTAAATTTTTGTCATGTTATATACTCTGGGACAGGCTTCTCATTAACTCTTCATTAAAAATATTATTTACTTGTATTACATGTATATTTTACTCTCTTTATTACTAAAACTTGGGCCAGAAAAGAGTGCAGATAGACTAATGGGGAGGAAAACCTTCCAGATGGCCTATAAGTACCCCAAACTAAATGTGTTTAAAAGGCCACTTTATCCTCTTACCCATCCCCAACCAGCTTTTCTTCTGTCTTTTCCCTGTTCCCCCAAGCATTAGGCTTGAACTGAGTTATTTCCCATGCCCCCTTTTTCCTGGACACCCCAGATCGTTTGCCAGACCCAGTTCATTTCCACTCTGCAGTGCGCCTCCCAACTGTTTCTTTTTTCCATTCCTTCTGCCACCACTTTAGTTTGTAGATTGTGTTATTACTCAAACAGGGTAACATAGGAATAGTTTCATATTGGTTTTCTCCATCGGGCTTTCTTGCTTCTAGTCCATTTTATGGACATATTACTACCAGATCAATCTTTCTAAGTCATAGCTTTGAGCGGGTCCTTCTTTTCTAAGCAATCTTTAAACAGTGTGTGTACCAGAGAGAGAGCAGAGAGCTTTAGCTTGACATTCAGGGTCCTCCAAAGATTGATTCCAACTTGTCTGCCTCTACCTTTCTGTCATGTCTTCGTGCTGAACTCCTTTTTTGTGCCCCATTCAAACTGGTCTGCTGCTCATTTCCAGGTACATACTTTTGCTTCCCAATTTAAAACTTTTTTCTTTTATCTAGAATGCTGTTTTTTCCTCTCTTTATGTCTCATGAAATAGTATTGCTTTTTGTAACATCATATGCCATGATGTTACATCCCTTAACAGCCTTCTCCCTAAGCATCTGATGCAATGCTTTGTATATAGTAGATGCTCAGCAAATATTTCTTGAGGTCATGAATGAAGAGATGGGAGTAAAGGCTTCATTTTAATGGAAATGTCCAAGTATAGTGCTGTTAGAGAAACAAAGTCCTACAAACTAACTCCTTTTCAGGCTTTTTTGTTTGTAGATTTGAGCATGAAATTTAAATGTTGCTAATAATTTCTACATGACTTGAAAGAAAATTAATATATAAGTAACAATAAGAATATTTTTTTCTGGAAGCAATTTGAGTCCTGTAAAGATTGGCCCCACCTTATCTACCAACCTTTCCAGGCATATTTTCTTGTACTGAATACTCTCTGTAAGCCAGTTTATGAGAAAATGTATTCAAATTAGGTATCAGTTATTTAGATGTGAATGGAGAATAATATTTTGCAAACTCTCTAAAGTTCTCTTTGATCTTTGCCAGTATTTTTCATTGAGGAAAAACTTTAAAGAGTAATATAAGCACATAATAAGTTTAAACAGTTTAGAAGGTTCTAAACAGGGGTTTCAATCTAAAATGTCTATAGTTGCCCTGCCTGTTTGGCTCAGTGGATAGAGTGTTGGCCTGTAGACTGAAGGGTCCCAGGCTCGATTCTGGTCAAGGGTACATGCCTAGGTTGCAGGATTGATCCCCAGTAGGGGATGTGCAGGAAAAGCGGCCCATCAATGATTCTCTCTCATCATTGATGTTCTCTCTCTCTCTTTCTCTCTGAATTCAATAAAAAAAAACAAAAAAAACACCCTATAGTTGCCAGGTGGGGAACATGAATAATCAAAGTGTGTGTGAACTAAAAGCACTTGCCTTTTTTAAAAGAGGATACCTGATTCTTGCCTTATGTCAAATGCTGCCATGCTGGAATGGGGGCCTGGTGTTCTTACATATTTTCCCCACCCCCACCCAAGAGTCAGGAATTCAGATTTTTATGGGAAATTTACTGATTTTCAGATTTTGACAACTAATTTAAATATTTAAAAAACTCTATGTGGGCCGGGACCGGTTTGGCTCAATGGATAGAGCGTCGGCTTGGGGACTGAAGGGTCCCGGGTTCGATTCCGGTCAAGGGCATGTACCTTGGTTGCGGGCATATCCCCAGTAGGGGGTGTGCAAGAGGCAGCTGATCGATGACTCTCTCTCATCGATGTTTCGAGCTCTCTATCTCTCTCCCTTCCTCTCTGTATAAAATCAATAAAATATATTAAAAAAAAAAAAACAAAAAAAACTCTATATGGGCCAAAATAAAGCATACACGTAGGTAGGATATGGTGCTTGGGCCACTAATTTGCAGTCTTTAGATAAAAAGTGAAAAGCAAAAATCCTCTCTGCTTTCCAGATATAGCCACTACTATTTCTTTTGTACCTTTTAGAGAATTTCCAAGTCTATAGGATTCTACATAGATATGTACACATACACACACACACACACACACACACACACACACAATTTCCTGTGCATATGTATACGTATATATGCACAATGGTATTGCAATTTGAGTAATTGTATTTTTCTGTTCAGAGTAGTGGGTACCATGGTTCTTGTACATACATCCTTTGCTTCAGTAGGAAGGGAAATTAGTTGTCAAGGTATTCAGATATCCTGATCAAATAGATGCTTTTTAATCAACAATTTAGAGATGGACTTTGGTCTCTTCAGATACAGTGGAATTTCTTCATGTATTAAACAACAGGAAGTCATCCAGTAATCTTACCTAATAATATTATAGACAAACATGTAAATTGACCGTACTTTTTTTACGCTCATAGCCAATCAGAATGACTATGCAAATTAACCCAAACAAGATGGCGGTTAATTTGCATACACAGGCGCCCAGCACCAGTGTCCCAGGAACATCCTGGCACCCAGGTCATTGTGAAGTAAGGCCTGGACAGAAGCGGACCCCCTGCGATTGATCGCAGGGAGCTGGGGCTCCACTCCTGCTCAAGGCGGAAAGTTGGAGCAGACCCCCAGCAATCAGTCGCATGGAGCAGGAGTGGGAGGCTTTTGGCCTGGAGCAGGAGCGGATCCCCAGAGATGGATTGTAGGGAGCAGGAGCTGGGGTTCTGCTCCTGCTCAAGGCCAAAAGCCTCCGGAGGAGGCTCTCCGCTTGGAGCAGGAGCCGACCCCCAGTGATCCATCGTAGGGAGCAGGAGCGGACCCCGTGTGATTGATCGCAGGGAGCTGGGGCTCCACTCCTGCTCAAGGCCGGGAGGCTTATGGCCTGGAGCAGGAGCGGACCCCCTGCGATTGTTTGCAGGGAGCTGGGGGTCTGCTTTCGGCCTGGGCAGGAACAGACCCCCTGTGATCAATGGCAGGGAGCTGGGGCTCCGCTCCTGCCCAAGAGGCTTTCGGCCTGGGCAAGCCTGGGCAGAGGCAGAGCCGGTGATCAGAGGGAATTGGAGGGCCCCTGCCCAGGCCTAAAGCTTCAGGCCTATGCAGAGTCCAGCCCGCGATTGGTATGAACTATAGAGGAAACACCTTTTCTAACTGCACATTGGCTAAGCTTCCTGTATGCCATTGGTAATATTCTTAGTAACTTGGGAAATAAAAATCCAAAAAGGTGATCTAGGGTTTTTCTACCACACTTCTGGAGAAAGATCTGCTGCTGGAGGGCTAAGAAATGCCTTATCCTGCCCTAGCCAGTTTGACACAATGGATAATGCCTCTGCTGGTCTGGGTTCGATTCTGATCAAGGGCAATCCTCCCTGGCCGGAGCCCAGATCAGAGCTTTTGCAAGAGGCAACCAATCAAAGTGTTCCTCTCACTTTGATGTTACTCTCTGTCTTTCCCTTTCTCTTCCACATTCTCTAAAAGTCAATGGAAACGTATCCTCAGGTGAGGAAGGAAGGAAGGAAGGAAGGAAGGCAGGCAGGCAGGCAGGAAGGAAGGAAGGAAGGCAGGCATATCCTATGAAAGACACATCTTGAAAATGCCTAAAGAAAGTTGCCATTTTTCTTTGGTGAAAGGACTGGAGTCTGATGAAAACATTGGTGGCTGTGGTGACTGGCAGTGGCTGCAGCAGTGGGGTGATATGGCTGGTGCCTTCCCCTGATCAGCCAGGTTGCCTCCCACATAGGGAGGCCAGATTGCAGCTTAGAACATCCCCTGAGGGCCCCCAGTATGTTAGAGGGGGCAGGTTGGGCTGAGGGACTCCCCACCCCTGATGCATGAATTTTGTGCACCGGGCCCCTAGTTACATATAATTATTAAAACTTTGTTTTGCTGTGTTAAGAGCAAAGTGTTAAGCTATCTAGTAATTTGCTCATCTGAATTTACTTACTAGAGATATTGTCAGGTAAGTTGAATTTTTTAGGGACCCGGAATGCAACAAGACTGAAATTCACTGAAGAGATATAACTCTTATTAAATCTCTTGTGCAGATGAAACTATTTTTTCACTTGTTGGAAAGGCAATTAATATTGTAAGTGGTTTTTCTAATGATTTGCCAAAGTTAATATATATCTTGGGGGCAGGGATGACAGTTTATTCAAGTATGGAATGCATCCCCACTGAATTTACTAAAAGACTCATTTTAAAAAATGAACAGTTGTGTTTTCTTCCGATGTTTGAGCTGTAGGTCTATAGTGTTTCTGAGGGTTCACATTTGTGTTATGCTTGAGGTCAGTGATTCACAGCCTATTGTGGAGCAAGAACCTATTAATGATTGATTGAATGATACAAGATGTCCTTCTAATGTCATTAGCATTTATTTTGTAAAGTAAATTTTGCTTTTTAATTTTTTTAATACTTTAATAACAGGCTTTGAAAGAATGGAACTAACTGGCTGAATGATAGGGTTTGCATATAACTATAATTGGGTTTGAGTGCCTTTTTACATTTTTTTCAAATTAAAAAATATCTATAAAAGGGTTTATGTCATAATAAAACTGTCATATAAAATAGTTAAAAGTGCCAATAAGCAAAAAGAAAACAAAAATAAATCATACTCAGGATTGAGAGATAAACAATTTTAACTTTTTTATCTATATCTTAAACTTAGTGTGTGTGTGTGTGTGTGTGTTTTACACACTGATTTCTAGGGCTGCCATAACAAATACCAACAAACTGGGTGGCATGAAACATTTATTTTCATAGAGTTCTGGAGGCTAGAAATTTGAGATCAAGGCATCAGCAGGTCATGCTCCCTCTGAAGAACCTAGGGAAGAAGCCTTCATTACCTCCCAGCTTCTCTGGCTCCTGGCATTTCTTGGTGTCCCATGGCCTGTAGCTGCATACCTCATAGTCTCTGCCTCAGTAGCCACGTGACCTTTCTTTGTGTGTCTCCACATCTCCTACTCTTTCGAAGGACACCGGTCAGTTGGATTTAGGGCCCAACCCAATCTAGTATGACCTTGTTACTAATTACATCTGTAAAGACTGTTTCCAAATAAGGATGTTCTGAGGTTTGGGTGGATGTGAATTTTGGGGTACACTCTTCAGTATACTAGTACACACTATTAATAATCTGCTTTCCCTTAATCTCTTATGATCATTTTCTCATTCTTAATATGATTTTACACTCTTAAAGGCTTTATACTATTCCATTACAGGTATATAAAAAAATTAATAATCCCTTTTTGTTGGTCTAAGTTGTATTTAGTATTTTGTTAATAGAAACTCAGTATTGAACATCATTGTAGCTAAATCTTTGCTTGCATCATTAATTATTTATTTAGGATATATTCCTAGAATTAGATTGCTGGGCTAAATATAAGCATGACTTGATGCTCTTAATACTTAATTGCCAAATTGTTGTTTCCTCCATAAATGTGAACTAATTTGTATTACTGCCACTACTGTATGAGTGACTAATACCTCATCGGTGCATCATATTAGAATTTAAAAATTTTAAGTTTGCAGGTCAAAAAATGTGATCTTTTTTAATTGATATTTTGTTATTCTGAATAATTTTATTTTTTAAATTTATCTTTATTGTTAAAAGTATTACAGATGTCCCCTTTTTTCTTCCATTGGCCACCCCCCCCCCCCACTCCCTCTTTCTCCTTAGGTATCTTCATCACACTATTGTCTCTGTCCATGTTTTTTATTTCTTTATTTTTTTACATTTTTATTGATTTCAGAGAGAAGGGAGAGGGAGAGAGAGATATAAACATCAATGATGAGAGAGAGTCATTAGTTAGCTGCCTCCTGCATGCCCCACACTGGGGATTGAGCCTGCAACCGGTCATGTGCCCTTACCAGGAATTGAACCACAACCTCTTGGTTCATAGGCTGATGCTCAACCAATGAGCCATGCTGGCCAGGCCCTGGGTTTTGAATATAGGCATACAGTTATTTGGTTAATCCCTTCCCACCCCTCCCTCCTTCCCTGTGAGAATCTTCCTTCTGTTGCTTGCTTCCATGTCTCTGAATCTATTTTGTTAGTTTATTTTGTTCATTAGATTCCACATATAAAGGCAATCATGTGATATTTGTCTTTCTCTGACGGACTTATTTTGCTTAGCATAATATTTTCCAGGTTCCTTTATGTTGTTTCTTTTTTCTAAATATATTTTTATTGATTTCAGAGAGAAATGGAGAGGGAGATAGAAACATCAG
This sequence comes from Pipistrellus hanaki, assembly GCF_964339955.1. NCBI lineage: Eukaryota > Metazoa > Chordata > Mammalia > Chiroptera > Vespertilionidae > Pipistrellus > Pipistrellus hanaki. The sequence goes on along the minus strand of NC_140509.1, from coordinate 5,688,957 downwards.
TGATGACAGAGAATCATTGGTCTGCTGCCTCCTGCACACCCCTTATTGGGGATTGAGCCAGCAACCCAGACATGTGCCCTTGACTGGAATCTTACCTGGCACCTATCAGTCTATAGTCCGACGCTCTATCCACTGAGCAAAACTGGCTAGGGCCATGTTATTTCAAAGAGTAAGAGTTCTTTCTTTTTTATAGCTGCATAGTATTCCATGTGTAATGTACCATAGCTTTTTAAAAAATATATTTTTATTGATTTCAGAGAGGGAAGAAGAGAGCATGCACAGAGAGAGATAGAGAAACATCAATGATGAGAGAGAATCATTGATCAGCTGTTTCCTGCATGCCCCACACTGGGGATTGAGCCCACAACCTGGGCATGTGCCTTGACTGGAAATTGAGTCATGGCCTCCTGGTTCATAGATCAACCCTCAACCACTGAGCCATACTGGCCAGGCTGCACCACAGCTTTTTTATTGAGTCATCTACTATTGATTGGAACTTGGGCTGTTTCCAAATCTTAACTCTTTATAAAAGCACAGGCGGTCCTTCCACCCTCATGTCATCACAAATGGCTGCCACAAGATGGCCGGCAGGGGAGGGTAGTTGTGGGCAATCAGGTCGGCAGGAATGGGCAGTTGGGGGTGAACAGACCAGCAGGGGAGGGCAGTTGGGGCCAATTGGGCTGGCAGGGGAGGACAGTTAGGGAGCAGTTAGGGGGCTATCAGGCTGGCAGGCAGAAGCTGTTAGGGGCAATCAGGCAGGCAGGCAGGCAGGTGAGTGGTTAGGAGCCAGCAGTCCTGGATTGTGAGAGGGATGTCCAACCGCAGGGTTTGGGCCTAAACCGGCAGTTGGACATCCCCCAAGTGGTCCCTGATTGGAGAGGGTGTAGGCTGGGCTGAGTCCCTTCTCCCCCTGTGCATGAATTTCGTGCACCGTGCCACTAGTAGTTATATAATTATTCACCTCAGTTATCTTTATGATTGCATAATTTACATATAAATATTTTATATAACAAATGTATTTGGCATTGTGATTGGAGGTCAATATCTAGCATATTTTTTAGGTGATTAGTCATTTTGCCCTCATTTATTGAGAAATTTGGATATCTCAATGATTTGATATTGCTATCTTTATCATGTATCAAATGCATATACCAGGTATAAATATTTAGAGTTGGCCTACATAGTAATTGTTAGTTTCATTCACCCATCTCTAATTTTAGTTATTTGTAATTTGGTTAAGTCAGCTTTCAGTGTTTATGTTGTTTTAACTATTTAAATGTTTATTGACACTTGAGCTATTAGTATACTTGGATTCATTTTCCTTTTCTGCGTAACTTTTTGCTGTCCCAAGGGTAATAATTATTTTGATTTTTGGTTTACTGTATACACACACACATTTGGGCTTCTTTTGTACTTTTTCCCTCTGTTGTATTGGTATGTATGTTTGGTTTTCTGTAGTTGTAATAAGAGCTTTAATACTTACTGAAAAAGTGATTTTAAAGTGAAGTATATTTTCCTCTAATTTTATTTTCATTTTACTTATGTTATATGTGCACATAGTTTAAAGAGTAGAGTAGTACTATAGGCTTGTTAAAAGGAACAGGAATTCTAAACCCCCTTTTCCTTATCTCCAGAGGCAGTATATTTCAGTTCTTTTCACTGACTTTTGAGTTTTTACCTCTCTATTGATTTCCCCCCTAGTTTTAATTATTATCTGTTGACTTTCCACAGGGCAATGAGGATTTTGTTCTGGGTGAGCCAGTGTGGTGAAGAGCAAAGTTCAGAGCTTCTGTTATTACTATTTGTGTGACCTTTGGCAACTTATTTACCCTCTCCATGCCTTCGTTTCCTCATATATAAGGACAGTGTCAGTATTTATCTGAGGATTAGACAAATTAACATATGTAAAAGATTTAGTTTCACTCACCCATCTCCCATTTTAAGTATTTGTAACTTGGTTAAGACAGTTTTCAGTGTTTATATTGTTTTACCTATCCATCCATCTATCTCCTCACCTGAGGATATTTTTCCATTAATTTTTAAGGAGAGTGGAAGGGAGAGGGAAAGACAGAGAGAAACACATTGATTGGTTGCTTCTTGCACGAGCCCTGACCAGGAGGAGCCTGCAACCAAGGTACATGCCCTTGACTGGAATGGAACTCGGGGGACCTTCAGTCCGCAGGCTAATGATCTGTCCACTGAGACAAACCAGCCATAGCTGTTTTAACTACTTAAATTTTTAAAAACAATTGGGCCTTTAGAGTACTTGGATTCATTTTCTTTTATGCACAGTCTTTTGCTCCCCCAGCAGAATTATCTTAATTTTTGGTTTGCTCAGTATCTTATATATATTTTTACCATTTATTCTCAAACTCCTTACCAGTTGTGAATCTCTCAATAGGGTGCAGATATGTTAGGTGTCCTCTCAGCTTCATCTTTGTGAAGAAGTCTCTTCCAGAGCATTAGACCTACTCTGATCTGAACTGGTTGTGCTGTTGGTCTGTGGACACATCTGGGATTTTTTTCACACTCTCCCCCATTTGTTGGAACCTCTGTTTCTTGGATCCTACTTTTACATTTTTCATGATAGCACGGAGGAGATAAAATTTGAGACTTTTGTATTCTGAAACTATTATATATTTTATTCTAATGCTTAGTTGATATCCAAGGTTTGGTTAGGTAGCAGTTTCATGGTTGGAAATACGGTTTTCAGGATTTTGTAGGTACTGATCCTTTGTCTTTTTCCCCCTCCTAGTGGAAATGTTGAAATGTGATGCTGTTCTGATTCTTTGTTCTTTGAATAAATCCTGTTTTTCCTCTCTCTGGAAGCTTTGGGTAACATTACTGTGCCCCTGAGTCCTTACATTTGATGTTATGCATTTAAACGCATATTTTCAATGTTGTGCTCAGCTTTGGGGAGCCCTGTCAGTCTGGAAACTGCCCTTTTGTTCTTGAAAAATTTCTCAAATTAATTATTTGGTTTTCTTCCTTCATTTTCTCTGTTTTCTTCGATCTTCCATTTTTCAGATATTGGACCTTTTGGACGGGTCCTCTTTCTTTTAATCTTTTGGTAAATTTTTTGCTCAATTTTCAGGGAGATCTCTTCAGTATTCTTCAAGTTGCATTTCTGTTTGCTTGATTGGTCTGTTTCTTTAATGTTAGATGCTTTACCTAAAATATATGGTGGTTCTTTGCTACCTTCTCCTATTTTAAAAGGAGGACACAAGAAGTCGATTGGAAGCTCTGAGCCTGACTGTAGGTTTTGTTAACAGAGGGGTTAACAGCCCCACTCATTTCCCCCAGGGTGGGGCAGTCACCAGGACCTGCAGTGTTTAGATTATATTAGGGGATCTGAGGTCTAACGGTTGGGTAAGGCAAATGCATAACCTCTCCTATTTTTATTCATATCTTCACTTTCACTTGAAGGGTAACCTGATGTTGTTAATTCCTAAACATTTTGGAGATCCTCATTTTAATTTAGGTTATTTCTTTATGTTTCTCCACTGTTGGCCAAGGAGGATTCAGCTTGTTCAGCTTGGCTAAGTTATCACTTGTCTTCTTCACTTGTTTACTTTGTCCCTGTGAATTTATAAATTAAAAAACATTTTTATTTTAGCTCATTTGAGCTGTAACAAAAAATACCATAGATTGTATGGCTTACAAACAATAATCGAAGTACTTCTCACAGATCTGGAGGTTGGGAAGTCCAAAATGAAGGTGCCAGCAGATTTGATGTCTGGTGAGGGCTCAATTCCTGATTAATAATAGATGGCCTACTTCTCCCTGTGACTCCACATGGTGGTAGGGTTGAAGGAGCTCTCTGTCATATTCTTTATAGGACACTGATCCCATTCATGAGGGCTCCACCCTCATGACCTACTCACCTCCAAACGCCCTATCTCTTAATACCATCAATTGGGGCTTAGGATTTCAACAACTTGTAAGGGGGAACACAAACATTCATTTAGCCAATGACACAATTTTAGGAGTGTTTGGGGAGAGAGCTGAGACCAATGATGCAGTTTTTAATTTGAAGTTGAAAGCATTGGATTTTCATAAAATTTTTTTTTATCCTGCCTTTGTATTCTTATTATGATATATCGATTGTTTTGATATTTTTACTTTTTTTTTTTTTTTTTAGAGAGAGGGAAAGGGAGAGAGAGATGGTGGGATGGGCACATTGATTTCTTGTTTCATTTACTTATTCATTCATTGGTTGCTTCTTGTATGTGCCATGACTGGGGATTAAACTCCCAACCTTGGTCTATTGGAATGACCAACTGTGCTACCTGGCCAGACGCCAGTTGAATAATTGATCAAGTTATAGTAATAGCTTTTACCTGAATGATAAAGAGCAAATTATAAATGGCTATTTCTGGCTGATGGTATTACTATTGGTTTTTAATTGCTTTTTTATACTTTAATTCTTTCTTTTTCACTTTAATTTCTAAATGTTCTTTTTTTAAAAAAGATATATTTTATGGATTTTTTACAGAAAGGAAAGGAGAGGGATAGAGAGTTAGAAACATCGACGAGAGAGAATCATCGATCAGCTGCCTCTTGCACACCTACTGGGGATGTGCCCGCAACTCAGGTACATGCCCGTGTCGAACCCGAGACCCAGGCCGACGCTTTATCCACTGAGCCAAACCGGTTTTGGCTAATTCCTAAATTTTCTAATGTATATGAGTTACTTGATAATTAGAAAAATGTAATACCTAGCCAAGACCGGTTTGGCTTAATGGATAGAGCGTCGGCTTGGGGACTGAAGGGTCCTGGGTTCGATTCCGGTCAAGGGCATGTACCTTGGTTGCGGGCATATCCCCAGTAGGGGGTGTGCAAGAGGCAGCTGATGGATGACTCTCATCGATGTTTCTAACTCTCTATCTCTCTCCCTTCCTCTCTGTACAAAATCAATAAAATATATTTAAAAAAAAGAAAAAAGAAAAATGTAATACCTAAACAGAAAAAAATTGTTAATAATTTCCTTGGATGAAAATCGGCTCTAGGTGTTCTTTCATTTTATCCTAAATCTTTCAGAGTTGTGCTATGTCCTCTGTCTTTTTTAGGTAAACATAAACTAGAAAGACTAATATTGAAGTTGGACGGGGAATTGTAATATTCATTCTGATCTATCCCCCAACTTAATTTACTATTTATTTTTTAAAATGGAACGCTTCACAAATTTGCGTGTCATACTTGCAGAGCCATGCTAATCTTCTCTATACCATTCCAATTTTAGTATTTGTGCTGCTGAAGTGAGCACCCAGCTTTTTAAAAAATATATTGTTTTTATCGATTTCAGAGAGAAAAAGGGAGAGGGAGAGAGAGAGAAATATTTACCAGCTACTTCCTGTACAACCCTTACTGGGGGTCAAGCCTGCAACCAGCATATGTCCTGGCCGGGGATCGAACAGATGACCTCCTGGTGCATGAGATGGCACTTAACCAACTGAGCCACACTGGCTGGGATATTCCCCAATTTTTTATTTTGAAGAATCTCAAAACTATAAAAGAGTTGGAAGATTAGTACAATGACTACCTGTATAAGTGACATTTTGCCATATTTGCTTTATTTTTAAAGCACCTTTATTAAATTATAATTAACATCAGAGATGAACTCATTTTAAATGGATAATTGAATGATTTTATTTATCTATTTATTTATTTTAGTTTAGTATAGTTTTTAGAACTGAATGACCCTCATTACACTCCATTTATATATTTTCATCACTCTAGTAAGATTTCTTCTTCTTCTTGATGGTTAATCCCCCATTCTCACCCCCAACCCCAGGCAACCACTAATCTTTTTTTCTGTTTCTAAATAGTTGCCTTTTGTCTACTTTATATCAGCAGAGTCATATATGTGGTCTTTTGTATCTGGCTTCCATCATTTAGTATAAACGGGTTGTTTGTACTTTTTGGCTATTATGAATAAAACTGCTGTGACATTGTCTTGCAAGACTTCGTGTGCGTGTGTGTTTTAATTTCTTTTGGGTAGATACCTAGGAATGGGTTGCTATTTTGCATAGTAAAGTTTTGTAATTTCTTTTGGGTAGATACCTAGGAATGGGTTGGTATTTTGCATAGTAAAGTTTTGTATTCCCACCAATAATGTAGGAGAGAGCTCTCTATGGATTTACTATCCTCCCCCCACCCCCACCTATTTGAATTAAATTGCAAACATCAGGACATTCACCCCTTGGTCCTTAAGCAAAGGGCATCAGCCTACATCTGCGGTCGGCAAACTGCGGCTTGTGAGCCAAATGTGGCTCTTTGGCCGCTTGAGTGTGGCTCTTCCACAAAATACCATGGACGAGTCTATTTTGAAGAAATGGCATTAGAAGAAGTTTAAGTTTAAAAAATTTGGCTCTCAAAAGAAATGTCACTCGTTGTACTGTTGATATTTGGCTCTGTTGACTAATGAGTTTGCTGACCACTGTCATAACTGCAGTATCATTGTTGCTCCCAAGGGATTTAGCATGTAAACAATAGGATTGTATATTATACAGTTCATATCTAGATTTCCTATTCCCAAAATGCCCTTTATAAGCCCTTCTCCCCCAGTTTAGCATCTTAAGCATTTAATGTTACAATGACATAAGGGAACTGTTCTAGGTTCAAGACTACTAAAAAGACATGACAATAATTGGTTGTCATGTCTTTTTAGTAGTCTTGAATCTAGAACAGTTCCCTTATGTCATTGACATTTTTTTGAATCCAGGCCACTTGTACTCTATAAGAGTTTTCCATATTGTTGATTATTTTGTCACAATTAGATTCAGGTTTAACTTTTGTTTTTTTGCTAGAAATAATACATAAATGATTCTGTGTCTTTCATTGTATCACATTAGGAGGTATGTGTTTAATTTAAATTAGAGTATTTGGTTAAGATGATGGCCACCGGTTTTTCTCCTTTGAAATTAATAAGTAACTGTGAGAGACTGAGAATATCATTTCCCCCCAGCAATATTTCTTCCATCTTTTAAAAATATCAATTTTTCATTCTTTTCTGAGTCATTTATTGCATAAGTGGTTGCAAAAAGGTAATTTCCTAATTTTATTGCTCCTTTATTTATTAGTTGGTGGTCTCCTGTAAAGATATTACTGATTAAAATTTTTTTTTATTAATTTTAAATATTATTTTTTGCTGATTTTTTAAAATGGAACTTATCAAGTTAAAGCAATGAAGGATTTTATGGTGAAAGAAGCAAACTTTTGGTTATTTTTTGGTATATCGTAACAGTGTAGACTTGTGTATTTGCGTTACTCTTTAAAGAGAATGATCTCCTTAAATTTGTGAAGCTTGAAATACAGAAACTCCTTGGTTGAGTTTCCATTATTTTGGATGTTTGCTGCTTTTCTCTGAGAGATTACTCTTTTTCAGGAAGAATCTGAAAAGACTATATGCAATTTTTTTCTCCTTAGTTTTTATTAGTTTTTCTTTGTAAAGCAAAATGGATAGTCCCCTTTCCCCCATGTTTCTTTGCATGGCTTTTTGATTGATTTTTTTTATAGTAATTTATCTGGTGTTAATTATGCAGTGTCATGCAACGTAGCCTATTTTTAAGAATCCTTTTCTTCTGTAATGTATAAGAAATGTCATAATTGGGTGAGGTGTTTAACCTGGCTTGTCATCCGAATAGCTCCATCTGAATAGTTGTCCAGAACATTAAAACATTAACATAGTATGTGAGAATGTTTGCAAGTATCACATGACTTTTAGAGGAAATCTTCTATAAATATTGTCTTTCTTGTTTTCTCAATGATTACTTCTACTAATGACAGCAGTCTCTGATGTATTTATACTGTAATTTTTTTAGTTTATAAAGGAAAAACAGGCCCTAGCTGGTTTGATTCTGGTCAGTTGATAATGATGTGTTGCTCTCTCTTTTTAAAAAAATAAATCTTTATTGTTCAGATCATCACAAGTATTCCTTTCCCCACCCCCCATAGCTTCCCTCCACCTGATTCCCCACCCCATTCCATTCCCCTACCCCCCACCACTCTCTTCATCCATAGGTGTAAGAATTTTGTCCAGTCTCTTCCCACACTCCTCAAATCCCATTCAGCCTGAGAATTGTCAGTCTACTCCCTTTCTATGTCCCTGATTCCATTATATTCACCACTCCATTCTGTTCTTCAGACTTTTTATTCACTTGATTTTTAGATTCACTTGTTGGTAGGTGTGTATTTGATGTCTTTTTGTTGTTCATAATTTTTATTTTTACCTTTTTTCTCTTCTTTCTCTTCTTAAAGAATACCCTTTAGCATTTCATGTAATCCTGGTTTGGTGGTGATGAACTCCCCTAGTTTTTTCTTGTCTGTAAAGCTCTTTATCTGACTTTCAACTCTGATAGCTTTGCTGGGTAGAGTAATCTTGGTTGTAGGTTCTTGCTGTTCATCACTTTGAATATGTCTTGCCACTCCCTTCTGGCTTACAGTTTCTGTTGAGAAATCTGGGTGCTCCCTTGTAGGTAACTAACTGTTTTTCTCTTGCTGCTTGTAAGATCCTCTTTTTGTCTTTTGCCCTTGGCATTTTAATTATGATGTGTCTTGGTGTGGTCCTTGGGTTCCTCTTGTTTGGGGTTCTGTGTACTTCCTGGACTTGTACATCTATTTATTTCACCAGGTGGGAAAGTTTTCTGTTATTATTTCTTCAAACAGGTTTTCAGTATCTTGCTCTCTCTTCTTCTGGAATCCTATAATTCTGATGTTGGTATGCTTGATGTAGTCCCAGAGGCTCCTTACAGTATCTTCAACTTTCTGGATTCTCTTCTTGCTTTTCTGGAGGAGTGTTCTTTGCCTCTTTGTATTCCAAATCTTCGACTTGATTCTTGCAATCCTCTAGTCTGCTGTTGGATCTTTGTATATTATTTATTTCAGTCAGTGTATGCTTAATTTCTAGTTGGTCCTTTTTTATATCCTCGAGGCTCTCGCTGAATTTATTGCCCCCCCCCCCCCCATACATGCCCTCCGTCCCCAGAGTTTCGTGTTCATTGGTTGTACTTATATGCATGTATACAAGTCCTTTGGTTGATCTATTATCTCCCCCAGATCTCCCTACCCTACCTGCTGTAATTTGACAGTCTACTTGTTGCTTTACTGTCTCTATATCTATCTTTTGGTTCATCAGTTTATAATGTTCTTTATTATCCATAAATGAGTGAGGTCATGTGGTGTTTCTCTTTCATTGACTGGCTTATTTCACTCAGCATGATGTTCTCCAATTCCATCCAGGTTGCTGCAAATGATGAGAATTCCTTTTTTTTATGGCAGCATAGCATTCCATTGTGTAGATGTACCATAGTTTTTTGATCCAGTCATCTGGTGATGGGCACCTAGGCTGTTTCCAAATTCTAGCTATTGTAGATTGTGCTGCTAGTGCATATATCCTTTTTGATTGGTGTTTCTAGTTTCTTGGGATATATTCCTAGGAGTGGGATTACTGGGTCAAATGGGAGTTCCATTTTCAGTTTTTTGAGGAAACTCCACACTGTTCTCCACAGTGGTTGCACCAGTCTGCATTCCCACCAGCAGTGCACGAGGGTTCCTTTTTCTCCGCAACCTCGCCAACACTTGTCGTTTGTTGATTTGTTGATGTTGGCCATTCTGACAGGTGTGAGATGGTACCGCATTGTTGTTTTGATTTGCATCTCTCGGATAATTAGTGACTTTGAGCATGTTTTCATGTGCCTTTTGGCCTTCCTTCTGTCTTCTTATGAAAATATTCTATTTAGGTCCATTGCCCATTTTTTAATTGGATCATTCATCTTCCTTTTATTTAGTTGTATAAGCTGTTTGTAGATGTTGGAGATTAAACCTTTATCAGTGGTAACATTTGCAAATATGTTCTCCCACACAGTGGGTTTTCTTGTTGTTTTGTTGATGGTTTCTTTTGCTGTAAAAAAGCTTTTTATTTTGATGTAGTCCCATTTGTTTATTTTCTCTTTAGCTTCCATTGCCCTAGGGGCAGTATCAATGAAGAAGATCTTTTGGCATATGTCTGAGATTTTGCTGCTTGTGGATGCTTCTAGTATTTTTATGGTTTCCCGTCTGATGTTTAAGTCCTGTATCCATTTTGAGTTTATTTTTGTGTATGGTGTAAGTTGGTGATCTAGTTTCATTCTTTTGCATGTATCTGTCCAATTTTCCCAACACCATTTATTGAAGAGACCGTCTTGACTCCATTGTATATTTGTGCCTTCTTTGTCAAATATTAATTGAGCATAGTGATTTGGGCTGATATATGAGTTCTCAATTCAATTCCATTGATCTATATGTCTGTTCTTGTGCCAGTACCAGGCTGTTTAGAGAACAGTGGCTTTGTAATACAGCTTGAAGTCTGGTATTGAGATCCCTCCTACTTTATCCTTCTTTCTCAGGATTGCTGTGGCTATTTGGGGTCTTTTATTGTTCCAAATGAACTTTTGGAGAGTTCTTTCTATGTCAGTGAAATATGCCGTTGGTATTTTAATGGGGAGTGCATTGAACCTATAGATTGCTTTAGGATGATGTTGATTCTACCAATCCATGAACATGGTATGCTGCATGTTGATTCTACCAATGATGTTGATTCTACCAATCCATGAACATGGTATGCTCTTCCATCTGTTTACATCTTCCTCTATCTCTTTTTTTAGTGTCGTGTAATTTTCTGCAAATAGGTCCGGTTTTGAACTCTTTATCCTCCATTTCTTTCATTTGTGACCTGTTTCTTTGTCTTTGCATTTTGGCTGCTTCCCTGAGTTGATAGAGTGGCTTTGTGTGCTAGGTGTAACTCTCCTCAGTTATTTGAGGTGGACACTCTTGGTGCCCCCCCCCCCCCCCTTTGTGTACTACATGTACAGCCTTGTTGTAGTTAAGTCTTGATTGTTGTTGGTATCACTGGAAGGAATTGACCTCCTGACCCATTGGCTGTGAGGATGGGAGAACTTCTGTGCTAGAGACACCCTTATGAGACAAATTTTGCTTCAGTGGGGCTTTAGTGCTCTGAGTCTGCCCTGTGTGTGTGTCCTTATGGATCTGAGGAGTTGTAATCTGGATGGTCCTACTCTGACCCCTGGGTGCACTGGCTCTTTGATCTCCAAGGAGGTGCTAATTTAGCTTCTGCCTGAGGCCACCCAGCAGGAGCTACACAGAGATCTGCAGATTCCTCTTCTTTGTTTGGTGTTTGGAGGTGACCAGATGAGGCCCAGTTGTGAAGCAATGCAAGCTGCTGTGGGGCCTTGGGCCTTCTTTTGAATGTTCTGGGTCTCTCTGACTCAGCTGCAATTTGTTAGGTAATTTTAGAATTCAAAGGACCAGGCCATTCATATGCAAAAGCCTCTATACTAAGCTTGGATGGGGCGGAGTCTCAGGGCAGAGCAAGCAGCAATGGCTTTGTGGGGTGGGATTTCAGGTCAAAACAAGCTGCAATGGCTTCCCATCAGCCCTTCCTTAAGAGGCCCCTGGGTCTCAGTGTCCCGAGGTAATCGTTTCAAGCACCTCTGAGAGAAAGCCACCCTTGAGTTTTACCTGCTGCCAGACAGTCCATTTTCTCCTCGTATGAGTCTGGATCCCCAAAATCTCTACCGTAACTGGAGTTAGAGCAATTGGGAGCTTTTGTCTTTCTCCTGATTGAGAACGCCAGCCCCATACTCCAGTTGCCAGCCCTCTCCGCGTACACACGCCTCTGTTCCTCTGCCTTCCTCAGCTTCTGTGAGTTTCACTGTGCTTTCCTCTTTCCTTCTATTATAGTTGTAGAATTTCCACTCAGCCAGCCTTCCTGTGGTTCTGGATGATGTCTGTTTTCTCTTTTAGTTGTAGTTTTGAAATTATTGTACGAGGCAGCAGTTCAGGTGTTTACCTATGCTGCCATCTTGGTTTCTCCCCATTGTATTAGTTTTTTGTTATTGTAATAAATAACCACAAACTTAGTGGTTTAAAGAAACACCACTTTCTTATTTCACAGTTATGGAGTTCAGAAGTCCAAAATGGGTCTCTCTGGGCTTAAAATCATGGTTTTACCACATCTGTATTCTTGCTGGAGAATTTATTTCTTTGCCTTTTTCTGCTTCTAGGGGTCACATCTATATTCTTGCTGGAGAATGCATTTCTTTGCCTTTTTCTGCTTTTCTATTCCTGGGTTTATGGTGGTCTATGGTCTCATTACTCATTCTTGAAAGTCAGCAGGTTATACAAGTTTTTCGTGTGTTTTTTTAATTTTCATTTGTGTGGTTTTAAGTTTTTGTTCTTTAAAAAGAAATCTTTATTGCTGAGAGTATTACAGATGTCTCTTTCTCCCCCTCCCCCCCATTTCCCATCTTCCCTGGTCTTTACCGTCCCCTATTGTCTAGGTAATGCATATATGCATATAGGATCTTTGGTTAATCTCGCCTCCTCCCCACACACCCCTTCATTCTGAGATTCGTCAGTCTGTTCCATGTTTCCATGTCTCTGATTCTATTTTATTCACCAGTTTATTTTGTTCATTAGGTTTCTTGTTCATTTATTTTTATCTGTAAATTATTGATAGATATGTATTTATTGCAATTTTACTAATATTTTCTATATATATATATATTTAATTTTATTTTTTTCTTCTTCCTCTTTTTAAGAATACCCTTCAACATTTCATGTAATACTGGTTTGGTGGTGATGAACTCCTTTAGCTTTTTCTTGTCTGTGGAGCTCTTATCTGACCTTCAATTCTAAATGATAGCTTTTTGGGTAGAATAATCTTGGTTGTAGGTCCTTGCTATTCCTCACTTTGAATATTTCTTGCCACTCCCTTCTCGCCTGCAAAGTTTCTGTTGAGAAATCAGCTGACAGTCATAAGGGCATTCTCTTGCTGGTAACTAACTGCTTTTCTCTTGCTGCTTTTAAGATTCTCTCTTTGTCTTTAACCCTTGGCATTTTAATTATGATGTGTCTTGGTGTGGGCCTCTTTGTGTTATTCTTATTTGGGCATCTCTGCACTTCCTGGACTTATAAGTCTATTTCTTTTACCAAGAAGTGGACTTTTTCTGTCATTATTTCTTCAAATAGGTTTTTGATATCTTGTTCTTTTCTTTTTCTGGCATCCCCATAATGCGAATGTTGGTACTCTTGAAGTTGTCCCAGAGGCTCTTTACACTATCTTCATATTTTTCAATTCTTTTTTTTCCCTCTTAGGTGTTTTTTGCTTCCTTATAATTCCAAGTAATTGATTTGATTCTAGAATCCTCTACCATTGAATCCCTGTAAATTATTCATTTTAATTAGTGTATGCTTAATTTCTATGCTTCTTTTCCATGTCTTTGACATTCTCACTAGTATTCTTGTAAGTCTCACTAAGTACCTTGAGACTCTCATTAAGATCCTTGAGCAACCTTGAACTTTTGAGTAGTTTGTTTGCTTCCATTTCATTTGTTTGTTTTCCCCTGGAGATTTCTTTTGTTCTTTCATCTGTGACATGTTTCTTTGTCTCTGTGACGCCCCAGGGAATCACCAGGGTGGAGTGAACAGTGTGAGATATGCTGATAAAAACTAAGATATGGCTTCCTGTGAACTCTGTGATGGGGTAGGTTCCTGCATAGGAATAATGACCCCTGAGAATACCCCTGTCTGGGAGAAAACTTCCCCCTAGTTCCTGCTCCGGTGCCAGATAGTCCAGTTCCTCCCTGTATGTCCCTGGATTTCCCCAGTGCCGCCTCCTGGTGCTGAAGCCAGATCGTGTGAATATGTGTGCTTTTAAGAGGAACACCTGGCACTCTTGCAGCCTCTGTGTCACTCAGCCACAATCCCCACTTGAAGTTATGGGAACTTCTCTTCCAAGCTCTGGAGCCCTGAGCTGGGGGGTCTGGTGTGGGGCTGGAACCTTCTGCTTCTCTTGGAAGGCCTTGGAGATATTCCTCCCGATTAAAAGAAATACCATACATGGGTGCCAGACAAGCCTGTACCACATCGCTGCCCCTCCTACCAATCTCAGTGTGCTGCTTCTTTACTTTTCTAGTTGTAGCACTTCCATTCAGTAAGATTTTAGGCAGTCAGGCAGTTCTGAATGATGGTTGTTCTGTATTTTAGTTGTAATATTCATATTGTTGTGGGAGCCAGCATTTACTTATGCCTTCCTTTTCTCTCACACTCTTTAAAAGTGGGAGGGAGAGGGACAGAGAGTTAGAAACATCCGTGAGAGAGAAACATCAATCAGCTGCCTCCTTCACTCCCCCTACTACTGGGGATGTGCCAGCAACCAAGGTACATATCCTTGATGGGAATCGAACCTGGACCTTAAGTCCACAGCCTGATGCTCTATCCCAGGGGTCCTCAAACTTTTTAAAGTGGGGGCCAGATCACGGTCCCTCAGAGAGCTGGAGGGCCGGACTATATGAACTACTAATTCCTACTGTAACACCTCGGCTGCGCTCACTGCCCAAAAAACCTGGCGGGCCGGATCAGACTCCTCTGCGGGCTGCATGTGGCCCGCGGACCGTAGTTTGAAGACCCCTGCTCTATCCTCTGAGCCAAACCGGGTAGGGCTCTCACACTCTTAAGGAAGTGATCGCCTAGATTATCCAGGATAATTTTCCTGTTTTCAGGTCAGCAAATCTAATTTCCTGTTGCCATGTAGCATAACATGTTTACACATTATAGGGATTAGGATATTATTGAAATGATGATAGTGTTCTAAAACATGGTTTTTTACCAAAATCATTGAAATGTACAATTGAAATAGGTGAATATTATGCTACATAAATTTTTCTCTTTATTGATTAATGTATTACATTTGTGTCCTCATCCCCCCATTAGCCTTCCACCCCTCTATGCTACATAAATTTTACTTGAATGAAATTGAGTGTGTTTTTTGTTTGTTTTTAAAAACATTTAGATGTTCTCCTTTGCTTTTAGGATTAAGTCTAGATTTCTTAATGAAGCCATCATGTACATGAAAAGGTGTTTAAGATAATTGGTAAATACAAATCAAAACCATAGTTAGATATCACTCTACATTCTTGAGGATGGCTGTAATGAAAAATAAAAAAAGAAATTTAAGTGCTGGTGAAGCTGTGGAGAAATAGGGAAAACTCATATATTGTTTGTGGAAATGTAAATAAAATGGTTCAGCTACTGTAGACAGTTTGTCAGTTCTTAAAAAAATTAAACATAGAATTACCATATGACCCAGCAGTTCTCTCCTAGTTATCTGTTCAAAGAAATAAGTACATATATATATACCCACACAGACACTTGTATATGAATGTTTATAATGGCATTACTCATAATAGTCAAAAGGTAAAACCCGGCTGGTGTGACTCAGTGGTTGAGCATCGACCCATGAATCGGGAGGTTATTGGCTTAAGTCCCAGTCAGGGTACATGCCCAGGTTTCGGGTTTGATCCCCGGTGGGTTATGCAGGAGGCGGCTGATTGATGTTCCTCTCTCATCAATGTTTCTATTTCTCCCTCCACCCCCCCTCTTAAAAAATCAAACATACATACACACACACACACACACACACCCACACACACACATATATATATATTTTTTACAATAAAGATAGAAACACCCAGATGCTCATCATCAGATGAATGGATAAACAAAATATGGTATATACAATACATACAATAGAATATTATTCAGCCATCTGCTTCCATTTGGGGTGAATCTTGAAAACATTTAAAGTGAAAGAAGCCAGACACAGAAGGTCGCATATTGATTTTATGATCCCTTTTATAAAAATTATCCAAAACAGGCAAATTTATAGAGACAGAAAACAAATTAGTGGTTGCCAGGGGAGGAAAAATGAGGAATGAGTACTTAATGGATATAGGGTGTTCTTAATGGTATAAGGTGATGAAAAAGTGTTGTAACTAGAGAGAGATGGTGTTTGCACAGCATTGTGAATGCACTAAATGCTACCAAATTATATACTTTTTAAAGTAATTGTATGTTATATATATTTTACACCAGCATTGTTTTTTTTTTGTTTGTTTGTTTGTTTTTTTTAGGGAAAAATAGTTCAATCCTGACATATTATCAAAGTCACTTAGAGTCTAAACTGCCCTGCCGTTGTGGCTCAGTGGTTGAGCATCAACCTGTCAACCAGGAGGTCATGGTTCAATTCCCAGTCAGGGCACCTGTCTGGCTTTCGGGCTTGATCCCCAGGGGGGAGTGTGCAGGAGACAGCCAATCAATGATTCTCATAATTGATGCTTCTATCTCTGTCCTTCTCCCTTCCTCTCTGAAATTAATAATTGACATTTATATATGTATGAAGCCAAACTTCCTTAATGCTAGTGTTAAATTTGTTTCCTCAGCCTGCTTTTTAAAAATAAACAAAAAAACAAGAGAAGCCAATTTTATTATCTTAGATTACAAGAATACCCAATGTTAGATGGCCTTTGGTTTGCCTAACTTAATGGTTCAATTATAGAGTCAAAGACACAGCAATAATTTCCCTTTTTTTTTTTAAACAAATTTCCTCAGTTTTTTTTTTTTTTTTAAAAAATATATTTTATTGATTTTTTTACAGAGAGGAAAGGAGAGGGATAGAGAATTAGAAACATCAATGAGAATCATTTATCAGCTGCCTCTTGTACACCCCCTACTGGGGATGTGCCCGCAACCCAGGTACCTGCCCTTGACCGGAATCGAACCCGGGACCTTTCAGTCCACAGGCTGACGCTCTTTCCACTGAGCCAAACCGGTTTCGGCTAATTTCCCTTTTTTTGATCTGTCATCCTCTGTTATATCAGTCTCATCATTGGGTCTCCTGAGGTTCCCAGTAGATTCCTTCATGTTCCCAAGATGGTTGTAGAAATTCTGTGCACTTTTTACATTTACCTTCTTCTTATAAACTTTTCAAGCCTATATGAAAAATGTAAAGAATCGTAGTATGTATACCCACATGTTTACCATCTAGATTCAACATGGTTAACGTTTTGACCTAATTTTTTTCTATATATAAAACTTTTTGTCATTTGAAGGTGATAAATTTCATGATTTTTCACTAGTAATTATTTTAGCATGCTTCTCCTAAAATAAGGACATCTTCTTATAGAACCACATACTAAGATACTGAGGTACTGTACAAAAATTCTATACTAATAAAAATGTCCAGTTCGTATTTAAAGTTACTCAGTTGCTCCCAAATGCATATTTTATAACCTTTGAAAAACAAACAAACAAACCCAGAATCCAATTAATGACTTAAAGGAAAAATAGTTTGATCCTGACATATTAGCCAGAGACACTTAGAAACTAAGCTCCTGCAATGCCGATACTGAATTTCTGTGTTCTATATTGCACTTGGTGGTATGTCTTTTTAAATCCAGAACAGTGCTACCACCTTGCCTTTTCATGCTTTTTTTTTACTTTCTATTGAGAAAGGTTTAATTGCTGTGATAGAAGGACCAGTTCTAAAATGTGGTAAGATTAGTGGGTCAATAAATAGCCAGGAAAAGAAGAGAGAAGAAATAATCTTGGACTTACTAGGTCTCTAAGAAGTGTATAAATGATGGTATGGTCCTGGCTGGGTAGCTTAGTTCTCAAGCATATCAAACTCACAGCCCACAGGCTGCATGCAGCCCACCACGGATATTTTTACGGCCCAGCCAATATGACCCTATATAAAAAACGTTTTAATAAAAATTTTGTAACTTAATTTTTACAATATCCTGTTATATGTAATTATTAATAACGACTTACAATGTTCGATAATGGCTGATTACTATAATTGTGTTGCATTCATTTCCCTTAAGCACCTTAACGTGCTCCATTTCTCTCCACTAATACTAGCAGCGAATATTTTAGCAGCTGATTGCCACGCCATTAGTCTTGTATTGACTTATTTGGTGTGTGCAACAGGAAATATTTCGCTTTCTGAGAACAAGGAAAATAGGTTTATTTGCATTATGCTTATTTGTGCAGTCATTCTGTGTCTGATAAGTTAATGTTCAATAAAGATACTTTTTATTTAAATGTTCTATTTATGTTAATGGTTACTCATTTATTTGTCTTTTATATTTAGCATATTTTTATCAAAATCTATGTTCTATGAAAATTGAAGCTTTTACACGGCCCATATAAACTTACACCTTTATTTGGTTCGTGTTAGCCTTTAGTTTGACATGCTTGGCTTTGTTGGTTAGGGCATCGTCCTGATAGGCCAAGGTTTCAGGTTAGATAACTTGGTCAGTGCACATACAGGAACCAATGAGTGAATGCATAAATAAGTGGAATAACAAATTGATGTCGTCTTCCCTTCTCTTCTCTCACCCCCTTCTCTCCACCCCCTTCTCCCCCGCCCCACACACCGCCTCTGCCATCTCTCTCTAAAGTCAGTTTTTAAAAAATATTGGTGAGACCTTAGTTCCTCCCTCTCTCTCTCTCTCTTTTTAAAAATATATATATTATTGATTTTTTTACAGAGTGGAAAGAGAGAGGGATAGAGAGTGAGAAACTGATGAGAGAGAAACATCGATCAGCTGCCTCTTGCACACCCCCTACTGGGGATGTGCCCGCAACCTAGGTACATGCCCTTGACCGGAATCGAACCTGGGACCTTTCAGTCTTCAGGCCGGTGCTCTATCCACTGAGCCAAACCAGTTTCGGCCTTTGTTCCTCTCTCTTTTTTTAAATATATATATTTTATTGATTTTGTACAGAGAGGAAGGGAGAGAGATAGAGAGTTAGAAATATCGATGAGAGAGAATCATCGATCAGCCGCCCCCTGCACACCCCCCACTGGGGATATGCCTGCAACCAAGGTACGTGCCCTTGACCGGAATCGAACCCTGGTCCCTTCAGTCCCCAAGCCGACGCTCTATCCATTGAGCCAAACCGGTTTCGGCCTTTGTTCCTCTTAATGGAATTTTCCACAAGTTCTTTTTTCTTAATGTCTTCACATACTAAATAGTATCCATGTGTAATTTTTAGGTTTTAAAATAGTGAGGATTTTCTTTAACCCATTTTCTATTCATCTTTCTATTTCAATGAAATTCCCATTTTCTTTTTAGGTCATAAAAGTTGCAATAGTCTTAAGTACATATTTTTGGGCCCCTCTTTTTGGTCTTCCATGTTAGATTCCAGTTGAGTTGATGTTGGAAAGCTCTAGTAAGAACCACCATCTGCTTTGCTGATCCTTTTTTTTAGTCATGTTTTTCTTCCTCCTAATCCTGGGGAGGGAAGCTTTGGGATGAGTGTTGCTTTATGCCCAAAGATGTTATTATCCATGCTTCATTAGATTGGATCATTATTCTGATTTCCCATTTTAATTTGTGACCAGACAAGATGGGTTGTTTTCTCTTTCTCATTATTTGTATCATTTTGAATTTCCTAATCAGAGAATGGAAATAGAAAGTATCTAATTATATGTCCTTGAAAATCTGAGCTAATACTCAGACTTCTGGCATTCCTTTTTTTAATTCTGATTTCCTGACTTCAACTGTTTTTACCACCATATTTTTGGGTGATGTTCCTGACTGTATATTCAATATATAGATTACTTTATAAGACCAATAATATGACTTAGATATGTATACACAATACAAAAATAAATGTTCTCTTTGTAAATACATGCAATGTTATTTAACCACTTTCAAGAATTCAGCTTAACAAGAAGGTTAAAACTATTGTGTTTATAGAATTCACAATGGAAATGAATATGTTCTTAAGAAAATCAGATGTTCAGAGTGTTACTAGAAATTAGAAAATTCCAGGTAAGTTAAAAAGTATTATGTTTTTGAATATATATGGTTCAAAATTATATTAATAACTGATTCTATAATAAAAATTATGAATAATAGTAAATTTTACTAATAGCCAAGAGCAATTAGTAAATTATTTACCTGTCAGTTCATCTGTGTCTTCATAAAATGAAGGTTAGGCAATATTGCTTCTAAGTTACAAAATTGCATTTCATTGGGGAACACATATCAACATCACCAAATTTGTTTACTCTTGAATTGTGTTAAGCTGATAATCAGTGCAGTTGAAATTGTGTTGTGTACCAAGCCCATCTTTTCAGCCCAAGTAGAAAAAGTTGCCTTGGACTGATTGCCTCAGCGTGAGAGGCAGTTGGCAGTGGGAGTTTTCCTTGTTTGCTGTCCATGGTTTTCTACAAAATCTTTTCTCAGAGGCAGGGGCTATCTGTTATATCGTTGGTTTCAAGTAGAGTGCCTAGCACATGAATAAATGCTCATTAATTAAATATTTGTTGAATGAATGAAATACAACTGGTACATTTACACACATTGTCTGATGCAGCCTTCACAGCCGACCTTATAATGCCAACCTTGCAATATGAAATATAAGCCAATCTTAGAATACAAAAAACTCAGGTTTGCAGTTGAATAATCTGACATAGATGCTTAGCCACTTTAAAGCCCAGAGATAGGAGCTGCCTCTTCAAAAATGTCACTTTTAAATTTTACCATTTAAAAAAAATATGTTCTTACTGATTTTAGATCAAGAGAAAAGGAGAGGGGGCGGGGGGAGACATTAATGTGAGAGAAACATTGATCGGTTGCTTCCCCCATGTGGCCTGGCCTAAACTGGTGACCCTTGGATGCTCTGGACAACACTCAACCAACTGAACCATACTGGCCAAGGCCATTTTAACCATCTTTAAGTGTCTAGTTCTGTAGCATTAAATATATTCACAGTGTTGTGCAACTGTAACCATCATTTATTTTAGCCTGTGCCTTTTTCCTCCACTGTTACACTGTCCCCTTTGTTCTTATAACCATCTGAAATCAGATTAAAACCTTTTTTTTTTTTAAAGCCTTAAAGGAACCTGGAAGTTTAAACTTTCAGGCTGGGCTGAATACTGAGTCAGTGTTTTTCCTTTCTCATCTCAGTCAGCTGTTTCACATAGAATTCCTTATCCTATATAATAAAAGGCAAATGTGCAAATTGTCCCCTCCAATGGGAGTTCCACCTGGAGTTTGACCAGCAGATGGGTCTGGGGGCCAACCAACCACCCTTGGCCCTTCCCCCTGCCTAGGCTCGTGCATGGGGCCTCTAGTTGGTTAGTAATAGCTGAGTATGTTGTTCTGAATGGGAATACATGCTATCATGGCTACTTGATCTTATACTGAATTGGGGCTGTTTGGTCTGTTCCTGCTGTTTCTTGACCCAGCGAGTCAGTGATCAAAATGGCCCAGGCGCAGAGGAGCCATGCACCCACATTTTTTTTAGCTGTGTACCTCAGAGCGCCACTGGCTGAAGTCCACGATCTGCTGTGTACTTGGGAAATAGATTTGCTTTGTCATCTTCCCTCTGCTTTCTGCCAGAAGTCGAGTTCACTAATTTCAGTTTCACTTTGGACTTTAAAAATCTTTCTCTGGCTGCATTACCTATATAATATAAGTACAAATAACAAATTTGTTGGCTTGGCTGTGGGGTGAATTGGAATGTGTGCAAGATTTGAGAAGGGGAATGAATCTGTCTATGGAGAGTTGTTGGACTTTTCAACTTGTGTTTCTGCTGCAGTGGTCTCAAAATTCTGTCTGATGCCAGGCAGAGCCCGAGATGAAACATGACACAGACTGGGGATGAGAATTGGCAGTTGGTCCTGAGTGCAGTTTCTTCTCTCCCAAGTGTATTTTACAGCCAAGTGAATAGAAAGCAAGTCAGCAGGCTACTTGCTGTAGACTTGAAGCAGAAAAATGATCTTTAAAAAAAAAAATCCTTATCGAAGGACATGCTTAGAGGAGGGGAGAGCGAGGAAGGGAGGAAGAGAGAGAAAGAAAACATCGATGTGAGCAATATCGGCCCTTTATCAGTTGCCTTCCGTAGTTGCCTTCTGTATGCTTCCCTGACGCGATCAAACCCACAACCCAGGTATGTGCCTTATCTGGGAAGCAACCTTTCAGTGCCTGGGAGGATGCCGAATCAACTGAACCACTCTGCCTGGCAAAAAAATAAAATAAAAAATAAATGATCTCTGTAAAAAGTTTCAGAAGAACAAAGCGAAACGGCTTATCTTTATTGCCCTCCAGTCCCTGAGTGAAAGGCTGATTCTGGATGTATTCCTAATTGTGGGAAGGAGAGGCGGGGCTTCCCCAACATTGACCAATCATACATTCTTCACTTTGGATCACAGTCAGCTGGATCAGGAGGTTGCAGGGTGACTAAAGTACAAGCCTTCCCATTGAATAGTCAAGCAAATGGACACAGTTTGGCCCCAGGCTCAGCTCTGCTCCATGTAAATTTTATCTAGCACAAAGAACTGGCTCACAGCTGGTGGTATTGTAATTCTAGGCATTACTGACTAATGTAGCAGGAGGCCACCATTGCATGACCTAAGGTGGCTGCTCTAAATATAGCCAGTCTTTCTGGCTGATGCATACACCTGGAGGAGCAGCAGGCCCCCCAGCAGAAAAAGTATTGCCGTTGATAGCATGTCTGTTGAATGTCAGACTACATATACTATGTCAGACCTTATTGCATGCTATGTTTATGTGTAATTAAAGACAATTCACTGGACCCATTGGCTTATGGTTGGGTTATGCTTAGAAAAAATGCAATTTATATTGTTGCCTATTGTGGGGACAAGGAATGATGTCACTAGTTTGAGTAAGACCATGGGAGAAGCAGTTAATGTAATTACTGATAATTTCCTTTATCTCTATAATGAACATGGCTTACTTAAACCACTGGAGTGGCCTTTGGTTTCTGGCACTGATATACCAAGCTTTCAGTCATGATTTTGTTCAGTAAGGGACTCTGGTTTGTGTGCTTGGTAGTTCCTTGTGACCTAAGGGGGTTTGTGAGTAAGAAATGGTGCTTCCCAAAAAGAAAATACCAATGTCTCATAAATATGTAAAAGATACTCTCTCTCACAAGAAGAGAAAACCATTTTAAGATATCGAGATTTTTTTTTACCTATCAGATTGACAAAAATCCAAAATGTTGGAGAAATACTGTTGATGTGCAAGTAGGGAAATGGACACTCATACATTCTTGGTGGGAGCATTCATTAAATGAATAACTTTTATTGAGGGAAGTTTAGATATATATTAAAACCATAAATATATACCCTTTGACCCAGCAGTATCACTTAGAGGAATTTATCCTATAGATGCACTTGCTGAGTTCATAAGCTTATTTATGGAAGAATTAAAGCTTGGAAACAGTCTCAGAAGTGGACTGGTTACATAAATAATGATGTATCTATAAAATGGACACATATTAAAAACAGTAAGGATACTCATTATGTACTGACATAGAAATGTTAGTGTTTAGGGAATAAAACAAAGAGCAGTGTCTAATATCTTGCTACTTCTGTAAAAAGGGGTGAAATAATATATATTATTTGTGCATAAGGAAGTTCTGGAAAGATATTTTAGAAAGTTATATGAATGATTATGTGTGTGTAGGAAATAAGAGATAAGATGGGTATCTTTTACTGTATAGAACTTTTTTTTTTTTATAAATATATTTTATTGATTTTTCACAGAGAGGAAGGGAGAGAGATAGAGAGCTAGAAACGTCGATGAGAGAGAAACATCGACCAGCCGCCTCCTGCACATCCCCCACCGGGGATGTGCCCGCAGCCAACGTACATGCCCTTGACCGGAATCGAACCCGGGACCTTTCAGTCTGCAGACCGACGCTCTACCACCGAGCCAAACCGGCTTTGGCTGTATAGAACTTCTTAAACTATGTGCATATATTGCTTTTATTTATTTATTTATTTTTAAAAACTAGAATGTTTTAAAAAATGGAGCTGCTTTGAATTCAGTCATAGTTGCCAGAGGAGTTCTCTTTTAATTGACTTGCTGTACCCATACTTGCTATCCTTATGGGTTAGAGGAAAATTTCTTCATATTGTAGCTGATGGTGATAATATTTGTTGCCTCTTAAAATGTTACTGTTATTTTTTGTTTTTGCTTTTGTTTTTGTTTTTAATAGAGAGGAGGAGAGGGAGGAGGAGAGAGAGAGACATCTATGTGAGAGAGAAACGTCTATCAGTTGCCTCCTGCAGCGCCCCAACTGGGGACTGACCCTGCAGCCCTAGTATGTGCCTACTGGGAATTGAACGGCCACTTCTTAGTGTACAGGACTACATCTGACTAACTGAGCTACACTGGTTAGGGCAGTGTTTGTTGCTTTTTATGTGGGCACCTTGGGAAGAAAGTGGTGTTCAAGTTCATTGTCCTGGTGTTTTTCCTATTGTTCCTCAGCCAAAATCAATGGCTATTACAAACCCTAAGAAACTGGCTTATTTCTTTTGTTTGACAATTAGGATGATATGCTGTGAATAGGACTGAATCTTTATCTTTTCTCTTTATTTGTAGGAACCTTCAAGCAGCAATTGGCGCCTATTATGACTTCGAGAGCCCAAACATCAGTATGCCCTCCATGTCTTTTGTTGAAGATGTCACCATAGGAGAAGGGGAGTCCATACCTCCTGATACTCAGTTTATAAAAACATGGCGGATCCAGAATTCTGGTAACTGTATAATTGGCAATTCTCCTTGTCCAGTTTTCTTTTCTTTTTTTATTTTTATTTTATTTGTTAAATAAATGTTTTAGAAATGTGATTGTATTACTCAGATTTTTCTTATACATGATGTAGCATTTCTTTACTGGTATGATGACCTATGTAAAATTCTGGGGGCTCAAATCCCTATAAAAGTGAGTTTTTATTGACTATTTTTCAGTTCTTTATATTTCTTTTATGATTGGAAAAGTTTGGCTAAGCTATATTTTATATGATAACAAAATGTACCAAGTTGTTAATCTTTGTTCTCCTGGCTTATTTAGAAGTAACTTAACCTTGGATGCAAGTTCACTATGTCACGGAGCAAACACACATAATTTGGATTGACCTAGTGTTGTAGATGACTGGAGACATCTGTGGCTATATGAAATTTTCATTGGCTTCTTTCCCTTTTGGTTGTTACAATATGGTACATTGTTAGTTTGAGAGGCAGGGTAATATAAGAAAATACCCATGTTTTTTATATTCTTGAAATTCTTACTTGTTTGAAGTTTGATTGTCTTTACTTTGCCTAATTTCTTTCTTTCTTTCTTTCTTTCTTTCTTTCTTTCTTTCTTTCTTTCTTTCTTTCCTTCCTTCCTTCCTTCCTTCCTTCCTTCCTTCCTTCCTTCCTTCCTTCCTTCCTTCCTTCCTTCCTTCCTTCCTTCCTTCCTTCCTTCCTTCCTTCCTTCCTTCCTTCCTTCCTTCCTTCCTTCCTTCCTTCCTTCCTTCCTTCCTTCCTTCCTTCCTTCCTTCCTTCCTTCCTTCCTTCCTTCCTTCCTTCCTTCCTTCCTTCCTAAAATATATTTTATTGATTTTCCACAGAGAGGAAGGAAGAGGGATAGAGAGCTAGAAACGTCGATGAGAGAGAAACATCGACCAGCTGCCTCCTGCACAACCCCTGCCGGGGATGTGCCCGCAACCATTGTACATGCCCTTGACTGGAATCGAACCTGGGACCTTTCAGTCCGCAGGCTGATGCTCTATCCACTGAGCCAAACCGGTTTCGGCCCTAAATTCTTTCTTAATACCGCATGCTTTTAAAACATATTTTTGTTGATTTCAGAGAGGGAGAGAGAAGGGGAGAGAATCATTGATCAGCTGCCTTCTGCACGCCCCCTACTGGGGATAGAGGCCGAAACCCTGGCATGTGCCTTTGACTGGAATTGAATCTGGGACCCTTCAATCCGCAGGCCAACACTATCCACTGAGCAAAGCCAGCTAAGGCTTGCATGCTTTTAAAATATAAAAACAATCTCTTTAGTCGGCTTCTATTCATTTCCCCATAGGAGAAATGATTGTAGTATTACTAAAACCTGTTGTTACTTATCAAAAAATGCTTTGAAAGTTACTCATGAAATTTTTAAATGAGTGACGGTTGTTTAGAAATTATGAACTATTCAAAAGTTTAAAAAAATTAATCTAAGACTTTATTTACTTATAGTAAAAATGGTCTGACCTTCCATGAGTTTGTTTTAGTGCTTTTAAATATTGCAAGTTGTTAGAGTACAGTTGAAATAATTTAAATGCTGCCTGTTGAAGAAGAACCATTTTATCTTTTGAAAACCTCTTGATATATCTGCTCATTTACTAGACACTCACTTGGATTAATGGGAGGGTTTGGGAAGGTTGACAAAAAATGGCTAGACTGTAAAATCAGAACCCAAAAGCACCTGCCTTTCACTCTGATTTGGAGAAAATCTGTATTGGTGAGCCTGGCTGCCTTTTCCTTCTGTTTTTATATAGTAACTCAACTTTCAAACAGCCTCTGGGTCCGTAGCCTTTTTTCTGTAAAAGGCATTTTTGTTCTTGAACCACTCTTGAAAAGTTGGGCAACAATTGCTAGAGATTTTACCCTTAAAGGTACTTTGAACAATAGTTTTTTTTATTCTTCTGGAATTTGTTCAGCCAGTCATAAAATAGTTTTTCTGTCTATAAGCTAAATGCTTTCCATCTGATTAAGGAAAACCTGGCCTATAACTGACAGGTGTGTTATTAAAGAGAGGAAGAGTGCGCATGTGCACTGGTTCTTTGGCATCATCCTAATCTGGCTTGAGTTCTCTCTGGAACTACAGTAGCCACACAGAAGTAGGGCAGGCCTTTACTGTTTCTCCTCTGGCTCTCTTACTCTCATTCATAATCTTCCCTAAGAGATAGTGCTCACTGAAAGTTTCATAAATGATTTTCATGATTCCTATCTGCTGTCATGTTTTAGGTATGCCAGGCATTCAAATATACAATAGAAGAGATAAATAGAAATTGCACATAGTTGTCTCAGCACCTTCCTCAAAGGAGAAAAATGTCACACATTGTTTACAATTAAACTCCTAATACTGTTTAAATTCTTTTATTTAGAACACAGAAAAATAGAAGTGAGACTTTTAATGACAAGTTAAAAATGACTTTTAAAATAGTAAGATACAAAAATCCCACGATCCAAATTTTGTCACTATTTGCATGTTAGAAGCTTGGGAAACTTGAGCAGGAAACTACATTGGAGTTTAAAGTGAATATTTGAAGCTGTCCCTTAAAGATGAATGTGGATAATACTCTTTACCAGCACACACAGCTAGCTTCTCAGTTGTTACAACCATGCTCTCGTCCAGGTGTAGTGAATTTAGCTGAGCATGTAGTGAGAGCTCTGGCGTTTCTCTGACTTCGTGAAGTAGATGTGGTTGTCCTGTGAGAGTGCCATTAGAGGCATCTTTATCTTTTGAACTACATAGAAGTGAATATAAAAGAGTTGGGAGAAGAACTTGAGAAAGAATAAATATTCCTCCATTTTTCTTTTGGCTCCTTAAAATAGTAAGTTTTTTACCTTTCTCTTCAGTATGATTATAGATAGCATTCCACTTCATTCATTCCACAAATTTTTATGTTTTAGTCAGTTTATCAGGTACAGGGGGAATATGGTAATAAAATTAATGAAGATTCATGTTTTTATGTCACTTCATTTGAAATGTAGTTTTTAAATTTATGGGGTTAAAAGAATAGGCGATCTTTACTGAGATTTGTTGACTTCTGCATTGCTCTTTGAATGTTCCTTACTGACTCCAAACACTTCCTATAATCACATGCTGAATAAGTCCCAGGCTTTCTAGAACTGATTGACTTTTATTTCATTTTTGCTATGCACTCCATCATCTCAAAATCACAATATAATAATAGGTTTTTAAAAATATTTTTAAATAAAATTTAATTTTGTGACAGCTAAAGAATCACAGCCTCAATCATAAGCATGCTTCTTGTGGTTGTCTGCTCTGGACAGCCAAGTGTTTCCCATATCCAGACAGTCTTGGTTTTCCTTATTTTCTTAGAGGTTCAAAAACAGACACATTCTTAGATTTTCGTATAAACAGATATTGTCTTGTTACTGGGGTGTGTGTGTATGTAAAAGAATAATTGTGAATTCAGCTTTATAACAGTAGTTTAACTTCCCACTTGGATCTTGGTCTTTAAAGAAATCAACATTTTCCAAGATGCTTCATGTCAGCTGCTACTACTCTTGACATAGACAGGTATGCTTTTGCCAGGACATAGGCCCATAAATGAAAAACAGAATTCGCATATATTACCAAGGTATCACAACCTTTGCACCAGCCACAGGGGCTTTCTGTAGTATATACTTAAGAGGATACTTTGCTAGCAGGTTTTTTTGTTGTTGTTGTTTGTTTGTTTTATTTTGTTGTGTGTGTGTGTGTGTGTGTGTGTGTGTGTGTTTAAGAAGTTGGGACAAAACATACTGCCACTGTTTCATCTGTTACCCCTTCAGAGCCAGGCGCCACAGAGGATGCTGTTCATTATGGGGCTGAGATCTCAGCAGTAGAGTGCTGGTTGATTTTCTCTCTGGTTCTCTTTTCAATAGCAAGCCATCATGTATTTTAAAAACACCATGACAGTTCTAGAACAAGATAGTGAGGCACCCTAGAATACTGTTAGGAAGTAAATTTCAAGCATGATGTGTCCTGAGAGCCCTGCCATATTCACCTTTTCATGTGATTTATTTGTATAATGAATGTATGGATTCTTCAAAAAGGAAATCTAGAGTAAAAAGGAATGTATTGGAGAGACTTCACAGGAAAAATCTAGTCACTATGTGGCTACCTATGACTAGATCAAGCCAATATATAGATTTCTCATTTGCATTAGTTTACATGAAAATAGATACACAGGAGTAGGTACCAAATCAGTTCTTAGCCACTTCCAAAAGAGGAAAGGCATTCCTGCCAAACCATTTCTCTGTACTGACATTCCTGCCCTCTGGCTGATGTCATTACACTCACTTCATTGTGCTGTTGTCAGGGAAATTTATCGCACTGTTCATATTTTCCCCACTACTTCAGTTTGAACCTGCACATGAAACTTTCACTTGATACCTCTTTTAGAAAATTATTTTTATTTTAGTCCTCTTACTAGGATATGTTTTTATGTTATTTTAGAAAGAGAAGAGGGGTGAGGGCGAGAGAGAGAAACATCAGTGTGAGAGAGAAACATTGATCCATTGCCTCCTGTATGTGCCCTAACCAGGGATTGAACCCACAACCCAGGTGTGTGCCCTAACTGGAATAGAACCTATAACCTTTCGGGTGCACAGGATGAATGATGCTCAACCACTTGAGCCACTCAGGCTGGGCAAAAAAAGCAATTTTGAAGTGTAAACAGTATAGAAATTACTTCCTATGTGTTTCATCCTCTTGCCTGGGTGAAAAAAACTGGGGAGAGTCAGACATATTTTTACTATGAATTTCAGCTGAAAATGCTAGAGTGAAAATTGACCGTGTGTTACCTATTAGTAGAGAAAGCATCCAAAGATGTGGCCCGGTGCTGCTTGTAATGGCTCTTTACATAAATCATTCTCTGTTAATCCTTACCTGAGGATATTTTCCTATTGACTTTTTAAAAATATATTTTTATTGATTTTAAATAGGAAGGGAGAGAGAGGTAGAAACATTAATGATGAGAGAGAATCATTGAATGGCTACCTTCTGCAAGCCTCCTACTGGGGATTGAGCCTGCAACTTGGGCATGTGCCCTTGACTGGAATCAAACCTGGGACCCTTCAGTGTACAGGCCGAAGCTCTATTCACTGAGCCAAACCGGTTAGGGCTCCATTGATTTTTAGAGATAATGGAAAGGAGGAAGGGGAAGAGAGAGAGAGAGAGACAGAGAGACAGAGACAGAGACAGACATTGATGTTAGAGAGACACATGGGTTAATTGCCTTGCATGTGTCTTAACGGGCTGGGGATTGACCCTGCAACCCAAGAATTGAACCTATGACCCTTCATTGCACACTCTGATGTTCTAACCATTGAGCAACACAAGCCAGGGCACATATATCATACTTAGATTCTACAGATTAAGTTTGATGTTTGGCCTCCCCTAGGGTCACTTGAAATACATCTTAAGGGACTGCCTTGCTTTTGCTGTATGTACCCTCTCTTAGGTTGTTTACTTTGATAATTCCCTCTGATTAGTCATGTGAGAAGTTCTATAGCTTAGGGATATGTGGGTAGAATTACATGTCTGAGAGACAAAGGAAGAGGCTTCTTCTATGGCTTTGTACCCACTGATTGCTTAACATTTTTTTCTTTTGCTTAAACTCAGGGGCAGAGGCCTGGCCTCCAGGGGTTTGTCTTAAATATGTCGGGGGAGACCAGTTTGGACATGTGAACATGGTGATGGTGAGATCACTAGAGCCCCAAGAGATTGCAGACGTCAGCGTCCAGATGTGCAGCCCTAGCAGAGCAGGCATGTATCAGGGACAGTGGCGGATGTGCACTGCTACAGGACTCTATTATGGAGGTGAGTATGTCCTTGTGGGACCCAGGGTGAAGGAATATATCTTAATGCATCCCCAGTGTTGCTCAGAGACTGAATTACATAACAGGGCATGGCCTCTTTTAAATAGTCACTCTGTGTAGGTGAATAACTTGAATTTAATGGCTACCTGGTTCGATGTAGTGCTTTCCCTTTTACACTGGGATTTTAATTAATATTTAGTGAATTATATGAGATATATCTTGCATTCTAAACAATGATTTAGTAATGTTGCTGTTTTTATTATATAATCTAGCAGGTACTATAAGAATACTGAAAGCAGTCTTTGCTTATAGAATATCTAGACACAAGTCATATAAAAAAAAGATAACGTACAAAACATGCATACTTTCATCCTGGCTGGTGTAGCACAATGGTTGGAGTGACAACCTGTGGACTGAATGGTTACAGGTCAGTCAAGGACATGACCTTGGTTATGGGTTTGCTCCATGCCCCAAGTGGGACATGTGCAGAAGGCAGCTGGTCCATGTGTCTCTCAGGCCAATGTTTCTTTCTCTCCCTTTCCCCCTTCTACTTTCTCTAAAAAACATCAATGGAAAAGTATCCTTGGGTGAAGATTAATAAAAAACAAAAAAAAAGTGCATACTTCCTTCAACCTAATGACCTGTCAAGCTACTAATGCCTCTCACACCTCTTTGTTGCCAAACTTTCTGAACAAAGTGATCTATACTCACCATCTTGTCTGTCTGTTTTCCATTTATTTTTCAACCCAATCTATTCCTTTTATAAAAGGAAATTTTCTTTTAAAAACAACAATATATTTTTATGATTTTTAGAGAGAAAGAAGAGAGGAACAGAGAGAAACATTGATGTGACAGTGAACATTGAACAGCTGCCTCTCACATGCACCCTACTGGGGATCAAGCCCAAAACCCCTTGCATGTGCCCTGACCAGAGATCGACGCATTTCACTGGATGGAATAATGCCCGACCAACCGAGCTACATTGGCCAGGGCTCAGTCCCGTCTGTTATTGACCCATTCTAATGAAATGTTTATCAACCAGTGAGAACCCAGTTACCAGATTTAGCAGTCTTCATACTAACTAACCCTCTATCATTTGGCACCATATTCTTTTAGAATCTAAAAGTTTTTTGAAATGTGTACCTTCCTAGAGTCACATAATACCTCTCTTAACTCTGATTGTTCTTGCTCTATCTCTGTTGAGTCCCATCTTTGCCTTAGGATTACTAGATTGTGAGCTGGGCTCCTTTCATGCTCAGTGACCTCATCTACCCACATGGTTTCAGCTCTCACCAATACAGCATACATGGTGATGCTCAAATTCATATCTGTGTCTGCACACTCTTTATGGAGCGCCAAACCTGTGTTTTAACTGTTTATGGACAGGATACCTGGATATTCTGTAGATTTCTGAATTTTAACATCTCGTAGGCAAACTTACATTCTTCTCATTGGCACCTCAGTGAGATGATCAGGCTTGAGACGTTTGAGTCACCTCTTTTTTTTCTGTGTAATTATACTTAATCACAGATCAATCCCTGTTGGTTCCACTCTATTCCATATTCTGGAAATCCAAAGAAGAATAAATAGGAAATAGTTCTTCTCCTCAGTGTGCTCTTTAAAAATAAAAAAAAAAAATAAAAAATAAAAAAAAAAGGAGAGGGAGAGAGAGTTAGAAACATCAGTGATGAGAGAGAATCATTGATTGGCTGCCTCCTGTATGCCCCTGACTGGGAATCTTAATAATTTATTAATCATGGTTCCATGATTTTCTAGTTTTGTTTTTTTTAATCAGTGGAATTCTTTCCTTGACAGTAGCATATATGAATGCCCCCTTCAAATAAGGGGAAAAGATAAAAATGAAACTGATTTTGTTGAATTGAAAGGTTCCTTAGCCTGCCGTGCTCTCTGTCTGAGATGACTGACCTTCAGAGCTCTGTGGTGTGTAGTTTGCAAACTCTTTATCTGTTTTAGCAAAGAATTTCATTTCATTTTACAAACTTACTGTATTTCATTAAATTTAGATTACTGTTGATTGTAAAACACATCCTGATAGCAAAGGTGTTATATAACTGGCAGAAAATGCATATAATATACATAAAAACCACAACTAAGAATACATGAAAAAAACACAAAACACCTGCCATGTTACCCATGGTTGGGACTTCCTAGTATTTCTTGCTCATTCTTCTTAACTTGTTAGCTCATTGAGCATAGTGTGGTGGTAAGAACTCAGAATGTAGAACCAGGTTGCCTGGGCATAAACTTGGACAAGTTAGGTAATCCTCTGTCCCTTATCTTTCTGTTTTAACAACGAAGCTTGTATTTTTTTTTTTTTTTTTTTTTTTTTTTTTTTTTTTGGTGGGGTGGTCTCTATAGTCTTTAGATGGTCTTCTCTAGAAAGAATCCATTCTTATTTTTTATATTTATGGTGTTTTAGCTAATTTCCTCAAAAGGACACCTGTAGGACACTTGGCTCTTGGGAAGAAGTAAGAGCATGAGTTATCCCTATTTTAGTCTTGGTGCCAGTGGTAATATGCCTGCCCTATTCCTAGTAGAGTGCCTGTTTCCAAAATTCTACAAGAGAGATTTACCCCTGCACTGTGATACTTTTCTACAAATCATAGGGGTCCTAGTTGTGAAGTAAGCTAAGGTCATACTCTTTTTATAATACGTTTTTACTAGAGGCCCGGTGCACGAATTCATGCGCCAGTGGGGTGCCTTGGCCTGGCCTATGGGATCGAGCCAAAACCAGCTCTCCAACGTCCCCTGAGGAGTCCTGCATTGTGAGAGGGCACAGGCCAGGTTGAGGGACCCCACCAGTGTATGATTGGGACCAGGGAGATAAATGGGAGGTTGGCCAGCCAGGGAGGGACCACGGTAGGGTTCCAGGGCATGCCCGGCCTGTGTTGCTCAGTCCCGATCGGCTGGGCCCCAGCAGCAAGCTAACCTACTGGTCTAAGCATCTGCCCCCTGGTGGTCAGTGCATGTCATAATGAGCGGTTGAGCGGCCTTAGCATGTCAGCATATTATGCTTTGATTGGTTTAATGGCTGACTGGATGACCGGACACTTAGCATATTAGGCTTTTATTATATAGGATTGATTTCAGAGAGGAAGGGAGAGGGAAAGAGAGATACAAACATCAGTGATGAAAGAGATTGGTCGGCTGCCTCCTGCTTGGGGATCCTCCTGCTGGGGATCAAGTCCAGAACCCTGGGCATATGCCCTGACCGGGCACCAAAACATGACCCCCTGGTTCATAGGTTGGTTCTCAACCACTGAGCCAGGTTGGCCGGGCAAAGGTCATACTCTTGTTATCACATTCTGATGAGGGTTGCTCCGACTTGAAATAGATCTTTTTGTAAATACTTCACATGAGTCCCTAGGGACATTTCATGTGTCCATTGAATACTTATACATTATAGTTTCCCAGAGGTTAGGAATGAAAATTTGCGTATTAAACTTCCAAACTGTAATATGTCCTACATATTAGGAGAGTTATTGGGTGCTCTATGTAAACCAACTGTTTATTTCCTAAAACCTTTGTTAAGTTCATACTCTAACTTCTCCAGTTTACAGAGTGTCTTCCCTAGCCTGTAATTTCAGGACTGTCCCATCTCATTCATCTGTATTTTAACTGCCATGTTATAAAAGCTCTGGTTTCATACAGACTTCCTCTAGACACGAGTCTTCTGTTTAGATGCTATTCTATTTGGCATTTCTGCCAGTTCTTTACCTATTAACCCCAACTTTAGAATGTGTCTCTTTTATGTTGGACTGAAAAAGGCTGCCTCATTTACTTCTAGAAGATCCTTAATAAGGTATTTTCTGTTTCATTTCTGACCTCTAGAATTCTCTAATATCAGAAATATTAGTAGCCCTTGAAAACAACAGATTTCTTTTTTGACAAAAAATGCTGACCTAAACTGATAGTGATTTGTATGGGAAATGTTTTTAGAAGAGACATTTCAAAATGTAAATGAATCTGAAATCCTTAATTATTTTTATGTTATGAGATCTTTAATAAGTTTATAGGTGACAGGCTATTTCAGCTTCAGAGAAGGAAGCCTGCCTTTGGTTGTATTGCCACCAGGGGATGGTGTCTGATTGGTGGTCGTTCTACATGAGTCAAAGGCAATGTGAAATGGCTGTACTGTCCAGATTAACCTCTAAAATGCAGATATTTGGGTCCTTAACCTCTGTGGAGCACAGACAATTAAGAAGTCAGGTGAACCTAGGGGCACGGCTCAGTGGTTGATTGTTGACCTATGAACCAGGAGATCACGGATTCACGGTGAGGGCAGTTTCCTGGGTTGTAGGTTCAATCCCCAATGTAGGGTGTGCAGGAGGCAGCTGATCAATGATAATCTCTCATTATTGATGTTTCTATCTCTCTCTCCCTCTCCCCTCCTCTCTGAAATCAATAAAAATATATTTTAAAAAAGAAATCAGATGAAACAGTGATCCATCTATAAAGTAGAATAAAAAAAATATTTGCATGTCCTGGTATGAAGCATCAAATTTTTTAACTTTTGAAATTCAACTGAGTCATTTCAATGTGTGCTCTTAGTGCTAACACTGTTTATTTTATCAAATAGTTATATAATTTTGCAGTCAACAAATAACTACATAAGGATTTGGTAGAAGGGCAGTAATATAATTTGAAAGCATCGTGTTTTTTTCTTATGGTAGTTATAGCCCTTTTAACAGAAATTTCTTTGATCAGGAATGTTAGGTTCCAAGGATACAGAACTTTGGAATTGATCATTCCTTTAACAATCTTAAAAGAAAATATAATTTTTACTAAAATATTAATATGCAAATATTAATATTTTATATTAATTTCATATAATACTGGTTTTTGGGGTAGTTTACTTTTTCCATATGGTATATTTATTTTAAATCTTTATTGTTGAAAATATTACATATGTCCCTTATTTTTTCCCCATTGACCCTGTGACCTGCTCCCCCTCTGCCCCAGACCTTCATTACCCTATTGTCTTTGTCCTTGGGTTATGCATATACGCATACAAGTTGTTTGATTGAGCACTTCCTACACACCCACTTTTCTCGCTGAGATTCCACAGTCTGTTCTATGCTTCTGTCTCTGAATCTATTTTGTTCATCAATTTATTTTGTTCATTAGATTCCACATGTGAGTGGGATCATATGATACTTGTGTTTCTCTGACTGGCTTATTTCGGTTAGCATAATACTCTGCAGGCCACTCCTCAAATTATAAGAGATCCTTCTTTTTTACTGCAGGATGGTATAAATGTACCACAGCTTTTTTATGCACTCATCTACTGATGGGCACTTGGGCTGTTTCTCCCGGAATTGGCATTCTTATAAAAAATCATTTGACCAATAAATTTGAGGATTTATTTCTTAGTTCTTCATTCTCTTCCATGGTATATATGCCTGTCTTTCTGCCAGTACTACACTATTTTGTTGTTTTGTAATAAGTTTGGAAGTCAAGAATTGTGAGACCTCTAACTTTGTTCTTCATTTTCAAAATCATTTTGCTATTGGTGACAACCTACCTGATCCCTCCATTGCAATAAGGGGAAGGAGGAGAGAGACTTCTATAAGGTTTGGGTTTGTGCTGAACGATTTTGAAGAGGCTGCCGAAACTGGTTTGGCTCAATGGATAGAGCGTCGGCTTGGGGACTGAAGGGTCCCGGGTTCGATTCCGGTCAAGGGCATGTACCTTGGTTGCGGGCATATCCCCAGTAGGGGGTGTGCAAGAGGCAGCTGATCGATGACTCTATCTCATCAATGTTTCTAACTCTCTATCTCTCTCCCTTCCTCTCTGTACAAAATCAATAAAAATGTATTTTTTTTTTTTTTAAAAAAAGGCTTTCAAGCATGTGGGGATCAATTTTGGATTGGCTTCCGTTTCTGAGGCAAGGTTAGAAAAGAGGATTAATTAGGGTTTGGGTGCTGTCTTGAGACAAGGACAGTTTGGCAATTGGTGTCCTCAGTAACGAAGCAGGTCTGGGGGTATCACTGGTAAGAAAGCAGTGACCCTCGGAGAGAGCTGTTACACATTTCACAGCTGCTGGCTGGCCTCGGGAGAAACAATGTTTCCTGTATCCGTGTCTGCTCTCCCAGCCCAGCTGATGGCAGGGTCATTTTTTCCTTCATTCTGAGCTGATGTATATCTTTCGTGTCTGACATGTTTTTACTCTCTTAATGGATTTGGGAAGTAGGAAATCATTATATCTTGACTTGAAGCTAATAAGTAAGTGATTATAATCTCCCCCTCCCCCATTTAAAGTAAAAGCGCATAATTAGTAAATAGAGCATGATTTGGAAAAACTGTGAAGTAGGAATAGTTTATTTGTTATTGCCATTTCCACTTGCTCTCTGAGCCCCTCTCCCTCTGACGGGCATCTGGGACCCTTCACTGTTTCGTCTCACCTAGGCTTCCAGTATTCTTTCGTGGGCTTTTCTTTCTTTTCCCCTATGTGAACTTGTGCCCGTTGGTTGACCTGATGGTGAGGTTATGGTAGCTTAATATGTTCCTTTGAGGGGCATTTGCATTTTAAAAAGAGATTTCTGAGAATAATACTGAAGCTAAGGAACAAGTTTCTAATGCACATTTCGGGTGAGATGAGGTGGTGGGGAGTGAGGGTGGGAAGGGAAGTAGTTGTTTGAGTAGAAGTCAGACCTCACGTAGTCACTCTGTCTAAATGGGGCCCTAGAAATCAGAAGTCCTCTGAGAAGCTGATGACTGGTGGTGCTGCCTGCCTTTGCCTCTTCTTCCTCAGGTGCTGAGGAAAACTTAGTAAAAGCACCTGAGTGCCTGCTGAGCTTGTGTCAGGAAAGCAAGGCTATTGTGTTAACCCTTTGCACTCCGCTGTCCCCTCTCAGGGGACATCGGAATTCTAGCATATCACTCGGATGTCCCCTCTCAGGGGGGACATTGCAGTTTATTAGTGATTACGGGGAATTGAGTTAATTCAACGCACGTGTCCGCCGCAAAGCAGCGTCGAGTAGCTGGTAGCCAATGTCCAGAATGGTTCGGAGTGCAAAGGGTTAATAATGTGGAAATGCATGCTGGAAGCTGAGCTTCAGGCAGATCAGTGCAAGGACGATTGGAGGTGCCCTCTTCTTACAGTGGTACACACTGTTACCTTGGTAGTTCCAAGAGACAGACACCAAGATGTGGACACCTGCTCATAGCGTTGACCTAAGCACTATCTGTTGGGACTTGTTTTAGTTCAGAGACGACCAGTGCTCAGTCTTTCTCCTTTCAAGCCTTTCTCACTGAAGCTAGGCAATACATACCCAGTTTTCCCTCAAGAAGAAATGATAGCCCATAGCTTGTGGCCCAGCAACTGACTGGTACCTCTGCAGACCCAAGTTTCTTTTTTTATTTGGGGGAGAGGGAAGGGTGGGCAGGGAAAGGGAGAAAGATATAGAAACATCAGTGATGAGAAAGAATCATTGATCAGCTGCTTCCTGCATGCTGCACCCTGGGCATATGCCTTGACTGGGAATCAAACTGTGACCCCCTGATTCATATGTCAGCACTCAACTACTGAGCCACACCAGTTGTTTCTTAATCCTAGGGAAATCTGAAGTTCCTGTTGTGCTTTGAAGATGAGTTGTTTTAGGAAGGATTTGAGTCCCCAACCTCCAAATCTACAAGTGGCTTCCATGGTAATCTTCCATGTATATGCCAACTAAGCATATACTTACTGGTGTTATAGCATTCTTGACTCACAGCTCCTGAGGATAAGCCCAAGGCTATTGTTCTAGACATCAGAAGCCTGCACTTTTTTGGGGGGGGGGAGGGGGCGGTGGGCAGTTTATTCCACATCAGAAGCCTGCAACATTTTAATCCTAGCCATAGTTTGAACTACTTTGAAGCTTCCTGTAAACTGGATTTTTGAAAGTGGTGCTTTCCCAAGTCCTCTTTGGGAGCCCAGACCAAGTGGAACCTATTATGCCACAGTTCTTGCTTGCTTAACTGTGGCTCTGGAGACCCCTTGTGCAGGCAGAGGTAGACTACAATTAGGCCGCCTCAGCCCAACATCCGCATCAAGGCGATGGTTCATTTGTACTGTTGCCCTGTTTGATGACTGTTAACTGGCCCTTTCCTTAGACTCTGCTGAGGAGTGACACTGGAAAGGAGCCATCTCCCTGTAGATAGAAGTGACTCTTGTAGGATTGATAAGTTGGGCTTTTGAAACGTCTGAAGAACTTGAGCATGTGATAGGCCCTGCCTCCCTGCCCTCCTACAACCTGTCTGCCCACTGCCGAATGAAAGCCCTCCCCTTTGTAGTCAGTTCACTACAGAATGGTTTGTGTTGGCTGTGTTGCAGCTTTCCCTCTTAATACCTGAAAATACTATTTTTAATGCTATACTAATTTCTTTTTAGTAGATTTTACTCTGAACTGATTTTAGAATTATAGGAAAGTGTCAGAGATGATAGAGAGTTCTCATATACCCAATTCCTCCCATCGTTAGCATCTTACACATAACCAGCACACACTTGTTAGAGTGAAGACATCAACATTGGGACATTACTGTTTATTTAGATTTTATCAGTTTTCCTCTTTCTTTTCAAGAATCCAGGCTAGGTGCCACACTATATTTAGTTATGTCTCCCCGTTTCCTCTGGTCTGTGACAGTTTCTCAGTCTTTCCATGTTTTTCATAACCTCTGATCGTTTTGAGGAATACCATCTAATGTCCTTTATAATACTTTAAATCTGAGCTTGTCTGATCTTTTCTTTGTGATTAGACTGATGTTATGGTTTTGGGGAAGAATACACAGTGGGGAAGTATGTTTATTTATTTTATGGAATACTTGAAATGTGTATAACCTCATTGGAGATGTTAACCATGATCACTTGGTCAAATAGTTTGTCACCAAGTAGTTCTCCACTGTAAAGTTACTTGCTTCCTACTCTATTGTTTGGAAATGAATCACTAAGTTTAGCTTGCCCTCAAGGTAGGTTGGGGGATATATAGAATTAAGTCCCACCTCTTGGAAGGGGGAGCATCTGTATATAATATTTTTAGTTTTCTATAAGGAAGTTTCTCTCTTCTACTCTATTTAGTCAATTATTTATATAACTATGGAGTCATGTATATTTATTTTACACTTTGAGTTATAATGCAATACTTTGGTATTTGTTTTGGTTACCAAATTGTTCTAATTTTATACTTCTTATTAAAAGTTTGATCATATGTAAAAGGAATGAGTTGAATGAAATAATATTATAGTACCTTCTAGGTCCTAAGTTCTGTACCAGGAGCTTTAAAAACTCACCTTAAAATAATATATTCTAAAATAAGTTTCTCCATTCGCTTACTAATCCCTGATTGTGTAGCCTTGGCCCTTGGTTCTGCTTCCTTAATTACTTTTCTAGGACATCCTGATTGCTCATTTATTTGATATTGGCCCCAAATAACATAATGTCTGTAGGTAAAATGGCATGGGGAGTGGAACTGACTTAACTTAGCTTTAATTCTCTGGATATGCTTCCCAAGTTGCTGTTGGGAGGAAACAAGTTTAAAATTTTTTACTGAGAGCTGGGAGTTCTTGGGCCAATTTCTTCTACCTCCAGACTCAGATCCTTTATCTAGAAAATGAAACATTTCCCATTAGATGGCCCCTAAGATTGCTCACAGCCGTGATTTTATCATCAGATATAATAAAATATCTGGCTGGTAGTTCTCATCTCCATAATAAAAGCAAGAGTTGGGAGTGGCCAACCTCTCTGAAACAAGCTTATTTGGTCCATCTTTATCATCCTTTTTATTTACTTAATTATACACACACACACACACACACACACACACTGCATGGGATGAGCACATTCAGAAATTCGAGGTCTAGAGAAGATGCCTAGATGACTCGTTGTATAGTGGAGAAGGCATGTTTTGCTGTTCATTAATACCCCCACAGTAA
The DNA here is from genome assembly GCF_964339955.1 of Pipistrellus hanaki. NCBI lineage: Eukaryota > Metazoa > Chordata > Mammalia > Chiroptera > Vespertilionidae > Pipistrellus > Pipistrellus hanaki. The sequence continues at coordinate 5,648,773 of NC_140509.1, read as the reverse complement.
GAACTTTGGAGGATCAGAACTGGAGTATTTATTATTAGTATTTATAAATCATTCTTAAGTGACATTTATTTTACAGCAACTAGATGTATGTGAACAGTCTAGCAAAATAGCCAAGGTCAATAGAATGTGGTAACGTAAGTATGACAAGGCCCAATGAGTTACCTTAAAGATGATTTAGTTCTCAAAGCCGGTGTGTGTGTGTAGGGGAGAGTGTCATTAGTCTCACATACTGAAAGCAAGATGGGTGGAGGACAACAAGGATGAACTGATGTCCTGTGAAACAAGTCATATTCATTGGGAATAAAGAACAGTAGAGTAAAGGAATGTTGCTTTTGGTAGAAAGCTAGGATAGAAGAGCCCGGAATGACTCTTCCTCAGGCTGCCTGCCATTGAGTTGTTCTTTAAGGTTCACATCATACTGATGTATGAGATGTGACTTAGAGCTCTGAGTGAAAGTCCTCTGACCCACCACACCTGTCACTGTCCCACATTTCTAAGTGAAGTGGCACACTGCATATCCTGGCTTACAGTGTTAAATCAACAGGTAGAACTTTTATTGTACTAGATGCATGAGGATTTACGTTTGCTTTAATGACAAGTGTGTCTGGAGATGCCCATTCCTGTGAGTCTTGCTAAATCTGCTAGTGGCTTTAGCCTCCTATTTCAAGTGAAATGAGTTGCAATTTCTTGAAGTGAACAGCAGATGTCACTGCATCTTCACTTACCAGGGCTCTGGATCCTAATTGGATGCAACCAACCCAATTCTTTGTACAGCTCTCAAAACCACTGACCTCAAATTGAGTATTTATTGCTCTCTGACACCCTAAGATCCTCTTCCTCAGAAACAGAACCCAAACTGAAAATTGATAGTAAACACAGCCCAAGAGGTTTCCCTCAATTCCTTCACTATCCTCTATTTATATTTATCTGTATTTTTATGTAGCTAATTGATGAGGTTTATTTGCCTTTTCCTATCAACCTCACAGTTATTTAAGAAGCTGGACAAGTTTTTATATTTGTCTTCAGCAGGATTCACACTGAAATGCTGCTTGGCTTTTCTGCTGCTTGCCTTTTAAAATCTTCCAGCAGTAAACTCGATGCCACTGTTCTCGGGATTGAGGTGCTGAACATAGAGGAAACCGCCACTTTCCCTTTTCATTCTTTTCAACCCTTACCTTTGGTAGTTGAGGAAATAAAAAACTGAATTGAGATAAAAGTTCTGTGGTGCATCTTTTTAAAACATACTTCTTACGGTTTCAGTGTAGATAATAGGGTTTCCCTATCTGACAGAAAGGTAATGTTGGTGTTAAATTATTTTAGAAAGTCTGAGACATATTAAAATGTTTGGTATCTTTTACTCAGATATATTTCGGAATAGCCAGGGTGGCATCTGTCCTAATATGCCAGATTTATACTTATATATACTGGTGCAATTATTACTAGCTCCCTCTTTCACTCTCAGTTGACCTACGTAGTTTGAACTGTATGGTCTCTCTAAATTGCCGTGGTGGTGGGACAATCTATAATTTCCAATTTTAGTAATAATAAGCATTTTTTTTATTCAGGAATTATGCATGCCCTGAGCCTTCTGAGTTAAACACGTATAAATAAGCAAAAACCACTAAGAACTTGTAATTCTGGAAAAACAGATTTTAGGTTTCTATTGGTAATTGTCCCCTGGAGTAACGATATCCAAAGGTGGCTGTGCATCAGAATCAACTAGTAACCTTTTTTACAAATAATTTCAGGGTTCTCATAGACCTCTACTGAACTTGTTCCAAAGCTTGACTTGACATTACCAAAAATGTAGAACTTTATGCAATGCAAATGTATTGGACTATTTTGTGAGCAAGCTTCTAAACTAACATATAGAAGAACACTTCTCTCTATGGTTTGGGTGGTGGTTGAGGTTCTTGGTGGTAGCTGCTTTGGGCCGTAAGAGGGTGTATTTGGCATTGACATGAGTTGTTTTCTTGTTTCAGACGTCATCTGGGTGATTCTCAGTGTGGAGGTGGGTGGACTTTTAGGAGTAACGCAGCAGCTGTCATCTTTCGAAACGGAGTTCAACACACAGCCACATCGCAAGGTAGAAGGAAACTTCAACCCGTTTGCCTCTCCCCAAAAGAACCGACAATCAGATGAAAACAACTTAAAAGACCCTGGGGGTTCCGAGTTCGACTCAATCAGCAAAAACACATGGGCTCCTGCTCCTGACCAAACCGAGCAAGATGAGAATAGACTCTCACAGAACTCTGTAAATCTGTCCCCCAGCAGTCACGCAAACAACTTATCAGTAGTGACTTACAGTAAGGTAGGTGCCCTTGGAGAAGAGGAGAAGGGGTAGGTGGTGGGCCTTGGGATCTGTGATACCCCTTCATGGCAAACCTTGAATCCTAGAATGTTCTTTAAGACTGCTTAGCTCTCCTGCCAATAGCAACAACACAAAACCTACCCCTTCTCCCCTCCCCCCTCCCCCATCTTCATGTCCTGTGGATATTACTTCATCCACATTTATAATTTACTACTGTCTCTCTGCTCTGGTTTGGGTGTTGAAAGAACAAAGTTCTTTACCTTTACATTTTAAGAAAAGAAAGTCAAAATATCGCCAGCCATGCTTCCATTTTTAATGTATACTGAGCTTAGAGCAACAACAACACACCTTTGAAATTGGTTCCTACTTTGATTTTTTTGGGTTTGGGTGGGATTCTTGTTTTTGTTTGTTTTCTGAGGAAAAAGGCAAGCTCAATTATTTATCCTAACTACTCTTGGGCTTTTACTTTATTTACCTTGTTTGCATGTCTTCCTATTGATGTCTTTTCAGTCTATGTGTCCCATCTACTCCCTCACCCACAGCCCAGAGTGGCCCAAGTGATATTTTGACTTTTCACGTGTGGGGAATAAGAGAGAATTGTTTAACCATGATTTTAAATGTATGATTGTTCTGAGACACTCTACTAGGTGTTTGATTTCTTGATCTGTTTTTCCTTATGCTAGTTGATTGACAATGTCTTCCACACACTGCTAAGGTGATGATGGTTCCTGGTTGTTGGTTTTGGTTGGTTGAATAAAGCCCTATGCTAAGAGTTCACTGTTGTAGGTGGTTCATGTATTGGGGCCTGTGAGTATTCCTGTGCATTCTTCTGATTAATAATGCTTCATGTTAGGCCCAGCATCCCATCTATATAATCATATAACTGTTAAGTCTCAAAATTTACCCTCAAAAATTTAAAAATAAAATTAATGTTTATTTGAGGGATAAGTTGCATTGTTGTAAGAATGGTATTTTTCTGACCAATACTTTATTAAAATATGGTCTAGATTAAGAAAAGAAACCTGGTGATGTGAATCCTCTTTTGTCACATGGTCTGGTAAAAGGAACTCCAATTAGCAATAGTGTAGCAAAGGGTTAATTTATTGGTTGGTTGAATAGTCACAAAGGGTTCAGTGTAGTCATGTTAGTTCTCCAGGAAATTAGAGAAGTAAATTGATAAACTAGTAAATTGCCTGTATTTGAGGAAAGACTAAACATCTTAACACTTAAAAGACTTTCCTCTATGTTCCTGTTGCTCCAGATTTGTCTGTCTTAATTTTAATCCGTCAGAGCATGACTGTTCTAAAATACCTTGGTAGAACGGAAACTTGAAGCAGTTGAGTTTAATGGGTAGGTGAGAATTGGAGGAGGCAAGACCAGTTAGTTGCTCTACTGTTTTCTATAATCGAAGCCCCTTTACCCAATATCGAACTACTTGGTTCAGCCATAATTGTAGTCTTAGAAGAGGGCTGGCATTCCTGGCCAGGGCCCTGTACTCATCTTAGTCATAAACCTGTTAGTTGTTTTGTTTTCTTTTTGGGCTTTAGGGACTGATGCTTTTAACCAACTCTCTTTGCCCTGGCCCTGGTGTGTGTGTGGGTGCACTGTCCGAATGAATTACTTAACAGCCTTAATTGAGGTCCCAGCATACTGCTCCTTTGGAATGGCTGAGCTGTGGTGAGGCTATTGAAATATTTCTTAAGGTTGATGAACTCATGGTATGTTACCTAATTTTTTTTTTTTTCCATGAACGCTGCAAGGTCATATAGAAGCAGTACTTATAAAACCACAGAATAAGGTTCTTATTGGTGTTGATGAGACTTTTGGCTATAATACATTGAGAATGTGGCACTTAGATCCCAAAGAGAAATTGGAGCCTCCCTTTTTTTCTTACTTTAATACTAATAGAATACTATTCATAAAGCATGTATGCAAACATCTGGGAGCAGTTTTGGCTAAAGTTGAGTCAGCTCTGCTTCTCAGGCTCCTAAGGAATGGGATCAGGTGTAAACAGTCATCAGGAAGTACTTAAAGATTTGTGCACTATTTAGAGCAGTGTACATTGTTCAGTAGGAGACTTGAAGAATAAAAGAAGTGACCCTGCCAAGCAGCTTACAGTATAGTGACGAGACATGCATCCAGTTCAGTCAGGACAGATATGAATTTGGTCAGTAAAGAACAACAGTCAAATGTATTGTATAATCCTATCTAATATAAGAGTAATATGCAAATTAACAACCACTCCTCTACACCACAAGCCATGCCCCCAGCCAATCAGGAGCAAGTATGCAAATTAACCCAACCAAGATGGCTGCGACCACGGAGTGAGCAGGAGGATTGGGTTTCCCCGGCAATGGAGGAAGCTAAGCTTTCTGCACACCCTGGCAGGCCCAGGCCTCCACTCAAGGCTACAAAGTTTCAGTTATAGAAGATAAATAAATCCCAACAAAATGGCTGCAGCCATGGAGTGAGCAGGAGGCTTGGCTCCACTCAAGGCTACAAAGTTTCAATTATAGAAGATAAATAAACCCCAGATACCAGGGCCTCTGCTTGGGTCTCTGGGGGGCGTGACCAGCCTACAAACCACCACAGGCCCCACACTCCAAGGGACCCCCCAACCTGATCTGGGACACCCTTCAGGGCAAACCAACTGGCCCCCACCATACACCAGACCCCTATTCTATATAATAAAAGAGTAATATGCAAATTGACCATCATTCCAACACGCAAGATGGCTGCCCCCATGTGGACACAAGATGGCCAGCAGGGGAGGCCAGTTGGGAGGGACCAGGTTTGCAAGGGAGGGCAGCTGTGGGCTATCAGGCCAGCATGGGAGGACAGTTGGGAGGGACCAGGCCTGCAAGGGAGGGCAGTTTGGGGTGATCAAGCCTGCAGTGGAGGACAGTTAGGGGTCACCTGGCTGGCAGATGAGGGAAGTTGGGGGTGACCAGGCTTGTGGGGGATCAGGCCTGCAGGGGAGGGCAGTTAGGGGTGACCAGGCCTACAGGGGAGGGCAGTTAGGGGCAAACAGGCTGGCAGAGGAGCAGTTAGGCATCACTCAGGCTGGCAGGGTAGTGGTTAGGGGGTTTATAAGGCTGGCAGGCAGAAGCGGTTAAGCAATCAGGAAGGCAAGCAGTTGGGAACTGGCAGTCCTGGTTTGTGAGGGGTATGTCTGACTGCCTGTTTAGACCAGATCCCTAAACGGGCAGTCGGACATCCCTCAAGGAGTCCCAGATTGTAGAGGGTGCAGGCTGGGCTGAGGGACACCCCCTCCTCCCCGCCCCAATGCATGAATTTTGTGCAATGGGCCTCTAGTTTTTATATATTCTTGGAGGTTAGAGTTAGAGAAGGCAGAGCTGGAGTTGATGGAAAGAGCTTTTCGAAGAATGGACAGATGGAAAGACAGGAAGGACAATGGTGTGGAGAACTGTTAAAGTGCTGAGGGCAGAACGTGGAGGGTTCCTGAGGTCCTGATGTGGGTAATAGACAATGGGAGATACTAGATTCCACTGCTGTACTGTTCCTTTGAGAAACAGTGGATGAAATAATGGCTTTGAAAAAAAGTGGAACTATACTTAATATCTTAAAGCAGGGATAATTCACAGTTCTAGACATTTGTTTTTGCTTCAGAATAGAGATTTATTTATTTTTAAAAGTGGCATGCTTGAGGTTCTTTTTTTAGAAAACCACTTTGTTGGAATTTTGTAATATAAAAAATTTCAAATGCACAGAAAAGTGAACTGTATAATAAGCATTTGTATTCTGAAATATTTTTAAAGGAAATTATGACATTTTGACATTTTAATATGAATCTTTACAAAAGAATTTTCAAAAATACCATTAACTTACCTAATAATAATTTCCTAATATTTTCTAGTATCAGTTCACATTCAGGTTTCTTTGCCTCTATGTGTCTCTTAGAATTGGTCTGTTCAAGCAGGATCCAGTCAAGACCACATTTCACACTGATTGTTGTATAAGAAAAGCCTTAAATTTTGAGATTCTGAATGGTGCCCTTGACAAAGTGTTGATCAGGTACACATCAGTGGTATTTTTAACTGTTCCTGTGTGCCCAGTTGTGCTGCCAGTACTTTAGAAGCCTCATCTCATTTTCTGATCAGAAAGGCTCTGAGGGGCTAAGTAACTTGCCCAGTATCACACAGCTAGTAGAGAGAGGCAGAGCTGAAATTCAAATCCAGGTGCCACATTTTTAAAATGTGTTGAGTGAAAGCATTAACTGAGCTCCAGTAATTTTCAATCAAGGCATGAAGAAAGCCCAGTCAAAATAAGCAGTCGATAAATGATTCTAATATGTAAACTGAGGATTGCCTTTGCCATCTTTTTAAAAATTTCCCATTTCTTGAGTCTTTTTTTTTTTTTTTAATAAATCTTTATTGTTCATATTATTACAAATGTTCCTTATTTCCTCCCCCCTCCATTGCTCTCCTCCACCAGGTTCCCACCCCACCCTCTGCCCTTTCCCCACCCCCATTGTCCTCATCCATAGGTACACAGTTTTTGTTCATTCTCTTCCCACACCATCCACTCCCTTTCCCTGAGAATCGTCAGTTCACTCCCCTTCCATACCTCTAATTCTATTAAATTCACCAATTAATATTGTTCATCAGATTTTTTTTAAATTCCCTTGGTTTTTAGATTCACTTGTTGATAGTTACGTATTTGTTGTTCATAATTTTTATCTTTATTTTCTTTCTCTTCCTAGAGAACCCCCTTCAGCAATTTATATAATTCTGGTTTGGCAGTGATGAACTCCTTTGGCTCTTTATCTGGCCTTCGATTGTGAGTGATAGCTTTGCTGGGTAGAGTATTTTTGGCTGTAGGTTCTTACTATTCATCACCTTGAATATTTCTTGCCATTCCCGTCTGGCCTGCATGGGTTCTGTTGAGAAATCAGCTGACAATCGTATAGGTGCTCCTTTATAGGTAACTACCTGCTTTGCTCTTGCTGCTTTTAATATTCTCTGTCTTTTGCTCTTGGAATTTTAATTATGATGTGTGTTGGTGTGGTCCTCTTTGGATTCCTTTTGTTTGGGGTTCTGTGCGCTTCCTGGACTTGTAAGTCTAATTCTTTCACCAGGTGGGGGAAGTTTTCTGTTACTATTTCTTTCAGTATGTTTTTGGTATCTTGCTCTCTCTCTTCTTCTGGGACCCCCATAATTCTGATGTTGGTTCGCTTGAAGTTTTCCCAGAGGTTTCTTACATTATCTTCAACTTTCTGGATTCTCTTGTCTTCTTGCTTCTGCTGAGGAGTGTCTTCTGGCTCTTTATGTTCCAAATCTTTGACTTGATTCTTGCGATCTTCCATTCTGTTTTTAGGACTCTGTATAATATTTTTTTATTTCAGACAATGTATTCTTTATTTCTTGTTCATCCCTTATTATTTCTAGTTGATCCCTTTTCATATACTCATAGGTCTCATGTATTTTATCGGCCTTTCCTAGGAAATTCTTGAAAAATCTTATAATCGTGGTTTTGAACTCTATATCCAATTGCTTTTTGTCCTCCATTTCTTTCGTTTCTGATCTGTTTCCTTGTCTCAGCATTTTCGCAGCTTCCCTGAATTGGTAGTCTTAAAAGTCTCTATGTTCAGCTTGGATGGGGCGGAGTTTCAGGGTGGAGCCTACAGCCTTGGCTTCCATCAGCCCTGCCCTATGAGGCTCCCGAGTCTCAGTGTTCCTCAGTGTTCTTCGGTACTTGCTGCAAGCACCTCTGAGAGAAAGGTGTCCTCGAGTTTCGCCTGCTACTGTGTTTCCCGGAAAATAAGACATCCTCCGAAAATAAGACCTAGCGCATGGAAAGATAAGACATCCCCTGAAAATAAGACCTAGTGCAACTTTGGGAGAAAAAATTACTATAAGACACTGTCTTATTTTCGGGGAAACAGGGTACCAGACAGTCTAGGCTCTCCCCCAATGAGCCCGGAACTGGGGTTCAGTTTAGTTGGAAGTGGGGTTCAGAGCAGTCCAGAGCTTTTATCTCCTTCCTGCTAGGGCAATCCAGCGGCACATTCAACTATCCGTTCTCTGCACACAATGTGCGTGCCTCTGGAACTTCCTTTCAATGCTCCCCTGGGTTTCCGCCTTACAGCCCAGGCTCCCTCTATATGAGCCTGGGTCCCCAGGGTCTGACCTAGAACTGGGGTTCAGTGAAGTCGGAACTGGGGCTCATAACAGTCCGGAGCTTTTGTCTCCTTCCCACTAGGGCAATCTAGCAGCAGAGTCAACAGTCCGTCCTCTGCGCGTAATGTGTGTGCCTCCGGGACTGCCTTTTGCCACCTTACAGCCCAGGCTCCCTCTCTATGAGCCTGGGTCCCCAGGGTCTGGCCTAGAACTGGAGTTCAGTGCTGTTGGATCTGGGGTTCAGCACAGTTTGGAGCTTATATCTTCTAGGGAATGCCAGCCAGGCACTCAGCCACCCCGTCCTCTCCCCACATGCATCTTAGGCTTTTACAGCTTAGGCTTTTACAGCTCCTCTGCTTTTCCTTCTGGTTTTCTCTTTCCTTCTCGTTGCAAAATTTCCAGTCAGTCGACTTTCCTGTAGTTCTGGGTAATGTCCATTTTGTATTTTAGTTGTATTTTATTGAAATTGTTGTGTGAGGCTGCAGTTAGATGTTTACCTATGCCGCCATCTTGGATCTGGCGTTTGTTGAGTCTTTAAAAGTAGTGACTTCTTTTCTTGTTTGATAAAAATAAAATATTTTTATAACTCTCCAGGTACCTAAACCATGTGGTGTTTATAATAAATAGTGCCTTTTATTATAAACTAGAGGCCTGATGCATGAAATTTGTGCAGGTGTGTGTGTGTGTGTGTGTGTGTGTGTCCTCGTCCGTTCCTCAGCCCTGCTTGCACCCTCTCCAATCTGGGACCCCTTGAGGGATGTCCCTCTCACAAACCAGGACTGCTGGCTTGCCTGATTGCCCCTTACTGCTTCTGCCTGCCAGCCTGATCACCCCCTAACCACTCCCCTGCTAGCCTGATCAATGCCTAACTGCTCCCCTGCCAGCCTGATTGCCCCTAACTGCCCTCCCCTGCAGGCCTGGTGGCCTCCAACTGCCCTCCCCTGCTGGCCATCTGTGGCAGCCATCTTGTGTCCACATGGGGGTGGCCATCTTGTGTGTTGGAATGATGGTCAATTTGAATATTACCTCTTTATTATATAGGATGAGTAGAAATGATGAAAGACGTCTGAGGCTCTTGCTAGAGTTGGGGCAAGTGTTTTCAATTCACCCCAGGTGCTATCTTTATTGGTGAGTAGGAGGATTACCAGGATCACTGACTTGGCAATAGATTTGAGTTACTCTAAAGAAATTCCCTGCCTGCCATTAAGGCTGGGAGAAAACAAGATGCTCTTGGAAGCTTATGACCACAGTTTTAGTAGCAGCTACAGTTTCCTGCTGCCTCCATCGTTACAGTTTAACTTGCTAAGGTTGGTAGGATTAAATGAAAAGATTGCTTCATGCACCTGCTCTGTGAGGGCTGGGTGGATGTGTCAACATAATGGCCCATCTGTCAGTGCTAGGAACTGGACACCCGTGGAGCCCTTTCCCAGCTGCCCTTAAATAACCATTAGCTTTCTGGACTCAGTGCTTCATGCCTGGGGGAAACTCCGGGTGGGAACACCAGCCCTAGCTCCATCCCACAACCCTGGCTCCTCCCTGTGTGAGCTGTCAGAGGGAGTCAGAAAGTAAGTATATGTGGACTTGCTCCAAAGATTCATAAATCTGACTCTTCCCTTTTGTTAGAAATAGGCTGGCCTCATCGTCAGCTCAATTGTGGTTGACCTGTCCCAGGTGAACAGTCAGATCAAGTAAGGGGCTGTTTTAAATAAACCATTTTTATGTGATTAGCTCAAGAATCTCAGGGGACAGTCACAGTAGGGTAGGTGCTTACTCTGTTGACTCAAGGATATTCTTGTCATGAATTCTAGCTCTCTGACTCATCTCAGCAGGCCAAGATAGCTTCTGTTTGAATAATATGAAAGTGGTGAAAAAATACCTCCTAGAGGTGTGGAAGGAGAAAATAACTCCTGTTAAAATTGGATACCCCCTTTTCTTATTTGCCAGTGACTTTTTAAAATTCTAAATGTTTCCTCAGAAGGCCATACAGAAGAATAAGACACCAACTAAATGATCTGATTCAGGGCATCTGGGGATAAGAGTGTGGCTGGCAAAATCCAAGGGGCCGTTCTTCAGGACAGCAGATGCCTCACTTCCTTTCTCTAAGAGGAATACTTTACACTGGGATCTGAGAAGAATCCCAAATGTATTTATGTTGTTACTTGGACTACAGCCCTTATTTTGTGTTTGTTCTTACTTTAAAAAATGTTTGGAGCTGGTGTATGTCATATACTCTTCTTTTAAACTGGATTACAGTCTGAGCCACTGTTATTACTTTCGCCAAGTGTTGGTTCAGAAGGAAAAACTTGTTATTATCTTTGTGGGGAGGTTCTCTTTCCTCCATTGTCCGCCACTGCCGGTTGCCATCTGCCCTGCCTGCCCACATTCCCACCTGCTCCTCTTCCCCTCTCTCTCTGGCAGCCACTCTTTAGTACATTTTGGATCTGAAGTTAGAGAAGTCAGTCTACTTTTATTACATCAGAAATCAACTGACTGCTAACCTGCTGCTTATCTGCGTTGACTGAAACATAGAAGAATTATTTTCCCTCTGTTTAGGTGAGGGTTTAAAAGTTGTAGTAGCTGCTACTAGAGGGGAAGGTTTGAAAAAAGCAAGTCTTTGTGGCCTGGGCCTGAGGATGTAATTAATGGCTTGTGAACCTTATTGTCTGCTTTTAAGTAGCCAGTCAGTTTAACATAATAAGGGATAGGTTTAGGGTGACAGTGGAATTGGGCTTATCATTCACCCAATTCATTAAAAAAAATAAATATATATATATTTGTATTGATTTCAAAGGAAGGCAGAGAGAGAGAGAGAGAGAGATAAAAACACCCATAATGAGAATCATTGATCCACTCTGGGGATCAATCCCACAACCCAGGCATGTGCCTTGACCGGTTCATAGGTCTATGCTCAACCACTGAGCTACCCCCAATTCATTTGAATTTGACCACAGGACAGGTGTCCCTAGTGTCCTTATCTGGGCTAATACTTACGTGAGGCAATAGAGGGCAGTGTAACTAACTTTTCACTACCATGAATGAGTCTTCTCAGATACAGACCCTTTCCACGAAAGGTTTAAAGATGGCTGAAGGAGAAGCTGGAAGAAAAGTTGTTTCACTTGATATTTTATCCAGCTTGTGTCCTCCTCTGACAAGGGACAGGTAGCAAAGCATGCTACTCCCAGAGGCCAGTGAAAGTTCGATTATCAAAGCTGTGAAACTGCCATTTATTGAACACTATGTGCTAGGCACTGTGCTGTTTTTTGATTGTTTTTTTAAATTTAAATTAATTTTCATTGTTAAAATTATCAATGCACGGAGTTCTACAAAACTTATTACAAAAAATACCAGTCACCTCCCTGCCTCCCAACCTCCGGTATTTGTTCCCCAGAGGTAGTAGGCTCAATGTTTGATTTGCGTTACTTCATTTAGTCCTCACAACAGTGCCACGATATAGGTCCTGTTATTAGCCCTACTCTACAGTTCTGAGACTTGGGGTACGCAGATCCCCTGAATTGCCCAAGGTCACGTAGTTAGAGTGTTGAAACCAGGATATGAACAAAAGCAAAAGCAGTTGTCTTTCACTCTCAAGGCTGCTCTCCTAACAGTGCACTCCATTGCTTCCCAATACAGTGTTCGTGCACACATTTTTATCAGCTGAGCCAACAGTTGTGGGCTAGGGAGGACATGCTTTTTGTAGTATACTGCTACATTTCAAACGAGGAGCAAGCCCATTATTGACAAGCTATTATTTGACTTCTCTATACTAATCCCCCTCTCCCTATAAGGTCAGTGGGAGCTACAGAAATCAGCCTTTATTGCTAGCCAACAAGGAAGGGAAAAGATTCCCTAGAACCTCCCAAGTCATTTGGGTTTAGGTTTTTGTTGAGATTGAAATTTCCGCCAGCTACTCTTGTGACAGCAACACCTATACCTCTTGCAGTCACAAGACCTATTTATATTCCTTGATCGTTGCAAAAAGATAGTCTCTGGATATTTTTCTGGAACAAATGTAAAATCTCCCTTGAATATACTTAGCATTTCAGAACTAGAACATAGGAAGGGATTACCTTACTCCCTTTAAAGTTAGATTTTATTTCTATAAAGGCTCTCTGGAAAAAGACTATTTTATTATAGAAAAAAGGGACAGCCAGTACAAGACCTGAAGTGGAAGTTTACCTGGTTTGTTCAAGGAGCAGAATGAGTGAGGAGGAGAGTAGAGGGAGATGAAGTTAGAGAACAGAAACCAGGTTATGGAGGGCTTTGTGGCCCCTTGAAAAGCTTTGAGCTTTTGTTCTGAGGGACAGGAACATGAAAGGTGAGAGGAGAGGTGATGTGGTCTGTCCTAAGGTTGTAAAAGGATCACTCTGGCTCTCGTGTGGAGAATGTAGGGCAAGCATAGAAGCATAGAAGCAGAGGACAGTAGAGAAGATAGCACAATCATTCAGGGTATGTGGGGGAGTAGTTTAGACCAGAGTGGTGGCGGTGGAGGTAGAAGGTCTGAGTCTGGATCCAGTTTATAGCCAACAGGATTTGCTAGTAGTTTGGAATGGGGGACGTAAGAGAGGGTAAAGGATGACACCAAGGTTTTTGGTCTGAGCAACTAAAATTTAGGATGAAATGGCCATCAGTGGAGAAGGAAAGGCTGGGGTAGAGGTGGAGAGTGATCGGAAGTTCCATTTTGGGCACGTGGACAGTTTCTCTAAACATCCAAATAGAGGTGTCAAGTGGGCTGTTGTATATCCAAGTTGGGTATAGAATTTAGGAGAGAGGTCTGGGTGGAGGTTAAATTTGAGAGTCATATTGTATGGATGGCATCTAATGTGGTGAGACTGGCTGTAGTCCACTGAGTGCCAAGTGTAGAGCAAAAGAGTCTTAGGGTGGGGGGGTGTTATGCATTATAAGATGTTTAGCAATATCTCTGGCCTTTACCTCCCCAACTTTGAGTTTAAGTACCGAAAATGTCTTTAGACATTGCCAAATGTTCCTTGGGCAGAGGTGGGGGTGAAGGGATGGGGGGAGTCGCTCTGCCAGGGGACCACTGGTTGAGATAGTGAAGAGGTCCAAGGACTGATGTAATAATACTGTGTCTGATGTGTAAACAAACCACTTCAGGTTATCCAAGCCACCTTTTTTTTTCCTAATTTTTTTTTATTGATTATGGTATCACGTAATTATCCTCATCCCCCCATTCCCATCCCAAAGCCCTCCCCACATATGCCCCCACCCCCCTGTTGTCCGTGACCATTGGTTAGGCTTATATGCATGCATGCATGCATGCAAGTTCTTTGGTTGATCTCTCCCCCTACCTTCCCTCTGAGGTTTGACAGTCTGATCGATGTTTCCCTGTCTCCGGGTCTGTTTTTGTTCATCAGTTTATGTTGTTCATTATTCCCCCAAGATGCATGAGATCATCTGATACAAGAAATACACTTATAAGAACCGAAAATGAGACAAGCCATAATGGTTATGGTGAGAGGCAGATGAATCAGTCTGTACTGAGTTTCTTTCTGAGCCAAAAGTTCTTTTGAGTCCCAATTTCTATGTCAAACAGTTCCTTATGTGTACCTGTCAGCAATATTTCAGTTCTGGATGGTGGACAAATGGTGGTGATGCAGGTCCGATGGTCTCTGGTTTGGTTTTGGGCATCTTTCAGCAACACGCAGCTGCTGTCTGCCGGTATGGCGAGGCGTCGTCAGCGTCTTCCATCTCTGGACTGTTTCTCTTCTGTCTTCATGGCTGGAGCAGTCCTGTCAGTTCCTCTCTGTTGCAGGAATCCACATGGTCTTGGAGTTGTTTTTTGAAAATATACAAACATATTCTTGACCAAAAGTTAATAAAGGAATATTTTCTATAAATTTGACTTGGGATCTTTTTTCATTTTTTTGCCCAAATGATTTTCCTCTGGCTTGTTTTGACACCATGTGTGTTTTTCATGAGTGTCTTGCTATTAGCATTACAAATGAAAGTTAATTTCCTAAAGTAAGAATTTTCTAGATGTAATTTACTTACAGGATATTTTTTCTTACATGATATTCTTCTATCACCCCCCTTTTAAAATTTAAATGTTAGGAGCTTTTGGAAATTTTATAATGTAGTCTCGATAGCTTTTACATTTTAATTTTTTTGCGCTAAAATATGACTGCTTTAGTTTCATTACACGTTACACAATTTTACCATGAGATGAACTGCCAATAAAAATTTTTGTTAACACTTTAGAAACAGCTTTTTGTATAGTACAATCAATTTTTCTAGAATATTCGCTTATTTCAATTAGCCAATTTAAATTATTGTGAAAACTTGACTACTAATTTACTGTCAAACTCCATAGTCTAACAATAATCTTATTTTATTAGTGGAAAGGATTATTTGCCTTCTTGAGTAGGCCCTGAGCATTCCTGTTACTAGGCTGGATTTGGAGATCAAAATCCCACTTCCCCACACGATGGGTACAAGACATCTCAAACAAGTTTTGTTGCAGTGAGAGGGCCGCTGCTGTCAGCCAAGTCTCTGTCTGTTTACCTGGGTCCCGATTTGAGCTGGGCATGGGGGCAGAAGATCTCCTTCAGAAGGGGTGAAGGTTCAGGCCCCTGTAAAGCTCGGGGGGGAGAGGGGTGTAAGGGTCTGTGCCCCACCTCTGTTGACTCCCAAGTTCTCTCCTGATGGCCCCTCTGCGACTGTGCTTGTCTTAGGTTGTTCCTTCCTTGAGGAATATCCAGGCCACCTTTACTGCTTTTATTCTTAATTCACCACACTCTTGTGAGTTTTATAGTTACACTGTTTATTTGACAAACTAATCAGGAAGTTGTAAGTGATTTGCTCTCATACACAGAGCAAATTGGGGGTCAAATTGGGGGTGGGCCATGGGCTAGAACCCGGGAACCCAGGTTGAGTCTAATGTTCTTCTAGACCACACTGTGATGAGGTTTGCTGGCAGAAGCAGTCTGTTGGCTGTTCTCTAAAGGTAGTTTATATACTGGTGTCAGGATGTAGAGATCTCCTTGTTCCGTCTTCAGGAGCTACAGACGACTTTGTGACCGAGGGGGAAACCATGCCAAGCAATCGAAGAACCTGCATCCCACCCCCATCCCTGCCTCAGGTTTGCTGGCAGATTAGCACATTCTGTACCAAAAGGGGTTTGCCAGGAGCCTTTGATTTAGTGATATTTCGATGAATCCCTTTTGAAAACCCTGAGGAGCCAGTAAGCCCTGCCAGCCTTGCCGATGTTTGAACTGGCATGGGTCATGTGTACATTAAAAATAAGCAAACACTGTGAGCCTTAGAAAATGTCTTTTATTGTTTGTAACATTACTATCTAACTGAGAATAAAAACTATCTCCAGGAACTCTCCCTTTGTACCTCAACAGCTTCAGAGCTGCTTGGCTCCCTTTTATTTGATTTGGGGCTCAGCGTTATTTTACGCTGATGTGATGCTGAGCAGTCTGAGAGCTGAACCAGAGCTCGTGTTCCCAAGGTTGCCAGAATATTTTATTTTAATTGTAATGATACAATCTCTTCCTTATACTCTGAATTTAGCATTTTATTTTCTGGTGGAAGTTCTCAAAGTAGGACTAGCAAAATTACACGTTCAAAGAGATAAGTGTAACTCACAAGTGTGACAATTTATCTTCTGGCCTAGATGCTCCGGTTTCAAATGACTTGTCCTCAGCTGAGTCTGCTGTAACTGCATTTCTGGCAGGACCAGATGCAGAAGGGAAGGTTACAAGCTTGTCTACGGCAGAGGGAATATGTGGGCTTCCTTTAGCTCAGCTAAAAGTGAGATCCCTTCCAAAGCTGTGGCATTCACCTGCGGAGGACGATGATCCTGAGTGTTTGTTGTGACTTCACTGCTGAAGAGTCACCGAAGCCCGGCCAGCGGGGCTCAGTGGTTGAGCGTCGACCTATGAACAGGAGGTCATGGCTCAATTCCCGGTCAGGGCATATACCTGGGTTGTGGGCTTCATCCCCAGTGTGGGGCATGCAGGAGGTAGCTAATCCTGATTCTCTCTCAGCATTGATGTTTTTTTCTCTCTTTCTCCCTCTCTAAAATCAGTAAAAATACATTAGAGAAAAAAAACAAAAAAAAAACAAACACTTTGCTTTACACAGAGATAGCTTCAATATTATTAGTTGATTGTTGAGGCCTCCTAGATGCTTAGCTGGTGCTAATCCTTTTCTTCAAAGAAATTGCTTTCTGGCCACAAAGACAAGCCTCGCTCGTAGGAAAGAATGAGAGCCAGTAAAGATACAGTATATTGAGTCCCAGTTAACTTTTAAATGCTCATTTGATTTTGGAGGAAGGAGAAAGCAATGAGGTTTGGAGTAGCCAGAAAAATATTACCTTCATATGTGATAGATCTAAGCTGAATTGGAGAAGAGGTATCACATAGCAGTGTTTCCCAAACTTTTGACATATGTGTACCCCTTCTATAATTTTCATAATGGTGAGTACCCCTCGTAAAAAAAAAAAAAAAAAAGATGTATTAGGTGCAGCTAAGCATGGTGCAGTGCATATCCCCACCAAACTCCGGTGCAATGCGTACCCCCACCACTTTTCCCTTACCCCTGGGGGTACGCGTACCACACTTTGGGAAACCCTGACATACAGGAAGGCCCAGAGGCAACCACAGGCAAGGTGTGTTCATGGGACACTGGCCAGCCTGACGTGGTGAGTGAGATGTGCTTAAAGAGGGTGGGGTGAATTTTGGAGGAAGATCTTTGAATGCCAAGCAAAGGAGAGTTTACTTTTAATGTGAAAGGAAGCAGTGCCAACATTGCTTTTGAGCAGAGGAGTGGCAAGATGAAACCAAATATATGACTGAATAGGACCAAGGAAAGACAGTTTATTCTCAGTTAGCCAGCCCCTTGGGCGGTTGGGGGAATGGTGGTGTGAATTCATTGTGAGAGGGATGGGGAAGACAATGGTGCGCGAGGAAAATGTAGCTGACAGAAGGCACCAGGAATCCCAATGGTAATTCCGAGAGGACCGGCAGCCTCACCCTCTGCCTCGGCAGGACTCCCGCAGTGAAACACCAGTGGCCACGGGGCCGAGAGCTTGGATACCTTTCTCTCCTTTTGGGTGTCCTCCCCAGTGAGACTCTTGCCAGTTTTCTTCCTTTTTAGGAATCTCCTCTCTTGGAGGACAGGCCAGGAGAGAGCTCTGTCTGCCAGGACCCCATCTGCGCTAGAATTACAAGTAGCAAGCAGCTTTTCCTGAAGCCTCTCCTGAAAGGGAAAGTCAGACTCAGCAGTGTCCTCCTCCTCCCTGTAGAACTTCAGTGTGTTCTCATTCACCGTTTTTGAGTTTTACTCTTCACAGTCATTTTCATGATTTGTCAGAGGGTAGCTGAAGGCTATAGGAGTTGCCCTTGGCCAGTGGGAGCTGTGGATGGATGGGAAGATGGAGGATGAAGGAAGGAAGGAAGGAAGACTGAAGGATGCATGATGTTAGAGGGAGAATGGATGGATGGATAGATAAGAAGGTCCCCAACAGGGCTGTAGAAGTTCGTTAAGAGCAACAGAAAAACTGTGTTACAGCATTAAGTGTAAAAAATGACTTTTCCCCCCCACTGAGCTTTTAAAAAAATCAATTCAGCATGCTTATAACTGAATCAAGCTTCTTAAACACAGTTTTGGCACAACCAAAAGGTTTTGAACTGATCTGCCCACCATCAGACCTCATGCTTAAAAGTAGGTTTATTTTATTCTCTTTGGCTGGTTCTCACAATCATTCTCTGCCAGTGCATAAAAACGTATGTTTGAAGCTTTAAGGACTGTCACATGAAGGGGCATGAGCATCAGGTTAAAGCATCTACAGAAGTTCCCATCATGTTGGCGTGGCACCGCTGTCCCACTAGAAGCCTCCTCAGGCTGTTGGCACCCATCAAGGGAAGGGCCTGGTTTGAGTGTTTCTGAGAGAGTCCCGCCCAATACTCCTGTTCAGACTGTTTTATTTCTAATTAACGAGAAGCTAATGAGTCTGATCAAGGCTTAGTCTCTGGCCCTTGCCAACCAAGTGTCCCCCTGGTGAGCAGGGCATCATCAGCCATGTTTGCACTTCAGGATCAGGCTAGAACTTTGTACTAAGCCCTTACCCTTCTGTATTTGTCTGCCATGCACATAAATGATAGAAAAGGAGCTGTAGATGTGGGACTGGCCCAGGAAATGAGGCCCTCCTGGTATTACCAGTGCTGCCCTCAGTATGCACTGGAGAGCTTGTTAACCTGTGTGAACCTTTTTATTTATTTAAATCAAATCACAAATAAAAGGAAAATAAAGACAGATATGTGAAAGTTTTGTGTTGCAGTACTTTCTCTAAACAAGCTTTCAGAGAAAAAGAGCAACCCAGAAAGTCCTCATGAGGCATCCTTGTTTCCGGAGCAATTTCAGCTTTCCTTTTTGGCCTGCAAGGTTAAAAACAGAGGTGGCTCACTACTGCAAAACATTTCAGTTCATTCATTTTTTTTACTTGCTCTTCAATAACACTATACTTCCTACTGTTGAAAATGGATGAATAAATGTTTTTAAAAATTCTAACTGAAATAGAACTAGTTTCCAGTTTTTTAGTACTTTAATATACACTTAATGCTTTCCATCTGTGACAATTTTTTGTATTCCTTTTTGAAAAGTTATTTTGATTTCTGCAAAATTTTAGCAAGATCTTTAAGATATTATAGGTGCACACTCATGTAAGATCAGTGGCAACCAAATCACTGCTTGGAGTGACCCTGCTCTTCCATGGGGTTGCTGTAAACCACTGTGAAATACACATCAGAGTTATTTTTTAGATTTGTTTTTTGAAAACAAGATCGTAGGTACTGGCTCTTAAGTTTTCCTTTCAGTAGATTGTGGTAAATGAGACTAAGCTTTTCTATTCCTATAAATGTTCTCTCTTTTTTGTGTGTGTGTTGTTGAGAGAGAGCGAGAGAGAGACAGAGAGACAGAGAGAGAGAGAGAGAGAGAGGGAGAGAGGGAGATCGGTTGCCTCCCATATGGGCCTTAATCAGGGATTGAACTGCAACCTAGTTATGTGTCCTGACTGGGAATCAAACCATGACCCTTTGGGATGATGCTTCAACTAACTGGGCAACACTGGCCATGGCGATATACATTGAGTGGCCAGATAATTATGATCTCTGAACACATAATAATCTGGACACTCAGTGTGTTTGTGTGTGTGTGTGTGTGTGTGTGTGTGTGTGTAGGCCCAGTGCATGAATTCATGCATGGGTGGGGTCTGGCCTGCCTGTTGGTCGAACTCCTGGTAGAGGGGACAATTTGCATATTAGCCTTTTATTATATAGGACATACACTGAGTGGCCAGATTATTATGTGTTCAGAGATCATAATAATCTGGCCACTCAGTGTAAATGTTCTTTTTAAAAAATGTTTTTTTTAGAATTAGCCAAGTATAGCTTGCCCAAGTTACTCCATTGTGGAAGTGCAGTTCAGGACCTGGCCCACCTACTGTAATCTTTCACCCAGATAGAGGCTTCTGCTCTTAGCTGCTGAGGATGGAGCTCTGGTGCTCTAAGAGGGCTCGCCTGTCCTGTAGCCAAGGGAAGGTCAGGCCCCAGGGCTCAGAGCTGTAACAGGTGTTGATGGAAAACTTAAAGAAGGTTGAGGTAAACAGGCAACACCTCAGTCCCTGTGGACATAAAGGCTGTCTCTCCTTCCCCAGAAGCACTTTGTTGTCCCCTGACAGATGTGAGGCTGCCCCAAGAAATGGAGCTTTAGAAAACCATTTCTGAGGAAGTTGGGTAGGTACTGGGGAATTGGCCCTCAGACCTGGAGTCAGGTAAAGCAATTCTTTTCCGCGTCTTATTGTTCCTCCCCTTTGGCCCACATCAGTCCAGCCTTGCTGTAGTGCTGTGTCTGTGGGGAGAAGTGGTTCCTCAGAGAGGACGCTGGCCTTCTGTGTCAAACTCACTGTTTTGTAATCTGATGGCCTCAGTTTTGGCTTGAGTCGGAGTTTAATTCAGGGCTCAATAGTACCATCTAATATGTCTGTTTTCCTTATTCGTGGTGGTGTAACTGTGACAGGAAAGATGTTGGTGATGCCAGGTTAGTTAAAATATTTGGTATTCGCTTTTCCTACAGATAAAAGTAGAATCGCTAGGCCCCAGAAGAGAGTGAACATTATCTGTATTGCCAAACCCTGCTTTTAGGCTGGGATTGTGAGCCCTGAGAACCTGTTACACCGGGTCTGGAACTTCAAGAGAACCTGAAATGTGGAAGGGCCTCCTGTTTTGAATATACCTCCATCCCACTTGGCCTCCTTGCCATCGGACGCCCTGAACAAGCTGTTCTTGGAATCTCTGCCAGACTTTTCCTTTATAACTGGCGTTGCATTACCTGTGCTCTGTGATCCACTTGTTACACCTATAATCCTGCATGTGGGGAGTCTGGATGACAAAGGGGTTTTGAAATAGAATTGGTTTTCTCTCCCTTTCTTGAAGTGGTGGTAGTTAATTTTGGGGGAAGGAAAATACAGCTTGTTCTCAAGTCACCTTTCTATACCAATTAAACAGTTTCAATATGCCATTCTCTGGGTGAAAGGGAATGAGGTAGCATGTTTCTTTCCAAAAGGCATGGGACCTCGGCCAGTAAATAGAGGACCAACGATAACTACGGAATCTAAGCTAGGCAAATACCACACCGAATGAATGGTCTAAGGGCCAGGGCACTCAAGTGGAAGTCTGAAAATGCCCATGTCTTTATTTCTCTCTGTCAGTAGCACAGGACCTATTTTATTGACCCATAAAATAAGAATGTACGACAGCTCTTTGGCAAAGGAATAATTTCCCTTCTCCAAGCATTTCAGACAAGTTTGAAGGCTAGTTTATAAAGGCCCATGTGAACTGTGAGGAGCTTTGGTCTGGAAAGCAGTTAAATTTAAGGTAAAGGGGGAAGAGATACTTCATAGAAAACAAATGCTGTTTGGTTTGGGGTTTTCTTTCCTCCGTGCCACCCCCCCGCCCTACTCCCCCCAGTACGGAGACCTTTGAGCATTGTATTGGTTTTAATATTACAGGAATCTAAGCCTTTATTGCTTTCCTTGGATTGTTCCGGATGAATGGATGTTGTTGGGAAGAACTGAGAGCAGCTGGTTTTAAGCTTCTTGCCGGCTGTGGTGTGTGTGACCCTCTGACCAGGCCCCACAAAATGGAGGCTGAGAGCCCTTTGCTACCCTGGCCCCACTGAGTTGAGTGGGTAGGTCCATGGCTATTGTACAGCCTTAGCCTACCTGCTAGAGGCCTGATGGGCTTAGGGGCTGGCAACACATGTGACATTTTGGCATTTTTAAACATCACTGCTCTACTTACCAGCTCTGTGCCCTTGATTAAGTTACCACACCTTTCTGAGCTGGAAGATCATACTTGTCAAAACGGACCTTTGTAAGAATGAAAAGAGCAGCACCTGGCACATGGTTGATGCCGTCAGTGTTGGCCAGCCTGTCCTCCGAATGCGACTCAGGCTCTTCTGTTCAGTGATGCTACCAAGCAGCTCTCTAGCTGGTCTTTCGTGGCTTTATGTCAGGGGAGGGATTTAGAAGCAAAAGCAATTTCAATGCTTTTCACTGAGAACACACCACCACATACATGGACATTTGAATCTCATTGTTTTCTATTATTTTTAAATCTCCCCGAGGATACGTTGTTACTGATTTTTGAGAGAGAGAACGAGCGAAACATTGACCAGTTGCTTCCCATACATGCCCTGACCAGGGATCGAACCTGCAATCTTTTGTTGTACGCGACAGTACTCCAGCCAACTGAACCATCCAGCCAGGGCATGCTTCCTATTCTTGGCCGTTTTTGGCTGCTGGTATAAGCATGACCAAAGGGCAGTTTTTCTTGGAATACTGTTTTTCAGCCTCCGGAGCCGAGGCATTTTGTGTCAGCTCCTAGAACCTTAAATGTGGAAAGATTTAGGGAGGAACCTGAGATCCTGGGGGTGGGGATCTTACACAAGGGCAGAACCCAGATGTCTCCTGTTTCTTTTCTTTTTAAAATATTTTTTATTAATTTCAAAGAGAAAAGGAGAGGAGGAGAGAGAGAGAGAGAAACATCAGTGATGAAAGAGAATTATTGACTGGCTGGCTCCTGCACTCCCACACTAGGGATCGAACCTGCAACTACTACGCCATGCTGGCTGGGCTGCTCTCCTCTTTCTACATAACCTGGATCCCACTGCAGTGCAAACTGCAGGACCAGCAAACCCCCTCCAAAGACCCCAGCCTCCCCTGAGACCTGGGCCTGTGACCAGATGGATGGCATAACCCAGACTCCTGTGTCCCCAGGCCTCAGCAGCTACTTAAAAACCTGGGTTTGGAAGGACTAATATTCCTGTGACTTAGAGGGGTCTAACATTAGGTAGTAGTCTGAGAAATACCTCTTCTCGTTCAGTTATTAATTCAGCAAATACTTACTGGGTGCCTGCTAAGGGCCAGGTGGCGTGCTAGGAACATGGCAGCAAAGATCATACGGAAAAGGGATCCTAATCCCTGGCAACCAAGACCTTTATTTCTTTTCAAAAAAACTGCCTTTTTTTTTTTTTTTTTTTTTTTTTTTTTTTTTAAGGCAATCAGGTTTTAAGTGCCCACAGCCCATCAAGCTAATAGCAAATATCATCTCACTGATTCCTGTCCCTCCTCCTTCCTGGACTCGGGCTTCTTAAGTCGTTGTCAAATCAGGAAGCCCCTCTCTGGTCATTGGTTGTGGCTGTGGCTGAGGTGCCTGTTTTCTGCTCCCATTTGGTCCCTTTGGTCCGCGGGCCCTACTGCTTCTGGGCCAGTTTGAAGGTGGTCACCCGTTATCTTTGCCCTCAGGTCTTAGCACTGACCAGGTCTTTCCCAGGAGCACACCAGGGAGGGGCATGGCGTGGAGGAAAGCACAGGTCATCCTGCACCAACTTCATGCGCTGCTTTTGGTGTTGGCACATCTTAACCAAAGGAAAAAGTGAGACTGATGCCTTCTCCACCCAGCCAGGTGGCATAGAAAATGCCTTCGAGAATTTGGATCAGTCCTTGTTATCATGTGGCAAGGGAGAGGCATTATGGGGAGAACAAAGGCCAGACTTGGGTTTGAACCTTGGGTCTACCTTTTGCTACCCATTGACTTTGAGCAAGCCTCTTAGTCTCTCCAGTCATGTGGGTGTAATAGTACTCACCTGGGTTTTGGGATGAGGGTTCAAGAAGATGTGCACAAAGCTGCTAGTACCGGCCTGGTAGTAAGTGCCAGTAAGTAGTTGCTTTTCTGCTGCAGTGTTTTTGTCATTGATAAAAGTTTTGTCATTAGCCTGTAGTAACCTACACGGTAGAAGTTCAGGGGCAGCAAGTGGATCTTTAGCTGAGAGGTTGTGACATTGTCAAGAAAGAAAGAAGGCTTTGTGAACTAGGTAGAGGAAAGGTGAAAGGTGAGGAGTCTCTCCCCGAGGCTTCCCTCTCTGGATGGTGTGATTGAGTGAGAACCCTTAGCACCTTGAAAAGTGCTCATGTTTGGCATGGCAAGGACAGCCCTCAAGACTGGCCTGTGCCTCAGAGTGTCCCTGTGGCTCACTGGGAACTGTGGATTCTTTTACTTGGTTTCGGTTTTCAAATTGTACCTGCTGTGTCTACCGTCACTGACTGTGTTCACTCTCTTCCAGGGGCTCCACGGGCCTTACCCCTTCGGCCAGTCTTAAACGGGTGTCAGCAAGAAGAAAATTAACAAAAGACAGAAGGTCTGACTTTGGTGGGGGGCGGGCAGGGGTTCCTAAGGATTGCAGACCACATCGCACGGACCTCTGGCTCTGACCGTCCATCCCGGAAGAAGAGGAAGAAGCAGAACAGACTAGTTTTGAGTAAACTCAGTGTGCATGTGTGAGTGCTGAATCGCTGGAGTGGTGTTGAGGCTACCAAGAAGAAATCCATGCAGCCACCTTGGGTTTTGTTTATTAGGTGTCAGTCTAACAAGTCATTAGGTCACTCGGGAAGGGGTAAAAAAGCTTAAAACGGGGGAAAAAAGCCATCTTTTTAAACAAAAATTATTTTGCCTACGGACAGGTTGTAGTTTTGAGCACATGTTAATTTTCCCCCTCTTTCCGCACTTTTACTTTTTTAGATAAGGGATAACATACTCTGTAGAATAGTGCTTGCTCTGGGAGCGATTCAGTTCAAGCTGGTGTGGTGTGTTTGGGGCTCTGTGGGCAGTGCTGCAGGAGGGCATCACCTGTGCCACGTGACCCGGGAGTCTAATGGCATCAGCCACTGAGCCATCGCCCTTTCCTCTTTCTCTTTAGTCTTTTGTTGATTTATACCTTTGACATTGTATTCATCAACCCTGTGGCTTGTTATCATCAGAACCTCTCTGAACAACCAAACTTCCCTGTGCGCCCAGAGGAAGCCTTGAGGACGGATCTCGGGTGGCGTAGGAGTTTCTGAGGCGGAGAGGCCCTCTGCACACACTTGTAACAATTCAGACTGCTTTCTCCCAGGTTTCTCCTGGCACAGATGCCATCAGACTTGCTGCTTTTGGGCTTCTTCACCCACTGTGGCTCCCCGTTCATTCTGTGCTGCGTTTATGCATGTGCCACGTGCACACACGGGTGTGGGTGAGCTCACCAGCAAGTATGAAGCGAAGGTCCCATTCTTCCTTGTTGTCACACAACTCCCTTCCCTGTGTTTCCTCTCCGCTGTCTCTGTGGTGTTCTTGCAGCCTGTTCGTGGGGGCTGAGCCTTTGAGGTATGGAAATACAGACACCGGTGGGGAATTGCCACGGGAAGCGCCAGAGTTGCTGTGTGATCTTAGAGACCACATTTTGATGAAAATGAGAGGACCCCCATCCTGAGCAGGATGCCTGGCTGTTGGGAGGTGGTGGGACCGGGCCGCCCAGTCAGAGCAGAATGGCTGGCTGCTCCCTTGGGCAAGTGGCCCCAATGGCATCCTATGGATTGTGAGCAGGTTGAAATGTGGATATCTCCGTGGGAGGCTTGAACCAGGCTAGAACAGCTGTCTGCCAAAGATACAAGAATATGCAAAGTCCCTCTTCTCTTCTCACCCCCTCCTTCCCTCGAGTGTTGGTTGGTTTGATAGCCAGGGGATATGGATCTAGGATCAAGGGTGCGGTTGCCTGCCTATTACCACACCCCAAGAGTGTGAGTCAAGGAAGGAGACCAGGTGATGAGTGGCTGCAAGGGGTCATACAGCCTTGATGTGGGTGAGGGTCTGCCTGCCTGTCTGTCTCTGTCTGGGTGTGTGAGTTCCAAAAATGTGTGTTGTTTGTTCCTCCTCATCCTCTTCTGAGACTGTTTTTTTAAAAGCTTGATTGTGAGAGATAAGCTTGTATGAAATTACCCTTTTGCCTCCCCACATCCCAAAAATTAAAGGTGGGGGGTAGATTTTTGTCCACTGGAGAAGCCCTAAAGGAAAGTGGAGCCAGCCTGCTGAGCAGGGCCTACAGCTGGGGCAGGGCTGGACTGGAGCACCAACTTTTGCACGCGAAGAGTGCCCCATTCCTGAGTGGAGAACCTGTCAGGTGCCCGAGCCAGGGACTCACGATGGCTTTTTGGCTGAGGGCCCTATTGGGCCCAGACTGCCGCTACTGTTGGTGCCAATCTCCTGGGACACTGCCACCCTGGAGCCCACCCATGCCCAGCATTCTCCTCGTTTGATAGCTCTCAAAGCAGCACATCTCCAGCTGCCCCTGGCAGGATCATGGGGGCTTTCCACCCCCGGATTTCCTGGCTTCCTCGTCTGCTACACGCAAGGTGCCCCTTCACCATTTCCCAGGGGGGTCTGCGTGCTGTTACTCATCAGAGGCATCCTGCTCCTCTTGCTTGTAGGCAACCTGACCTGGCAAGGAAACTGTCCCAAACACGCTGGTTTCCCTCCCGAGAACACACATTTCTGTACACATCCTCGCAGAGGGCCCGAACAAGGGCAAGCCGTGGAGGGGGGCAGAGTGTCCACTGCTCCCCAGCAGCAGGGCTGGCAGTGCCATTCATTCGGCCGCCTCCCACTGGTTTGAGGCGGGACAATGCCCAGAGCCCCTCCTCCCTGCATAGCCTCTGCTCCTCTTCACCAAGCAGCAGCTGCCAGTGGGCAGGCCACCAGTGCCGTGCCCACGAGGTGAGACCAACGCCATCCTTAGGGGCCTGAGTCCAGTGTGGGAGGAGAGGGCTCGGGCTTGGGAAGAGCCTTCCTGTGTGCATGGAGTGAGGTGTGTGTGGATGTGTGTGCACGCGTGCATGCTTTTTCTTTTTGTCATGGGGACAGTTGAATTTGGGGCATTTTTTCTACAAGAATCAGACTTCTCTCCCTCTGTAAGGACTGGCTATAAACTTGAAGCCCGTCAAAGGCACTTCCAACCTAGAAAAAAACCTAAGCAAGACAGCTGGTGTGGCCTGAGGGTGGCCAAGGTGCAAAATGGGCATGAGAATAAATACCTCCCCAAATTCATTCTGAGCCCCAGCAGGAGAGGACGGTAGGGTTGACAGGGCTCAGAAAAGCAAGCTGATCCTCAGCCCCACCCTGCCTTGCCTTTCCTTTGTTTCTGTGGGTGAATGCTGGAGCAGCGCTGGCTGCCCTCCACCTGAACAGTGGTGTGTAGTGAGTAAGCTGGGTGGGTGTTTGTAGTGGGCTTCGTGGTGCCTGAGAGGAGATGAAGATGAGGAGGTTTTTCCTTACTGTATAAATGAATATTTGTATGATTAAATTAACACACAAAAAAAGTCCATGTGTGTCAGTGGGTTTTATTGTGCCCTAAAGCCCGCTGTACCTGCTTAGCCCCATGGTGGTTCTCTTTGGCCTCTGGGTCTGTCCCTTTTGCAAGTGGAAAAACCCTGCGGTTCGAAATCTGTTTGGGAGGTCAGTCCTGGGTTATAATTAGACTAGAGGCCCAGTGCACAAATTCATGCACAGATGGGATCCAGCTGACCTGCCCCCATTGGGGTGGGGGTAGGCAATCGGGTGGGGCCGGCCCGGAAGGAGGGGTGCCCCCCCCCCCCAGTCGAACTCCCTGTTGAGGGGCAACTTGCATATTAGGCTTTTATTACATAAGATTAGCTGCCATTCTGGCTCCTAGGACTCCCCGGTCCCATGTGTCTCTTGAGCACCACTCTATCCCAGCTTCCTGGGGTCTCCAGGCTCTCCTTCTGTCAGATTATGGATTAGGGAAGTTTTTGCAGACTGGCCTGGGATCCTGAGAATCAGGTAGGGACCACACTCCAGGCAACTGGCAAACAAGTCTACATATGTATTGAGACAGGCCTATGACCTTGGCCAGGAAATGGGGGGTGGATTACATGGTCGTCAGCATGAAAGAAACTTAATTGGCAAATATGGCAAATGGGGGTTCACTGGACCCATTCCTTCCTGTCTGTAGGACTCTCTTAAAAATTATTTTTAATTTATTGATTTGAGAGAAAGGGATGGAGGAGAGAGAGAGAGAAAACATCTATGAGAGAGAAACATCGATTGGCTGCCTCCTGTATGCCCCCTCCTGGGGAAGAGCCTGTAACCTGAGCATGTGCTGTGATCTGGAACTGACCCAGTGACTTCTTAGTTCATGGGTCAACCCTCAGGCACTGGGCCACACCAGGGGCATGCAGCACTCTTGGTAGCCCAGAACTCGGGTTTGTCCTCAGTCACTCCTCTGCGTTGACAGGAGAGTGAGATCAGAGGGGAAGGAGTTGCCTGAGTCTTACAGGCTCGGACCCATGCCCTCAGCTCCCAGATGCTGCATTGTTTTCACTGAAATTGCAGACCCCCAAGTTGGATTCTCACCCTGGCTGGCAAAGCTTCATGTTCTAAATGCTGTGGACCTGGATGTAAGCCGTGTCTCTAAGGATTAGGTGTCAGGGGTAGATGATTCCCTGGCCAATTCCCGAAGGCAGCTCAGTGAGGGAAGCCACAGATTGCATGAGGAGAATGTGGGCTTCCCAAAGGCCCCTGCCCCAAGGGCCGAGATGGACTCATTTCTCTGTGTAGCCTGATGCACAGCCCAGGGTGAGAGAGCTGGCCCACTGCTGTGTCAGGGCCCCTGCGGCCTGCTCCTTCCAGGTTCCCCTGGCTGTGTTCTCTGCAGGACAGGGGCCCCCGCCCTGTCAGCTGGGTCTTCTGGCAGCTCAGGCCTTCCCCAACACCCCTGCTGCTGGACAGTTATTTGCTTGGCAGAATCTGTTTGTCTTTGGGGCTGTAACCTGTCAAGAAGTCACCAGGCCTGGGAGAAGGAGCAGGTTCGGTGGTAGCTCCTGGCCCAAGCCATTCCCACGGGGCTGGGTGACAGGGAGGGGGCTCTAAGCTGAGCTTCCGTCTGGGAGGCGGGGGCGGGGGCGGCAGTGGCAGTGGTCCCGGCCCAGCCCTCCTGGCAAAGCAAACAGGTCCTCACAGGCCACCTCCCTGCCCAGCTCAGGTTGTCCCTGGGTGCCTCCCACCCTGTTCTCAAGAAGGCCCCTCCTTTAACTGCATGCTGTGACCCGGCCACTTCCCCAGACTCGATACCACCTGGTGTCCAGCCCTGTCTGGCAGCCAAGCCAAGAGGACAGGCACCGAAGGTGCTCGTGGCAGCCCTCCGTTTCACAGTGGGGATGGGGAGCAGGCAGGACTGTTTGAGATGGGGAGAACGTGAGTTTGGGGGTCAGGGCGTCCAGAGAACAGATTCTGACAGGCTGGCGTGATTGACGGAGGGGTTTCAGGTGGCTCCTCCGAAATAATGGAGGCAGACTGGGTTAGAAGCCATGGCTTTTCTTAACTCCACTTGGAGCTCTTAGTACGGAGACGCTGTGATCTGGGTAAGTGCTGCTCCAACTTGATGTCGTCTGCCGTTAGACGGAATTTAGTCTCAGGACTGTGAGCTCATCAGAGGAGTGTCAGGGGCTTCGACCTCACACACACACACACACACACACACACACCCCAAATGCCTGCTGGTTGCCCCAGCTTCAAGAAGACCCTCCTCAGACTGAGTGTCGATGGCTGCAGCTGACCTCTCCTGGCCTTCCGGAGACCCGTGCCCAGTCCTCTCCCTCCAGGGCATCGCTACAGATGGTGTGGAGCAGACGGGGCTAGGTGCTGGCCAGGCCGGGAGCGGCCCCCACCCAGGAGGCAGGTGCAAGGGCATGGAGGGGCAAGGCCAGGGCCAGCACAGTGTAGCTTAGTTCCTGGGGCCCTGTCCTCCCAAGGACAGGCTAGGCCTGGAGCCAAGTTCTAGGAATTCCTCCTCCTGGCTGGGGGAGGAGAGTAGCTAAGAGAAGCGGGCTGTGTCTGAGTGGGGGCCATGCTTGCCTATACCAAGCCCCCATCCCGGGTCAGCACCCAAGACACCCAACGTCCTGGAAGGCTGGGCTGTCACTGCTCCGAGCCTCTGAGAAGCAATGCGCGCGCACAGTCACGTGGCAGTGAGACGGGGCCAGGAAGGGATTGTGGCTGCACTGAGGAATGCCTTCTCAGTATGGCTGTGCTGAGCCATTCTGGGTGGGAGGGAGAATGTGTGGACAGCCACAGTGAGGGTGCGGGGGGCTGGGAGTGCGGCCACCTCAGAGCTGGTGCAGGGTGGGCCCAAGGCCAGCAGAGGGCACCATGTGGCCCACCTCTGGGAAGGGGGGACGCTGGCCTGGCCAGGCCTCCCCTCAAGTATGTTTCCCAAACCCCACCTTCCAGGCCGCGCTGCCTCTGCACTCCACTCCACGGAGGCAAGCGTGGGCTCCAGTGGAGGCTCTGCTGCTTGCCTCAGCCTCAGTGTCCTCATCTGAATTCAATAGTTCCTTTCTCCAGAGGCACGAGAAGTAAAACATCACAAAAGTGGAGCGTGTACACCTGGCACCGGGGCAGTGTCCAGTATGCGGTGACCTGCCACACCGGCAGGTCTGGGCTCCTGAGGAGAGGGGACTGGGACACTGGGCATTTGAGGGGCAGAGTCCAAAAAATCCACAGCCTGCGTAGGAGTCTCCCTGGACCACAGTCTTTTATTTCCGGCAAATTCTTGCCTGTGGGTCTTCCTTGGTCTGGGGCGGGAGGTGAGATGCAGGGAAGGAGCAGGCTGGAAGGTCTAGATCTAAGTCCCTGAGGAAGCTCGGGGAGGCTCTCTGTGCGCGGTTGTTGGGTGGAGAAAGAACACACGTGGCGGAGAGACTGGGAAATACTTTCTGTGCTGGACTGGCCTGGTTTCTGGAGGTGGACACTGCCCAGCTCAGTGCCCACACAGTGGCAGGCTCCTGGAGAGGTGGGCAGGGTGGCCAGGTGTGCCCGAGGTTAAGAGTGACAGTCCAGAAACCTGTGCCTGGCAACTGGTTCAGACACTCCGAAGGCTGACACTGGCTGACATGTTCCCCTCCACAAAGGCAGCAGGGCCGGGCGTGAGGCCCGGCCACAGGTAGGCACCATCCTTGTGGCACGGGCTGGTGTCAGATGGCACCCGGATCCTCTGAGCACCTCCAGCTCTAGCTTTCATACTGATGCCTCCCCTTACTCTCCCACGCTCGGCTTCCTGAGCACTCTTCAACCAGGAGCCATGGGGGTGAGGGCTTGGGGTTGGGGTGCCCACGGAGAGCTGGTAGATTGGGGGCAGTTGTTACCAAGATGGATCAGGGCACAGTTTATGTATATGTTGAGGCCCTGCTGTCCCCGGGGATGATGAAGACACATGTCCCTGACGGGGAGACAGAACCTCGGGGCGGTGAAAAGTGGGACCTGGTGGGGAACTGGGCAGCTCAGGGTCCTATGAGTGGGGACAGTAACCACTCTGGGCACCCCAAACCTGAGCCCAGGAAGGGCCTAGAGCCCAGGCAGAGAGGGCCCGAGTCCCTTAGTCCCCCCGCCAGTGTGGCCACTCCCAGCCCAGGCTCTGCAGGCACCTGAGCCAGCAAGGAGGGCCAAGGTCCCCAGGGAAGAGAATCAGTGCTTGGGAAACAGGAACAGACTCCAGCTGGCTTGGATCCCCAAGCCCAGCAGCAGGCGGGGGTCCGGTGGAGTCCAATCCTATGGCGGTGGTTGGGCCTGAGGGGAGGCAGCCTTGGCTCTTAGGTCTCGTTTGCATGGAGGGAAGAGGAATTTGCATCTTTGAGAAGTTACAGCTGTGGGAAGAAGGGACAGGGCCCTGGGGGTGGTTAGCCATGTCTTCAGTCTTCTGCCTCCCCTGGGTGGGGTGGGGTGGGGTGGGTGGGGGCTGGGGAGCAGGCCTATGCAGCCAGCCCTGACCTTACCTGGTGCGAGGAGCCCCGCTGAGTCCCTATGCTATTGGTCAGCATTCAGGCTCTGTCCGTGTGGAGCACGCAGAGGGGCCGACCCCTCACACCTGCACATGTGCACATTCACAAGCATGTGCTCAACATACGTGTGCGGTTCCATGCACCCCTCACACTGGATCATGTTCACACAACACATCTGCATCCACGGGCTGACACGGCTGCCCACTCATCACCTTAGTTCATCCACAGACACACCACACCTGAGGGTCACGTAATCTCACACTGGCACGTGCCCACACATGCACACATTCATATTTAATAGTTGATATTTTTTACCAGCTTTTCAAGTCGGGTATATTTGAAATTCCTCCTAGTCCCACCTCACACCTTCAGAAGGAAGTTGTGGGATTCCGTGAGCTCTGCCTTGGGGGCGGGCGGCAGGGACTCTGGTCCCTGCCCTCCCCCCCTCGCACTCCGACTGGAAACGTCAGTCTTCCCCTTTAGGCCCACGGTTATCAGCACTTGTGAAGCCACAGAGGGAGAGCCACGCCGTCAGCAAGGAGCGAGGCTGGCCCTCCGGGAACGCAGTTGAATGAGAATGTTCCCGTCCGCACGGAGGGAGAGCAGCAGTGCTGGACCCTGAACTAGGCTCAGGGACGAGGAGTGAGGACTAATGAGTGAGGACTAGTGACTGAACCCTGCATTCTGGGCCACTTTTCTTCAGTAAAATGTTCTGAAAGGATTTGGTCAGCAACAAAAAACACGCAATGTGTTTCTTACTGATCTATGCATTACATTCAGTAAAACCCCCACACTTAGGGGTTCGGCTTGATACACCCTGTATAATCACCCAGGTCAAGATCTGGAACCGATTTTCAACCACGGTGCTGGAAGTTTTTAAAACACGCAATACCTGACTAGCCAGCGGCACTGACCTCTTTTCCTATTTAGCCAGGGGCACTGACGGCAGCCAACACATTAGTCTGGTGTGAAAAGTCAAAGTTACACCTATGTTTTGGTCAGCTTGACAAATATATTTTCTGGGGTGCCGCAGAATGTCAGTAGTGTATGTGTGCCATGACATGAAAAAGGTTGCAAGTCGACTAGAACATGCCCCGTGCCTCAGCAGCTCCCGGTGTGCCTTCCTGATTCCCAGCTCACGCAGAGGAGCCAATGTTCTGTTATTCCCATTGAAGAGGTGGAAAAACTGAGGCTCATGTTGACAGTCACATACTAACTGACCAGCCTGGGAGCTCCGTGACTCCAGACGGCCACTGTGCACAAAGAAATACCCACTAATGTGGTTGCAAAAGGGCTGGAAGGGCCTGAGAGGAACACAGCAGAGGCCACCTAACAATCTGCTTCTAAAAGGGTGTCTGGCCTGGGGCTGCAGCTGCTTCCGGGGGCGTGCTGTGTCCATGGCGTGGGTCGCTTTTGAGGACACTTCTCACTGGAAGAAGCCATTCAAGCATTTTCATCGTGCCCTCCATCTTCGGAAACCCTGCTGATGAAGCTTGGCATTCACCCATTCACTCATCGTTTATTTGGTTTGAAATACATATTGAACACTTCCTCGTACCTGCCGTGCTCCCCGCCCTGTCCTAAGTGCTGAGGATACCACAGAAGCGGACAGGAACACTCCGGTGTCATGGAGCTGGAGTACGGTGAGATCCGTGGTTTACGGGTGGTCAGAGGGATGCGGGGAAACAGGAGGGGACAGGGAAGTGGGACTTTAAATAGGAGGTCGGGAGGTCCCACTGAAAAGGTAACATTGGGGCGGGATGCGGAGCCGCTGAGAGTGTCCTTGTGGGTATCTGGGAGAGCATCCCAGGCAAGGAGAGCGGACAAAGCAAAGACAGACAAATAGGTGCCCGTCCTGTTTAGATGCCGAATGTGGGTGTGTGAAATGCAGGTTGTGCTGTGTGACTCGGGTGGAGCCCCTGCCCCTCTCCAGGCTGTCTTCACTCACACAAAGTGACACTTAGAGGAGCTGCCCTGCCCACCAAGGCGCTCTGCGTCCTGCCTTGAGCAGCAGAGGAACTTCGAGGTCACCCCATGTCTGGGGGCAGGGCCAGGCAGAGTTCCGTAGCGATGCCTTGGGCCTGGCCACGCTCGCTCCAGGGCTGTCCACGGCCCCAATCAGGGCCCTGATGCCTTAGATGCAGCGGCCAGGGGTGGTGGTAGGAGAAACCCTGGCATAGTTCCCGGAAACCTGAGCATTGTCAAGTATTGGGAGGACGGGTGGCTTTACCAGAGATGGTACGCCACATGTTTCCCTCAAGCTTATTGCTGGGGACGGGATGAGAGCGGAGTCCAGGTCCCCTCAGACTCCACCCTCCCGGAGCACTCCTAGGCCTCGAAGCTGACCTCTTCCCAGGGCTGGCTCCTGTTCCCTTCCCTTCATCCCCTTTGCTTCTCAGACCTCAAGGCAGATGGCTACCATCTACACAAAGAAGGAGCTGGCAAAGGAGAGATTGGCAGACACTGGAGTTGCTTAGAAATGGCATTCAGCTGCAAATGACATAGTCCTGAGAGACGGTGGCTTAAACAAGGCAGGGACTTATTTTCTGTCATTAAATGTAAAGTCTGGAAAAAATAAAATAAGTGTAAAGTCTGAAGATATTACCCTCTGGCTTCCATCCCTGAGGCCTCCTCACGGTCACAACACAGTCACCACAGCTCCAGCCGCCGCATCGCAGTGCCAGGTAGATGGGAGGAGAGAATGAATTGGTCCCCCTTTTAGGGAACTGTCCTGTGATCCCTACCCAACAGCTTCCTTATGTGAAGGAATGCTGGCATCATTTCATCCAGGAAAATGGTAATTCCATTGGTAAGAAATAAGGAGAGAATGGGGATTGAGGAGCCAGCTGGCAATCTCTCCCGCATACTAGCGCATGCCTGCACTCTCCCATCTCTGTTTCTTAAAACCATGCTGCTCCTCCCACCCTCATGCCACCCACCTGTTCTCTGGTAAGGAGCCACAGCACGTTTTCTGAATCTCTTGGGGCTGCCAGTAGCAGACACTCCCAGGGTTGCTCAAGCGAAAAGGGGGAGGGTGGGTTTAATGGAAGACCACAATACCAGCCGGTGGGTCCATCAGAGGAGCGGGCAGGGCCTCCCACTGCCCTGCTCGGAGGGATGGGGCTGGAGACACAGCCAGGTCCAGACCAGCCTCCAGGGAGCTGACACCCATCACACCGACCAAACCCTACACCCTGTCAGGCTCTCAGAACCAGGAAGATAAGCCGGTCGTTGGAGATAAACCCGGTGTCAGCACCAGGCATGCAGAGGCACTGGTGACTATTGGACGAAACCCTCAGGAAAGTGGCCCAGAATCCAGCGGCTGTAGACTGTGAGGGGCAGGTGATGGGACAGCCCAGACGGAAGGCCCCGGGACAGGTGTCAGGCGCTGGGGTCTTCAGCACAGAGCTGGCCCAAGCCTGGAGAAGGGACAGAGGGAATCGGGGGTGTGGGTGGGGGTGCCAGTGCTGAGGCTGTTCAGAGGAGCCGCTGGGTCCAGACAGACACCCAGCAAGTGCAGAAGGTCCAAGCCTGTCCCCGTTGGTCCCCTGAGGAGTCCTCCCTGTGGGTTGTGTCCCAGGTTGCAGGTGAACGGTGGGCAAAGGTGTCCTAACAAAGGAGGCAGACCTCCTGGCAGCTCACCGGGTTGGGAGAGCCAGTCCTATCCCCAAACCGGCCAT
Organism: Pipistrellus hanaki; assembly: GCF_964339955.1. Classification (NCBI taxonomy): domain Eukaryota; kingdom Metazoa; phylum Chordata; class Mammalia; order Chiroptera; family Vespertilionidae; genus Pipistrellus; species Pipistrellus hanaki. The sequence goes on along the minus strand of NC_140509.1, from coordinate 5,613,457 downwards.
GCTAGGAAAGCAGCTTTCACCCCCACGAGCAGAGTCGCTAGGCCCTGAGCACCCCTGTCCATGGAGAAAGCTGCCTCAGGGGCGGGGGAAGGAAGGAGGCCAGCTGGCTCCCCAAGTGTCCCTTTCTCAAGTCTGCTCCCCAGACCTGTCTCTCCTTATCTCTGTGGCCTTGGGAAGCTCACTGATACTGGATAAGATGTCAGTGCTGCTGTTATCTATACTAATAAAAGGGTAAAATGCTAATTAGACCGGGAGACCTTCCAGACGTCCTTCCGGACAAAGCTATGGTGGTGGGGCCAAGGCAGAGGTTGTTAGGGGTGATTAGGCCGGCAGGGGATGTCAGTTGGGGGTGAGCAGGCCTGCAGGAGGGCAGTTGGGGGCAATGAGGCTGGCAGGGGGCAGTTGGGGGCAAATTGGCTGATGGGGGGTGGCAGTTAAGGGTGAGCAAGCTGGTGGGGGGGAGGCAGTTGAGGGCGAGCAGGTTGGTAGGGAGGGGCAGTTGGGGGCAAGCAGGCCGGCGGAGGGTCAGTTGAGGGGAGCAGGCCGATGGAGGCAGTATGCCTGTCCCCGGCCACTATCCCTCCGGGAGCTGGAACAAGTGTATCTCCTCTCTGACCTGCGGGCTTCTCAGGTGTCAGGGTGTGGGAGGCTCCAGGGAGCCCTGGATGAGACAATGCATCCCAGCTGTCCTCTCCCACCTGCCCTCCCCTACTTGCCCTCCCCCGCTGGCCTGCTTGCCCCCAACTGCCCCTCCCTGCCAACCTGCTTGCCCCCAACTACCTCCCCTCCACCGGCTTGCTCGCCCTTAACTGCCACCCCCCATCAGCCAATTCGCCCCCAACTGTCCCTCCTGCCAGCCTCCTCACTCCCAATTGTCCCCCTGCCAGCCTGATTGCCCCCAAATCCCTACAGAGATTGTACCTAAATAGGTAGTCAGACATCCCTTGAGGGGTCCCATATTGGAGAGGGTGCAGGCCAGGCTGAAGAACACCCCCCACCCCCGCACAAATTTTGTGCACTGAGCCTCTAGTATGTATATAAAAGCCTAAGTGGCCATTATAATCAGAGGACCCGGTGACTGGCCAGTAGCTGTGATGCACACTGACCACCAGGGGGTAGATGCTCAACACTGGAGCTGCCCCCTGGTTCCTCTCCCTGGCTGGCCAGGTCAGGTCGAGGGACCCCACTCTACTCTAGTGCACAGGGCCTCTAGTTTGTAATAATGCCCTATGTGTGTATGTGATGCATTTTCTTTAAACTTTTTATTATTTTTTAGGCAGAGGGTGGGAGACATCAACTTGTTGTTTTATTTATGCATTCATTGGTTGAGTCCTGTTTGTGGGGACCGAACCCACAACCTTGGGGTATCGGGACCATGCTTCAACCAACTGAGCTACCGCCAGGACTGGGACGCATTGTCTCACCCAGGGCTCCCTGGAGCCCCCACCCTGGCACCTGAGAGGCCCGCAGGTCAGAGAGGAGGTACACTTGCTCCAGCGCCCGAGGGACAGTGGCCGGGGAGGGCCATACTGGCTCCGGGTCACAGGTCTTGGGTGCCAGGCGAGGACTGTGCCCAGGGGCAGCAGTGAGCCCTGTGGGGTTGTCAGCTTGAGCCCCTGGTAACAATGGGCCTCTAGCTGGGTCTGCTGTCCTCTCTCCCAGCTTTCCCTGGGAGCTCTCTGGAGGGGGGGGGGGGGGGAGTAGGTGCGGGTGTTCTCTGGAAAACAATACAATAATTAGGAAGCAATAATACAAGAATAAACTGCTCCACACTCACAGTGTAACCGTGCCTTTCCCCACCCCGAATGTCAGCCTCATTTTACAGGATGGGAAGCTGAGCCCTGCAGAGGCGGCGGCCCTTGCCCAAGCTCCGGCTGCCCGCGCAGGCCCTGCAGGTCGAGGCCTGCTCCTGGTGCTCAGCGCCCACGTGGCAGTGCGGAGAGGCCGGTAGGAAAATGTCACTCATACCAGTGTGACCGCGGGCAGTTTACTGACCTGCTGGGCCTCAGTGTCCCCACCCGTGACATGGGGCTAGTTCCCGATTCACAGGGTGTTGGTCAGACTGCTCATGCCCATGCCCACCTGAGCCCCCGCCTCCTCTAGGGGCCAGGCAACAGCTGGGGGGCAGCTCCCCGCTGTGACCTGGCGCCCCGTCCCTGCCCTGGCCCTGCGTCAGCTCGGCCCGCCCTTGCACATCTTCCAGATGGCACCATAAAGCCATCTCCGAAGCTGGGCCACCCGCCCGGGAACAAACAGCCCCTCCCAGGAGGCCACACCCCACCGGAGCCCTCCCCACGCTCCCCTGCGGGCAGGCTGCCTGGTCTCCGGGCCAGGTGTGAGGGCAGCACAGACCAGGCTGTGGTCTGTCCTTTCTGAGAAGGGGAGGGGAGCCGAGGGAAGGTGCTCCGGAGGCCCCGGTGGAGGGCAGCCAGCTGGCCTCTCTCCTCTGGGGGGCGGGTGGCAGGGTGGGCAGGAAAGGAAGCTGGAGAGCTGAGGCCCCAGGCACACAGCAGGGCCCACCTCCCCTTCTCCTGCCTCCTCGGAACTCACCCCTTCAGCCCCATACCTCCCACCCCTCTCCTCAGCGGGCCCTGCCGAATGGAACGCGGGCCTCAGTGTTCCCCTCTGTGCAATGGGAGTGGCAGGGCTGGTGTGAGGATGAGTAAAGATCCTGTGAGACAGGCTCCTTTCCCAGGAGACCTGTGCCTCCAGCCGGACCCACCCCTTTCAACACTCGCTCGCCAGGCTTTCTTCTCGGAGGCCCTGAGCTCCCGGGCACGGACAGTCTGTCCCAGGCAGTTCCATGCTCAGGCACAGCGTGCCTGCCCCAATTGTTTCCCTTTGTTTCACGTGTTGGGAGGGAGCAGAGGGCAGTAGTTCTCGGGCCAAGCTGCCAGGGTTCAGGTCCTCGCTCTGCACTTGCCAGTTGTGCTACTGGGGGGCAGGGATCTCTGCCTCAGTTTCCTCATCTGTGAAATGGGGTTGTTCACAGCGGTGTCCTCTTCATAGTGTGGACGTGCAGCTCAAACTGTCCATGTGCATGAAGCGCCGAGAACCACGAGGTCTGTGCGTGGTCTCGTTGTTACTCCTCTACTCCTGGGAGGAAGGGGCCCCCAGAGCGCAGGCTTGTGCCCCAAGGGCGCCCTGAGAAGCAGGGCACAAAGCAGAGGGACCAGGGTACATGCCGCCAGCCTCTGTAGGAAGAGGCTGAACCACGGGCGGGCGTGGCAGCAGCCCAGGCCCCCAGCCCAGGGCCGTGACACCTGCCCTGAAATCCCCCTCCCTGTCTGCGGGCTGGCGGACAAGCTGCTGTGGTCGGAGGCAGAGTCAGGCTGGAGGCGGGGACTGAGACCCTAGTGCAGTACTGACCCGCCCCCGGGAGGGCTGCGGACAGAGGGAGCCCGGCCTCAGCTGCCCTGCGGCCCCCCTCCTGCCTGGAGCACTCTGGGAGGCCTGGGTAGGCAGGCCTGGCTCCAGTCCGCTCCGCTGCTGCCCAGCTGTGCACAGCTCACCTCGCCCCTGCCCTGCCTCAGTTTATCTCTGAAATGGGGATAAGAACAGAACCCCACCCAAGGGTTGTTGTGAGGACCCAGAGGTGAACCAAGGCCCCATGCACCCCACCCCGCCCCTGTGTGTGCTCCCCTGTGAGAAACGCCGAGGCCAGCGCCCCTCAGGAAGCACAGCCTGTGTTCTCTCCCCTCTGCCCACCTGTCCAAGCCTAGGGGACCCCCCACACCTGGCTCCTGCTGCCTCTGCCTCTCAGAACCCCCAGAGTCCTCCCCGCCCCACCTGCCCACACAGTGAGGCCGCATGAAGTGGTGGCTGTGGAGTGAGGGAGCCTCCGCATGAGCCTGCAAGATGAGACCGTGACACCTGAGACGCTGGGCAGGCCTGCTTCCTGCAGCTGCTGCCAACTGCGCTGCAGACTGGGCTCGGGGATCCTGGCTTCCCCGATGTGACGCAGGAATGGCGTCAGGTGGCAGAGGGGGCAAGGGTCACCGCAGGGGGTGGGGCAGATCCTGGGAGCCACCAGGCTGCTGAGTGAAGGCACACGGAACAAGAGGTATGCAAAGGTGGAAGGAGGGGCAGGACAGAATGATCTCCCTGGACAGACTGACGGCGACCCCGTGTCCTCCATGTGCAGGCAGGACAGTCACGAGCAGAGCTTTTTTACCAGCTGTGTGTCCCTGAGCAAGTCAGTAAACCTCTTTGGGCCTGTTTCCTCATCTATCAATGAATGCACCATAGGGTTATTATGAGAATTAAATGACATTCTGTAGAAATGTTGTTGTCCAAAAGACACTTGTTTACAGTGCTTATGACATAGGAAGGGTTAGATAAATGCAAATAGTGACATTATTATTATATTTATTAATACAAAGGCACAGAGACCAGGAGAGACTGAATGGAAGCCACACCGCAGGCAGAAGCCAAGGAGAGACCAAGACTCCTACTTGGTAAGCACACAAGAGGCAGCACAGCCTGGGACTGTGCTCCGGGCCCTGGAGCCAGGCTGCCTGCCTCACAGACCTCAGAGCAGCTCAGCCACTCACAGCTGTGTGACCTCAGGAGCTCCCTCAGCCTCCCTGTGCCTCCGTCTCTTCACGTGTGCAACAGAGATTACACTAGTGCCCCTGCCTCACGGGGCTGCTGGGGGACTCAGCAGTTCACGTGTGTAAAGCGCATGGAAAAGTGCCTCGAACCACAGAAAGCACGCCAGGAGCTCAGTTATATGGAGCTCCCCTCTCCGGCCTGCCCCTCCCTGTGCGATGGATAATGAGACGAGTTCAGCTGTCAGCCCCGCTAGCTCTGAGACCCGTAGCTCTGGGGAGTGGAGGTCCGTGGGGTTCACACACACCCTCTCCCACTTTCATAATCTGCACCCCGAGGAGGGACCACTCCCAGCTGCTGTTCCTCCCCTCCCCCACCCCCCGTTTCCCCTCCTCCAGAATGGCAGCCAAAGGAAGGGGCAGCCCTGGGGTGCAGGAGGGACAGAAGAAGGGCTGGAGGGAGGGGGAGAGGAGGGCTGCCCGTGGTGGCCCAGGATGGGTAGCTGGGCCAGGCTGCCCACACCTCCCATTGGGGAGGGACCCTCAGAGGCAGGCCTGGCCCCTCCATCGGGAGCGAGGACCCTCAGAGAAGCCCCTCGGACTTGGCTGAGCTGGGGGGCGCTGCCGGAGGTGAAGACAACAGAGGAGGTGGTGGCAGCGGCCTCGGCTGGCCCTCAGGCGGCCCCTGTCCTCTCAGGCGGCCGGGTCTGGGCACAGCAGGCCATGTCTCAGCCCCTCCTGGGTCACAAGCCAGCAGGTGGGACTGTGTCCTCACCCCAGGGCCGGAGCAGACGGTCTGGGTGCCCGCCTCTCCTGCAGCCGCCCAGGTGGCAGGCCTTCAGTCGCTTCGGGGAGGGGGTGCCGCAGGGCAGGGTGGGAGCGGCCTTCCCCAGATCAGTCACCCCTCCCGGCCACACGCCTGTGGCCATTGTTGTCCCAGACAATGACATCTTTCCTGGGAACTGGCAGCAGGGAGCCCAGCCTGGCACCTCTGACCTCCCGGGGGCATTCCCAGGCTGCCTCAGCCCAGCCCCGCCCTCCTCCCAGCTGGTACCCTCAACCCCAACAAATCCCATCCAACCGCCCACCCCTCCGCTGGTTCCTTGGTCCGTGCACCTGCCCATCCTCGATTCCATGCACAGCTATTTGCTGGGCGCTGCACTGGAGCCCAAGGAGACCTGGCCAGCCAGCGGCCTGGTCCCCGAGGGCTCCCGCCCAGGGCCGGCACCCGGAGCTGCTGTGACGGGCGCTGGGCCTGAGAACGGGGTGCAGTCCCGAAGATGAAGCAGGAGGGCGTGTGGAAAGCCTGCGGGCACGGAGCTCGCTGGTGCTCAGGGAGTGCGGGAGGGGGGGGGAGGGTTGGGGGGGGAGGGAATGTCGGGAGGGGCGCCTCCCAGCAGCTCCCGGGCTGAGCCGCTGGAGCTGGAGCAGAATGGGCCGCAGATGGGAGGACCCAGCGTGCAGGTGTCTGCTGGGAGCCGGAGGGGGCGCTGGCCGTCCTGCCCACACATACCCACCTTTCAAGACAGGGGCTCTTAATCGGGGCTTCAGTGGGGGTTCAGGGTCTGTGAGCCCTGGCATCGTGTGTGGGGTGTGCACTGAGGCAGGGGCCCATAGGGTTTGGCAGATTCTCAAGAGCAACCCCTCCCCACGCAGGGCAAGACCCACGAGTGTGGGAAAGAGGTCGCTCCCCTCCACATTGCATTGACGCTGCCGAGGACGTGCAGGGCCTCCCCATCGCAGCCTCACGCCCACGGACCCGAGCTGCGGACCCGAGCCCTCGCCAGCTCCCCCTCCTCGGACCCTGAGCCCTGGCTAACTCCCCCTCCGTGGACCCTGAGCCCTCGCCAGCTCCCCCTCCTCGGACCCCGAGCCCTGGCTAGCTCCCCCTCCGTGGACCCTGAGCCCTCGCCAGCTCCCCCTCCTCGGACCCCGAGCCCTGGCTAGCTCCCCCCCCGTGGACCCTGAGCCCTCGCTAGCACGTGGGGAGAATGGGATTTGAACTCCAGACCCAGGGCTCCTCCCTAGCACCTCAGGGACCTGACGGACACACCCTCATAGTCCCACCCCAAGGGGCTGCCACCCAGCAGCCACCAGCAGAAGCGCCCTCAGCACCCCTTTCTCACCTGTCTCCTCAGAGCTCCTCTGACCAGAGTTGGGCCCAGGATCTGCCCATCCCACCCCAGGACTCCACCCCCCCAGCTGCCTCCTCCCTGGCAGGCCGCTCACTGCAGGGCCCTGGCTGGGGCAGCAGGAATAGGGGGAGGGTCCTGGCTGGGCTCTCCTTCCTGCTCCATCTGCTCTGCTGCCATGGTGCTGTGTGACCTTGGGCACCTCACTGCCCTCTCTGAGCCTCAGGAAGCTTGTGGACTGGTCCATCTCCAGCCTCCTCTTGGCTCTCCCTTCTGTGTCCGTGACCCTGACCCCACAGAGGGAGAGCCATGGGTCCTTCAGGCCTTGATTCCAGTGTCTCCTTGGAGCAGGCTCCTGGGACCCTCACTCTCACTTTCCACCCACATCCCTCTGCGTGCTGCCCGTGGCTGCGGTTGTCAGCTCTGACACGCTCTGCCTGCCGTTGTGGCTGTTTATCGGGCTCTGCGCTCCACGGGGGGTCGAGGTCGGTCTGTGCTGCTCACGCTGTGCCCGGGCCTGGCCTGTAGTAGCTGCTCCATAAACATTTGCTGAAGGTGTGACTGTGAGGTCAGCGTGGAACAGGCCTGGGTTCTGAGCGAAGGGGTTGGAGGCTGCTCTGAGGAGGTAAGCGGCGGAGAGTCTGCAGGAAGGGATTGGGAGCAGGGGGGAAGGGGGGGGGTGGCCGCAGGCTCAATGCAGGGTGTGGGGTGAGGGCAGGGGAGGGGGAGCACCTGGGCAGGCCGGCCACGGGTGTGTGTGAGAGGAGGGGCGCCCTCAGTGTCCCAGAGCCGCACGCCCCCGTGGCCGCCTCTGGGCAGAGGCCGGGCCGGAAGGCCACCCTGCACAGCTGGACACAAAGGCACAGCGGCTCCCCGGCTCTCCCCCTGATAAGGCGGGCAGGTCTCAAAGGGGCTGATGGGGAAGAGGTGGGCCGGCTGCTGATAGCGGGCGGCCCTGCCAGCGGCTCCCCTGCCCGGGCCAGGCCCAGCCCCCGCGGCAGAACAGGTTCCAATTGTGCTCTTATCGGGCCTGCGGCTTGGAAGGCCCTGCCGGCTCCGTGGCCGGGAGCTGGGGGCAGTGACGCAGCCTCCCCTCCGCCCCCCACGGCAGCCAGGCAGGGGCACCTGGCGCTCAGGAGCCTCACCCCTGCAGGAGGGGGCCTGCCAGGCTGGAGCAGGGCTTGGCCTCGGGTCCAGCTCCGAGCCAGGAGCCAGGCCGGGCTAACGGAAAGGCAGACTGCCCCTGCCGAAGGCCGCCTCAGTGTCCGACTGAGTTCATCGGGGACACGAAGCACAGGGCGCTGCCGAAAGGGCTGTGGGCAGCAGGTGAGCTCCTCTCTGAGGTCATCGGCGTGGCGCGTGGCATGTGGCACCCGGAGAGTGCTGCTGAGGAGGTGCTGGGCAGGAGGCCCCGCAGTCCGCCGCCCCCCATCCTCCTCCCCTCCCCGCTCTGCTCCAGCTCACCCAACTCCTCAGCCTCTGGGTCCTGACACCAGGCCCCGCAGCCTCAGGGCCTTTGCTCAGGCTCCACGCTACCCGGGTGCTCACAGCCAAACGCAGGGCTCACGCCTCCGCCTTCATGCTTCTGCTCAGATCCCTCCTTCTCCCGGCGGTGCTGCTCCCCACGGCCACCCGCACCCCTGGACGTAAATCAGCGAGGCTCACAGCCGTATCCGTCACCCAGGCCCAGCTCTCCACAGGCCGCAGCGCAGATCTGCAGGGATCGGACTCCCCAGGCAGAGGCCAGGCAGGGGTGCCACCCGGCTCCACCGTCGTAGGCCTGGGCGGGGCAGAGAGGGTGCTGTGGGTGCTGTCTGCCCTCAGGACCAGCCCCGGGCCCGGGCGTGGAGCCCAATGCTGCCTGGCTCGGTGCACAGGGAACCGGGGGGGGGGGGGGGGGGGGGGTGAGGCGTCTGGGTGAGGCCTCCTCCGATGGCATCCCAGGTTGAGTCAGCGATGAGGGTTGATGGATGAGGCTCCTGGCATGGGGTGGGGGTACAGTTGGGCCTCGGACAAAGGAAAAGCTAGCCCATCTGCTCAGCCACCGTCTGAATTGAGTTTCTTCTACTTTGGAGCAAGACTCAACCCCTCTGACCCCTCTGCAGAGCCGTCTCCCCGGAGCCGACTCCCCTCAGTCACCTCCCGTGGCCCCAGCCCTCACAGACCTCCATGCCCCATTCTGAGCTCTACTTCCCGCGTTTCTCTTCTTCCCAGGACTCTAAGTTGAGGACAGAGACCCTGGAGCAGCCAGCAGCATCAGACCCAACACAGCTGACCCACGCTTCCCTCCCGACCCGGCCCTCTGGCCACCAGCCCCGCGGAGTGGAGAGCGCTGGTGGGAGGCAGGGCCGGGCCAGGGCACAGCTCGGTGCTGCCTTCACTAGGGTGATGGCCGGCGAGTCTCAGGCCCCGGTGGGCCGCCCTTACCTCCTTCGTGAGATGGAAACTCTCACTCTGCTGACCTTGTGCGCCTTGCTGACCTCGCTTGCCTGCTACCTTGCACACACGGGTGGTGATGAGTGAATGACATTTGACAGAGGGCAGCCTGTCTTCTCCGTGAGTCCTGGCCTTTTTCCTGCCCCCTCTCCCGCCCTCTGAGGAGCCGCAGCGGGAGTGTGCAGGGACGAGCCTGGGACCCCCTCCGGGCACAGAGGGATGGCTGCCCGGCCCCAGGCTCCGGCTGTGCGAGGTGGGAGCCTCGGGGGAGGGGGAGGGCTCCCTGCTGAGAGGTGGGTGGTCACCCAGATGGGGCCGTGTGGCAGCGTGGGCAGGAAGCTTGGTTGGTGGGACCCAGAGACCATCCAGCCCTCGGGGTCCCTTGGGAGACCCTGAGGCCAGAGAGGCGAGGGCAGACCCCAGGGCACCCAGCAGGGCAGGGTCCAAATCCAGCCCAGCCCCGGCCGTGCGACGGAGCCGCCGGGGCTAAGCCCGCACGCCCAGCGCCGAGCGGCTGGCGGGCTTCTCAGCTCAGGCGAGGAGCAAGGCCCCGGGGACCCCCTGACGCGAGGCGGGCAGGCGGCAGGGCGGGATTCCGGGGGGTCCGCTGGAGCCCTCTGTTCGGGATGCCCAGCTGCAGCTGGACGGCGGGCACGGGAGCCAGGAGAGCCTGTGGGTGGGGGCTGTGTCCTCAGGGCCACCCAACGAGGCATTTCCATAAACTGGAGCGGCCCCCGGGCACCCGCGGGCCATGCCCCATGGCTGTGCTCCGGCCGGCATGCACTGATTGCGCACCTGCTCCGTGCCAGGCCTGCACCAGCGTGGGGGCGGGTGCCAGGCACACTCTGTCCTGAGTAGGTCACAGCCTGTTGGCCTCCGAGGGCACAGACGGCTCCCAGGTCCCTCCAAGGTAGGCATCGTGGGCTACTGGCTTCATGAACGCTAACGTCTGCGAAACGGGGACCCACAGGTAGGAGAGGCCCAGGGCCGTCCCAGCTCGTGGCCTGGCTCCCAGCCCTGGGCGTCCTCACCATCACCTCCTGCTCCTCCCAGGTGCCCACGCCACCGAGTGGCCGGCTCGTCCCGGTGCTCCGCCCGGGGCTGCCGCAGCAGGCCCCCGGGAAGGCAGCCCCGCTCACTCATAAGGCCCTGAACCTCCACAAGAGAGACATGTGATCTCAGTAAGTCGGGAGAAAGTCCCAGGATGGAGCCCCCAGGGCCAATGTGTGTGTGTGTGGGGGGGACGGGCAGCCGTTGCCACACAGCTGGGTGGGGCTGGTTGGGGAGAGCAGCGGGCACATTTCGCCGGTGGGCACTGGCCGGAGGAGGGGGACAGAGCCTCGGGAGCTGTGGGCGGAGGCAGGGTCTGGGGGACCCAGTGACCCTGCCAGGACCGGGGGCCTGACCCCGGGGCAGGACACAGTAACGGGGCCCCAGAGGCACGGTGATCGAGGGAGCTGGAGATTTGAGATTGAACCTGCTTGCCAGCTGTTGACCTTGGGCAGGTAGTTTTTCTTTCAGGGTTGGTCTGTTTTATCATCTGGATGGAAAATTAGACACTCCACCCGTCCTCCTTCACGCCCACCGCTCCCCACGGTCCAGCATGGCAGCCGGAGGCCCGGCCATCTTAGCTGCATTCCAGGCAGCAAGATGAAGGAAGGACAATGAAAAGGGGTCAAAGGACACATGCCAGTTTACTTTAAAGAGAGATTCCTAGCCGAAACCGGTTTGGCTCAGTGGATAGAGCGTCGGCCTGCGGACTGAAGGTCCCGGGTTCGATTCCGGTCAAGGGCATGTACATTGGTTGCGGGCACATCCCCGGTGGAGTGTGTGCAGGAGGCAGCTGATCGATGATTCCCTCTCATCGATGTTTCTAGCTCTCTGTCCCTCTCCTTTCCTCTCTGTGAAAAATCAATAAAATAATAAAATAAAAAAATAATAATTAAAAAAAATAAAAATAAAATAATAAATAAAGAGAGATTCCTAGAGCTCTAGCCATTCTGGCTCAGTGGATTAGAGCATCAGTCTGCAGACCGCAGAGTCCCAGGTTCGATTCTGGGCAAGGGCATGTACCTCAGTTGCAGGCTCCTCCCCAGCCAGGGCCCTGGTCAGAGCTCATGCAGGAGGCAACCAATGGCTGAGTCTCTCTCACATCAATGTTTCTGTCTTCCCCTCTCCCTTCCACTTTCTAAAAACCAATGGAAAAATATCCTCAGATGAGGATTAAAAAAAAAGAAGAAGAACCTAAAAAAGAAAATTCCTAGAAATCGACACATGACACTTTTACTTGATCACAGCCACATCCAGCCGCAGGGGAGTCTGGGATAGTCTTAACTGCCAGCTGAAATGGGGGGCCTGATACAGAGGGAAGATAAGAATGTACGTTAGGGGAAACCACCTCTGACAACTGGCCCATTCAACAAGCATGTGGTCCTTACCCATGTTGGAGTGTTTATGATACGACTGATGTCACAGCAACTCCTGAGCACTGACTGGTCCCAGCACAGAGTGCTCTCTGAGCACCGGGTCAGAGTGAGTGCTCACTGAGCCCCTGGCAGAGTGAGTGCTCTCTGAGCCCCTGGCAGAGTGAGTGCTCACTGAGCCCCTGGCAGAGTGAGTGCTCCCTGAGCGCCGGGTCAGAGTGAGTGCTCACTGAGCCCCTGGCAGAGTGAGTGCTCGCTGAGCGCGGGGTCAGAGTGAGTGCTCACTGAGCCCCTGGCAGAGTGAGTGCTCACTGAGCACCGGGTCAGAGTGAGTGCTCTCTGAGCCCCTGGCAGAGTGAGTGCTCACTGAGCGCGGGGTCAGAGTGAGTGCTCCCTGAGCGCAGGGTCAGAGTGAGTGCTCCCTGAGCGCCGGGTCAGAGTGAGTGCTCCCTTAGCCCCTGGCAGAGTGAGTGCTCCCTTAGCCCCTGGCAGAGTGAGTGCTCTCTGAGCCCCGGGTCAGAGTGAGTGCTCCCTTAGCCCCTGGCAGAGTGAGTGCTCCCTGAGCCCCTGGCAGAGTGAGTGCTCACTGAGCACCGGGTCAGAGTGAGTGCTCACTGAGCACTGGGTCAGAGTGAGTGCTCTCTGAGCACCGGGTCAGAGTGAGTGCTCGCTGAGTGCGGGGTCAGAGTGAGTGCTCGCTGAGTGCGGGGTCAGAGTGAGTGCTCGCTGAGTGCGGGGTCAGAGTGAGTGCTCTCTGAGCACCGGGTCAGAGTGAGTGCTCGCTGAGCGCGGGGTCAGAGTGAGTGCTCGCTGAGCACCGGGTCAGAGTGAGTGCTCTCTGAGCACCGGGTCAGAGTGAGTGCTCGCTGAGTGCGGGGTCAGAGTGAGTGCTCGCTGAGCCCCGGGTCAGAGTGAGTGCTCTCTGAGCCCCGGGTCAGAGTGAGTGCTCACTGAGCCCCGGGTCAGAGTGAGTGCTCTCTGAGCCCCGGGTCAGAGTGAGTGCTCTCTGAGCCCCGGGTCAGAGTGAGTGCTCGCTGAGCGCGGGGTCAGAGTGAGTGCTCGCTGAGCCCCGGGTCAGAGTGAGTGCTCGCTGAGCCCCGGGTCAGAGTGAGTGCTCACTGAGCACCGGGTCAGAGTGAGTGCTCCCTGAGCGCCGGGTCAGAGTGAGTGCTCCCTGAGCACCGGGTCAGAGTGAGTGCTCTCTGAGCCCCGGGTCAGAGTGAGTGCTCCCTTAGCCCCTGGTAGAGTGAGTGCTCACTGAGCCCCTGGTAGAGTGAGTGCTCTCTGAGCACCAGGTCAGAGTGAGTGCTCACTGAGCCCCGGGTCAGAGTGAGTGCTCACTGAGCCCCAGGTCAGAGTGAGTGCTCTCTGAGCCCCGGGTCAGAGTGAGTGCTCCCTTAGCCCCTGGTAGAGTGAGTGCTCCCTGAGCGCCGGGTCAGAGTGAGTGCTCTCTGAGCACCGGGTCAGAGTGAGTGCTCTCTGAGCCCCGGGTCAGAGTGAGTGCTCCCTTAGCCCCTGGTAGAGTGAGTGCTCTCTGAGCACCAGGTCAGAGTGAGTGCTCTCTGAGCACCAGGTCAGAGTGAGTGCTCACTGAGCCCCGGGTCAGAGTGAGTGCTCACTGAGCCCCGGGTCAGAGTGAGTGCTCTCTGAGCCCCGGGTCAGAGTGAGTGCTCACTGAGCCCCGGGTCATAGTGAGTGCTCTCTGAGCGCCAGGTCAGAGTGAGTGCTCTCTGAGCGCCGGGTCAGAGTGAGTGCTCACTGAGCCCCGGGTCAGAGTGAGTGCTCCCTGAGCGCCGGGTCAGAGTGAGTGCTCACTGAGCGCCGGGTCAGAGTGAGTGCTCACTGAGCGCCCGGTCAGAGTGAGTGCTCCCTGAGCGCCGGGTCAGAGTGAGTGCTCGCTGAGCCCCGGGTCAGAGTGAGTGCTCGCTGAGCCCCGGGTCAGAGTGAGTGCTCCCTGAGCGCCGGGTCAGAGTGAGTGCTCACTGAGCCCCGGGTCAGAGTGAGTGCTTTCTGAGGGCCGGGTCAGAGTTAGTGCTCCCTGAGCACGGGGTCAGAGTGCTGGCGAGCCCCTGGCAGAGTGAGTTTGGCGTAGCCGGGCTGCTGTGCGGGGCAGAGGAGGCCGCTGGGGCAAGCGGGGTCTGTCTTCCTCTGACCCGGGAGCCGGGCGGGCAGCGGCAGCCACTTTAGAATCTGTGTCACCTCCTGCACCCCATCCTGCCCAACCTCCTCCGGAGCGACTCTGCGCCGCCCTCACTGAGTGCCTCTCGGGGTGGGCAGTGAAGCCGCAGGTCGGGGAGTCACGGCGTTGGTTGGGGTGAGGGCTGGTTCTGAAGCCGTGGGATCTCCCTGCGGCCCTGGAATACTCACGAGTGGGCAGTCACACAAGTCCTCCTGAAACTGGAAAACAGCAACAAAACCCTCATCTGACAGACCGGGGGCGGCCGGTGCTCCGTGGCCTTCCACGTGTCCCGGAGGGAGAGGAGCCCCCCCTGCCCTCGGAGACATCCTCAGCCACCTGGCGGGACGAGGAGGAAGCTGGGAGCTCGATGGGTGGTCCTCCTGGGACCCCGGAGGGCCTGGGCGGTGGGTGCGTGGACGTGGGTGTGCACGCAGCCTCCCTCCTTGCCCCCACCCTTCAGGGGCTGTGGGCGAGCACGCTGCTGGGGCCGAGCTCCACACTGGGCTTGGGAAAGCTACCTTTCTGGCACCACTGTGTGCCGAGCCTGTGCCTGCAGGGTGGTTGGCCCATGAGCCTCGGATCCCTTCCCTCAGTGTTCTCTGAGGCTCCTTCCATCCCCGGCCTGGGGAGCTGACACTTTCTCCAGGAAGCCCTCCCTGATTTCCCTGCCTCAGGGCTCCCACAGCCTTCCCCCGAGGCACTGAATTTCCACTGCTGTTTGCTGGTCTGTCCCAACCTCGGCTGGTCCCTGTTTGTGCTTCCTCTGGATATGCACCCTGTGCCTCGCACTTGGTGTGAGTACAGTAGCTATGCATCAGCTAATGAACAAATGTGAGTGAGTGTGTGAATGAATGAATGAGTGAGTTCCCTGGCTGCCAGGGTATAGATCCCCCAGTGAGGAGAGGAAGACCTGCAAGGGTTAACCGGGAGCCCGCCTGTGGTCTGAGGTAAGCAGGGAGTGTATTTGTTCAGGTAAATAAGGAAGGATTACTTATAATGGGAAATCAGGCCCGGCCAACTCTTCATCCCAGGGCAGCCTGACTTCCTCCCAGCACATTCCTGCACTCAGCTGCGTCCACACTGCCCCGGAGACCCAGAGCCCGTGCCCAGAGCCCGAGGCCGCCCCCTATCCCTCTACCCCGTACCCCCTCCGGCTGCGTCTTACCACAGTGCCAGCAGGTGGCCTGGGGCGGGGAGCTGGGGGCTCACCACCCTGAGACCTCAGAGGGCTACCCTTGGAGGGTGGCCGGGCTGCCAGCGGCCCACCTGTCACCGCTGTCCCCAGCCTTGCCGGCCCCTGGTCCCGCTGGCTCCCCCGATGCCTGGCTGAGCCTCAGCCGCGGCCCCAGCTGCCCCCGCCTCCTCCTGGCCCCGGAGGCTGCTGCCGCAGCAGGCGACTCGGGCACCGGGCAGCTAACGGGTAAGTCCGGGGGGAGGTGCGGGGCGCCCTGCACGGCTTTCTCCTGCTGGCGGCCGGGAAGGGGGGACTGCGAGGACTGGGAGGTGCACTTCGCAAGCTGTCACTACCAGGGACCCTGCGACCTGGGTCCTTCACCCTCAGGAGCCCCTGCCTCTCCGCACGCTGCACGGTCTGCCTCCCTGGCCAACGACCCCAGAGCCTCGGTGAGCCCCTTGGCCTGGCCAGGCCCGGGTGCTCCATGTCTCAGCATGGAGCCCCCTCCGGGCTCAGCATGGAGTCCACCCGCTGGCCTGAGTGGCTGCTCTGTAGATGCAGACTCGGCTCTGGGACCCAGCCCCTCCGCTCGGCCGGTGGAACACGGCGGCCTTCCTGCTGCTGCCAGGCCACTGGCCGGAGGGGCTCTCCCGGGCCGCACACGGGGCGGGGGCTTGCTGGGGTCTGGAGGCGCAGGGCAGGGTCCAGGTTGGAGCAGCGGGGACGAGCCCAGAGCCCAGGGGCCCATCGGGGTGGTGGGCACGGGAACCAGCTGGTTGGGGAGCTGCAGAGCAAAGCAGCTGGCTGCCTGGGCCCCCTGAGGAGCAGAGGTCCTGGTTCCGGTCACACTAGCAGAGAAGCAGGGGTCCGTGAGGAGGCTCGTGTCTAAGACCCGCAGGTTCCTCTGTGGGAAGAGTGGGAAGTAGATGGTGGAGGTCACGGGTGGAAAGCTGATGGGTCTGGAGGTCTGAGGGCTCTCCTGAGGTTGGAAAAGATGTGTGCATGGGTGTGTATGTGTGTGTGCACCTGCACACATGTCCACATGTATATGTGCATGCACGCAGACACACGTGCAAACATGTGTCTCTGTGTACATGTATGTGCACACATGTGTGCTGGATGAGCCTGTGTTTTGCACACTTGTGTGCGTGCATGTTATGTGTGAGCATGTGCACATGTGTGTACGTGTATGCATGCCCATCTGTGCATGTTAGGGAGTGGACAGGCCCACCAAGCTAGCCCTGGACTTCTCACCGCACCCTGCCAGCTGGGCACACCCAGGCCATAAGCCTCAGCGCCTTTCCCTCCATGGAGGTCACGGCCTTTCCTTTCCTCCTAGGCCAGGGCTGGCACTTGGCCTCCTTCCCTGCCCCCACCTTCCCAGTAAACAGCGTCACAGCACCCCAATAAACAGCATCTCCCCGCACCAGCTGCTCGGCTGAGTAACAAAGCAAACAGCCCTGGCCGCCCGCTCTGAGGTGGCAGCAGGGATGGGCAGGAGATGACCCACTGACAGGTAGACCCAGACCATAGCCAAGGCCAGCGAGGACCGGGCTGCCTGCCCCCTGGCCACCTGGAGGAGGAGCGAGAGCCAGGGACTCCGCATTCACATTCTCGGGGGCCCAGGAGGTCGGGGTGTGGAGGAGGTGGTCACTCACAGCAAGGGGACCGGCCTCCCCTCTGAGAGCCCAGCAGTGAGCGGACAAGCAGCCCCTCTGCTCCAGGCCGGCGGGACCAGAGCTGAAAGCTGTCCCCACCAGACGTGCTCACCGTGTTACCAACCATGACACCCGGCAGCAGGTCCCATGGACCCGTGAGAGGATGAGCTGCTCTGTCAACCAGGCCTGAGGGCACAGGGGCACCCAGGAGGTGCTCAACTCTGCTCAGAAACTGTGCCCAGGCCGCAGGCAGGAGAACCTGGGAGAGCCCGCTGCTTTCCTCTGAGGCCGTGGCAGCGACGCAGTTGATAACCGAAGCCATTAGAGCACAGTTTGTGCTAAAGGGCCTGGTGCAGCTCGAGTGCAACCTGGGAGGCCAGTTCCGGCTGACCTGGGACAAAGACCCTCCAGGGAGGGCGAGAGGGAACGGGAGGCCACGGTGTGTGACTTTGGGCCAGTCATTCTCCTCCTGCACTTGCCTGTGTAATGAGGTTGACAGGTGGCTTCATCAGGGGGGCTTCCTGGAGGAGACAACCTGGAGCTGGGTTTTGAAGGGTGTGTAGGAGTTGGTAGAGCAGGCTGGCTGGCTGGATCTGCCAACTTTGGGAGACTTGTGTGCCTCCCAGCTTTGTGGCCCAGACTGAGGTCAGGGGAGGGGGGGGGGGGCGCTCTGGCCCCTCCTAGAGGTCAGGGAGGGGTGGCTGAAGCTAACAGCTATCCTAGACCGAGTTTGAGAGCAAGAGGGCCTCGGGGCAAGGCTCAGGCCTCCCTCACTACCATCCTCAACTCTCCCCCAGACTCCACCCTTCAGCCCTGCCCCTCTTTCCTCCCTCCGTCCCTCCCCCCGTCACCACCTGCTTCTTCCTTTATTCTCCTCATTCTGTACCCCCATTCCCTTTCCCTTCTCCCTCTCTCTTTTTCTAAAATTATTGTTTTTTGAGAGAGAGGCTAGGAGAGAGAACCATTAATGTGAGAGAGAAACATCCATCATTTGCCTCCCATCTACAACCCAACCAGGGATCAAACTGGGAACCTAGGCATGTGCCCCGACTGGGAATTGAACCTGCAACCTTTTGATGTATGGGACAATGCTCCAACCAACTGAGCCACCCGGCCCGGGCACCTCCCCACCTGCTCCCAGGTGCCACCTTCGTGTATGCTCAGCCCATTGTAATTCACAAGGAATTTCCATCCACCCGCTCCCTCAATCTTCCACCAGCCCTCTAAGACACCCTCCGGATGGCCCATTTTACAGAACGGACAAGTGAATCTGAGGAAGCCCAGAGCTAGGAGGTTGGCTCAGACCTGGTCTGGGGCCCTCCCCCACCCGCCCCACCCCGCGCCCCCAGCGAGCAAGTGGCCTGTCAGGTGGAACAACTCTTCTCAAAGCAAACTTTGCACAGCGAGTCGCCCTGGGCTCTTGCTGACATTTAGTGCCTGGCTCCGTCCCCTGCCTCGTTTGCATGTTCCCAGCCCCAAGGTGCCTGCCAGGTCTCCCTCTTCCCTCCACCGGGAGGGTGAGCGCCCTCCTCCCTCACCCACTGCTCCCCCTGGAGCCTCCGGGGCCCTGCTGCTGGCGCCCACCAGGACCGGAGAACGGGCGCCACAGGAATGGGGGCGCCCCTTCCGTCCCCCTCCAGCTCTGGCACTGAGAGAGAGATCTGGGGGCAGCTGCCTAATAACCCCTCAATACACCCCCCTTTAAACCTTTTTTAAAAAGCGATTTCTGTTCTTAGTCTCTCAAGACAGTCCATTCTGGACATCTATCATTTTCTGAATATCAAACTGTCTTCACTTCACCCAAACCCCCTTTCCAAGCCAAGGTGTGCTCGTTGGCCCGCGGGTTGAGGCTCAGGGCACCCTCAGCCCCATCAGGGTCCCCGGAGCTGGGGAGCAGTCTCCGGCCAGCCTGAGGGCCTGCAGGAGGCCACGGAGGGTGGGCACCCTCTCGGGAGACGGAAGCATCTGCTCACATCACTGCTCTGCCTTGTCATGCTGACCCCAGGACCGTGCCCAGGAGCCCCTTTTCCCGCCCGGGGCCGAGGGCGATGTCCGTGCCACAGGCAGAGGCGGGTGAAACGTTTGTGGGTGTGTGTGTGTGTGTGTGTGTGTGTGTGTGTGTGTGTGGGCGCGCGCGGGCGTGGGGGTAGACACGGTGCCGGAGGAGTGCGGGGGGCGTGGGGGCTGCAGAAGGGGTTGGGAAGACTGAGTCACACAGCCTGTGTGGTGGTCAGAGGGGGGACCTGCAGGCCGGGAGATGTTCACACGCGGCGTGGGCTCAGCCAGAGCCGAGGGAAGACGTGATTTGCAGTTTCTGGAAACGGAAAGTGTGGCAGGATTTGCACTTGACACGCGGGAAGTCGGGGTTCTGGCCTGACCTCAGCTTCTCACGCTCCCCCGCCTGGGCTGGGCTGGGCGTCTGTGCCCACCGAGGAGCTGGGAGGGCGATGCCGGTGAGAGGGGTGAGGGCCACTGGGCGGGTGCCCTGCCAGCTCAGGAGGGTGGGCCACGCCTCCCAGAGGCTCTGGACGCCGACTCCAGAGAACAGGTGCCGGGGACCCAGCCCCCCGAACAGAGTGGGCCTCGGTCCCCAAGGCGACGTGCCCGGAGCAGTCACACGGGCTGAGGCTGGGAGAGCCCAATGGAGAACCCTTCACCTTGACCCAGAGGGGCTGGACGGGTCAGTGGGCGGCGGAGCCTCAGGGAGACGGAGCTGAGGGACTGTGCTCAGGCTCCCAGCTGCCCGGAGGGCCGCTGGAACAGGGCAGAGACCAGGTTTCCTGGGTTTACCTGACCCTTTTGTTTCCTGTGCCCCGTCCTCCTGCTGCCTGGCCCTGTCCCCCACCTTCCCCCCACTCTCTGGTCCCCACATGGCCGCACCCATCCCCCAGGTCTCCCACACACCCAGCTCCCGGGCCCCTGGCTGGCTCCTCAAGTTGAACCTTCTGGGGAGCTGGGCTCCTGAGCAAGGAGGCCAGTGGCTGGACGAGCCAGGAACCCAGGAGGTGGGGATAGCCCCAGACCCGGGAGCCCCTCCCTTCTCCCGCCTCGGAGACCCCGGAGGCAGCAGGTGCTTAGGGATGGCCACAGCAGGGGCTGGGGAGAAGGCTGCCTGCAGGTGGCCGCCCAGGGTCCCGGCCTGGGTACGAGGGTGGCCTGTCCACTGGGGAGAGGAAGGTGGTCCAGGGGGAGGGGCTTTTCTTGAGCCCAGCTAGTTTGAAGATCAGTTTCAAAGGGCCACGGAGCCGAAACCGGTTTGGCTCAATGGATAGAGCGTCGGCTTGGGGACTGAAGGGTCCCGGGTTCGACTCTGGTCAAGGGCATGTACCTTGGTTGCGGGCATATACCCAGTAGGGGGTGTGCAAGAGGCAGCTGATCGATGACTCTCTCTCATCCATGTTTCTAACTCTCTATCTCTCTCCCTTCCTCTCTGTACAAAATCAATAAAATATATTTAAAAAAAAAAAAAAAAGGGCCACGGAGCTGTGGCTCCCTGGGGGGCCAGAGCCATCCACGGAGAGGTGAGGGCCAGGAGGAGCGGCAGGGGAGCAGGGACTGTCTGGAGCTTCAGCACCGGTGGGGGCCCTCCTGTGGCTGGGCCCTCCTGTGGCCGGGCCCTCCTGTGGCCGGGCCCTCCTGTGGCCGGGGGGGCCCTCCTATGGCCGGGCCCTCCTGTGGCCGGGCCCTCCTGTGGCCGGGGCCCTCCTGTGGCCGGCCCTCCTGTGGCCGGGCCCTCTTGTGGCCGGGGCCCTCCTGTGGCCGGGCCCTCCTGTGGCCGGGCCCTCCTGTGGCCGGGGGGGCCCTCCTGTGACCAAGCCCTCCTGTAGCCGGGCCCTCCTGTGGCCGGGGCCCTCCTGTGGCCGGGCCCTCCTGTGGCCGGGCCCTCCTGTGGCCGGGGGGGCCCTCCTGTGGCCGGGGCCCTCCTGTGGCCGGGCCCTCCTGTGGCCGGGGGCCTCCTGTGGCCGGGCCCTCCTGTGGCCGGGCCCTCCTGTGGCCGGGGCCCTCCTGTGGCCGGGCCCTCCTGTGGCCGGGGCCCTCCTGTGGCCGGGGGGGCCCTCCTGTGGCCGGGCCCTCCTGTGGCCAGCCCTCCTGTGGCCGGGCCCTCCTGTGGCCGGGGGGGGCCCTCCTGTGGCCGGGGCCCTCCTGTGGCCGGGCCCTCCTGTGGCCGGGGCCCTCCTGTGGCCGGGGGGGCCCTCCTGTGGCCGGGCCCTCCTGTGGCCAGCCCTCCTGTGGCCGGGCCCTCCTGTGGCCGGGGGGGGCCCTCCTGTGGCCGGGGCCCTCCTGTGGCCGGGCCCTCCTGTGGCCGGGGCCTCCTGTGGCCGGGGCCCTCCTGTGGCCGGGCCCTCCTGTGGCCGGGCCCTCCTGTGGCCGGGCCCTCCTGTGGCCGGGGGCCTCCTGTGGCCGGGCCCTTCTGTGGTCGGGCCCTCCTGTGGCCGGGCCCTCCTGTGGCCGGGCCCTCCTGTGGCCGGGGCCCTCCTGTGGTCGGGCCCTCCTGTGGCCGGGGCCCTCCTGTGGCCGGGCCCTCCTGTGGCCGGGGGCCCTCCTGTGGCCGGGGCCTCCTGTGGCCGGGCCCTCCTGTGGCCGGGCCCTTCTGTGGTCGGGCAGGCTGGGCTTCTCTCCAAGGTGCTGACCGTCCATGGCTCCTGGCCAGGCCCAGTCACCCCGCAGCCCCTGGGTCTGACCCATTAAATGAGGCCCTTGGTGTGCGGAGAGGGAGGGCTGACAGCAGGGCCAGGCACCCGGCGGGTGAGCCGGGTGAAGGTCTGCTCCAGTGGAGGTGAGGCGCCTCGGAGCTGAGTGGGGCGCTGTCACCTGGGCCCCCCATTGCCCCTCAGTGCCCTTCCCACAGGGGTCTGCAGCCGAGTCCCGGGCTCAGGGTCTCAGGGTGGAGGTGGGGATCTGGCACATTAACCCCTCTCAGTCCTCCTGGGGGCCTGGGCAGAATGTGGAGCGAGGCTCTCTCCCCAGGGCAGCCCAGGCCTCGGAGCAGACCGCCTGGTCACACCACTTCCCTGAGGCCGTTTTTGGAGACATCAGGGGGTCTTTCTGGACACCAGGAGGGGCTGGGAGTGAGGACCTGGCCCCCAGGGGGAGGGCTGGCCCAGGGTGGCAGGAACAGCTGCTGGGAATCTGTGACCCTGGGTCCCTGGCCTCCTCCCCTCGATCTGTCTTCCCGGGCGGGAGGAGTGCTGAGCGAAGGGGCCGTAGGTGGCTAATCCCTTTGGCCACTGCCCCACGGCCTGGCCCTGACCCTGGGCCCTGGCCTCCACCAGCTGTTACCAACGTTCCTTTGTCTGGAGTCTGAGCCAAAGCCTCCGGGAGCCAGGACACCCTGAGCCTTAATCCGGCAGATCAGCGCGAGGTTTGGGAAGGGGCGACATCGCTCGGGAGACAGCGGCCCCGGGCCAGCGCAGAGGCTGTTGGGAGGGCTGCGCCCGCTGTCCAGGGACCGAGGCCAGGGGAGGCCTCTGGTCTGGTCCCAGCTCCGCTGTGTGGCCACGGGCACGGCCCTGCCGCTCGCCGAGCTTCGTTTTCCTCAGTAACACGGTCCCTGGTGAATGTAATGAGGGCTGAACTGCATGGCATAGGTGGGGAGTGCTGGGAGGGCTTCCTGGGGAGGAGGGCTTCGGGCTGAGGTGTGATGAGAAGAAGCGGGCAGCCTGGGCAGGGGGACAACACAAGAGAGAAGAGCAGGCCTTGCCCACAGCACAGGGGAGCCTGGATGTGCCCATTGACCCCCGGTCTGAGCCAGACCCGGCCACAACCAGCAATGAGCCCCTCTCCCATCGGCTTTGCTGTCCCTCCTGTAACACAGCCACACAGTACAGGCTCCCTTCCCGCTCTGCTCACCGGGCTGGGCAGCCGTGGGCTAAGGTGGGTGCCAGCCTGTGGGACCAGGCAGGACAGGCCGTGGGAGCCATGGCAGGTCCTTGAGGCAGGGGTGCCTGATGAGAGGGTGACGGAGAGAGAGGAGCCTGACGGGGAGGAAGGAGAGCTCAGGAGGTGGGGATGGACTCTGCAGGATCAAGCTGCCCATTCGGAGGAGGGAACCCTCCGGGCAGAGCCTCGGAGGGAGCGCGTACAGAGAGCAGAGCCCCCTGGCCAGCGGCTCCTCGGCAGCTGCCTGGCCTCCCTGAGCCTCCCTGTCAGCGTCTAGAAATGGGGCTCCCGCCAACGTCACCCAGGCTGTGGGCAGTAAAGGGGGGAACGTGCGTGGACGCTGTGGGCAGAGGCGCTCTCTGCAGTTCTCCCTTCCCACCGAGGCCGGCCGGTGCCCGGGGAGAGGCCGGGATTGCAGGCTGGGCACACCCCCTCCTGACTCCCTGACCACAGGCCAAGGTGCCCCAGGCCTGGGCCCCTGGGGGCTCCCCTGTGAGTGAGCAGGCCTCTCTCTTGCTTTCCAGGTTTCTTTCTTTTTCTTTCTCTTTTCTTTCTTTCTTTTTTAATATATATATATATATATATATATATATATATATATATATATATATATATAATTAATTTCAGGGAGGAAGGAAGACAGAGAGAAAGAGAGAGAAACATCAATGATGAGAGAGAACCATTGATTGGCTGCCTCCTGCACGCTCCCCACTGGGGACTGAGCCCGCAATCTGGGTATGAGCCCTGACCAGAATCGAACCTGGGACCACTGAGTTTGCAGGTCGACGCTCTATCCACTGAGCCAAACCCGCCAGGCTCAAGGCTTCTTAATAGCGAGTATGTTCTCCGGGGAGGGGGGCACTGGGCCTGAGCTCCGGCCGCAAGCAGGCTCCTGGGCTCAGGGGCAAAAGGATGGGGAGCTGGCATGGGTGGGGGAGGCAGGAGCCCTCTCTGGCAAAGGGCCCGGGCAGGAGCCGGAAGACGGGCCAGGTTTCTCAGCTGCACCTGGGCTTGCGCATCCACAGATGGACTGAGGGAGGCCCCGCTGCCTCTCCCGGGCGGGACGGGGAGGACCGAGTGCACAGCTCCCTCCGCAAACCTGTCAGGAGCGTGTCATCACGTCCCCGCCCGGCAAACACCGCCGCCTGCCCTGCCATTCATCCTCACTGACCCTGTGCCACCGGGCCCCGAAACACCGCCGCTGCTCCCATCCTACCCGCGGCCGAGGCCAAGCAAACACGGCCAGGGCTCCTGTTCTTGGAAAAGCTTCCGGCTCCTGGCCCGCGGCCCGGGTGTTGGCAGAAACTGTCCTAACGTGGCAGGCCTGGGCGTTCTGGGGACGTGGATGGGGCGGGAGGCAGGCAGGGGGTGACGGGGCGGGGGGAGCTGAGGGGGCTCCCCAGGGGCGGGGTCACCTCGGGGCAGGGCGTGGGCCCAGGCCGGGGTGGGGCCCTGCGGCCCAGCGGGCTGTGGGTGCTGCCTGGGCAAACAACGGGGCCCACGGCACACACGCGTGTTTGCACAGAGGACTTGGACGACTCCAGGCCTGCCCTCTGTCCCCCGCAGCCTGTCCCCGTCCTTCCCGCCCTCCAGCCCCTGACCTTTCCTCCTTGTCAGTTAGAGGAGCCTGAAGGGAGCACCGAAGTCAGAGGGAACGCCCTCTCTGCTGGCATGCTCTCGGCCACGGCCAAGGGCGGGGCTGCCAGGGGGGGCTGGGAGGCTGGGCCCGCGCAGGGCGGACGGACGGACGGACGGAGGGACACTGTCCCCGGTGCGTTCGCCCAGCCAGGCCCCAGGGAGAAGCCATGGCCCCCGAGTGAGCTGAGCGCAGCGAGCTGAGCTGAGCAGGTGCGGAGCGGGCTGGCTGCGGCCCCAGAGAAGCCGAGTGTCTCCCAAACCGGTGCTTTTCCTCCGGCCAGCGGGGCCGAGTCCCGGGGCCTGGAGTCGGCCCAGGGGGTCCCCGCGCTGCAGGGGCACATCAATGCCAGCGATAGGCAGCCCCCACCCCCGACTGGCCGGCTGCTCTGAGGGCAGCGTGTCAGGACCACCCATGGGGCGTGGGCAGCACCGCTCCCCCGCCCGATCCGGGCTCTGAGGTCCCCGCCCTGGGGTCCCGGCTCTGGGGTCCCGGCTCTGGGGTCCCGGCTCTGAGATCCCGGCTCTGAGATCCCGGCTCTGAGATCCCGGCTCTGAGATCCCGGCTCTGAGGTCCCGGCCCTGGGATTTCCGCCCTGAGATCCCGGCTCTGAGATCCCGGCTCTGAGATCCCGGCTCTGAGGTCCCGGCCCTGGGATTCCCGCCCTGAGGTCCCGGCTCTGAGGTCCCGGCTCTGAGGTCCCCGCCCTGGGGTCCCGGCTCTGAGGTCCCGGCTCTGAGATCCCGGCTCTGAGATCCCGGCTCTGAGGTCCCCGCCCTGGGGTCCCGGCCCTGGGATTCCCGCCCTGAGATCCCTGCCCTGGGGTCCCGGCTCTGAGATCCCGGCTCTGAGATCCCGGCTCTGAGATCCCGGCTCTGAGATCCCGGCTCTGAGGTCCCGGCCCTGGGATTCCCGCTCTGAGGTCCCGGCTCTGAGATCCCGGCTCTGAGATCCCGGCCCTGGGGTCCCCGCTCTGAGGTCCCGGCTTTGAGGTCCCGGCTCTGAGGTCCCGGCTCTGGGGTCCCGGCTCTGAGGTCCCGGCTCTGGGGTCCCGGCTCTGAGTTGGGCCTGAGGCCTTCCCAACCAGTCCCCAGCCGCTGACCCCGCGCTGCTGGCGGGTCTGCCCGTGAGCCTCTGTGTTCAGGCGGCAGCGCCCCGAGGGGCACCGATCCCGGCAGGTCCCCCGCTCCCTTCCCCCTGGGGGGAGCATGTACTTGGTGATCTCCCACCGCTGCTGGGATTTCTTCTTATTATTGTTATTTCAGTTGTCAGTCTTGGGCCAGCACGTCACAGACATACCCCCATACCCCCGTTTGGTGTCTGGCCCTGTCTCCGGTGCCTGGTCGCCCAAACCACACACCCCAGCCCGGGGCTCAGGGACAGGGCCTGGGCTCGCAGGGCCTGGTGACCCATGGGGAGGGGGCCCTGGGGCACAGGGCGGAGGGGGCCTCCTCACCGGCCCCCGCTGCCCGGGAACGTGGGCCTGCAGGTCAGCACGTGGGCATCGCCTCAGCGCCCGGGAGAGGAGGGGGCCTGGGGCATCACCTCTGAGGGGAGGACAGGTCGGGGGGGGGGAGGGGGTGCCAGCCCTGAGCAGGGGCCAAGCACAGTGTTACTCACTGACCACTCATCAGCCTCACGCTGGGAACTGATTCACACCCCCCCCCCCCCATGGCCTGTAGGAAGGGGAGGGGCTGCCTGCCCAGTGGGTGAGGGACTCTGCCCCCACCCTCTCTGGCCCCTCTCCTCCTGAGCCTGGCTGATGCAGATGGTGGTGGGAAAAAGATGATGGTGACCCTTTCCCTTCCCAACTTCCTTCAAGAGCAGAAAAAGCCGAAACCGGTTTGGCTCAGTGGGAGAGCGTCGGTCTGCGGACTGAAAGGTCCCAGGTTTGATTCCGGTCAGGGGCATGTACATTGGTTGCGGACACATCCCCGGTAGGGAGTGTGCAAGAGGCAGCTGGTCGATGTTTCTCTCTCATGGACATTTCTAGCTCTCTATCTCTCTCCCTTCCTCTCTGTAAGAAATCAATAAAATATATATTTTTTAAAAGCAGAAAAAAAGAAACAAGCTTTGCAGTAGCAGGAAGGATCTAGGTTAGCTCTCAGAAGGAGCTTCCGCCTCAGGCCAGGGTCTGGGATCTGGGTGTGGGCTGGAGGGGAAACGGAGGGCTAGACATTAAAGGCTCCTTGTCCAGGCCTCAGTTTGCTCATCTGGCAAATGGGACTAATCGTGTCTTCCGCTGTGAGGCCTGAAGGAGGCCAGGACCCAGAGGCGGTTTTAAAGCACAGCACACGCGGGAAGACCTGCGCTGCCCGTGCCTGGCTCCTTGGGAGTGAGGGGCTGCCCCTTCCAATCCGGCCCCAACCCCCCCTCACTGTCCTCCCCAGCCCCGTCCTCGCTGCCCAGTGACCCGAAGCCGCCTCTCTCCCAGGCCCAGCCATGCCCATTGGGACCCTCATCCCCGTAACCAGCTTAGCGGCCCCATGGGGGTGGGGAAGCAGCGGACCTGACTCCTTCCTCTCTTGTTTCTGCAGACACAGCCGCTGGCCCGAGCAGCAGTGGCATGGGCAGCGCCAGCCCCAGCCTGAGCAGCCTGCCCCCCAGCCGCCTCCTTCTGTCCCCCAACACTGTGCTGCGGGCGGGCCCGGAGAAGGTGACCGCCGGGGTGCTGGGCCCTGACAGACGGGACTGGAGCCCCAGCCCGCCGGCCACGCCCGAGCAGGGCCTGTCCGCCTTCTACCTCTCCTGCTTGGACATGCTGTACCCCGGCGACAGCAGCTGGGCCGCCAAGGGCCCCGGGGCCGGCAGCCGGGACGAGCCGCCCGAGGAGCCCGAGCAGTGCCCGGTCATCGACAGCCAAGCGCCCGGGGGCAGCCTGGACCTGGCGCCGGGCGGGCTGAGCCTGGAGGAGCACTCGCTGGAGCAGGTGCAGTCCATGGTGGTGGGCGAGGTGCTCAAGGACATCGAGACGGCCTGCAAGCTGCTCAACATCACGGCAGGTGAGCCCCCGCACACTGTTACCGGCTCCGCGGGGTGGGGGCAGGTGGCTGGGCCGCGGGGCGGGTGGGGGGCACCCCGGCGGGGTCTCAGGGAGCCCCAGGGATGCTGGTGCTTCGCACACGGGCAGCCCCCACACAGCTGGGAGCCTGTGAGCGGGGACTGCATGGCTGCGACCCCGTGGAGTCAGCGGCACCAGCCCGGAGCCCGCCTCGGGAGGCGCGGACGAAGGGAATGTGAGCTCGGCACCATCTGGCCCACCACTCCCTCTCGGACCCATCGCCACGCTCCCCTCCGCCACACCTGCCTCCTCGCTGTTCCCACAACACTCACCCCGGGACCTTTGCACCGGCTGGTAGTCCCTCAACCTCCAGCACGCTGCCCCCCAATATCTACGTGGCTCACCCCTCACCGCCTTCATGTCTTACTCTAAGGGCCCCCCCTGACGGGCCGTCCCTGACGCCTCTGCTGACGCCGCTGCTCATCCCCACCTCCGCTCCTCCGTCTGCGCCGTTTCTCTCACAGCCCAGACAGCCCCCAGGCCCGTG
The DNA here is from genome assembly GCF_964339955.1 of Pipistrellus hanaki. Taxonomy (NCBI): domain Eukaryota; kingdom Metazoa; phylum Chordata; class Mammalia; order Chiroptera; family Vespertilionidae; genus Pipistrellus; species Pipistrellus hanaki. The sequence goes on along the minus strand of NC_140509.1, from coordinate 5,585,841 downwards.
TTCCGTTCTCTATCTCGTTCACTCTCGTTCCCCCTCCGGCATGTTCACACCCAGGGGACATGATTGTCCCTTGTTTTGTTCCCTGCCACGTCCCGGACCTAGGATGGCACCTTGTACCTGATCGATGCTCAGGAAACAATAACTTCACAGGCCCCGCTCTGGCACCGGGGATTCAGTGACGAAGCCGATTAGAGTGAGGGAGCGTGTCCCTGGTCCAGTGGCGACAGGGCTCTGATGCGGAGGGAACGGCAGGAGGCCGGGCATGAGAGGGCCCGCCAGGGCCTGGAGGGAGCCCTGGAGCGGACGCTGTGGGTGAGGGGCTGCGGCTCTCCCGCCCTGTCCCTCCCTCACCCCTGCCGCCCTGGGGGGCCGCCCCATCTCCTTGGCCGTGGGCCCTGGCATATGAGCATCCCAAATGGTGCTGCTTTCCCACAAGGGCCCAGGCCTCCCTCAGGCCAGCCCCTCCTCCCAGCAGTCTTCTGGGCCATGCCCCCGACCCCCTTAGGGTAGCTCCTGCCAATGCCCCCGCCTCCATCTGCCCATCGCCCAGACAGCTCCCACACTGGGCTGGGGGGAGGGGCCTGCCCTCCGAACAATGGGGACAGAAACAAATGGCTTTGACCCTCAAGAGGAAAATGGGCTTATCAAGTGGGGGCAGCCCAGTCTGCAGGTCACCCAGCTGGGGCACCAGCTGAGACCAGTGTTCACTTGGAACCCCATTGTGACCATGCCCACCGCCTGGCCTCTGCCCACATGCCCTGCCAGGCTCACCCCAGGGCAGCCGATGACTCCCTCCCGCCGCTAAGTCCTGTAGCTGCCCCTTGCCATTCATTCATTCATTCATTCATTCACTGCATGTGCACTGAGCAGCTACTATGCACCCAGCCCCTTGTTAGGGGTTGGAAAAGGGGATGGGACTCCCTGTGCCTCAGTTTCCTCATCTGTAAAATAAGCAGGGGCTGGAGGTTGGGTTATAAGATTAATTTCTGGTTGGAGTTTTCTCCAGTTCTTTTGAGGGGTTTGGGGAAGGCAAAGGCAGCTAGGGAAGGAGCTCCCCAAAAGGCCCTTTGGAGGGGCTGGAGGTGTCTGGAGAACCCAAGATCTGGGTTCTCACCCCACACTCTTCCTGGGGACCCCCTCCACAGGGCCTCTCAAGAGGGCCTTCCTGTCCTGCCGCCCCCCACCCCTCCCCGGAGTTCATGGCTCTGGGCCACAAGCTCCCCGCCCCGGCGCGCCAGCCGGGCACAGGGGCGGTTCCCATAGTGCCCTCACCGGGCTGAGGGAGTGTCTCTTGCCCAGACCCCGTGGACTGGAGTCCGGGCAACGTGCAGAAGTGGCTGCTGTGGACGGAGCACCAGTACCGGCTGCCCCCCGTGGGCAAGGCCTTCCAGGAGCTGGGCGGCCAGGAGCTGTGCGCCATGTCGGAGGAGCAGTTCCGCCAGCGCTCGCCGCTCAGCGGGGAGGTGCTGCACGCCCACCTGGACATCTGGAAGTCAGGTGGGACACGGTGTGGGCGGAGCAGCCCGGGACCCCCGGCGGGGACTCTTAGGCCAGGATGCCCGCGGGGCTCTGCTCTGGATCCAGCCCCGAGTGCCACTGCCCCTCAGAGCCCCCAGCCCTTGGCCCTGGCCAGGCCCACAGGCTGAGGACAGAGCAGCGCAAAGTGGGAGGGAGAAGTTAGACCCAGAGGACATGAGGCATCATACCGATGGACGGTCGGTGCCATAAAGCCCTTATAAAATATATATATATATATTTTAATTTGATTTCAGAGAAGAAGGGAGAGGGGGAAAAGGAGACAGAAACATCAATGAGAGAGAATCATTGATCAGCTGCCTCCTGCACGCCCCCCCTGGGGATTGAGCCTGCAACCAGAGCATGTGCCTTGATTGGGAATCAAACTGTGACCTCCTATGCAGAGGTCGGTGCTCGACTCCTGAGCCATGCGGGCCGGGCCTTCCTTGTCCCTTTAAATTCTTATCCGTTCGTTAGTTGTTTTTCATTGAAGAAGTAATGAGGGAATAACGGTATGCACTTTTTAGAAGGCCATGGTAATAGTATATCATAAAAGGTGATTCTCCCTCCCGCTCCCGACCCCAGCTTCCCGAGCCCCTCCCTGGGGGCACCCACTTTCCCAGTTTCTTGGGTATCGGGACAGGGGAAGTCTGTGCAGATACACGCCAATACATGCACATAGATTTTACCCTTTTGAACACGAACAGTGTCAGCGTGTGCACTGTTCTGTACTCGGCATGTACCTGCAGCTTGTTCCCATCGGGATCCATTCGGCTGCCCTATTCTTCCTCAAGGCTGCGTGCCAGCCCCTCTCCTCTCATGGGGCCACTGTGTGCCCTGCACAGAGCCAACTGCCTTGGAGGCAGCGCTTGCTCCGTGGGTCAAGGCCCCAGACCTCGGGGGCCGGATGAATAAGGGAAATGACCTCCTCACACAACCGTCAGAGCCCAGTGCTGCCCACCCGGCTGCTTGCCAGTGACAGCGAGGGGCAGTGGTCAGTGCCAGGCTGAGTGCCAGTGGTGATGTGGGTGGAAACGGCTGGGACATGGGGGATCGGGGTGGGGGCAGTGGGGTGCAGAGAGCAGGAGGGTGGCAGTGCCGGGGGGCCTGGCAGCTGGAAGGTAGGGGTGTTGATTATCCGGACACTGAGCAAGGTGCTGTGCAGACTTCATCACCCACGATCCGGGAGGGGATGTCCGGACCCCATTTCACAGATGAGCGAGGCAGGCTGCCCTGGGCCTCCTTAGGCCCCTCCCAGCTCTGAAGCCCCAACTCCCTTCCCGGAAGCAGGTCCAGACTGCAGGAGGGCGGGGGCCACCGGGACATGGGCCAGCGGGGCCTCTGGGCCCACAGCCCCACCACATGCCCTTCTGGCCTCCAGCCCCGTGGGTCCCAACCGCCTCTCCTTGTCCCGCAGCGGCCTGGATGAAAGAGAGGACCTCCTCCGGGGCCGTCCACTTCTGCGGTGAGCAGGGCCGGGCGGGGGGCTGGGCCCGAGGGCTGGGGCTGAGGGGTGGCGGCCAGGGAAGCAGGGTGGCCGCAGGTCCCCCCTCACCTCCACCCTCCCTGCCACTCAGCCTCGACCAGCGAGGAGAGCTGGACGGACAGCGAAGTGGACTCGTCCTGCTCCGGGCAGCCCATCCACCTGTGGCAGTTCCTCAAGGAGCTGCTGCTGAAGCCGCACAGCTATGGCCGCTTCATCCGGTGGCTCAACAAGGAGAAGGGTGAGCGGCTGGCGCGGCGAGGGCGCTGAGGGCGGGGGCTGGCGGGGCGAGGGCGCTGAGGGCGGGGGCTGGCGGGGCGAGGGCGCTGAGGGCGGGGGCTGGGGCGGTGAGGGCGCTGAGGGCGGGGGGGCTGGCGGGGTGAGGGCGCTGAGGGCGGGGAGCTGGCGCGGCGAGGGCGCTGAGGGCGGGGGCTGGGGCGGTGAGGGCGCTGAGGGCGGGGGCTGGCGGGGCGAGGGCGCTGAGGGCAGGGGGGCTGGGGCGGTGAGGGCGCTGAGGGCAGGGGGGCTGGGGCGGTGAGGGCGCTGAGGGCAGGGGGGCTGGGGCGGTGAGGGCGCTGAGGGCGGGGGCTGGCGGGGCGAGGGCGCTGAGGGCGGGGGGGGGGGGGGCTGGTACGGTGAGGGCGCTGAGGGCAGGGGGGCTGGGGCGGTGAGGGCGCTGAGGGCAGGGGGGCTGGGGCGGCGAGGGCGCTGAGGGCGGGGGGCTGGGGCGGTGAGGGCGCTGAGGGCGGGGGCTGGCACAGTGAGGGCGCTGAGGGCGGGGGCTGGGGCGGCGAGGGCGCTGAGGGCGGGGGCTGCCTGGTTCCCGGGCCTGGGCCCCGGGAGGGAGGAGGGGGACGGGGCAGAGGGGTGCAGTTGGCCACCCCCGCCCCCGCCCATGCCCGTGCCCTGCTCAGGGCCTGGGTCAGTGTGTGCCCGTGTCTGTCTGCCTCCCGCCAGGCCCAGGGCCTGGGTCAGAGCAGGCGCTTGAGCTTCTGCTGAGATTGAGACACAGTCTTTGTCCTCAAAACGTCACAGCTTCACAGGGAGACTGACGGTGCCCGGTGAGCAATGCCGTGTCAGCCACGTGTGTAAGATCAGGTTCTGGAGCAGCCACATTCAAACACATTCTGAACAGGCGAAATCCACTTTAATATGACTTTCATTTAACGCAATGTCATACACGATCATTTCAACATATAACCGACGTAAACTGACATCTCACTAAGTCTTTAAGAACGGACGTGTATGTTACACTGACAGCACATCCCAAAGTTTGTACCTGCCACATTTCAAGTGCTCAAGAGCAACCTGTGGCTAGTGGCTACCATGCTGGACAGCATAGGCTACATGGTGCGTTTGTGTGTGTGCGTGCATGTGTGCATGCATGTGTGCGTGTGAGAGAGAGAGTATATGTGTGTGTATGTGTGTGTGTTGGCAAAGGCTCAGAGCCAAGAAACCTGGGTTCGGGGCCGTTTGTCATTAGTAGTGATGGTGCCTGGACCTCAGTCTCAGCTTCCCTCACCCGCACACCTCCGGGTCCACACTTGCTCCGTGGACATTACAAAGAATGACTTGTCCTGAGGGTTCAGGGAGGACTCAGCTGCACCCCGTCCTGAGGGCCCTACAGTCTGGTGTGGGAGCCGCAGTGACAGGAGCTGGTGTGCAGAGCATGTCGGGCTGTAACAGAACCGTGGGGTCCAGGAGGACTTCCTGGAGGAGGGGACCCGGGCTGAGTGGAGGCTGAGAAGGAGCTGGAAGGGGTGGGAGAGAAGTCCAGCACAGGTGTGATGCCGCTGCCTGTGTATTTCAGGCTGAGGGAGGTAGCTGCTCTGTGGTCCCCCGGGCCTCCGGGGAGCCGGGGAGCCGGGCCCACGGCAGAGAGCGGGGAGGGGTGATCTGGGCGAGCTGCCTGAAGCGGGCGTGCTGACCTGGGCCAGTGGGAGGGTAGAATGAGGACGGGGAGTGATAACAATGGAATAGTTCTGCCCGAGGGGCACGTCCCGGCTCCACTCGGTCAGCACGCAGCCCTCTCCTCTCTCTCCTCTCTCTCCCCTCCTCTCCCCTCCCCTCCTCTCCCCTCCTCTCCTCTCCTCTCTTCTCCTCTCCTCTCCTCTCCTCTCCCCTCCCTTCCCCTTCTCTCCTCTCTTCTCCTCTCATCTCCTCGGCAGAGAAAGGGGCTCAGGCTGCTTCTAAGGCAGACAGGGCAGGGCCAGGCGCAAACCCAGGTCAGCCCGCTCCACGCCCACTCTGCACCCCTCTCCTGGGTGCAGAGTGAGGTCTGCCAGCGGGGCCCCGTGGGCTGGTGTCTGAGAACTGCAAAGAGGTCTCTCAGGCTCGGGACCCGCAGGGGGCAGGGGTGGCATGGCTGGGCGATGGGGTGGGGTGACCGGCAAATGAGCTGTGGGCACCATCACAGCTGCACCGGGTTTCTGTGTAAGGTGTGCACACCCCATAATAGGAGCAGAGGCTGGCAAGGGCCAGGTCCTCAGGCCCCAAATAACCCGCTAGGGTACCGAGGCTCACCCTGCCCTGGGGGGCTCACGCCCCACAGCATTAGTGACCCATCGGCCCTGTGGCATGCTCCTTGTACCGTTTCTTTAACCCCCAGCACGCCCGGGAGTAGGCACTGGCCCCCACGGCCGGCCGCACCCCGCCGACCCGGCTTTCTGAGAAACTGACGCTGGTCTTGGTCTCCTCCCTCTGCCTTGCTCCGCTGGCCCCTCTGGCCCCCCTGCTCCCCAGGCATCTTCAAAATTGAGGACTCCGCCCAGGTGGCCCGGCTGTGGGGCATCCGGAAGAACCGGCCCGCCATGAACTACGACAAGCTGAGCCGCTCCATCCGCCAGTATTACAAGAAGGGCATCATCCGGAAGCCGGACATCTCCCAGCGCCTCGTCTACCAGTTCGTGCACCCCATCTGAGGCCGGGCCAGCCTCCCGCCGGCCCGCCCGGCCCAGCGGACCCCCCCGCCCGGGGAGAGGGAGTCCGCTGGCATTCCGAGTCCAAGGTCAGGGAGGGGAGGGCCCCCTGCTCCCAGAGTGCAGTGCGCTCTCTGCCCCCCAGGCCCCCAGGGGGTGCTTCCTCCTCAGGCCCCCTGTGCCGGTGCCCAGCCACCCACGACAGGATGGAGGGCACCGGGCTGTCCCCCGTGTTCACAGCGCCCAGGGAAGGCGCTCCCTGCCTGACCCCAGCACTCCCAGAGCAGACCTGACAGAATGGCAATGACTTGCCCAAGGCCACTCACAGTCCAGTGCTCTCTGCCACTCAGGCCCGGCATGGTGCTGGGGAGCCAGAGGGGCCCCTGGGAATGGCTAATAAAGATACCAGAAAACTGACATGGCCCCCGTGTGTGTGCAGTGAGTGAGGGCATAGCCATCAAAACTCAAAGTTCCGGTCACAGGGGCCTGAGGCTGTCAAGGCAGGCTTCCTGGGGGAGGTGGCTTTGAGCTGAGCCCGAAAGGAAGGTAGAAGCTGTGGAGAGTGGCAGGGAGTCCTCAAGGCCGAGAAGAGGCTCGATGGGCCTTTTCTCCCCAGCCCTGGTGTGGGCTGAAAGGAGGGAGGGGCTGCGGAGGCTGCACTGGGGCTGAGAGAAGGCAGGTGCTCTGCGTAAATCGGGCTTGCTGCCTGAGGTGGGCCAGGGCCATCCCTCCTGCAAGGGGGCCCAGACCCTTATCTTTGCTTGGCCAATTGCAGGGGCTCTGGCTGGGGGCAGGGGTCGGGGGGCGTGCACAGAGGGGGCGCTTCAGCCCCCCTGGTGGGATGCTGGGTCTGCAGCACAGGGTGGGAGGGAGGTAGGCCTGGTGGAGGGTCCTCTCTCCTGAAGAGCGAGGCCACAGACCTGCCATGCCCTCTTTGAAGCTGTGAGCCCTGCCAGTGGGTGCAGAGGTGGGAGGGTGTGATGGGAAAGGGGTGTGGCCAGTGTGGGTGAGTGTGTGTGGGTGAGTGTGTGTGTGTGTGTGTGTGTGTGTGTGTGCACGTGCTAGGGGTGGGACCCACTGCCCACTCTCCTGGGCAAAGCAGCTCGCTCACTTCCTCCTGCTTCTCTCGCATTTGTTCACCGAGCTCAGGAGTCCTGCGGGCTGACTATGTGCTTCCACTGCTTTTTTTTTTTTTTTTTTTGCCATTGAACTTCCCCCCAAATTAGGGGTTAACTCCCCATTCTTCAGATGATGAAACTGAGGCTCAGAGCAGTTGCCTTGCTCACACCCAGCCAATCGGCTGCAGAAACAGGCGCCGTGCCCACCAAGACGGGGCTCTGTGCCTCAGGACTGGTCAGCACCCGAGGCCCCGAAACACAGCCCTGAGGGCAGGCTGCAGGGAGCCAGCGGGCGGAATGCTGCCCTGTACTGCCGCCGTCTGCCCTCAGCAACTTCGTCTTCAGAAGAGTTTCCTCCAGGCAGTGAGCAAACAGCTCCTCGGCCTCGGCGGCTGGGCCTGGACTGGAGGAGGGCCGCAAGCCTGTGCCCGGGCCCTGCTGGCTGCCCACCATCCCGCCTGGGTGCTCCCTGACCCTCCCCGGGCCCCGCATCCAGGGCTCCCACCGCTGCCTGGAGCCGCCTGGGCACACGAGCCAAGGCGACCATTTGTCTCCCTGTGAGGAGTCCGCCGTTTGGCTAAAACCAGGCCCTTGTCCCTGGCGGTGGGTTTGGGGGAGACGCTCTGTGGTGGAGAACTGATCCAACCCCCATCTTGACCTTTTCCCCTGCGCTGAGCACACCGAGGCTTGGGAAAGCGGGCGGGGGGGTGGGGGGGGGTGTAGTACATTTGCCTTGAAAATGGGGTTTGTGTCGGTGCCCTGACGGGCTGCTGGGACAGAGGAGACATCCAACCAAACGGGGGCAGGGGGAGGGAGAAGGGATGGGGGAAGCAGAGGCTGGTACGGGAGAGGGGGAGTAGGGGAGTGGGGAGACACGGAGAGCTGGTAGTAGCACTGGGACCCCTGCCCTGCTCCAGAGGAGACCCAGCGGGGGTGGAGGCTGGAGCAGGGGCTGAGGCCGGCCTGGGCCTGGCAGAACCGAGCTCAGAGCTCAGAGCTCCAGGCGTGCCCACTCCCCTGAGAAGCCTCCAGGAGGAGCCCTAAGGGGGTGGGGGTGGGGGGGCACACAGACATGGTGTCAGGGTCAGGCAGGCACAGGGAGCCTGGGACTGGACCACCAGGAACCACTGGCCTCAGCCATCGCTTTTACTTTTCATTTATTTATTTTTGCTATGACCGCTGGGAATGGGGAGATGAGGACATTTCAAGGGGCAGGTTTTCATCTATAGCAGCTTGGTCTGCAGGTGTCAGAGCCAATCTCTACCCAGAATGACTAAGAGCAGAGAGCGAGAACACACAATCTGGCCTCCGGGCCTCTTGCCATCAGCAGAATGGCCCTGGTCATAGAGTGCTGTGGTCAGGATGCTTTTGGCCACAAATAATAGAATTTCTCTCTCTCAGAGGCTGAAAAAAATATATAATAAATATAATCGATACTAATCTATACTAATAAAAGGATAAGATGCTAATTAGATGACCATCCAGACATCCTTCCTGACAAAGCCAGGCTTGGACGAAGCCGCCCGCCCACTGTGCCAGCGCCTGCGGCTGCAGACAGGGAGAGAGCAAAGCCACCCACCCACTGGTCCTGGGTGCCTGCAGCCGGCCAGAGGAGGGAATCCTAGGTCCTGAGTGCAGGGCCAAGGCAGAGGTGGTTAGGGGCAATCAAGTCAGCAGGGGCGCGGTTAGGGGTGATCAAGCAGGCAGGTAGAGGGGTTAGGGACGATCAGGCAGGCTGGCAGGCAAGCAGTTAGGAGCCAGTGGTCCCAGATTGTGAGAGGCATGTCCAACTGACAGATTAGGCATCCCCCAAGGGGACCCAGATTAGAGCAGGTGCAGGCTGGGCTGAGGGAACCCCCCCCACACATGAATTTTGTGCACTGGGCCTCTAGTATAATAATAAAAAACTAACTAGAGGCCCAGTGCACAACATTGGTGCACTGCAGGGTGGGTCCTTCAGCCTGGCCTATGCCCTTCAGCAATCCAGGAGCCCTTGAGGGATGTCAGACTGATGACTTAGGCCCATTCCCCAGGGGAAGAGGGCCTAAGCTGGCAGTCAAACATCCTCAGCACTGCCATGGAGGCAGGAGAGGCCCCCACCACCGCTGCTGTGCTGGTCAGCTGTCAGCCCGGCTTCTGGCTGAGCGGAGCTCCCCCTGTGGGAACACACTGACCACCAGGGGGCACCTCCTGTGTTGTCCGCCCCCTGATGGTCAGTGCGCATCATAGCGACCAGTTGTTCTGCTGTTTGGTCAATTTGCATATTACCCTTTTATTGTATGGGATATAAATAACTGATTTTAGTTTTAAAAATGTTTATTGTTGAAAGTGTTACATATATCCCCTTTTTTCCCCATTGACCCCTTCTAGCCTGCCCCTGCCCCCGCCTCAGGCCTTCACCACCCTACTGTCTGCGTCCATGAGTTATGCAGCTATGCGCACAAGTTCTTTGGTTGATCTCTTCCCACCTCCCACCATCCCCTGCCTTCCCTCTGAGATTCCACAATCTGCTGGTAATCACTTTTAGAATTTTGCTTTAAAACTTGAAATTGTTACTCTGACCGGGTAGTTCAGGTGTTTGGTGTCGTCCATACACCAAAAGTTTTGGGTTTGACTCCCCTCAGGGCACACATCTAGGTTTCAGGTTGGGGAATGTACAGGAAGCAACCAATCTCTAACAGCTACTCAGGAGCCTCAGACATAACTGTCCCCGCACAGACAGGACCCGGGCCCTGGAAGGTGAAGGGACCAGCCTCAGTCCTCAGCCCACTGGTGGGCAGCTGGGCATCCCCCTGCCCCTGACATCCAACCACAGGCCTCGAAAGACACAGGCAGGACTCAAGATCACAACACCCAGCCAGGTTGACACAGTTCTGGTTTTATCCACAGTCATACAATCACAACTTACATATATATACAGATATATTTGTATTTATATACCTTTAAATTACACAGTCATGTACAAAACAGGTGCATTGCTGAGACCACAGCACTCCTCGGAGTGTCACAAGTGTCGGACTAATGAAGTCAGGAGCCGGTGGCAGACTGGCCGGCAGCCGCGGCCTCCTGCAGAGCCAGGCTAAGCCGTGGGCGACTTGGGAGGAAACACATTACTGGCTGAGCCCGGGGCGGGCGCTGCAGCTACAGGAGCTGGTGGGCACAGTGAGGGGCTCGGCCCCACGCCGAGTTGGGGGCCCCGACACCAGCACTAATGGGGGGTGGGGCGCGGGAGTCAGGCCCGGGAGCTCAGGGGGCTCTTCTACTTGAGACGCTCCACTCCGGGCCTGAGGGACTGGGACCGACCGCTCGGAAGGAATGGGGCTTTGAGTCCCTGCCGGGGAGTGGGCAGCTGGAGTGCTGAGGGGACAGGTGCTGGGAAGCTGCTGGCACAGAGAGGGGGAGCCCAGGCCCCGAGGTGCAAAGGTGGCAGCTTCCTGACTTCCAGGGGTGGGTGGTGAAGGCAGAGGCCCCCACCAGCCCCTGCCTGGAGCCGTGGCAGCTTCCTGACTTCCAGGGGTAGGTGGTGAAGGCAGAGGCCCCCACCAGCCCCTGCCTGGAGCCCCGGAGGGGCTTTGTTCTGGGGCTGGGAGGGCTGAGGGTTCTGGAATCTCGCTCCAGGCTCTGAGGGGTCTAAGACACACCTCAGGACGAAACAGAGGCTCAGAGAGCAGTGACAAGAAAGGGGGTGCTGTGGGGGGCTAGTTTGCCTGTCCCTAGGGGAGCTATTGTCCCCACCCCCTCCCTGGCCCCGAGGGAGGCCGGCCCCAGCTCAGGCCCCTGCCGTCTGCCCAGAGCCTCTGTGCTCACACGGACAGGGGCAGCTGAGGCCGGATCTGACCGGACAGGGGCTGTGGGGAGAAGCGAGCGAGGAGCAAAAGGCTGAGGGGTGACAGCGGGGCTGGGGTCTCACACTGTCTTCAGCCAGAGGCCCAGGGGCGGTGCTGTGGGATGGGGGGTCTGCAGTCTGAGGCCCAGAGGGCTCCCCGGTTCCGCAGGCAGTCTCCGGCCTCGCCCAGGCTCTGGGAGACGCCCCAGCCAGGCCCCGCCTCTGGGCCTTCCCTGCCCTGGCCCAGCACCACTCCTTCACAGCCACAGGCCAGCTCCTCACCCCAACTCCTGGACTGAGACCCCGGCTCGGAGAGATGGGGGGGCGCGCGCGGCTGCCAGCAGGGGCATGGTGCTCGGGGCAGGGCTGTGAGTGTGGGGACAGGACAAGGAGAAGGACTGGGTGACTGCCCCGCTGCCAGGCCAGGCTCCTCCCTCCCGCCACCCCCTGCCTCTCCTGTTGGCTGCAGCCTTTCCGGAGGGTCCCAGACTGGAAGCTCCCAGGGGCTGCGGTGTCGCCCCCCGCAGGCCAGAGAAGGGGAGCGGACTGGGGGGCCCCAAGGCTCGGTCTGAAGGCTGGCTGAACCCCGTGAGGCTCTGGTTTTAGATGAGTGTGCAGGGAGGGTGAGCGAGATGCCCCCTCCCGGAAACGGGAGGAAGCTGCTACTGTTGTGGCTCTGCCCTGGGCTTTGCCCCTCCCCCGCCCTCCCCCCTCTGAGGACTTGGGATGGGGTCTGTGTCTCTGCAAATGCTGAAGGGGGCGCTCTGCGGGATGGACAGCTGGGAAGGAGGGCCCAGCAGAGTCCTGGTCCCTCAGCTGAGCCTGGCGCTGGAAGGACCGAGGGCCTGCTCCCCTTCATTCCTGCACCCCGTGACACTGTCACCACCTCCAGCTCTGCCCTCTTCACACGGACACCGGGGCACCTCTGTGGGCGAGGGGTGACCAGCCTCCGCCGGTGCCACCAGTCCTGGGGTGAGACCGGGCGGGGCACTCCCCAGAGCACAGCGGAAGACTAAACACTGGGCAGGCCCTTGTCTGGGGCTGGAGCGGAGCCTCCGAGAGAGAGAGAGAGAGAGAGAGAGAGAGAGAGAGAGAGAGAGAGAGAGAGAGAGGGAGACAGAGACGGGTGGTGGGGAAGGAGGCGGGTGGGGCTGGAGGGGGAGGTCGGAACCCTCCCAGGAAGCAGTGGGACAGGGGCTGGCAGCCTGGGGTGGGGCAGGGACGCCTGACAGGAGGGTCCAGGAGGCATCTCTGAGCTCAGGAGCCTCTGGTGGGACCGGAAGCATGGACATTGATGTCTCTGCTGGGCCAAGCCCGGAGACCCCCACCTGCCCAGGGGCCGCCCCCAAGTCCCCCCAGCCTGGCCTCCTGGCAGTCCTGCAGATGCTCCGTCTCTTCATATTTTTTGTTTTGTTCTGTTTTGACTTTTAAAAAAATAAAAGCTTGATCGTAAAATATGTCTGGAACTCTATGGCAAGGGGAGGTGACAAGAGTGGGAAGGAAGGGGAGGCGGTGAGGGCTGTGTGGGGGGAGCAAGCAGCTAGATGGCCTCCACGTAGTTGGCGGGATAGAGGCCAAACTGCCCGCTGTCCAGCCGCCCGCGGCACCAGCCCTGCTCGTCCTCCTCGCCCAGCTTGGTGAGCTCATCGCCTGGGAAGGGGACACGGAGGGGCTCCTTGGCAGGGGCTCGGGGAGGCCGTCCCTCCGTCCCACGCTGCTAGGGAGCCCCCCATACTTTGATGCTGGCTGACCCCAAACCCTCCCCCAGTATGGCCCCAAAGCCTGGCCCCTTCACTTCCCAGCTCAGCAGTCAGAGACCCCAATCCAGGTCCAGCCTAACCCCCAACTCTGCGCCCCGGGCATCCAGGGACCACTCTCAGGCCCAGGCCCGGGGGCTGAGGTGGCACTCCAGGCCCCGCCCACCCAGCGCCAGGCCCCGCCCACATCGCACTCGCCGCCAATCCCCGCGCGCCCTGCCCGCGGCCCCGCCCCGCCGGCCCCGCCCCTCATACCGGCCTTGAAGCTGAGCTCGTCCTGCTCCTGGCCGTCGTAGTCGTAGAGGGCCCGCACGCGCACGCCCTTGGCGTCGTCCTCGAAGGGGTTGGCGCCCCCATTGGCCTCACTGCCCCCAAACGCGTTCCCGCTCTCATCGTCCGACCACTCGGTGACGTAGGGCTGACCCCGGTCATAGCTGCTGACGCTGAGAAGCAGAGGGAGGACCCGGCCTGAGTTGCCCCTCCTGTCCCCAGCTCTGCCCCTCTGCCCAGCCAGAGCGCTGCGCCACAGCTCATCAAGGCTGGAGCTGGGGTGGCTTTGTAAGAGGGGTCCTGACCCAGTGACCCTCACTGGCCGCTCTTTAAACACAAGGGAGACAAGACTAGCAGCATTGTTACTGAGCCTTAGAGTGAGGGGTGCTGAAGGGACCCCAGAGACATCTGGCTCCTAGTGAGAGGGCAGTACAATCTAGTGGTCAAGAGCAATGGTTCTGGAGCCAGATTTTGGGCCCCATATCCTGGCTCTGAGGCTAGGAGCCCGCTGTGTGACCTCCTGCAACCACTTAACTCCTCAGTTTCTCCATCTGTAAAATGGGAATATTTACACACTCCTCAGAATGCCGCAGGCTTCAGTGAGTTAGCGTATGAAAATGCTTGGGACAGTCCCGGACACGCAGCAGGTGCTCGCAAAGGATTAGCTATCGCTGTTTTTGAAAGGAGAATGAGGTTGCTGTGACTTCGGCCATTTCTTGTGTCTTGCGGTAAAACTCAGAGAGATTCCTGGCCTGTAGGAAGCTCCCCGGGAGACACTCACCTGCCTCGGTCGCCGGCCTGGGACGCGGACTCCAGCACCCCCGTGGCGTTGGTCAGCGCCGCCCCCTCGGCCTTCCTGGGCTTCTCCTTCTTGGCGGCGGCGTGAGGGAGGTCTGGGCTCCACTCCTGTGGGCGCCAGGGGGCAGTCAGGCTGGGCCATCGCCCGAGGCCCCTCCGGCCTCCGCAGACTCCTTCCGCGGCCCCACACGCCCTTACCTCAAACTGGGGCCAGTTCATGGGCATGCCGGGGCCGCTGGTGCTGCGGAACCACCGCAGGTCCTCCTGCGCGTCCGCCCCCCGGATGACCTGCTCCAGCTCCCGGTACACGTGGACGTAGCTGTGCACGGGAGAGGGCGGAGGGGGGCAGGATGCACATGGCCTCTCATCCTCGGTGAGGACAGGCACCCGCTCAGGGGACCGGGGTGCTGGCCCCCAACCGGGAGTCAGCAGGCTTCCCCGGGGCCCTCTCCGTGTGGGCATGCCCGGTGGACACCCTTCGCCGCCCCCACCTCAGCCACTCACCCGTCTGCCCAGGCCTGTTTCTTGAGCACCCGGAGTGCACCGGCTTGCACCAGGTGGCCGCTGTGTGTGCAGCCTCTTCTCTCTCAGCCCCTGCAGCCCCGCCCTGCCCTTCCTGTCCCCGTAACGCGGGGCCCAGGATGCCTCGGCCCCAGCTCTGCCCTCCCCCGGCTGTGCCTGAGCCACGGAGCCGCCCAGCCAGCTACCTGCTGCTCTCGGCCAGGTTGAGGTGGCGTTTGATGTCCAGCAGCACCTCCTTGAGGAAGACCAGCCGCTTCTCCTCAAACTGCTGGCACTGCTCGAACACCTGCTCCATGCCCTCCATGTACTGCGGGGTGGTCTTGCCCACCTCATCCAGCACCTTCTCGTACTTCTCCTGCGTCTGGAGGCACCGGGACACGGGGAGGGTGAGGCCCAGGCCCGCGGCGGCCAGCCCTGCCCGCCCCACGGGCCCTCCGCGCCCGGCCCGGCAGCACCTTCTGCACGTCCTGCTTGCACTTGTCCACTTTGTCCTGCAGCTTCTTCTGCTGCTCGGGCGTGACCGACTGCTCCGACTTGCTGTTCATCTCCCGGGTCACGGCCAGCTTCTCCTCCTTGCAGGCCAGGTGGTAGGCCTTCTTGGCTGCCTCCAGCTGTGGGGAAGCAGAACGGGCGGCAGGCCTCCTACTGGTGAGCAGGAGCAAGCGCGGGCACTCGCCAGCCCTCCCACCTGCCCACGCTGCCAGGGGCTGTGTGCACAGTCTTCAGAGGCAGGAGGGGTGCAGGCCCTGGCTCCCGGTATGGGGAGCAGTGCCCCCTGTGGAGGTCTCCCTGCAGGGCACAGCCTGCTGCCTCGGACACACGCCTGGCAAGCACCGTGGTGCCTGCCATGTGTAGGGGTAGGCCTGCCCCCCCTGGCACAATCCCATCTGCGGACACCTCCCCCTGATGAGACTGGCCCTCTGAGCTCAGTCGCCCACCCCCGCCCCCTCTGCAGCACTGCCCCCGGCACCTCCTTCATCTTCTTGGCCCAGGGCTTCTGGGCCTTGCGGAAGCCGTCCTCAGCCTCCTTGGTCTCCTTGAAGCCGCCCATGATCTGCTTGTGGTAGGCGTCCTTCTGCCAGTTCTTGACCTTCTCCAGGTCCTCATTCAGCAGGCTGTTCTTCACCTCCTGGTGCAGCTCGCTCACCTTGTCCGCCTCCGTCATGATGGCCCCCCAGGCCCGCTCCAGGCTGCCGTACTGCGGGCCTGAGGAGATGGCCGTGGGTCCAAGGCCTTCACGCCCCCCGCCTAGAGGCCCCCTCGCACCCCCCTCCTCCCTCTCCTTACAGTTTTCCTCATCCTCCAGGGCCCGGGTATGGCCACCTCCTCCAGAAAGGCTTGTCTGATTGCTGTCACACTGAACTGCCCTCACTGAATTCTTCACACCCGCCTCTCCATCTACACCCTATCTCCCCTGTCAGCTTGTGAGCCCCAGGCTGGGGGGGGGGGGGGAACAGCCTCAAACCTGTGTGCTCTCACAAGCCCAGCACAGCACCAGGCACACAGTAGGTGCACCAGGCACACAGTAGGTGCTCCAGGAATGTTGGCTAAATGCAAAACTGAAGAACCAACTGGTGACAGGTACCAGGAGGCTCCTGGGACCGGACATCCCAAGGCCTGTTTCTCTGTGCACTGGCATCGCCGCTGTGCCAGGCGCTGTACTGGGCAGCACAGGCCCAGCCATGGCCTCATGGGATTGGGTCTAGTGGAAGAGAAAACCTTTCTCATATATGTAAGCTTCCACTGGAAGCTGTTCTAGATTAAAGGAACCGAGTGACATGACATCTAAACGCAGTATCTGATGCTGAATTGGACCCTGGGCCCGCAAACAATTGCCATAATAAAATATGCATATGGGCCAGATTAGATGTCCTGAATGTGATAGCAGGACTGTGGCAACATACGTGACTGTTCTTATTCTTAGGAGATACATGGAGAATTTAGGGTGAAGGGCCGTGTCTCCAATTGAAATGTTTAAAAAATATGCATATAAATAGGGGTAAAACCAGTGCGGTAAAATGTCAGCTGGTGAGTCTGGGTGAAGGGAATGTAGTTCTATTCTTGTAACTTTTCTCTGAGTTAAAATTATTTTAAAATAAAAAGTTTGGGGATTTGTTTTATATCCAAACAAAACCTGTACCAAGTGGAGTTGAAGGGCAGGGAGCCCTGGGGGGTCAGGGAGGGGAGGAGGGCAGGTGTAGGGCAGTTCCCGCTAAGGCCCTGCTGCTGGAGGCTGCAGGTGCATCCCGGTGGCCTGGTGCTCCCAGGATCCAGACAGTGGGGTTAGGGTCTGAGCGGTGCCCAGGGGATGGGCACGGGGCGGGGGGAGGGGGGCAGCACCTTTCTCGATGAGCTGGCGCCAGCGCTTGGCCCAGTCGGTGAGCTGCTGCGCGTAGGCCTTCTCGATCTTGGCGCGCTCCTGCACGCAGCTCATCAGGTCGTTGCACAGGCGGTGCCCGTCATCGATGCGCTTCACTGTCCGCTTGTAGTTCCCCACCTGGCGGCGGGCGGCGCGCATGACACCCAGGGTTCCCCGCCTCCCGCCTCCCCGCCTCCTCCTCCCCCCCCCCCCCCCCCCCGCCCTGGCCGCCGTGTCCTGCAGGGGGCGCCCGCCACCACCATCCCAGGGCGCCTTGGGACCCTCTGGCTTGTCCAGGACGTGGCACCCCTCCTCACACCCCTGTCTATACACTCCCTGCTCACACCTAAAACACAATTTTGTCGCTGCCACAAAATGCAAGAGGTTTTTTATAATTTGGACTTGGGCCAGATGAATTATTCATTTCATTCTTATGAGCTAAATCTATTTATATAGAGTCAGAAGCACTGAGTTGAGCTACAACTTCTTGACATAATATTATGTTGTGTAGACATCTCATTAAACACTTATTAATTTAGGTTTGGCGGTTTTCACTTTGGGTTCCATAAGCCAGTAAAAAAACACTCTGGGTGGCAAATATTTTGGGAGGCCCTGAAACACGGGCCTGTCTCCACTTCTGTGCTGCTGTGGGGCTTCCCGAACTCACTCCATTTCCCTGGGACCAGTGCTCCTTCCGCCTCTGCTCATCCCCCGGGGGGGGGGGTCAGGGAGCAGCTGGGAAGGCCGTGTGCACTGTGAAGGCGGCGTGCCCATGGGAGTGCAGGCCCCCGAGCCGGCGCCCAGAGCAGAGGACAGGGGGCCTGTTCCGCACCATGAAATACCAGGGGAGTCCCCGGGGGCTGTGGGCAGGGCGCTCTGGCCTCGGGGGTGGTCGTCGTAGCCTGCTGCACACGGAGGGCTCTGCAGAGCCCGAGGGGCTGGGCGCAAGGCCTGAGGCGTGAGGTGGTTGGAGCTGGGCCTCCACAGCCAGGCTTCGCTGTCTGGTCCCCAGGGCCCGGGAGTGTCAGAGCCTCACCTCCCAGAAGCTGTCGGTGGAATCCTCCGGAGCCAGGGAGGCCTCGTCGTAGGAGCCGGACATGGTGTGGCCGAGGCAGGATGGACAGGCGGGGAGCGGCGGTCAGCAGGCTGGGCTGCTCATGCGCTGGAGGGGAGATATCCTGGAGATGAGGGGCGTGTCCACAGGCCCCACTCCAGGCCCGGCCCCAACTTGCCGTGGGGATGGGGGCTCTCCAGGCAAAGCCTGGCATTGGGATGGGACTTCCTGCCTGGGGACTGGCTCACCAGCCGTCCCCAGGGTGGCCCCAGAGTCCCCCCGCAGTACCCCTCCTGCCCTCTCCCATCTCTCCATCTCCTTCCCTCTCCCCCAAACCCATCCTCCAGCTCCAGTGTGGCACCTCTCTCAGAGCCTGCCCAGCCACCAGACATGGCACCTGCCGCTGCTTTGTGTTCCTGGGCTCGGAGCTGAAAGTTAGCACCACGTAATCGCGTCTTTGCTTTAAATAAACCTGTGGTTTGTTTCGTAGACATAGAGGTCTTCAAGGCCAGCAATCAGACTTACCTCTGTGCAGCCCCCTACACTCCCTCCCTCTCTTCCCCCAAAAGCTGACACCCTGTAGGACCATTAGAGTTCAATGAACTGCAGCTGGCATCTCAATTTGCCCCCCTGGGCACTGCCCACCGACCCAGGCAGGTCCTTGCACCAGCCCCAAAACACCCACATACGCTCCCCACCAACGTAGGGCCCTGGTCCAACCCCTAAGGCCCCCAAACTCCTACCTGGAGCCTGGACCAAGTCCCGTGGGAACCGGCTGCAGGCCCCTCCCACCTCCCGCCCAAGCCGAGCTCCTCCTCAGCTCCCTGAGCCCGAGGCCCGCCGCTGCCCTGTGCCCAGCCCCAAAGGCTGCAACGAGCTGCTCCATGTCCCTGCGAGTCCCAGACAGGCAGCCCGGCCCACAGGCCAGACCGCTGCGCTCTGTGTGAGCGCCAGGCGGCTGTGTGCGGCCTGGAACTGTCGGCCGGCATCACGGCTGTCCAATCTAGGCCGTGTGCTGCCCCAGGGCTGGGGCGGGCGCTGCCCTGCGCCACCCCACACTGCGCTCCCTGCCACCCAGGCAAGAATGGTTCCGGTGAATGGCTCCGTCGTCAGGAGCCTAGACCCAGAGGGCCAGGGGCCTGGTCTCCAAAGGGACAGTGAGGCCCAGCCAGGCCTGATCCCACTACCGGCTGACAGCCTGGGCCCAGGGTCACCTCCCTGGTCCGCACTGTCAGGGACTGTGACCCCTGACCCATGAGGACCCCTGGGGAGTGCTGCCTCTGCAAGGTTTCGCCCACCTGGGGTCCGCGGACAGCGGCACTCCCACATGAGGATCCTGGGCCGGGGAGGCCCCTGCCCCTCTGGCCTGTCTCCCCACCTGTCCGGGGCTAGTGCTCTGGGCCCAGTCATACCCAGGGCTGCCTCCTTGCATCTCTCAGGCATTGATTTCGCTCCCCTTAGCACAATCTCACTTCCTCCCAAACTTACATCCAGCGGGGGCGGGTGGAGAGAGGGCAGCTAGTTCATCAAGGGACAAGAAACAAGTCTGAGGATTTTCCTCTTAATTTGGCACTTTTCACCTACAGAGCGGTACTTCTTCACGGGGAGAATGTTCATTGGACACGGGGAAGCACAAGGCAGGGACCCGTGATGAAGGACGTTCAGCCAGTTCGGTAAGGATCCCTGGGACAGAGCCACCTAGAACCCTCAAAGTTACATAGAACTTAGGGACCCGCCCCAGTGTGCGGCTCATGGGGGGACTCCCTCCTGAAGTGAAGGTCGAGGGCACCCCTGGTAGAGGGGGAGCGACTGATAAAACCTCGGTTCCTTTCTCACCGTCACAGAGGCACACGGCCCTCACCCAGCGCCCTGGTCCTAGGAATTCCCCTTCCAGCCAGCGGGGCGAACTGCTGCTGCCCCATCAAATTCACCGCAGGTCTGCCTGGGAAAGCCAGGGGCCGGCCACCACCCGGACACGCCGGCCCGGCTCAGTGAGCGGAGCTCAGGCCGGCCGAACGCACCCTCCCAGGCCACGTGACTGAGCCCAGGAGCGGGCGCAGAGCAGCGAGGCTGCAGGCTTGGCTCCGCGGGGGGTGGACACGCACACGCGGAGTATTTTTGGAAGCTGGAAGAATGGGTGGCTGGCGGATGGGGTGGGAGGTTTTTCACTGGGCTCTTTTATGCCTTTTAAATTTTGCCTTGTGTGCATAAACTGCCTGTTTCTTAAAACCCTCCAGCCTGTGCTGGAGGAGAGCAGAGGGAGTGGGCGCAGGACTGAGGGCACTTGAAGCTTGGAGGTGGGGCGGGCAGCCAGGGCCTGGCATGTCGGGCTGGGAGGATCCCACGTCAGGCTAGGAGGAGACCACCCTCCTCCTGGTCCAGACCCGGGACGGGGACTGCTGGGTCCCTCCCAGCCGAGAGCATGTGTAATAGAAGCAGCTCTAGCCTCGGGGCCCTGCCCTGCCGCCAAACTGCTGTGTGACCTTGAGCAACGCACATGACCTTGCTGGGTCCTGGGGGAGATGAGGATAACCTGGCCCGACTAAGGATTAGGCGAGATGGTGAGGGCCCAGCACACGCCAGCCCCGGCTGGACCGGCTCAGAGGGGCTCAGGAATACCAGCCAGGGCCGGGGAGGGATGCGGGAGGAGCGTGTGAGCCCGCAGCATCGTATTGCCAGACACCCCACCCTATCTTCCCCTGCCTCTCACTCCCCCTGAGGCAGG
Organism: Pipistrellus hanaki; assembly: GCF_964339955.1. Lineage (NCBI taxonomy): Eukaryota > Metazoa > Chordata > Mammalia > Chiroptera > Vespertilionidae > Pipistrellus > Pipistrellus hanaki. The sequence goes on along the minus strand of NC_140509.1, from coordinate 5,565,496 downwards.
TGCCATCACTGCATCTCTGAGCCAGGAACCGAGTGGCTGGTGTTGGACATGCCCTGCAGGCAAGTCAACGCACACTTAGCTTTCCTCGACCCATTGAATGGGCTCGATGCCCATCTGACTTTTTGTGGCCTTAAAAGCCTTGTGCCATCCTATCTAATAAAGAGGGAATATGCTAATTGACCCTCGCACCATTGCAAAGATGGCAGCGCCCATAGCCAATAAGGAGGGAATATGCTAATTGACTGTCACACCCTCAAAGATGGTGGCACCCACACCCAATAAGGAGGGAATATGCTAATTGACTGTCACACCCTCAAAGATGGTGGCGCCCACAGCCACAAGATGGCAGTGCCCAGTCCCCAGGCCCCTCAGCCCTGCCAGGGTGGCAGGCACACAGCAAGGCGGGTATGGCTGCTTCATTCACCTGCCGCTGGAGTCCCCCAGCCCCCTCAGCCCCCCAGCCCCTCAGCCCCCCAGGGCTGGCCTGAGATGCAGGGAAGCCTCGGATGGCGGCTGCCAAGCTGCCCAGCTGCCCAGGCCACTTGAGGCTCAGGTACCCAGGGCCCGCTGAAGCTTGTGCTGCCTGCAGTGACAGCAGCAGAGGGCTCCCGGACTGTGAGAGGGGGCAGGCTGGGCCGAGGAGACCCTCTCCCTCCAGTGCGTGAATTTTCATGCACTGGGCCTCTAGTTAGTATTAGTAGCTGACATTATGGAGCACATATCTGTGCCAAGGACAGTTCACAGGTCTTAACCCATCGAGTCCTCACACCACCCCACACTGCAGACCGGGCTCAGGGCCGAGGCGGGACTGAAAGACCAAAACCGCTCTCACAGCTGACTTGTCACCGCTGCTGTCAGCGTGGGCGATGGTCCCACTTCAGCCGGCTGGCACGTTCTCACCCTCAGCGTGCAGCACGGGGGCACGGGCTCCGCCCAGCTCTGCCACTTGCCAGCGAGAGCTCGGCCGAGTCCCTGGGGGCCTCAGTTTTCTAACACAGATGATGGAAGACAATGCTTGGGTCCATTTTGAAGATCAAATGATAAAAGGATAGCAAGCTCCTCGGAAGCACAGAGAACTCTGTGGAATGTGAGGTTTTCCTGCTGGCCTGACCCTTCCTCTAGACCAGTGGTTCTCCACCTTCCTGATGCCGCGGCCCTTTAACACAGCTCCTCATGTGGTGGTGACCCACAACCATAAAGCTATTTTCGTTCCTACTTCCTAACTGTAATGCTGCTACTGTTAATGAATCGTAATGTAAACATCTGTGTTTTCCGATGGTCTTAGGCTCTACAGCAGCGGTTCTCAGCCTGTGGGTCAGGACCGCTAGCAGGGTCACCTAAAACCATCCTATGTCATTAGTTACGCACAACACAGGCACTGTGGTGGCCACAGCCCCTTTCTCCTCCACCGCACTCCCTGCAGCCTCTTCACTGGCCTTCCCGCCTCTGACACTGTCTCTCCCCAGCCCCCCACGCAGCAGCCTGAGGGAAACTGGAAAAGCCTGTGAGATCCCACCACTGCCCCACTCGGAACCCTCCAGAGACTACCCCCCCTCATCCCCCGTTTCCTCTGAATGAAAGTTCAGATCATAACCTGCTGCCCCACCCCTCTGCCCTCACCTCATCCACGCTCACTCTCCTCCAGCTCCGCTAACTTCCTTGCTGTTCTAACCCCAGGGCCTTTGCACCTGCTAGAATACTCACTCAGGGGGTTTCCAGGTCCACTCAAATGTCTTGACCCCTCCCCCCGACTTAAACTTTCAACTGTTTCCACCCCAGCACCCACCCACCCGCTCTCCCTTCCCTCGCTGTTCTTGGATAGGCTGTCAGCTCAGAGGACTCACACATTTAGTGTCTTCCTCTCCCCTAGAATGTCAGCTCTATGAGGCTGACGCTTCAGCTGCCTGGTTCTCTGCTGTACCTCTGGAGTCCGGGGCAGGGCCCGGCACGGAGGACGTGCACGGTCATTTCTGTTCAGTGAATGAGTGAGTGCCAGCAACCCTGTGGAACATTCATTCACTAAATAGCAGCAGCACTGAATTCTGTGCCCCAGGGCCAGTCACCTCCACACACTGGGCATTTCCTAGATGTTGGTGATGAGGGTTACACAACCAAAAGCCAGAATCTCGTAAAGAGAACCCTCGATTCCCCCTGTCCCGGCCATGCCCCTGCTGTCCTGGCACCCCCTTCCCCACCTCCTAGTCGCCCCCTGGATCCAGCTCCAGGGCGTCTTTCTCCCTGACCCCCCAGGATGACCCTGCCCCCCGCGGGGGCCCCTCCGCAGGGATCCTGCAGCTCGCACACGGGGTAGTTACCAACAGCCTCGGCCGTCACCTTACTCCCTCTTCATCCCCCCTTACACCGACTGTGATAACCGTTTTGAGTACCTACTATGCTCCAGCCTCTCCGTACACTTTATTTCCCCCTCCGCAGCCCACTGAGATCCGTACAGGCGCCCCCACCTTTCCCGAGAGCCCGGGGGTTAAAGAGCGCGTCCAAGGACACGCAGGGGGGAGAGGGAGGCGGCAGTCAGGTCAGACCCGGGGAGTCCTTCCCTGCCCCTCCGCCTGGTGCTCAGCCCAGAGCAGCACCCCAGGGGGGTCACGGTCCTCTGGCCTAAGGGACAACTCAGCTCCCCCGGGCAACGCCATGGAAGCCAGCGCTGGGTCTCAGGGCGCCTCGGGCTCCATGCTCCTCCGCTCCACACCTCACCCAGAGATGGACGGGCCCGCCGCGCCTGACTGGGGGCCACGCAGGGACTCTCTCCAGCTCTGCTGCGGCTTCAGAGGCTGCGAGGACCCGGGTTCGCTGCCAGGTGCTGTCCTCCCGCCCCTCCCGCCACCCCTGCTCACCCACTCCGCTCCGGCTCCTTTGCTCACACCGCCCTGCAGCCTGGGGCGATGCTGTCCTCCCTCCCACCATCCACCTCTCCCCCAAATAACTCCTTCCCTTCAAGAGCCAGCTCAGTCCCTGAATACCCCAGCCCTCACCTACCTCACCCCTACCCCTGCTGCAGCTCCGAGCCCCACCCTGCCACAAACCGGATCTCACCGGTTCAGGCAGCACCTGCTCTCCTGACAAGCCAGGGACTCCCACCAGGTGGTCACTCCGACAGAACAGTTAAGAGCACCCTGGAGCCGGGCAGAATGACCGGGTTCAAACCCCAGTTTGTCACTAAATGGCTGTGCGACTTTGGCAAGTTTCTTCTCTGTGTCTGTTTCACCTGGAAATGGAGATGATGATACCACCCCATGGGGTGGTGTGAGAAGGAAATGAGTACCTGCTACTCAGGAAGCACCATTTAACCATCATCATCATCATCATCATCATCGTCGTAGGTATCATCACTCTCATCATCATCATAATCTTCATCATTATAGGTATCATCATCATCATCATCGGTATTACCACCATCACCATTATCATTATTATTATAGTTATAATTTCCCATCATCATTATAGTTATAATCATCCATCATCATCATCACCAGTATCAATCATCACCCATCATCATTATTATTATAGTTATCATCACCTATCATCATAGGTATTATCATCCATCATCATCATTATCATCATCAATATAGCTATCATCACCCACCATCACCACTATCAGCAGCAGCAGCATCACCATCATCCTACAGGTATCATCACTGATCATCCCCATCATCCCCATCATCATCACCACCTCCATCATCATAGGTATCATCCCCATCATCCCCATTATTCCCATCATCACCATCATCATCATCGTCACCACATCATCATCGGTATCGTCACCCCTGCTTTTCGCAGCTGCAGAGCTTTCAGACGGAAGACTCCCATCTTTGTGGTGACCTCACACTCCATCTCCTCTTTGTGCCTAATATCCCGAAGACCTTTGTGTCCCCCAAATCCATATGTGATGCCTTACCCACCAATGTGACTGTGTTTGGACTTTTAGGAGGCAACTGAGGGCAAGTAAGGGTGAGGTCCTGATCCAGTAGGACAGGCAAGGTCGCGTCTGGACACAGAGAGGTCGGCCTCTGCCAGCCAGGAAGAGAGGCCTCCTCAGGAGCCCCACAGCCACCGCGATCTCGGACGTCCAGCCACCAGAACCTCGAAAAATAAACCTCGCGGTCCACAGGACCTCGTTCTGCAGCCTGAGCTGACCAAGGCCTCCGTCCACGCCTGCTAGCCTCGCCTGGGACCCCGGGTTTCCAGGTCCCCTATGAAGAAGGCCTGGTTTCCCCAGCCTTCCCGTTAGGTCTAAACATCAGGCCCTGAGCCTGAACCTCTATCTGCGCTGGGAAAGGTCTCAGGGAAGTCCCCAAGGGCCCTCCCTTCAGAGATGATGAAGCTCGGGTGGGGTGGGGAAAGGATGGAAACACAAATGGGGGACAGAGGGAGGCAGAGCGGGGTTTCACCCAGAGAGGTCCGGACAGAGGGCCCAGGTGGCTCACCCCACCCGGGAAGGGTTTAACGGCTCTCCAGCTCAGCTCCTGGCTGGCCACCCCTGGCTGGCCTCGCCCCTGCTCCCTGCCCACTCCCTGGCCTCTGATCCGTACCCTCTCCTTCCTCCTCCAGCCCCCCAACCCCCAGCCCCCCCTCTGAAAAACCACCCACGGCAGCCGCACACTCCTGTTCCCAGGACAGTGGAGGCCACATCTCTGGCTGCAGAGAGCCTCTGAGTGTCCTCCAGCGCAGGAGAAAGCCCAGAAGTGACCGTCTCCTCATTCGGTGGTGACAACACTTAGGGGACAATGAGTCAGGGAAGCGGTCCCAGCTCCAGTGAGGATGCAGAGTTGGTATCTCAGCTCCCACCCTCCCGACTCCCAGAGGAACCCGGGACTGAGCCCAGAGGCCCACGGCGGGCCCGGGCCCACAAGCACCCACGTCCACCTCCACACTCAGGGTCTCAGAGGCCACCTCCCAAAGGGGCCGTCCTAGTCAGACCCCTGCCCCGGGCTCCGACCCCACGGATGGGGAGCGGGAGTGGGAGCTGTGGGAAGGCAGGCCCGTCCTCTCCGCCCCGGGTGCATCTCTCCCAGGACCCATCATCCGCACTTGGCCTTGTGCGGGGCCTCCTGGCCTGAGCCCTGTGCTCTGTGGCCTCCTGGGGGGCACAGCCAGGTCTGTGCGAACCTTCCCCGGCCCTGGCTGCATCCCACAGGAAGCTCCCCACCCCCCCCACCCCGCCCCGTCCTCGCTACATGGGCTCACTGCCCTCCCCCTCCTGCCAGGTGAGCCGCCCTGGCCGAGGCTGGAGCAGAAAAAGGCAAGAAGCAGGGACCAGCCAGGCAGGACATCCTGCCCAACTCCAAGTCCTGGGGCAACTGCCCAGCCGGAGGGGCTGCGGCCCCCTCCCCTGGGAGGGCCACGTCACAGGCCCCATCACAGCCGGACGCAGAGGCTCCTGGCTTCCAGCTGCGCCGCCATCCTCCCAGTGCTGCTCTGGGCACAGCCCTGAGCGAGACCCAAGCCCCCCACCCCCTGCCCGCGTGGGCCTGCCACCAGAGGGGCTGGACAGACAGGGCCAGACGAATAAGCCAATGGTCACGTGTGTTAGAGGTGACAGGGCTGTGGAGAAGAAATGGCAGGGAAGGGGACAGGGAGGAGCAGGGGGGCGGGAATGAGGCTATTTTACACGGGAGATGAGAGGGAGCCAGGCAGCCACCTGGGGGAGAGCATCAGGCAGAGGGAACAGCCAGCGCAAAGGCCCTGAGCGAAGCATGGCTGCCTGGCTGAGAGCAAGGGGCCCCTGCGGCTGGAGCAGAGTGAGTGAGGAAGAGGGAGGGGGAGGCCGGGGAGGCTGGGTGGGAGGCTGGGGAAGGATCCTGTCACAGGAGGCCTTGTGGGTCAGCATAATAGTCTTAATGCCCCCCCCCCCGCCCCGGGGGCCTGGGAGGAACTGCCTGGACTCCAGCACCGAGGGGCAGGGCCTGCCGGTGCGGTGGGCGGTGCACCTGGTCCGGTTCGCCCTGGGTGGAGCCTTGGCCTGTGCGGGGAGGCGATCCTGGCCTGAGGGGCAGGGGTTGGGGGCGCTCAGGTTCCAGGGAGGCAAAGGCCAGGCCCTCTCCCGCCTGCCCTCTGCCGGGTCAGGCTTGGGTTTTAAGGACCCCTGCCTGCAGGGAGAACAGACTGCGGGGGCAGCAGCACAGGGCACCCCCTAACCTGCATCCTCAGGTGAGGGAAGGCGGTGACGCTGGCAGCAGTGAGAAGAGGCTGGCACCGGGAAAGGCTGTGACAATCGGGCCAGCAGGCTCTGCCGGTGGTCTGTCTGTGAGGAGCAGGCGGCTCTGGGTCTGGGCCTGAGCAGTAGGGGGAGATGGCGGGCTGAGGAACAGGGGGGATGGAGCGGCTCTGAGTCCTGAGTTGCCCCGAAGAGCAAGTGGACGTGTCTCCCTCCTCTCCCAGAGCTCCGCCGGGGCCACGTGAGGAGCCTGACTGGTTCCAGGCCCAGCGCCCAGCTCCCAGCTCCCAGCTCCGGGCCGAGCTCCAGGCCGCTGTGGCCGGGCCTCCCCGCAGCTCCTGTGACGGGGAAGCTGCTGGGGGTGGGCCGGGCTCCCACCTGGCTGCCAGGATGTGGGGAGGCCTGGCAAGGTGCCTTGGGGGCCGTTCTGATGAGCTCACTGCCCCGGAGTCTGGGGGCAGCAGAGGGTAGGAGAGAGATGGAGCAAGCGAAGACCCTGGGACCCGTGGGACAGAAAAGAAACAAAACCTGGAGAGAGAGGGCTGGGGCCCAGAGAAGGCGGCCGGAGTGGGAGGCAGGGCCGGCCTGGGGGTCTGGGAAGGGAGACCTCCTCCAGCTCCTGCCAAAGGGCCTGTCCCCGGCTCACAGCCCGGCTCGGCTGGAATGGAGGCACCCGCTGCAGGTGCGGCAGGGCAGATGCCAGGCTGCCAGGCCCTGGTGGGGAGGGGGCCCGCGGGAGAAATGGGGAGCAGGCATGGGGGCCTGGCTGTATGGCTGCCAGCTCCCAGGCATGGCCTCCCCGCTGCTGCCGCCCGAGATCCCCCTCTCACACCCAGGCCCTAAGCCCACGCTGGAGGCACTGTCCAGTCTGCAACTAACGATTGCAGAAATGAGGGTGACACGTCAGCTTGTGGGGGAGCATTCCCCTGCCTGTCAGCGGCCCGGGACCCGCCTCGGCCCGGCACCAGGTCCTCTGACCCACGGGCTGTGCCAGAGCTCGGATGGACCCCCACACGCTCAGCTGGTGGGTGGGGGGCCCTCAGTGGGTGCTGGGCCCTCGGCAGCCGGGTGCCGGGCCCTCAGCGGGTGCCGGGTAGAGAGGGCAGGCGGGAGAGGGCCAGGCCTTTGCCTCCCTGGAACCTGAGCGCCCCAAGGTTGCACACACCAACCCCTGCCCCTCAGGCCAGAATCACCTCCCCGCACAGGCCAGGGCCCCCCAGCTCCACACAGGGCAAAGCGGGACGAGGTGCACCACCCACCGCACCAGGTGCACCCCCACCGCACCGGCGGGCACCCCGCCCCTCTGTGCTGGAGTCCAGGCAGTTCCTCCAGGGCCCCAGGCTCCAGGCCCAGCCCGGTGCGAGCCAAGCCGCCTGCGGCTCCACCCCAGGCCAGCCCCCCGCAGCGCTGCAGCGGGAGGGACGGAAGTTGGGGAGGGAGGGCCACAGGCACCCAACATGGAGACCCTGGGTTTTCTGGAGGTGGAACAGGGGTCCTTTGGGAAACCAGGGGGCCTGGTTCTGCAGGGAGGGGAGGAGGGAAGGAGCTGAGTTTGGGGGAAAAAGGAGCGATGCCTCCTTCCTGACTGAGCCACAGAGAGGCTGGGTGTGCGGGGGGGGGGGGGGGGGGGGGGGGGGGGGGGGGGGGGAGTGGGGGCAGTGGGAGGGCTGGAGCTGCTGGTTCCAAATGACCAAGGCCTAGCAGTGCGGGGGGGGGGGGGTGAGACAACCTCACTTCTCCCTGCCGCCCCCCCTCCCCCCAGCCTTAGCCCCCCGAGGACTGGCAATGTGAGCTCCCGGGAGCGCCAGCCCCTTCAGCCGCTTCCCCAGGGAGGGCATTTCTAGTCCTGACTTGGGGGGGGGGGGGGGAATAGAAGTGCAGAAGAGGAAAGGCACCAGGGAGAGGACCCAGTCTGAGGAGTGCCCCCAGGACAGACGCGGGCTCCCCCACCCACCCACCCACCCCGGGCCCAAGCGCTGCGGGTAGGGAGATGGGGAGCCCCGGCCCCACTCGCCGCACAGCCTCCGCTAGCCGTCCCCATGGGTGCCTACCTGGGCCCCTCTTGGTACCACGCCAGGGGCAGGTGGGAGCACTCTGCCCCGCTGGGCAGGCCGGGGCCGGAGGGCGGGCCGTCCTCCTCTCCTCCTGGCGGCCGGCAGGGGGGCGCTGGCCCCGGGCTGGGGCTCTGTCCTCCGGGGTCCCCTCTGCCGCGCGCCGCCCGCTCCGGAGGCAGCGCCAGAGAAGCCCGCTCCCCGCCCCCACCGCTCCCCCTCCTCCCGGCCCGCCTCCTTTCCCAGCCACCCACCTCCTCCTGCCGTTTCTATGCCAACCGGGCAATGCTGCACCGACAGCCTCCCTCCGCGGACGCCAGGGGACGCCCGCCCGCTGCATCCACTCGGAGGGCGCGCTGCCGCCAGGGATGCTGCTGGACGCGCAGGCCCGTGTGGCCAGGACCCGGCTCTGCCGCAGCCTCGTTCTTTTCTCCTCCAGACCCGCCGCCGACACCCTGCCGACCCCGGGAGCTGCCCTGTCCTTAAAGCCGGAGGCAGGGCTGCTCTGTGAGCACCTCCGCCTGCTTTCTCATTCACTCACCGTCAGTCAGTCCTCAGCATCTCATTTAGCTGCTCTAGGTCGGGCTGAGTGTGCGATAGTATGGAGCTGTCTCATTCCATGAAGCTCCATGCCCATTTCACAGATTGGAAACTGAGGCCCACGGCAGGAAAACAGCTGGTCTGAGCACCCCTGGCTCCTGCTGGCAATGACCCTGGGTTCCACAGGGTGCTTCTCCTGGGCCGTGGCTGACACACTCCCTCAGAGCTGACATCTCTGCTCGCATTGCACACGTGTGATCCATGCGCACCAACAGGCACATGTGCCTCCGAACAACACACTTACACATGTTTGCGCACATGCATTTCCACAAACCCGTGCACCTATCTATGCGTGCACAAACAACACACATCACTGAAATACTAACATCAGCGCACACACATTCACACGGATACATAAACCCTTCCTACAGCAAATCACAGCCGCACACTCACACCCTCAATCCTCTCTCATTAGAGGGGACCCCGTGAAAGTGTCCAACCAAGGAGCCACTTCCTGGGAGAGGACCCGCTCTGCTCTGGGCCCCGGACATGATCTGCCCACCTTGTCTCAGCTCTGCCGCTGGAGGGGCCTGGGTGGGGTGCACACAGGGCCCCGCTCGCCATGCAGCCACCCTCATTCTAAGTCCTCTGCCTGGTCCAGACCACATTTTACCTGGAGCCCGTCAGCCCCGGGGGCTCATGGACACCCCGCCCACCTCCCTAAGGCTGTCCGGTTTGGGACTTGGAGCTGAGACAGAATAGAGTAAAATGGGCCCATCGCCATCCCCTCAGACAGCCCTGCTACCCCCAGGAGGGACAACAGCTTGTAGGGGGTGAGAAGGGGGAGGGAGACCAAGTGGGGACTGGGGCCCAGGACACAGCCTGCCCGCAGGATGACACCCAGCTCAGCACCACCTCAGAGGACCTCAGGCAGGGTCACAGCAGCCCGGGGCCCAGGGTAACTCTCAGGGACCCGCACAGCCTAGAGAGGGCAGATGCAAGCAAAGAACCAGAAGCCCACCGACAATGAAGCCAGTCCTAGCTGGTGTGGCTCAATGGAAAGTGCGTCGGCCTGCGGACTGAAGGGTCCCGGGTTCGATTCCAGTCAAGGGCACATGCTTGGGTTGTGAGCTTGGTCCCCAGTAGAGGGCGTGCAGGAGGCAGACGGTCAATGATTGTCTCTCATCGTTAATGTTTCTATCTCTCTCCCTCTCCTTTCCTCTCTGAAATTAATAAAAATTAAAAATATATATATATATTTAAAAAAATTAATCAGGCATGCTATAAATTGCATGAAACATCCTAGCATCAGAGAAGTTCAATGTGAGAGGGAAATCACCTTGGAATGGGTGAAACAGGGAATTTCGTTCACTCAATGAGTGTTTACCAGGCACCTGCCACGTGTCAGGGACCATTCTCGGTGCCACACAAAGGTGGGCCACAGCCCCGCCCTGGAGGAGATGAGCCAGTGGACACAGCTCCTGCTCTCCGGCAGCATCTGTGGCGTCCCAGCAGCCCTCCGGTGAGGTCCCAGTAGCCCTCCAGTGAGGTCCCAGCAGCCCCCGGGTGAGATCCCAGCAGCCCCCAGGTGAGGTCCCAGCAGCCCCCGGGTGAGGTCCCAGCAGCCCCCGGGTGAGGTCCCAGCAGCTCCCGGGTGAGGTCCCAGCAGCCCCCGGGTGAGGTCACAGCACAGACAGGAAACGGGCTTGTCTGCGAGCTGAGCCATTTGCCCAAATTGACAAAGCCAGGAAGTGTCTGGGATCCGAACCCCGTGCCTGCCACGTTCTGCCAGTCCCACATCGGTTCCCCGGGAAAGAACCCACGGGCAGGAATTTCGGGGTCAGGTGCGCTCCTTGTCCCTACATCACAGGCAGGGCGGGGTCATGTGAGCCTGAGGTGCCAGTAAAACAGTGGGCACGAGCGAGGACCAGAATGCCAGGTGACTTCCCGCCGGGCCTTCCCTCACCGGAAGGCTGCAGCTGGGGTCCCTGCCTGGCGGTCCTCAGCGGAGGGTCCGGTGGAGGCCAGGCCAGGAGGGGGTGCCTGGCACCTGAGAGCAGAGGCTCCCTGGAAAGCGAGGAGACCTCAGCTGGGGGCGGGGAGGGATTGAGTTCCCGGCGCCTGCCAGCCCCCAGCCCAGGATCATCTTTCCACTAAAGCCCGGCTCCATCCAGGGATACCATCCGGGCCCCTGCCGCCCACCCGCCTTCATCCTGATCCGGCCCCATCTGCGGTGGGGAGGGGCCTCCAAGCCACCGGTCTGCAGCCCTCTCCTCCCAACTGCAGGCCCAGAGATGTCCACCACCACTCCTCGTCCAAACCCAGCCCTTCTGCCAGACCATCACTAGGTCCCACTTCACAGCAACGATAAGGCCACGCCTGTGGTCTCACCCAGGCCCGAGCAGCCGCCCCGTGCCCCCAGGAGGAACCAGGGGAGCCCACACCTTCTGTCACTGCCCCTCCCCCAGCCCGAAGAGCAGCCATTGCCCCACCCCCAACCAGGCACAGCTATCCCACGTGTCCCCGCACAAATGCAATCAAGGCCCATTAGCTGCTGCTTTGCATCTCATTTGCATACGTCCCCATGACTGCCAAAATGCCAACATCCTCCCCAAACCCCGGCCTACGACAGGCAGGCTGGCTAGCAATGGAGAAATAAAATGGACAGGGCTTCCCTGAGGGTCTCTCAGGGGATAAGCTTGTGGGGACAGGAGGGCCAGAGGGAGAAAACCCAAGGCGACTCTGGTTTCAGACCCTGAAAGGCGCTCAGAGGGGCAAGCACTAGGTCCTGGCACCATGCGCGGAATGCACCTTCCGCCTTGCTTTGCACAGTGAACCATTTTACAGGTGTGGAAACTGAGACTCAGAGGTTAAGGCCTTGCTACTCAGAGCCCAGGTCCTGCCTGGGAGCTGGAAGACATGCAGCATCTCAGGTCCACCCCCAAGCCTCCTGCTCCACGTCTGCAGCCACAGATGAATGTGAGGAGTACCCGCTGGAGGGCCTGCCCATGAGACAGCCGGAAGGCGATGCTGGTGCCCAGCTGAGGTGTGTCTGACCAGCTCCCGTGCTGGGTGTTTGATGCTTTCAACCAATATTCCCTGAGTGCCTACCATGCGCAGCACTGCTCCAGGCAGTGGGTCACAGCAGATAACCATGAGAAAACCTCATGAACATGTCTGCCAAAAGGAAGACACGCAACAAATATACACTAGAAGTTCATGTAGCCATCAGCGCTACCAAGAGAAAGAATGTGGGGGAGAAAGAGAGAGGGTGAGTGGGGGCCATTTTAGAATCCTTCTTCGAAGAGATCACATTAGAAAAAAGACCTAAATAAAGGGGGAAAGAGGTAGGCGATGATTTGGGGGAAGAGTGTTTCTGGCAGAGGGAACAGCAAGGGTCGATGTCCTGAGGTCAGAGTAAGCGAGGCACACTGCAGGTACCCCAAAACTGGATGGATGGACAGATGGATGGATGGACAGATGGATGGATGGACAGATGCAGGGCGTGGAGGAAGGGATGGCAGGGAGAGGAAGCAGACAAGGCAGGGTGAGAAAGAGGCAGGCGGGGGCCAGAGCCTGCAGGCCTTGTGGGCCTTGGTGAGGACTTTGGCTTTTAATCTTAATACAGAGGGACGCCATTGGTATTTTTGAGCAAGGGGTAAGATCCAATTCATGTTTCCGAAAGATGACCGTGGCTTTTATGTGGCTGTGATTAGAAAGGGCAAAGGCTGGGGCAGAAAGACCATTTCAGAGGCCTCTGCAGTGTGCATTCCCACAGGAGGAGGGCGTGTGGCCCCTGACTCACCTGCCCGCCAACATCTGCAGCAGCCACTGCGAGAATTTGCGACTGCAGCAAGAATTTTTAAAACATGCGATACTTATTTGGTCAAGGGCACTGACCTCTTTTCCCTCAGATTGTCAAGTAAAATAAATGACAACAGCCAACACAACAGTAGGCGTCTGTAGGATGCCATGCTAGAGTTAAGCCTCGGACTGACCTGTGGCGGGCCACAAACAGGTCCCAGCTTGGAGGGCAGAGCCCTCTTAGCTTAATTAGCTTAACCTTATGGCCTCCCTAGTTCCTTCCTGGGTAGCTAATGGGCTGTGGGAGGTGCAGCAAGTGCTGCCAAACAAGATGAAACTCACAAGAACATTGTAAACATGTTGACCACTCCCCTGGTTTTGATCTCACTATAAAATGAAGCCTCATCTGTGTCCTCATCCAGGCACGGGAGATCCACCGAGCCCCAGCTATATTCTCTCGTCTGTCTTTTCTCTATCCTTCACCGCCCCTCCTCAGGCTCAGCGAACCCTCGGCTGTGCTTGCAGGGCACAGGCATCCAGTGTGAAAGTATAGCTATTTTTGTCAGATTGGCAAAAAATATAAAAATATATGCCGCAGAATTTTAGGAATTAGTTTGTGTGCCGTGAGGTAAACAGAGTTGACAATCACTACTCTACAGCAATGAAAACACAGTCGCGTGGGAAAACCTCACAGCATCTTGCTGAGCAAGAGAAGCCAAACTTAAAAGAACATAAACAGAGGGCTCTGTGTACAGAGTTCAAGACCAGGCTGACCAGGGCCTCTGGCTTCTGTGTGAGGGGAGCAGACTCACACCCCGGCCATCATATAGAAAACAAACTTATGGTCCGGCCAGCATGGCTCAGTGGTTGAGCATGACCTATGAACCAGGCGGTCACACTTTGATTCCCGGTCAGGGCACATGCCCGGGTTGTGGGTTCAATCCCCAGTGCAGGAGGCAGCCGATCAGTGATTCTCTCTCCTCATTGATGTTTCTCTCCATTTTCCCTTCCTCTCTGAAATCAATAAAAATAAATACACACACTGTCGAAACTGGTTTGGCTCAGTGGATAGAGCATCGGCCTGGGGACTGAAAGGCCCTAGGTTCGATTCCGGTCAAGGGCTTGTACCTTGGTTGCGGGCACATCCCCAGTAGGGGGTGTGCAAGAGACAGCTGATGGATGTTTCTCTCTCATCGATGTTTCTAACTATCCCTTTCTCTTCCTCTCTGTAAAAACTCAATAAAATATATATATTTAAAATAAGTAAATAAATACACACATAAAAATAAAAAATAAAACACCTATAAAGGCTCTGGAAGGGGAGAGAAGAAGGCAGCCTGACGAGGGACCTCAGGATCCAAGGAGCAATGCTGCAGCAATGGGTCCTCGGGGCTTTCCTGTTGCCCAGCATATCCCAGACCTGCTGCTGGAGAAGTCAGCAACCTGCCTCTCCAACCAAAGGAATAGAAGATATAGTCTAGCAAGACAAACCCTTTAAAACAACTAATGCCCTACGCTAGCCAAGCACCATGGAATACCTGTGGCCCTAGCCCCACCCCAACTCCCATGAGCCTGGCCTGCCTGTATCCAGTGCCCCACCCCCACCGCAGGGTGGTAACAGAGAAGAAGGAGTGGGGAGCTGGGACTTTCACCCCCACCCGGTGGTAACAAGGCACCCTCCCTGCACACCGGGTAGGTGTCAGATAAGGCCTAGTCAGGACTGTCACCGTCCCCCAGCAATAAGGTTAGTAAAGAAAACAATGGCACTCATTATTCACAGGTGACATGATATTGTACATAGAAAACACTAAAGACTCCACCAAAACACTACAAGACTTAGTAAATGAATTTAGCAGTGCAGCAGGATACAAAATCAACACCCCAAAATCAAAGGCTTTTTGATACACCAATAATGAATTCTCAGAAAGAGAAACTAAACAAACAATCCCATTTACCATTGCAACAAAAAAATTAAGATATTTAGGAATAAAAATCAAGAAGGCAAAAAACAAAAAACAAACAAACAAACAAACAAAAACACCTGTACTCAGAAAACTACAGGACATTGAAAAAGATAGAAGAAGATACAAACAAGTGGAAGAATATACCATGTTCATGGATTGGTAGAATCAACCTCATTAAAACGTTCATACTACTTAAGGCAATATACAGATTCAATACAATCCCTATTAAAATACCAACAGCATAATTCACAGGTCTAGAACAAACACTCCAAAAATTTATATGGAATAAAAAAAGACCCCAAATAGCAGCAGCAAACTTGAGAAAGAAAAACAAAGTTGGAGGAATCACAATACCAGATATCAAGTTATACTACAAAGTCACTGTAATCAAAACAGCCTGGTACTGGCACAAGAACAGGCATATAAATCAATGCAACAGAACAGAGAACCCAGAAATCAACTCAAGCCATTATGCTCAAATAATATTTGTCATGGAATATAGACAGTCTATTCAATAAATGGTGTTGGGAAAATTGGATAGATACATGCAAAAAAATTAAACTGAAATATAGTGGCAACCATACTTTGGTAAAAACTGCTGTTTGAATTTTAACCCTGCTAAGTCTGGCTCCTGCCTGATTAAACACGGAATACTTACCTCAGCTTCCAGGTGGAGACCTGGAGGCTAAGGCAATTTTCCCTTGCCTGGGACCAGGACCACAGGAGATTGATTCCCACTGACTCAGTAGCTTCAGGGATAGAAACTGTAGATAACCTTTAGAGGCTAACTGCTGAGCTCTGCTTCTGTGTTATCGCTATTGCAAGATAGGGCCACATTCCAATGTCCAGCAGGATGTGACTAGCAATGACCCTGCGGGCTGACCCCAGTCTTTAGAACATATTCTTTAGGATTTAGAATTTAGAACAAAGGAAAATTCCTGTGGTTTGAACCTTTAAAAGGGACTGCCTACCCCTGAAATGGTGCAGTCGTGTGGAGACCACCTGCGTGTGGTGCTCTCGCGGCTGTCCTGGCCAGATATTTCAATAAATCCTTGCCTGCTTTTTTAAATTAATCATCAGCCTCCGGTGGTCTTATTTTGAACCCAGGATTCGACCCCACAACAAAACTAGATCACCAACTTACACCATACACAAGAATAAACTCAAAATGGATAAAAGATTTAAATGTAAGTTGTGAAATCATAAAAATCATAGGCAGCAAAATCTCAGACAACTCTCGTAGCAATATGTTTACAGATACATTTCCTCGGACAGTGGTCGGCAAACCGTGGCTCAAGAGCCACATGCGGCTCTTTGGCCCTTTGAGTGTGGCTCTTCCACAAAACACCATGTGAGGGCGCGCACATACAGTGCTATTGAAACTTCGTGGCCCCTGTGCAGAAGTTGGTTTTTGTCCTGGACAAATCTATTTTGAAGAAGTGGCATTAGAAGAAGTGGGGGTGCCCAGACCAGTCTGGCTCAGTGGATAGTGTCGGCCTGCAGACTGAAGGGCCCCGTGTTTGATTCCGGTCAAGGGCATGTACCTTGGTTGCGGGCACATCCCCATTAGGGGATGTGCAGGAGGCAACTGATCAATGTTTCTCTCTCATCGATGTTTCTAACTCTCTATCCCGCTCCCTTCTTCTCTGTAAAAAAATCAATAAAATGTATTTTTAAAAGAGAAAGAAGTGGGGGTGTCGGCGACGGGAGGGAGACACAGCGCAGGCAGGCC
The DNA here is from genome assembly GCF_964339955.1 of Pipistrellus hanaki. Classification (NCBI taxonomy): domain Eukaryota; kingdom Metazoa; phylum Chordata; class Mammalia; order Chiroptera; family Vespertilionidae; genus Pipistrellus; species Pipistrellus hanaki. The sequence goes on along the minus strand of NC_140509.1, from coordinate 5,549,233 downwards.
GCGGGATGCACAGTGTGGGGGAGGCGTGCTTGATTCATGCAGAGTTGAGTGAGCCAGTCAGTCTTGTTGTGCAGTGGTTAATGCTAGTCGCGTCCGCAAATCACTTGCGGGTGACAAAAGTGCTTACTCGAAGCATAAAGTTACCTGTATTTTTCCAACCAGCTACAAATCCTACAGGTATTTTTGTCATCAATCAAACAATTGTAATTATTTTGTGTTGGTGGCTTTATTATTATAAAATGAAACTTTTTTTTAGGTTCCCTGTTTGACATGGCTACAAAACAAGCAGCAAAGAAAAACAAAAGACAAAAACCATGAATTTGAAGTTGAATGGACTGAGACTTTCACGTTTATTCAAAACTTAAGTGGCCTTCTGTTCTGTCTTATTTGTCAGGAATAATTGGCGCATAACAAGAAATCAAATTTGGAGAGACACTTTACAACTAAACACATGTCATTTAGTACTAAATATCCTGTTCGCGATGCAAGGAAGAAAGCAGTTGAGGAACTTCAGGAGAGTCAAGAGAAATCAAGTCTGGCCCTAGCCGGATTGGCTGCAGGTTGAAGGGTCCGGGGTTCGTTTCCGGTCAGGAGCACATGCCCGATTTTGGGCTTGATCCCCAGTACGGGGCATGCGGGAGGCAGCCGATCAGTGATTCTCTCTCATCATTGATGTTTCTATCTCTCTCACCCTTTCCCTTCCTATCTGAAATCAATAAAAATACTTTTAAAATCAAGTTCTATATTTAATTCCTGGGTGCAATCTTCCAAAAATGTTAATATTGGAAGTTTTGTGGTTCGTCAAGAGATTGCTAAGAGAGGAAAACCATATACAAATGGCGAATACATAAAAAGTTGTTTTATAAATGCATCCAAAGAACTGTTTTGGGATTTTAAGAACAAAGCAGATATTCTAAAAAAAAAAATTTAAAGAGTTACCATTCCCTGCTAAAACAGTGAAAGACAGTCAAAATGTCTTCAAATATAACCGACCAGCAAGTCGAAGATCTTAAATTGGTCTCAGCTTTATCAATAGTAGTTGACGAGTCTTGTGACATAAATGATACAGCGCAAGTTTCACCTTTTGTACGATTTGTTTCATCTACAGGGCCTAAAGAAGAACTTTTAGGATTATTGCCACTCAGAGGTCAAACACGTGGAGAGGAAATAGCAAATGCCGTAATTGAGTGCATTGAAAAACATCATATTCCACTCGATAAAACTGTCTCAATTTCAACAAATGGGGCGAAAAGTATGACCGGCATAAGGAACGGATTTGTTGCTATTTTGAAAGAAAAAATTAATCACGAGATACTCACTTACCATTGGATTATTCATCAAGAAGCGCTTTGTGCGCAGACATTTCCAGAAGAAACTTGCAAAGTTGTGGAATTGGTGATTAACATTATCAAATCCGTTATAACTAAAGCTCTTAATCATCGCCAATTTAAAGAATTTTTAGTTGAAATGGAGAGTGAGTACGCAGATCTGCTGCTGCATAACAAGATATGTTGGTTATCAAGAGGAAACGTTTTGAAACGCTTCGCTTCCTTATTAACAGAAATTAAAGTGTTTCTCCTTGAGAAGGGTGTTCACTATCCAGAACTAACGAACGATCAGTGGATCCAAAAATTTTTATCTCATGGTAAACGTTATGTCTCATCTAAATCAGCTTAATCGTAAACTACAGGGGAAAGGAAACACAATTTTTTCTATGTCAGAAGAAGTTATTTCATTCAAAAACAAATTATCTCTTTTTGCTCAAGATTTTGAAAGAGAAACTTTGATTCACTTTCCAAGCCTGTTGAAACATCGCCAAGAAAATAATTCTGATATTGACATTTGCTATTTCAAAACAACACTTTTAAATATGAGGGAAGCTTTCCTCCACAGGTTTCAGGAATTCAGAAGCGGCAAAGCAACGTTAGCCTTTGTTAGAAAACCTCTTAATGCTACTGTCACAGAATTAAAATTTCTCCCTTTAATATTGACCTTGGCGACTTTGAAATGCAATTGCTGGATTTAAAAAACAAAGAAGTGTGGAGCTCAAAATTTGAAAGTCTTTGTGCTGATATAGAAATATTGGTGAAAAACAAATGTGAACTTAGTAAACAGCACAAGCGGTCTGCTTTGAAAGCCCTGGAGAAGGAAGACGTGGATTTTTAACACCTGGAACAGTGTTCCTGACTCATACCATCAACTGAGAAAACTAGCGTTTGCTATTCTTTCCTTATTCTATCCTACATATTTATGCAATCATTTTCAAGCATGAACCTTATCAAGAGTAATTGAGAAGCTGTCTTATTGATGAGAACCTGGAATCGTGCCTAAAATTAAAAACAATAACACACAACCTGACTTCCCCAAACTTTCCAAGGAGATGCAAGGCCATTGTTCACATTAGTGTTGGTCAGTCATTGCCATGATTTAATTTTATGGATATTGTAAGGTAAATTGTAAGAAATTTAATTTTATCAATAAATAATATTGTTATTAATATGATAACAAGTTTTATTCAACGTACCTATAGTTTAACTAAGACTTAAAACTTTAAGTAAAGTTTATGAGTTAATTTTAGGGAACGTTGTGGAGTGAAAGAAGGTGTAGTGTTGAGGGTTGAGAAAGGTCTGTTGAGATGTTTGGACATGCAGAGAGGATGAATGAAAGGAGATAGATGAAACAAGTACACAAGACGAGTGTGGATGGGAGCGTTGAAGGGGCTGACCTCAGCGAATGTACCTCAATCAGATTGAGGACGTTTTTAGCAAAGGCCAGCTTAGGAGTACCCTAATGAAATTCATAGCAATGTACCTACCTATATAGTTTAAGTTTAAAAAACTTGGCTCTCAAAAGAAATTTCAATCGTTGTACTGTTGATATCTGGCTCTGTTGACTAATGAGTTTGCCGACCACTGTCCTAGGACAAAGGAAACTAAGGAGAAAATAAGCAAATGGGATTGACTACATAAAAATAAAAAGCTTCTGCACAGCAAAAGAAACCATCAACAAAACGAAAAGGGAGCCCACTGTATGGGAGAACATACTTGCCAATGATACATCTGATAAAGGGCTAATATCCAAAATATATAAGAAACTTATACAATTTAACAAAAGGAAGGCAAACAATCCAATTAAAAAATGGGCAAAGAACCTAAATAGATATTTCTCCAAAGAGGATATACAGATGACTCAGAGACATATGAAAAAAAAACACTGAAGGGTCCCTCAGCTGGGCCTGTGCCCTCTCACAGTCCGAGACCCCTCGGGGGGGGGGGGGGGGTGTCTGCCTGCTGGCTTAGGCCCCTCCCCAGGGATTGGGCCTACGCTGGCAGTCAGATATCCCCCTCACAGTCCAGGGTTCTGGCGGTCCAGGACCTCTCACTCCTTACCGCCCACCGGCAGTGGAGGCGGGAGAAGCTCTTGCCACCACCATTGCGTTCGCCAGCTATGAGCCTGGCTTCTGGCTGAGTGATGCTCCATGCACTGACCACCAAGGGAAGGTCCTGCGTTGAGATTCTGTCCCCTGGTGGTCAGTGCGTGTCATAGTGACCAGTCGTCCAGCCATTTGGTTGTTACGGTTTTATTATATAGGATGTTCAAAGTCACTGATCATCAGAGAGACACAAATTAAAACAACAATGGGGTATCACCTCACACCTGTCAGAATGGCTACCATCAACAAATCCACAAAGGACAAGTGCTGGCAAAGATGTGGAGAAAAGGGAACCCTAGTTCACTGCTGGTGGGAATGCAGACTGGTACAGCCTCTGGAAAACAGTATGGAGTTTCCTCAAAAAATTAAATATGGAACTGCCATGTGACCCAGTCATCCCACTTCTAGGAATATACTAGTATCCTAAGAAACCCAAAATACCAACCAGAAAGAACGTATGCACCCCTATGTCCATAGCAGCACAATTCACAATGGCTAAGATCTGGAAACAGCCCACGTGCCCATCAGTAGATGAGTGGATAAAAAAGCTGTGGTATATTTATACCATGGTATATTTATACTATGCAACAGTAAAAAAGAAAGATCTCTTACCCTTTGGACAGCATGGAGGGACCTGGAGAGTATCATGTGAAATAAGCCAGTCAAAGAAAGACAAGTATCACATGATCTCAAGTATTCCACTCAGATGTGGAATCTAAGTAACAAGACAAACTGATGAACAGAGTGGATCAGAGACATGGAGCATGGAACAGAGTGGGAATCTCAGAGGGAAGGCGGGTGAGGGTGGGTGGGTGGGAGGTGATCAACCAAAGACCTTGAATGCATATATGCATGGCCCATGGACACAGGCAACGGGTGCTCACGGCCTGGGGTGGGAGTGGGCGTGGGAGGGGGGTGGATGAGGTCAATGGGGGAAAGTGGGGAACATAGGTAATACTTTCAGCAATAAAGAATGGTGGTGTTTTGTGTTTTTTAAGGAGATAAGCAACAACAACAACAAGAACACATGGGCAGCAGTAACAGGGGCCCCTCCCTTCCGAGGCAGGGAGGTGTCAGGGGAGGTCTGGGGGGAGGCTGGACCTCCCACCCTGCCCAGCAGCACGGAGGCACCCTGTTTCCCACCAGGGTGTCAACTAAGGTCAAGTGGGACCCTGGACTCCCCCCCACCTCGCCCCACCCCCGGGCACCAATAAGGCCGGTGCTGGAGGAAGGCTGCTGAGACAGGAGATTTAACTGAGTGCCCTGCCTCATAACAAACACCAATGTCATACCTAGATCCAGGGAAATCACAACCAGAAGGAGACAAGGCCCAACCAGCAGACGCCGCCAAGATGACACAACGTTGGAATTTCCTAACAAGAGTGTTAAAGCTGCCGCCTGGAAAAGGTCTCAGCAGGCCATTGTGCACACATGTGAACGAATGAAAAAGCAGAGAGCCTTCACAGACAAGCAGGAGGATAAAGAAGACCCTCGTGGACATCTGAGTGCTGAGCGCTCATTCGCCGGGCTCAGCAGCAGACTGGAACAGTGCGGGAAAGGCCCGTGAGCGTGCAGAAGGAGAAGTGAAAATCAGCTCGTCGGAACGGAGAGGAAACAGGCTGGAAAAGAGACATGAACGCGGCCCAGGAACTGTGGGCCGACAACAAAAGCTCTGACCTCCTGTCCGAGTGCAGACGGAGAGGAGAGTGCGGGCTGAGGGAGAATTCAGAGAAAATGGCTGAGAAAACACCCAGATTTGGCCAAAGACGTCTATCTGCAGATTTCAGAAGCTTAATAAACTCCAGACAGGTAAACCGGAAAAGAAAAACCACTCGAAGACACGTCGGAATCAAACTCCTGAAAACTAAAGACAAAGAAGACACGTCAAAGGCAGAGAGAGAAGCGACCTCTTGGGAACATCATTAAAATGGCGGTGGTTTCTCACAGAAGCCCGGCCAGAGGGCAGGCACATTTCAGCTCCTGGAAGACAAGGCTGTCCCCGCAGAACCCCAAGCTCAGGGAGAACAGCCTCAGACGGAGGAGGAATGGAGGCTCCCAGATGAAGGAGAACCGAGAGAACGTGCTGTTGGCAGACCTGCCCTAAAAGAATGGCCGAAGGGAATTCTTAAAACAGGAGGGAAAGGATGACAGGAGGAATCCTGGAGCATCAGGGGAAACGGGTAAAAACATCAGTAAATGTGATAGAATTTCCTTATCCTCCCGAGTTTTCTAAATTATGTGTGAGGGTCAAAGAAGAAATTATAACATTGGCCAATGTGTTTCTCAAAGCATGTAAAGGAAATGCTTATTAAAATCAGGTCATAAGTGGGGCAGGATAAGGGCCCTAAAGAGAGAAATCTTGTACACTTCACTATGACTGGCCAACGGTGACACCAGTAAACTGTGATAATTTATGTATAAAAAAGCAGTATCGAGGGAACCACTAAAGAAATCTGTTCAAAGAGATGCAGTCACAAACACGACAGCCACACCCTGGCGGTGTGGGCAGAGGGTGGGCATCATCAGTGCCCCAGGAGGATGCCCATTCGATTCCTGGTCAGGGCTCATGCCCAGGTCGTAGGCTCGATCCCCGGTGGGGGGCGTGCAGGAAACTATTCTTTAAAAACACAAACACAAAACCTCCGGCTGTGCTAAGCCCCAGTTCTAGGCCAATCCCTGGGGACCCAGGCTCAAGCAGAGGGAGACGGGGCTGTGAGGCGGAATCCCGGGGGAGCAGTGAAAGGCGGAGCCCCGGAGTCGCGCACATTGCATGCAGAGGAAGGAATGTTGACTCTGATGCTAGATTCCCCTGGCGGGAAGGAAACAAGAGCTCCGGCCGTGCTGGGCCCCAGTTCCGACTGCTCTGAACCCCAGTTCTAGGTCAGACCCTGGGGACCCAGGCTCAAACAGAGGGAGACGGGGCTGTGAGGTGGAGTCCCAGGGAGCGGCGAAGGGCAGAGCCTCCGGAGTCGCACACATTGCGCACAGAGGACAGTCTGTTGACTCTGATGCTAGACTCCCCTAGTGGGAAGGAGAAAAAAGCTCCAGACTGGGAGGAACTTGATGAGGAGCAGGAGCCCCTGCCGGACACCGGCAAGCCAGGCACCGGCAAGGAGCAGGGCGACTGGGCCCCCGGGGGAGGGGGGCTGGGGTGCCGCTGGGCCCTCGACCGCTGAGCGCGGGCCACGGAGCCGAGGCTGGGGGGCTGCTTCCTGGGCGGCGCCGAACCCGGCAACAGGCTGAAGCCACACAGGAGGCCACGGAGAACAAAGGGGTGCTGCAGGCCAGCCTGCTGAGCTTCCAGGACGAGGAGGAAGAAACTGAAGAAGTTTTCAATGTGAAGAAATCAAGTTATAGCAAAAGATAGTAAAATTACTTAAGAAAGAATACAAAGATCTTGAAAAATCGAAGACTAAGACAGAACTCAACTCAGCAGCCAACATCGCAACATAAATGCGTTTAAAAAAAAAAAAAAAAAAAGACAGAATGTTGGAACAGTGGCGGCCAGGCCCAGAGTGGCCAGGCCCAAGGCAGTGGCAGCCAGGCCCAGAGCAGCAGCAACCAAGCCTGGAGCAGGCAGGTCGGGAGCGGCCAGGCCTGGAGCAGGCAGGCCGGGAGCGACAGTGGCCAGACCCGGAGTAGCCAGGCCTGGAACAGCTCGCTCCTCGCCTGTCCACGCCCCAGGGCTGCCTCTCAGACATGGCTGGAAACTTTTGTGGGAACTTGAGGGTCTGCTGAATCAAGTGATGAAGGCTTAGATCTGGATGTGTTGAGTTAGTATAGCGCTGGGGTGTTGATCTGTGAGTGCCTTGTGTGGGGTCTGGATGAGGTTGGTTGATCTATTTGGAAATGTCTTTTGTGTGAAGTGTATCCCTGGGCATGTGGAGGTATTATTGATTTGAGAAAATGCTAAGTAACTGATTTACTATCTGAAAAATTTAAAGTTCTGAAAGTTTAAGGTCTCTTGCCAAAATGAGGTTTTAAAGCTATCACCTTAATTTTAATGGAGAAAGGGGAGGACAAGCCCTTCCCACCCAGAACAGGTAATCCAATTCCAGCCCACAGCTATCTTTAAACAATGTGTTCATTTACATTTGAATGGCTACACCTTTTGATAGCCTAAGGGCAAGTTTACATGTAAACAAGTTTGCTTCTCAGATCCCAGAGCAGAAAAAACAAGGTTTAAAATTATTAGATTTTAAAATTTATTCTTAGAAGTGTAAAAGTTTATTAATTAAAAAAAAACAAAAACAACAACAAAAGGAGATTGAAAAACCTGATGAACAATATTAGCTGTTGATTGTAGTAGAGTCGGAGATACGGGAGGGGAGTGGACTGACAGTTCCCGGGGAAAGGGGGAGTGGTGGATGCGGGAAGAGACTGAACATAAACCGTGCACCTATGGATGAGGACAATGGGGGGTGGGGAGAGGGCGGAGGGTGGGGTGGGAACCTGGTGGAGGGGGGAAGAAATGAGGAACCTTTGTAATAATATGAACAATAAAGACTGATTTTAAAAAAATAAAATAAAATAAAAACACAAACACTACAACTAAATCAAGCAAGGATGGGCAAGCAATGACTAATCTACAGAGAGAAGTCAGAACAGCAGCTGTTCCTGGAGGCATACGCAGGAGGGAACATTCTAGGTGCTGGAATGTTCTCTGTCCCCATCTGAGAGGTGGTTTCACAGGTGCGTACGCATGTACGAATCACTAAGCTGCATACCTAAGATTTGTGGATGTTATACTTAAATTAAAAATAATAAAATTTTTTTTAAAAAAAAAAAGAGAGAGAGAGAGAGGCCCAGCCAGTGTGGCTCAGTGGTTCAGCATCGACATATGAACCAGGAGGTCATGGTTCTATTCCCGGTCGGGGCACATGCCCAGGTTGCAGGCTCAAGCCCCAGTGTGAGGCATGCAGGAGGCAGCAGATCAATAATTCTTTCTTATCATTAATGTTTCTCTCTTTCTCCCTCTCCCTTCCTCTCTGAAATCAATAAAAATATATTTTAAAAATAAAAATGAAAAGCTACTGAGCCCTGGCTCCCATCTGGTGGTTCAGCTTCACAAAGCACTCTCCTTCCTGCTCACCTCTGGCGTCTGCACTCACCTCGGAGTTCCACACAAGGACCTGGCGGCTGAGGGAGCCCCGGACCTGGGCCAGTCACCCGGCTCCTGCCCCTGGAGCCAGGCCTTTCCCCGCCCAGGGCTCTCAGGCCCCAGCGGGCATCCGAACCACCAGACGTGTTTACAACGGGGACTGGCCAGGGCCACAGAGGGTCTGACTCACAGGGTTCAGCTGTCTCCTTCTGCGTAAGGAAGCGCCCAGAATTCAGCGCCTAAAGCAACGACTCACTATGTCTGTGGATCTGCGGGACGGCTGGGTCCAGGGGGGGGGGGGTCTCTTCCCCGTGGCTTCGGCTGGGGCTGTGTCCCGGCAGCTCCTTCACTCACACGGCTGACCCCGCGCTGAGGTGGCGTAGCCTGCAGCCGGTTGCCCGCCCTCCCCTCCCCTCCCCTCCCCACGCGGTCTCTCACATGGTAGCTCAGGGATCCGGGAGGGAACATTCCAAAGGGACAAGTCCCAACTTATCCATGGGGCCTCTCCTCCCGTCGTGCTGCCCAGGGCAAAACACAGGGCCAAGCCCAGATGAGGGGAGCGGGAAAGCTTCTTGCCAGGTGTGACTAGCAAGAGGTGGGCGGGCTAGGGATCACCAATGCTCCGGGCACCACGGTTGGTCTGGGTGGGGCCTATGACCTTCTTCCTAGGTGGTCCCCCTTTGTGTGTGACGCAGGCCTGTCTCCCCTACTCCACAGCACCGCCCTCAGAGGGCTCGCACTCTCCCCCCGTCCTAGCCACTGGCCACGGCGGAAGCCACGGCAGGCTGTCCTGGGGGCCGAGGGCCAGGGCAGCCGCACACTGGGCACAGCATCTGCTCACGCAGGGACACGGCAACTACAAGACAAGAACTCCGACGGCACCAGAGGGCCCAGGCTTACGAGGGCGTCGCTTTGGAAGTTGTGTGAACGGCTCACCGCTGCACGCCCGACACTGACAGAGGGCGCGTCACTGTGATTGGAACGGAAAGCCCTCTCCAGCTGGCGCCGAGCCACGGGCGTCCGCGGGACAACCGGCCGGAGAGCACAGACCCATCCCAGGAAGAAAACTGTGAGCGGGAGGGCCTTGGCCAACGTGAGACTGCCCGCCCCGGCCCAGTCCACGGGCAGCAGCTCCAGGAAGCACGGCCTTGAGGCCGGACACGGGCCCGCACCCACGGGACGGACAGCGGTGCGAGTCCCACCGGGCCTCCCTGGACCACAAGACAGGGCCACGCTGACGCGTGAGGAGGAAGAAGAGATTTTAAACAAAAACCACCAAAGAAAATTCACAATCTTTTTCTATCAAACAAACTACACAGGCTAAGTAATTTTTTAAACTGGAAAACAAATGACTGGATTACCAGGTAGAGTTTCTGACTGGCCTTGAATAACAACATGTCTACATTGAATGAGAAGATTCCCGGCTGCCGCGTGGGAAACTCGACTGGATACAGCTTTCTGCAATATCCGAAATCACCGAGCCCGCCTGGAAGTACGGGGCTTCCAGCCGCGAGCAGCCGGACAGGGTCCTGCCGGCCTCGCCCCGTCCCCGCCGTCGATGGCTGTGTCCTCTGGGGGCCTGCCAGGAGCGCACCCCGCCCAGCGCCTCTGGGGAGCTCAGAGCGCCCAAGGAGGCCTGTCCATCTACTGACATTCAAGTTAAAGACAATGAAATGCAACTGAAAACTCAATTCCTAAAAAAGTAAAACCAATTCCTCAGCCCCCCTAGCCACCTTTCGAGGGCTCAGCAGCCGTGTGGCCAGTGGCTTTCATACCGGGCAGTGTCCAGTTCAAAGGGACAGCGCTGGAAGGTACGGTCAAAACACGCAAACGAGCCCGGCCACAGCGGCTCAGTGGTTGAGCACTGACCCACGCACCAGGAAGTCATGGTTCGATTCCCGGTCAGGGCACATGCCCTGGTTGCCGGCTCGATCCCCAGTAGGGCATGCAGGAGGCAGCTGATCAATGTTGATGTTTCTCTCTCATCAATGTTTCTATCTGTGTCTCCTTCTCCCTTCTTCTCTCTCTAAAACCAATTTAAAAAAAAATTTTTTTTTACAAAACAAACACAGAAACGCAGGCATGGCCACGTTACCCACATGGCAGGGCCCAAAGGAGGGTCCTTCACACCCAGTTCCAGCTGCGCCACTGCTCACGGCTCTGAGGGAGCTGCTTTCCTGGAATAATTGGCTCCAAAACTGTGCAAAAATCACACGTAGGGATGCAGCCAACCTTTCAAACCACACACTAAATTTAGAGAGATGATTACGCTCCGGATAACACCACGCTGCCAACGACGGGAATTACTAAGTGAGCCAGGATGGCCCCGGCCGTGACCAGCCCCCCTCAGCATCCCCGGCCTCCTGACCAGCCCCCTGAGCAGCCCCCTGAGCAGCCCCGGCCTCCAGGAGATCCCAGCGAGGGGCCGGGCGTGCGCTCTCCCTGACGAGCAGAAACCCCTTGACCCCGCAGATCCGGGCTCTGTGTGCTGTAGTATTGCTGGGTCATTTCTTTTCTTTTTTTTCCTTTTTTTAAAATATATTTTATTGATTTTTTTACAGAGAGGAAGGGAGAGAGATACAGAGTAGAGAGTTAGAAACATCGATGAGAGTCATCAATCAGCTGCCTCTTGCACACACCCTACTGGGGATGTGCCTGCAACCAAGGTACATGCCCTTGCCCGGAATCGAACCTGGGACCTTTCGTCCGCAGGCTGACGCCCCATCCACTGAGCCAAACCGGTTTCTGCTGCTGGGTCATTTCTAAAGTAAGGACGACACGGCTCTGCATGGGGCAGCGTGGGCCCAGTGGTGAGGGGCCTGACTCAGTGAGAGGAGTTTTTCGTAGCAGATGCTCTTGGTTGTCTCTCCAACAGCCACTCCTCCTGGTCCCGGAGGCACTGACTCAGGACACGCTGACCGGCCTCCCCACACCGTTGGCATGACTGATAGGTAGTTTGGGCTGGACCATTCTTGGGGGAGGGGGGGCTGTCCTGTGCCTTGAAGGGTGCTTGGCAGCAGGTCTGCCCTCTCCTGCACCCACCCCTGAGTGGCGACCCCCGAGAACGCCTGCAGAACTGCCAGTGTCTCCTGGGGGCAAACTCAGCCCCGGCCGAGAACCATGGGCTGTGGCTTCAGGTTTAAGCCACTGGTTCTCCGACTGGGACGTGCATCAGAACCACCTGAGGGACTTGCTAAAACACAGGGCCGCACCCCCACATCCCGGAGTCAGCAGGCCGGTGGCAGGGCTTGAGGATTTACGTCTCTATTGAGTGCTCAGGTCCTGCGGAGGGACCCCACTTTGGAGCACTGAGGGCAGTCGTCACGACACGCTGGTCCCCTGCCTGGACAGCCGGAGAGGGAAAGGGTCCATAAGGGTTTCTTGCGGATGGTAAGGAACTTGGGGAAAAACAGTCCCTTCTCTTCTTGGACCCTGAGGACCTTGCATGTGATGTCTGGAATGTAGCAGCCATGTTGTGGCCTGAGGGGGAGCTGGCTGAGGGCCAAACCCATCCCAGAAGGTGGAAGGTGCTGGTTCCTGGAAGGAGGGGGATGGGTAGTGGGATGAACCAACACTGCCGCTGTCCTCGGAGATCCTGGCCAGTGTCACAGTGAGTCTTCCTTTCTGTTTAAGCAAGTAGTGCCCTAATGTGGCTGCCCATTAGAATGCCCAGGAGGCTTTGAAAACCTGCCCCACACCAGGTAAGTCAGAATCTGTGTAGGAGTCAAGAGTCAGTATTTTTTTAAAATGTCCCCAAGTTTGCCTGGCCAGTATAGCTCAGTGGTTAGCATCGACCTATGACCCAGGAGGTCATGGTTTAATTCCCAGTTGGGGCACATGCCCAGGTTGTGGGCTGGTGCCCCAGAGCAGGGCATGCAGGAGGCAGCTGATCAATAATTATCTCTTATCATTGCTGTTTCTACCTCCCTCTCCCTTCCTCTATGAAATCAATAAAATCTATATATATATAAAAGCCTGAGTGACCGATCAGCCGAACAACTGGTTGACCAGTCATTATGACGTGCACTGACCACCAGGGGACAGATGCTCAACACACAAGATCAGGCTCCCTCCTGTTTGGATCAGGCCTGTGGGAATCAGGCCAAAACCAGCTGACATTCCCTGAGGGGTCCCAGATTTCGAGAGGGTGAAAGCCAGGCCGAGGGACCCCACCAGTGCAGAATCCATGCACTGGGCCTCTAGTTTTATATATATGTGTGTGTGTGTGAGAGAGAGAGAGAGAGAGAGAGAGAGAGAGAGAGAGAGAGAGTGTGTGTGTGTGTGTGAGAGAGAGAGAGAGAGAGAGAGAGAGAGAGAGAGTGTGTGTGTGTGTGTGTTTAAAAACACTTTCCAGCTGAAACCGGTTTGGCTCAATGGATAGAGCATCGGCTTGGGGACTGAAAGGTCCCGGGTTCGATTCCAGTCAAGGGCATGTACCTTGGTTGCAGGCACATCCCCATTAGGGGGTGTGCAAGAGGCGGCTGATCGATGACTCTCTCTCATCGATGTTTCTAACTCTCTATCTCTCTCCCTTCCTTTCTATACAAAATCAATAAAATATATTAATAAATAAATAAATAAATAAATAAAAACACTTTCCAGGATTGTCAGTGTGCAGCGTTTGAGGACACTTGCTATGAAATGTGTGGCTGGTGGACCATCACCATTAGCATTACCGGGAAGCTAGTTGGACATGGAGAATTTCAGGCTCCACCCACACTCTGAGAATCTGTTTCAAAGTCTGCATTTTAGCAGGTAACACGCGATCTGTCCGCACCGCAGAGCCATTCAGAGTTGGTGTTCTCACTGACATCTCAACTGCGACCATCTTTCTTCGTCTGCAGGGCTCGCACGTCTGCACACAGGGTTCGCGTATTTAACGCACTGAAAGGATCCTTTAAGCGCTGAGACGAGGGGGCCCTGCCTCGTAAAGGTGACCCTGCCCGCAGCTACGACGGAATTCCACCTCAGAAAGCCTTCTGGAGACAATTGGCATGTGCTAGGACAACAGACACAGAAATGTCCTTTGCAATTTCGTTACATCAGAAAAGGGAGGAAACCTCCATGCCATAGTTGGGAAGTTAATCAATAAGTTATGGTATGGCCGAAACCGGTTTGGCTCAGTGGATAGAGCATTGGCCTGTGGACTGAAAGGTCCCGGGTCTGATTCTGGGCACATGCCCAGTAAGGGGTGTGCAGGAGGCAGCTGGTCGATGTTTCTCTCTCATCGATGTTTCTGGCTCTCTGTCCCTCTCCCTTCCTCTCTGTAAAAAAATCAACAAAATATATATTTTTAAAAAATAATAAGTTATAGTATGTTTGTGTTCCTATAACGTTGCTCATACTTACTGAGCAGACACTGTCCTAAATGTTTAACGTGAATCACCTTGTCTAACTCAGAGCTGTCCTAGGGCAGGCATGATCATTATGCCCATTTTATAGATGAGGAAGCTGAGGTGCAGAGTAACTTTTGCCAAGTTACTACACAAAACTCGCTGTGCTGAGTGGGACTTGAAACCAAGCAGTGTGGCTCTAGAACTGATCTAATCATCACAGTAGCCTGCCTCATAGGGGGGAACTATCTCCCCTGACCCCTGACCCCTGACCCCTGACCTTTCCGCTTCACACACCGCCTATCACAGACCTGTAATACGTAAGTGTAACTATGGTTTTCATGCCAATCCTCTGGTTTATTCCAATTGTGTACACTATTTTCCAATTGTGGTAAAATATACATAAACGTGACCATGCTAACCATTTGTAAGCGTACAGTTCAGTATATTAAGAATATTCACATTGTTATCCAACCATCACCACCATCCGTCTCTAGAACACTCCCTCATCCCAATCTGAAAGTCTATATCCATAAAACAGTAACTCCCCATGCCCCGCCCCCAGCCCCGGCCACCACCTTTCTGCCTTCTGTGTCTATGGGTCTGCCTACTCTAGGCGCCTCATATTATGTGGAAGCACACAATGCTTTTCCTTTTGTGCCTGGCTTCTTTCACTTAGCGCGATGCTTTCAAGGGTCATCCATGTAGCATGTATCAGTACTTCATTCCTTTTTACGGCCAAACACTATTCCATCCACAGATGCCACGTTTTGTTTATCCATTCATCCACCAATGGGCAGGTGGGCTGGCCCGCCTGTCGGCTTTGTGAATAGTGCCGCTGTGGACACAGTTGTTCCAGTATCAGTTCGAACCTCTGCTTCCAATTCCATATATATATATATATATATATATATATATATATATATATATATTGATTTTTTACAGAGAGGAAAGGAGAGAGATAGAGTTAGAAACATCGATGAGAGAGGTACATCGATCAGCTGCCTCCTGCACATCCCCTACAAGGGATGTGCCTACAACCAAGGTATGTTCCCTTGACCGGAATAGAACCCAGGACCTTTCAGTCCGCAGGCTGACGCTCTATCCACTGAGACAAACCGGTTTCGGCTGCTTCCAATTCTTTTGGGTAGATACCTGCAGTGGAATTTTGGATCATAGTCTGCGTTTTCCAAAGTGGCCACCCCAGTTTGCATCCCTGTCAGCAATGGGGAGGAGTCCCGATTCCTGCACATCCTCACCAACACTTGCTATTTCCTGTTTTGTTGTTTTAAATAATGGCCGTCCTAATGCGTGGAAAGCAGTATTTCACTGTAGTTTCGATTTGCATTTCCCTAATGATTTGTGATGTTGAACAGCTTTCCATGCGCCTATTAGCCATCTGTGTATCTCCTTTGGAGAAATGTCTATTCAAGTCCTTTGCTCATTTTTTAAACCGGCTTGTTTGATTTCTTGTTGTTTAGAATTCTTTACAGATTCCGAATATTAATCCTTTACCAGATACATGATTTGAAAATATTTTTCCCATGCTTTTCCCTCTCTTAATGCCCAAAAGTCTTAAATTTTTACAAAGTCCGATTTATTTTTTCTTTTGTTGCCTATGCTTTGGTGTTACATCCAAGAAATCACTGCCAAATCCAATGTCATGAAGGTGTTTTCTTTGTGTTTTTCAATCCTCACCTGAGTTTATTTTTTAAATCATACATACTATTTTTAAAAAATATATTTTTATTTGTTTCAGAGAGGAAGGGAGAGGGACAGAGATAGAAACATCAATGATGAGACTTAGCTGCCTCCCGTGTGCACACCCTCCACTGGGGATGGAGCCTGCAACCAGGGCATGTGCCCTGACCTGGAATCAAACTGTTCATAGGTCAACGCTCAACCACTGAGCCATGCTGGCCAGACTAGAGGATATTTTTTCCATTGATTTTTTTACAGAGAGTGAAGGGAGGGGAGGGAAAAGATCGAGGAGGCGGGGAGAAAGAAACATTTATATGAGAGAGACACATTAATTGGTTGCCTTCCACATGTGCCCGCACCAACGGGGCCAGGGATCAAGCCTGCAACTGAAGTGCATGCTCTTGACAGGAGAATTGAACCCACTCTAACCACTGAGCAAAATTGGCCAATGCTTTTTTTTTTTTTTTTTTAAGATTTTTAATTTATTTATTGATTTTAGAGAAATACAGGGAGAGAGGGAGACAAAGGGAGAGACTGTTGACTTGTCATTCCACTTACTTTTGCATTCATTGGTTGATTCTTGCATGTGCTCTGACCAGGGTGTATTGGGATGATGCTCTAGCCAACTGACCTACCCAACCAGGGCCCACGATGTTTTCTTCTGAGAGTTTCATGGTGTTATTTCTTACATTCAGGGCTTTGATCCACTTTGAGTTAATTTTTGAAAACGTTGTAAGGGGAAGGTCCAACGTCAGCTCTGCGGTGGGGCACAGGCACCAGCAACTCAAAGCTCCCCAAGCGGTTCCCAAGGGCACCCAGTCTGAGAACCATGTCCTCCTGCTCTGCAGCCTTCTTAATCCTGGGCCGCCTCACATTGGTCCCTGCATCCCCCTCTCCAGCACAGGCGGGATCCAGGAGGCACTCGATGCTGGTCTGGGTGATTGTGGGAGACTCTAGCCCGGGGACTTGTCAAACACATGGGTTCTCCAGCACCTTCCATGCCAGCCCAGCGCCGTACCAGGTGCCTCCGAGGCAATGGACAAGGACCGGCCATGGGTCAGCCCGGGGGACGCATGTGAGGACTTGGGAGGGGCCACAGAGTCAGAGGGCACCAGGACAGCGGGCCCTCCGTGCCGGGGCTCAGAGAGGAGGGCCAGAGAGGAGGGGAGGAGGCGCGCAGGCACAGTGAGCGAGTGGGGAGGGCTCGCTGGAAGCTTCCCCCGGGGACGGGGACAGAGGGGACGTCACAGCAGCGGGCACCGGCTGGAAGCCCGCTGGCCACGCTTCCCACCGTCGTGTTCCCTCATCTTTGACGGAGCTCCCAGCAGCCCTTCCTCGAGGCAGCGGGAGGCGCAGAGTCAGGACGGGGAGGACACGGGGGCACTCACTAGTGCAGGCTCTGTGGTGTGCTCTCCTTTCATCCCAACAGCGACAGCGGCCCCAGGAGAGCCACACCAGGATGTTAAAGAGGAAACAGGATCAAAGAGCTGAAGTCAGTGTTCATTATCACACAGAGGAATGAACCAGGATTCAAACTCTGTCCTGTCGGCTCAAAGCCCACACACAAATCTTCCACAAAACCTGGGGGCCAAAGGCCGGATTTCTGGAAGCCAGACCTGGAGGGGCCTCGCGAGGCCACGCACGCCAGGCTGAGGGGGTCTGGGCGGGGGCTTCCAGCTAGCTGGTGGGCAGGACAGGTTGCCGGGTCAGCAAGGACCATGTGCCCAGCAGGCTCAGCTGGGAGAGCCGTGGGGGCGGGGCAGCACCCCGAGGAGGCAGAGCTGCCTGTGCTGAGCTTGCTGCTGCCTCCCGTCAGGGCCCAGGCGGCCACAGGGAACGGGGCCATTGCAGATGACCTTCGCAGGGAGCAGGACGCGGCTGGGATTCGCTTGCCTGTGCAATCTCCATAATTACCACACAGCCACTCCCGGGAGCCACCTGACCACAGGGCCACGCTCCCCTCGCGCGGTGCCCTCCCTCACAGGCTGCTCCTATCCGCCCTCTTCCTCCCCCCAGCCACTGCAGGGTTGCTGCATCTGCACATCCTGCTGCCTCCGCCCTCCAGCTACGCCCACAGGGCGGCTCCGGAGCTGGCTGCACCCACTGCAGAGAGGAGGAAGCAGGGCTCGTCCCAGGACAGCAGCCCCCAACACCTCATCTGGGCCCGTCTCTTCCCACCGCAGTTTCTAGGGCGAGGCAGAGGGGTCCTCCAAGTAACTCTCTCCTTGAGAAACAGGGGGGACAGAGTTGCACCCAGCACCCCGGCATGGTTAGCAGAGTCATTTCCACACGGGGATGTGCGACAAAATCTCCTTCATACAAAGGCACGTTCCGGTCCTGCCCCCAGAGATTCTGAGTCTGTCCATCCGGCGTGAAACCCAACTATCCACTTTATTTGTTTACGTTTCCTCATAGGATGTCAACCATCAACCCCACTTTGGGAAAAGTTAGGGAGTACTGAACGGATGGAGTATTCCCCGTTCCTCCCTCACCGTCAGCTTCTCCAACAGCCAGCAGCTCCTGCTTCTGCATGCCTAAATAAGCACTGAAGAGTCAAGAAGGAGATGTGAGTCATTCACACTTTAGTATAAATCAGTTCACCCAGCCAGCTTTCTGCCTGGTACCCCACCGCGAGTCTGCCTATTGTGGGTGGAGAGGAGGGTGGGAAACAGGAGTGCTGATGGAGGATGGAAGAGGAGAGACAGGAAGATGGAGGAAGCGGAGGTGCTCCTGAGAGAGGACGTAGGAGTAAGGGACTTGGCCCTGAGCCATGTGCCTTGAATGGCATGTCCCGTAAGGGGAGGACTGAAGAGCGGCTTATTCTTGTAATAACTGGCACTCATGGCAGAGTCACACCAAACAGTAACTAAGCGGTGTTTGCCTGGGCCCCATGGGAGACACCAGGCACAAGAACCTGACTGTGCGGCCCACAAGCGGTCTGTGGACCAGCAGCCCGGCACCTCCTGGCGTTTTGTGGACAACGCAGCATCATGGGAGCGCCAGGCCTACCGGCTCGGAATCTTTCCACAGGGCCAGAGACTCCCGAGCGCGCCGAGGTGGGGAGGGCGCTGGTCTGACTAGTGCTTCGCCCCGAGCCCTGGGCTGTCCTGCTCTTAAGAGGGCACTGACGGCAAGAGGCAGGGCGACGCCATGGAACAAGCTGGGGGGTGGATTCCCAGCGCACTGGGCAGAGGGGCTAACCCCGCCAAACAGCAGCCTGAGAGCTCTCTGACGGAGGGAGGGGCACAGGCCGATTCACTCAGAGGGAAGTCGGGGCCCTGGACTTGGAACCCGCTGCTGGGTGTGCGGTGGGCTTTGCCGCTGACTCGCCGTGTGCGCGGGGGACTGGCCTCCGCTTCCTCTCCGTCCCGCAGGGCTGCCGCTGGGGCTGCTGAGAGGCCCAGGATCTAAGACGAGCGAGTGTCTGGGAAACCGTGAACCACGGGAGAGGGGCCTGGCCGTGGCTGTGCCCTGGTGGCCTCCCGACACCCCACACAGGCCTGGCCTCACGGGCTGCGACATGTACCTGCTTCCTCCCCACGACCCTTCCCAGCTGGGATCTCAGGCTGAACGGATCTGCAAAAACCCAGTCACATGAGGGTTTTACTCTCTAACAACATTTTACTGTATCTGCCAGGATTTGGTTTTGAATAAGATCCTTGGAAACGGATATCAGGTACAATTAGATGGGGGTGGTCCCAGGGCTCCCCAAATCTCACATCCACCACATCCATCCACCTACCAGGAGGCTCTGATTGCCCATAAGAACCATGGGTGTCTGGACCACAGTATGGCTAAAACAAAAGGACAGGCAATAGCAAGTGTTGACAAGGATACAGAGCATCCAGAACAGTAAATGGTATAAAATGGTACAGTCACTTAGAAAACTGCTCAGCAATAACTACATGTACACATTAGGCCCACACGCCCACTCCTGGGCAAACACACAGCAGTAATGAGTGCGCATGGCCACTAAAGCCAGATCCACAAGTGCTCAGAGCAGGGGCACTCACATTAGCCCAAAACAACCAAATATCCATCAACAGCTGTAACACTCAATTGTGTGCTGGGCTGCCCTGGCCGGGTGCTCTGTTGGCGCGTCGTTCCATACACCAAAAGGTTGCAGGTTCCATCCCCAGTCAGGGCACATCCTAGGTTGCGAGTTCAAACCCTGGTCCGGGCCCATATGGGAGGCAACCGATAGAACCGATAGATATTTCTCTCTCACATTGATGTCCCCCCACCCTCTCTCTCTCTCAAATCAATAATAATAATTTAAAAAAAACCATGTCCCCAGGTGAGGACTAAATTGTGTGCTGTGCTGTGTGGGACCGCCCGGACAAAGGTCCTCCTTTAGAACAAAGGTCCTCCTTCCCACAGCGGTGGGGAGTATCTACTGCTGACAGCTCTGAGTCCCTCTCTAAGCCCCGTCCCCCACCTTACAGCCCCTCCATGACTGGTTACACAGGCCTGGGCCCCTCGTCTTATCCGGGACACCTCCGAGGCGCAGGCCCAGCCTCCGTGTTCCCCTTGGGATCCAGCGGGCCTGTGTTCCACCCCCCGAATCTCGGCCCACGGCGGTTCCAGAGAGCACAGCCCCATGACCATCCCTCCAGGCCTTCACGTCAGAGGCTGTTTCCCCAGGGCCCCAGCCTCGCCCGCTGGTGCGGGAGTGGCCCTGGGAGGCAGCCCTGACCGCCGGGACAGGAGGGGACCCCAGCAGTGGCAGCATGGGTGGGCAGCGGGGGCGAGCGCTGCCGGCAGCATCTCCCGGTCTGCCGGGCCGGGGAGGAGAGACTTATTAGAAAGCCCCGGAGCTGCTGCCGGCTCCGCGCTGCGAAAGACGAGGACGGGCTGAAGTGATTAATCACTCATTTAAGGCCGAGTGCGCACGCCCAGGGCCTCCTGAGCTGCATGCAAATCCCTCCTGCAGCTGGAGGGCAGGAGGCGGAGGCGCGGGCTAATCATCAGTGGAGCAGAACGTCGGAGGGGGTCTGCGGACCAAGGTCAGGCCCCGCGTGGGGAGGAGTGGGGCGTGGGAGTGGCCCCTGGAGTGTAGCAGGCGCCTGCTCGAAGACAGTGCCGAGGATGCTCCTCAGATCTGCCCCCTCCACACTGGCCACCGGCCAGCACCGGGGAGCCAGCGAGCACAGGTGCCACCTGAGGGCTGGATCAGGGGGGACAGGAAGTTGGATAAGGGAGTTTACCCCACAACACAGGAATTATCACCCGGCCAGGCTGGGAGGAAGCGGCCGCAGGGTCTGATGGAGGACCACCAAGGCTGTGGGCAGGCCGTGCAGGAGGCATCAGAAGTGCAGAGAGTAGGCACGGGTGGGTCTGCCATGTCGGGAGCCCCCCCCTCACCAAGGCCCACCAGGTGTCTGCCTTTCCTCTCACCGGCCACAGGCAGGCGCCGGTGCGAGGGGCCCAGCAGCCTGCGGGCTCAGGGCTGAGTCCTCTGAAGACCCCAGGGTGGCGCTCTGTCAGAGAACGGAGCCCTGATGGCGATGGCGATGACGATGACCGTCAGGGCCCCAGTCCGAGGCAGGCGGCCGTGCTTCCTCGGCAAAAGCAAGGTGGGTGCAGTCATGGCAGCCGTTGGCAGGTCAGAGCGGCTGCGGGAGGGCCTGACCTCGAGGGACGGAACCGGTTAACAGAACCGCATCCCCAGGGGCAGCCAGGAGGATGTCGCCACTCCATGTAACCACGGCAACGAGGCCCAGTGCTCAGGACTGAGGCTGCCCCCAGTCCAAGTCGTGATCCCTGCCCAGTGTCCGACCTGGGCAAGGCTTCGAGCCAACGGACTGAGGCAGCACCCAGGGCCCAGGAGCAAGGGCCCCGCGACCAGGAACACGCGGACACAGCAGTGATTCCTCCGTCCCTCCCAGAGAGGCGGCCGCAGCCTTCTGTTGGGTGCCCTTCGCCGGAGAAGGACGGTGCCCAGGCATGCCAAGGACTATTAGACACGGGGTCCAAGTGATGTGGTACCAGGGGCCCAAAAGGCCGCCATGGCCCATCTGGGTGGGAGCATGGGGGCCCAGGTGGTGCATGGAAGCCTGGGCCCTGGGGTCCGCCCTGCGGGTGCAGCACACGAGGTGCAGACTCACCCTGATCGCCCCTCTCCCCCACCAGCACCCAGAGGAGCGCCCTGGGGACCCGCTGACCCTGCTCAAACCCAGTCCGGTCCCTTCCGGACAAGTCACCCTCAGCCGTTCCCTCCCCTGCAGAGCGGCGATGGCGGCCTCACACCGCAGCCCGAGAACCGCCAGCCCAGGGCCTCGCCTCCTCCCTGCGCTCAGCTGACCACGTGCTGCTTATGCTGAGAAAATGGGAGCAGCCACTGAGCAGCCCCACACGCCCGCGCCCCACGACCTGCACGCGGCCCTGGGCTGGGCCTCCCCCCCCCCCCCGGGGCTCTGGGCCCGGCTCCCCATCCACATCCAGGCCCCACCAGTGTCCCACCGCCCAGCAGATTTCCTCACAGACTCTTCCCATCACAGACACACGCTGTGCTTTTCTGCTTGGAAGAGAAAAGACGCCTCTCCCGCTGCGCTCTGCCCTCAGCTCCTGCCCCGGGGCCCAAGGAGGCCACTCCAGGGGGCGCTGTCCGCTCCTGGGGGGCCGTCCTCTCCTGGGGGGCCGTCCGCTCCTGGGGGGCCGTCCGCTCCTGGGGGGCCGTCCTCTCCTGGGGGGCCGTCCTCTCCTGGGGGGCCGTCCTCTCCTGGGGGGCCGTCCGCTCCTGGGGGGGCCGTCCTCTCCTGGGGGGCCGTCCGCTCCTGGGGGGCCGTCCTCTCCTGGGGGGCCGTCCGCTCCAGGGGGGGCTGTCCGCTCCTGGGGGGCCGTCCGCTCCTGCCCTCCTGGGGGGCCGTCCTCTCCTGCCCTCCTGGGGGGCCGTCCGCTCCTGGCCGGCCGTCCGCTCCTGGGGGGCCGTCCGCTCCTGGGGGGCCGTCCTCTCCTGGGGGGCCGTCCGCTCCTGGGGGGCCATCCTCTCCTGGGGGGCCGTCCGCTCCTGGGGGGCCGTCCTCTCCTGGGGGGCCGTCCTCTCCTGGGGGCCGTCCTCTCCTGGGGGGCCATCCAGGTGTCCTGTATCCACTCCCTCCCGAAGCCCCTCCACAGGCTCTGGCTCCCACGGGCCACCACTGACCCTCACGGCGAAACCCTGGTCCCCCTCTAGCCCTCCCCCTAAGGCTGCCCCACGGCCGCCACGTGGCCCCTCAGCCTCTCGGGCATCACACCAGCCCCAGCCGCTCAGGCTGGGCTCTGCTCTCCCCACCTGCTCCCGAGGTGGCAGCCCCCAGCCCACCTCCTCAGGGAGCTGCAGGCGATCCCGCCTCCTCCGTGTCCCATCTGGATGGCAGCAACGGAACTCTTCGATGCTCCCAAGGGGAAAATCTCCCCTCAGAAACTGCCACACTGTGCCCCCAAATGCTCACACCCAAGGCCTGGATTCCTCCCTCCCTCACCCACACCCACCTGCACCCTGTGCCACAGCCGCGTGGGTCCGTCCCCCCATCCTGTCTCTCTTCCAGAGGACGGTGCAGTCTCCTGAGAAAGCCTCCTGCTTCCAGCTGTGCTCCCTACTGTCTGTGCTTTTAGATTATATTTTAAAACATAAATGTAACTTTGACACATTAAATCCTGGCCAGAACCCTCCCGTGGCTCACCCTCTCACTGAGAACAGATCCTGGGGCTTGCTGGGCCCGTAGGTAGAACAGGCTCCAACCCGTCTGCTGGCCTTCACCCAAACACTGCCCCACTCCCACGCCCCTCCAGACCCCACCTCTGTGTGTCCCTTACCCATTCCAGGCTCTTCCCTGCCTCAGGGCCTTTGCACTTGCTGCTCCCAGAGCTGCTGCTCTTCCCCTGAGTCCACTGGGCTCGTTCCCGCCTCTGATCAGTGTCCCTGGCCCCACCCCGTAAACAGCCAGCCCACCCGTTACTCCCGAGCCCCTTAAGCCTGTTCCATTTTCCCTTTGCAACACTTCTCATTCCCCGATGTTATTTTTTTAATTTAATAGACTTTATTTTTTAGAGCAGTTTTAAGTCCACAGCAAAACTGGGCAGAAAATACAGAGGATTCCTATATCTCCGCACCCCTGCCTCCCCTTCCATCAACATCCCTCAGCAGAGTTCCACATGATACAGACAATAGGGCGGTGAAGGCCTGGGGTGGGGGCTGGGGGTGGGTTAGAGGGGTTAATGGGGGGAAGGGGACATATGTAATACTTTCAACAATAGAGATTTTTTAAATAATAATAATCGATGAACCAACAAGGACACCCAAAGTCCGTCGATTACATCAGGGTCCACTCTTGGTGCTGTGCATGCTGTGGATTCTGACGAAGGTAATAATGCCCTGTACCCACCCACTACAGTGCCATACAGAACAGTTCTTTGCCCCAAACCCCTGTATTCCACCTGTGGTTCCCCCTCACTCCCTCCCCACCAGGATCTTGTCATTGTTTCTGAGTTCCGCCTTTGCCAGAAGGTCCCACAGTTGGAGCGTCCAGTGTGTGCCCTTCCAGACTGACTCCTTTCCTGGTTAATGTGCAGTGAAGGTTCCCCGCGTCCTTCCGGGCTCCATAGCTCATTCCTTCTGAGGCTGGTTAACAGGCACTGTCCGGATGCACTGCAGTTTGCCATGCACCTATTACCGAACATCGCGCTGCTCCTAAGTTTTGGCAATTAAATTCTCTGACATTCACAATCAACAGCCGCAGGCGGAAGGCACTGATTAGTCCTGCACCAGGAAAAGTCTGTACCTTGCGGGAACCCGGGCTTTTCCCCCAAGTGTGACCACTGACAGCGGGTCCAAGCATAACCTCCCACCTCTTGGGGCCACAGGATCTCACCCACGAGGTCAAGCACCCTTGGCTGCGGCGGACAAAGATGCGTCTCCTTGAAGGAAGAAGGGCTGCGAGCAAGAAAGCAGACGAGAACTGGGTGAAGGGAACGGCTGATTGGGGGTTGGAGGATGTGGGCTAGGCTGGGAAGACGAGCAATGGCAGCTTAACTAGGGACCTGATTCTGGTGCCCCACAGCCACATGGCAGCAGGCTCAGTGCCGCTGTAAGAGGACAACCCGCTGCCAGAGCCTCTGAGGCTAGCAGGGCCCTTCGGTTGGTTTCTAGAATTCAGAAAGCCTAATGCCCCTAAACCCAGAGGGGTCTCTAAAGACGGTTCTCCAGTAAATGAGCCCACAGGAAAAGACCCCACAGGAATGGGGGGAAATCTTTTCTTTTTATTTATTCATTAAATTATTATCTGTGCACATATCTTATCATTCTGGGGAAAATATTTTCAAATCATATATTGGATAAGGGTCTGGCATCTAGAATAACTCAACACTGAAAATGTAAGTCAGCCTATTAAAAACAGACACAAGATCGGAACAGACATTTCTCCAGAGAGACACAAAAGGCCAACAGCACATGAACAGATGCTCAGCATCATTAGTTGTGAGAGAAGTGCAAGACAGACCTGCAATAAGATGTCACTTCACAGCCACTAGGGTGGCCATGATCAAGAAGATGGCGAGAGCAAGGGCTGGTGAGGGTGAGGAGGACCTGGCACTTCCTGGCATTGCTGGTGGGAATGCAACCTGGTGCGGCCCAGAGAGCAGTCAGCAGCTCGTCGGGAGATTGACATAGAGTTACCATGTGACCCAGCAATGCCACTTCCAGGCATAGACCCAAGAGAAACAAAACCACAAAAAAATGTATGTCCGCACAAAAACTTGTACTTAAATACTCAGAGAAATATTATTCACTAAAGGTTTGGTGCACGAAATTCATGCGGGGGGAGGGGGGGGGCAGGGTATTCCTCAGCCCAGCCTGCACACTCTCCAATCTGGAACCCCTCGAGGGATGTCTGACCGCCCTTTTAGGTCCAGTGGGATTGGGTTTAAATGGGCAGTTGGACATCCCTCTCACAATCCAGGACTGCTGGCTCCCAACTGCTCGCCTGCCTGTCTTCCTGATTGCCCCTAATGCTTCTGCCTGCCAGCCTTCCTAATTGCCCCTAACCGCTTCTGCCTGCCAGCCTGATCACTCCTAACCACTCCCCTGCCAGCCTGATTGATTCCTAACAGCTCCCCTGCCAGCCTTATTGCCTCTAACTGCCCTCCCCTGCAGGCCTGGTCACCCCTAACTGCCCTCCCTTGCAGGCCTGATCCTCCCCAGCTGCTCTCCCCTGTAGGCCTGGGTTCCCCCAACTGCCCTTTCCTGCAGGCCCAGTCGCCCCCAATTTCCCTCTTCTGCCAGCCTGGTCACCCCTAACTGCCCTCCTCTACAGGCTTGATCACCCCCAACTGCCCTCCCCTGCTGCCCTGATCGCCCACAACTGCCCTCCTTTGCAGGCCTGGTCCCTCCCAACTACCCTCCACTGCTGGCCATCTTGTGTGGCCATCTTGTGTCCACATGGGGGCAGCCATCTTTGACCACATGGGGGCAGCCATCTTGTGTGTTGGAGTGATGGTTAATTTGCATATTACTCTTTTATTAAATAGGATAATAACCCCAGTGGAAACAACTCAAATATCTCTCAATAGACGAGAGGATCAACAAAATGTATATAACTACACAATGGAATAATACTCAGTCATAAATACATACAATACCATGGATGAACCTTAAAATATTGTGCTGACCGGCCTGTATGGCTCAGTGGTTGAGCACTGACCTATGAACCAGGAGGTCACAGTTCAATACCTGCTCAGGGCAGGTGCCCAGTTGCAGGCTCATTCCCCAGTGTGGGGTGTGCAGGAGGCATCCAATCAATGATTCTCTCTCATCACTGATGTTTCTATCTCTCTCTCCCTCTCTCTTCCTCTCTGAAATCATTAAAAATATATATTTTAAAGCATTATGCTAAGTGAAAGAAGCCAGTCACGAAAGACTTCGATGAAAAGTCCAGCATAGGCAAATGTAGAGAAACAGAAAGTAGAAAAGTGGAGCCAGGAGCTTGAAGGGGGTGGAGTTGAGGAGTAACTGCTATTGGGCATGAAGTTTCCTTTAGGAGTGATGGAAATGCTCTGGAATTGGATAGAGGTGATGGTCACTGAATTAAAAAAAACAACAACAACAACACATTCAGCCCTAGCTGGTTTGGCTCAGTGGGTAGAGCGTTGGCCTGCGGACTGAAGGGTCCTGGGTTCAATTCCGGTCAAGGGCACATGCCCAGATTGTGGGCTAGATCCCTAGTAGGGGGCGTGCAGGAGGCAGCTGATCAATGATTCTCTCTCATCATTGATGTTTCTATCTCTCTATCCCTCTCCCTCTCTAAAATCAATAAAAATATTAACACACACACACACACACACACACTCAAATAACATATAAAAGGATCCATAGCTCCTTAGAGAAAAATGGCTGATGGCAGCTCTGAGGGCCGAGAACATCATTCCAAAATGCAGGCCCACTTCCAAAGGCCAGTGCAGGCGTATGAAAGGTAGTCAGAGCCAACTGGAGGAGCCTCCCACTGGTCAAAGAGGGGGAAATTTTGAGCCAAGAATAACGCATGCAAGGACTGAAACATCAACTTTATAAAAAGTCATAATGATAAAGAAATCAAAATTCAGCCCATCTGGTGTGGCTCAGTGGTTAAGCATTGACCTATGAACCAGGAGGTCACAGTTCAATTCCCAGTCAGGGCACATGCCAGGTTTGCAGGCTCAATCCCCAGTGTGGGGTGTGTAGGAGGCAGGTGATCAATGATTCTCTCTCATTATTGATGTTTCTCTCCTTCCCTCTCCCTTCCTCTCTGAAATCAACAAAAATGTATTTTTGTAAAAGAAATAAAAATTTAAAAGCCCACAAATTCTGCCAATAACCAAATATCTGCAAGAATGTAGAGCCTGGTGTGCTGCCCACGCTGCTGGCAACTGTGTGGCCTGGCACCCCCGCCTGGAAGGCCAGTCTGAGGCCCCACAGCCGGCCCCGGAGGTGCCCCTCGAAGCGCCCGCGGGAACCGCCCCACGTCGGAAACGGCCCTGGTGTCCGTGAGCACAGCCCGGGGAGGACTCGGCCTCCTCACACGCCAGGCGCCGGGCAATGCCGAGAAGTGGGAGGACAACTGCTGGGAAGAGCCGCCCAGACACATGACAAGAAGAAAAATGTTGACTGAAGAAAAGCCAGACATAAAACAATAATTCTGCTCATTCATTTTCAGGAAGAGACACAACTATTTGGTTTTGGGTGCATGTTTCGGCCTTAAAACCAAAACCAAAGCAGCAGGGCCTGCTCTGGAGGCTCGGGATGGAGGCTCCCCGGGAGAGAGGGCGGCTGCGGGGCCCGGGGTCTCGGGGAGCCGTGGCAGTCTCTGTGCTTTTACCTGGAGGGTGGCGACGTGGGTGCCAGCTTTTCATTAACTTACTAACATGCATCCACCATTTCACACACTTCCATGTTTGAAAGACGGGAATAAGAGACTCACTTGTCCCCTTTGGCGCTGCCAGAGCACAAACATGTTTCTCTGAAGACTGACAGAGGGAGAGAAGGGAGCCTTTGTCCCCGTGTGTGCAGTGAATTTCAGAATAAAATAGGCAAAGGGGCGGTTCCCGACGAAATGGTCACGTTAGGAAAATCTCCACCTGCTGAGGAGGAAACTGATGGAAATGCTACCCCTCCCGGGCCCTGCGCCCCCGCCTCCGTGGAGCAGCCGACTGCTGCGGCCTGCACTCCGGCCGTCCCCTGTGAGCAGAGCACCCTCCCCTGGCCAGGCCCACAGGGAGCTGGGCTCATTCTCATGTGCTTCGAATGTTATTCTGTGTCCAGACTTGGCACAAATGTTCCAGAGTTCTGCCAGGAGCGTGCAGGCCACCCTCAGTGCAGCCCCCGGAGTGAGGCCCAGGCCTGAGGTTGGGGACAGAGCCCAGGGGTTCAGAGAAGCCTGGGGTGGGCATTAAGGGGAGCAGGGGGTCTCTGGGAGCTGGAGCTGATGCAGGCTGGGCACCACCCCCATTCTCCTGCCTCTCAGACCCCCAGCACCAGCAGTCTGGAGGGCCTCCCCACCTCGCCATCCCTCCAGTGGCTCCTCCCTGTGGGGCTCCTCCTGGCCTGTCTGGCGGGATGGTCAGGTGGGAAGGAAGCCGGCTGTGATTTGCCACCCTGCCCCCGGCCCTGCCCAGGGGCACCCAAGCCAAGCCAGCTTTGCAGCTTACCAGGCCAGCTGGTGCGAGGGGGGAGGGGCTATCGGGGAGCAGGGCCCAGGCCTGGCTAGGGGTGGCAGAAGGGCCCACCCAGCCACTGAGAGCCAGTGCCCAAAGGGCTGGGAAGGGGAGCCGAGGCAGGGGTCTTGGGCCTGGAGGGTGGGGAGGCCTCCATGTGTGGTGCCCCGTCTGGGGCAGGGCCAATTGGGGCAGGTGAGCCGGCAGCCGGTCACCCAACACGCAGGGAGCGGGCGGCGGCAGCCTGGTGTGCGATGGGACCGCTGATAGAGGCGACACCAGATATCCTGCAGTGGGCGGGGCTGGGGGAGGGGAGGCAGGATGGACAGAGCCAAGTTCAGAACAAGGTTGAATCCCAGCTCCATCACACACTCACTGAGGGGCCCTGGCCTGAAACCTGCACACACACACACACACACACACACACCCCTGAGGCCTCAGTTTACCCATCTGAAAACGGGGGGTGAAGGTGAGCTGAGCTAATATGCACAAGGAGCCCAGCACAGAGCCCAGCATAGTAAGCGCTCACAAACTTCACAGGCGGTTGTGGAGCTGGGCTCAGCTCAGCAGGGGTGAGGAGGGTGGTGGAGAGCTGAACGCTGGGCAGATCCACACGCTGGAAGCCCAGGGGCAAGGACAACGCCACTGGTTCTCCACTGAATGGCCAGTGCCCTTCACAGGGGCACAGCACTCAGCACCTGTTTGCTGAACGAATGCATGAGGGTAAAACTACAAACCAGCAGCCACTAAGACAATTTATCAACCAATCAGTGGACCCCCAGGGAGAACCTGAGCTCAAATCCCAGGGCTGCCTCTTCCTGACTGAGCAACGCCAGGCGAGTCATTTCACCCCGAGAGCTGCCTCCCCACCAGCTAACAGGCAGGAAGCAGTGACAGCACAGGGAACGGGGGAAGTGCAGGAGGTGCTGCTGCGTCTTTGGAAGATGGGGCACGGCTGCTAACGGCTCACAGCGGCCCCCTGGTCCTGAGAGGGGACCCCGGCTTCTGCAGGAGCTGGCTGGGCAGTTATGCCCTCTCCTGCCCGCAGCCTGGTGAGGGAACAAAGGCCGGCTCTGGCCTGGAGGAAGACAAGCCCGGTGCTGGCTCTCCCACCTCTGCGGACAGCCCCTGCAGTCCTTCCCTTCCCTAAGGGGACCCCTGGCTCCCTCCCCCTGCACACTCCGGCAGTAAACCACCTGCCGGGGTCCCTGTGCTGGGCCCTGCTTCTTGGGACTCCAAGACAGGAAGTATTTGTAAACCGGGAAGTGAATGCACAAGTATGGTGGTGTTTTGTTGTTGTTTAATATGTTTTTACTGATTCCAGAGAGGAAGAGAGAGAGAGAGAGAGAGAGAGAGAGAGAGAGCTAGAAACATCACTGATGAGAGAGAATCACTGATCTGCTGCCTCCTGCATGCCTCCTTACTGGCGATCGAGCCCACAACCTGGGCATGTGCCCTGACGGGGAACCGAGTCTGTGACCTCTTGGTCCAGGGGTTGACCTCTTGGTTCACGGGTTGACGTTCAGTCACTGAGCCACACCAGCCGGGCTGTGGTGGTGTTTCACTAGCATTTCCCCGGAAATGCTCCCGGAAGAAGAGCAGCTGACAGGCAGTGCTTCCCAGGAGGAGCAGGTCCACTCTGTGGGCAAGGCCTGGGTGCCGCAGGCAGGAGGGGGATACTGACAGGAAGCAGCAAGACGGTGCCACCCGGATGCGTGCGTGCTGGGGGGGAATCCAGCAGGGCCGCTGCGGAGGAGACGAGGGCAGGGCTCTCTGAGGAGGCAACGGGGCAGAGATGTGAACCCATAAGCCAGGCAGGCCCCTGTGGCCGGGCAGGCCCCTGAGGCCGGGCAGGCTCCTGAGGCCGGGCAGGCCCCTGAGGCCGGGCAGGCCCCTGTGGCCGGGCAGGCCCATGTGGCCGGGCAGGCCCCTGTGGCCGGGCAGGCTCCTGAGGCCAGGCAGGCCCCTGTGGCCAGGCAGGCCCCTGAGGCTGGGCACGGGGACAGCAGAGCGAAGACCCGAGGCAGAGGGCTGTGTGACACATTCTAGAAGTGGCCAGGAGCCCGTGAGGGTGGCGTGGGAGAGATGAGGTCAGAGGGACTGGGCAGCCAGACCGCACGGGCCCTCGCAGGGGCCGTAGGACTTTCTACAGGACTTCGGGCTCTATTCCAAATTAGAGAGGATATAGACGTTTTGAGCAGAGGAAGGACGTGATCTGATTTAGACTCCGAGAGGGTCTCTCTGGCAAGGAGTGGGGCAGGAGCCCCGGGAGAGGCTGCACCAGCCCAGGCCGGGGCGGTGAGAGTGGCTCCCGCTGGGAGAGCTGGGGACCTGCTGATGACTGCATGAGGGGTCAGGAGGCGGAGGAGCCTAACTAGCCACTCACAGAGGGGACCGAGGAGCATGTCAAACTGCACTGAGGGGGGCAATCAACAAGTCCAGCCCTGAGAGAGGCTACGCGCCAAAGATCCTGGCTCCTCCCACAGATAAACTGTCCAAGCTAGAGAAGATGGCCCTGGTCAGTGCGGCTCCATGGCTGAGCGGGGTCCCGTGTCCCGGACACCGAGCGGTCACAGTTCTCTTCCCAGGGAGGGACATGCCAGTGCGGACTCCATCCCTAGGAGGCGGCATGCAGGAGGCAGGCGGTCAATGTTTCTCTCTCTCCCTCTCTAAGATCTGTTTTTAAATATTTTAAAAGAAAAAGATGGGCCCTAGCGGGTTTGGCTCAGTGGATAGAGCATCAGCCTGCAGACTGAAAGGTTCCAGGTTACGATTCAAGTCAAGGGCACATGCCTGGGTTTCGGGTTCAGTCCCCAGTGAGGGGCGGACAGGAGGAAGCCGATCAATGATTCTCTCTCATCATTGATGTTTCTATCTCTCCCTCTCCCTTCCTCTCTGAAATCAATAAAAAAATATTTTAAAAAAGAAAAGAAAAAGAGGGACGGGAAACTGGATTAGAGGACTAAGACATATCAACCAATCACAATGTGGGGACCTTATTTGGATATTGATTAGAATAAAGTTAAAAAATAAACATGTCTGACAACTGGGAATGTGAACGCTGAGTGAGTATCTGACTATGTAAAGCAAAGGCTACTTCTTAGTGTAATAAAGGTCCTGATTGCAGTAGGAAAAGCCTTTATCTTGATACATTTGTGATGAAATGATGGCTGGGTTTGGTGTGAATTAGGGGAAGGGGACGGTAGAAATGAAACAAGACTGGCCCTGAGGTGGTAACAGTTTAAGTTGACTGTGGATACATAGAAATTCACTCTTCTAGTCTCTCTCCTTTCATAAAGGCCTAACATTTTCCACAATAAAAAGCCAAAAAATAGCCCTGGCCAGTTTGGCTCAGTGGATGGAGCGTCAGCCTGCAGACTCAAGGGTACCAGGTTTGATTCCGGTCAAGGGCATGTACCTTAGTTGTAGGCATATACCCAGTAGGGAGTGTGCAGGAGGCAGCTGATCGATGTTTCTCTCTCATTGATGTTTCTAACTCTCTATAAAAAATCAATAAAATATGCATAATTTTCAGTTAAAAACTAAAGGACAAAAGAAGAAGCTGAGCCAAGGGAAGACACTGAATGGCCCAAGGACCCCGTGTGAGTCAGGGTCAGGACTGGCCCCGCCCCAGCCATGCTCCTGCCGGCCTCAGCTGTCTCCTCAGGAGGCTGGTCAAGGCTGGACCCAGCGGCCAGGGATGGCTTGTTTGGCCCTGGGAAAGGCCCTGGGGAGCGGGGGGAGCAGGAGAGGAAGGCTGGAAGATGCTGGGCCTCTGCCAGGCCCTGAGGAGCAGGAAGAGCCCGGGCCACCTGCACCAAGGAGTCGGGTCTAAACCATCTGGCACCGGCCCCCAGCCTCATTTCCACTTCCCGGGCTCCTGCACCCATTTCCTCCCGCCCCCATGCCCACCCCTCACATTCCGGCCCCCGCACCTTCGCCCCTGCTATCACTCAACCTACTTCCCTCCCGGTCTGCCTCCTAAAGAAGGCCTTCCCGGGTCAACCAGCCCAGCCTCCGGGAGCTCGCCTGCCGGCCCTCTGAGCCAGGGCCCATCCATCTCCACCCCGGTGAGCGGTGCCAGGCACAGTGGGGAGGGCACAGCCCCCGGGTCCAGACTGCAGGCTGGGAGTCCTGCCTCAGCCTCCGACGGCGAGTGTGACCTCAGGCAAGTCACGCACCATTTCCACGTCTGTGTATTAGGGAAAACCCTGCAAGCTACGGAGGAGACCAAAAGCATGGATACCTGGGAACAGGGGAGCAGTGCCTCCAGGGCCTGCCTCCCTCCCTGAGCCCTACAGGACACCCCAGTGTCACACACAACGTGGTGCTCAGTCACCACTTTCTGGGATGCTCGGCTTCTGCGACGCTCCTTCTGCAGCACCCATGGTACCCCGTCCCCATCCCAGCAGGTCCCAGCCAGCCCAGGACTGGAAGCGGGGAGAAGGAGAGACAAGAAACCGGCCACAGATAAAAATTCTTTGAACTCAAGAGGCAGCCTCTGTCTCAAATGCCAGATTAGAAGGATGCCATGTAAATGCTTTTTGTTTGTTTGTTTGTTTGTTTTAGATTTCTCAGAAAAAATCTCAGGTATTAGCAAGTATAATTTCAATTATGTTTTTATGAGGATGTTTGTTGTATAAAATGCAAACAGCATGGGATGCTGAAACAGGGGAAACACGCCCTCTTGCCTGCACTTGGTTTCCCAAGACCTGCCTCAGAGGTCAGCTCCGACTGCAGCCGTCCGGATACATTTATGCAACATGGACACGGAGAGAGGGGTGCTTTTCTTAATCCTCACCCGAGGGACGAGAGAGAGAGAGAGAGAGAGAGAGAGAGAGAGAGAGAGAGAGAGAGAGAGAGAGAGACAGAGAGAGAGACAGAGAGAGAGACAGAGAGAGAGGGAGATCACTGCTTTCCTTACCCTCTCTGACTGGGGAGCCAGCCCACAGCCCAAGCATATGCCGTGACTGCGAATCAAACCGGAACCGTTCGGTGCACAGGACAACGCTGACCAGCGGAGCCGCTCCGGCCGGGCGGATACGTGTGTATTTTACACGGATCATCTCATACCCTGTCCTCCCAGCCACTCGGCTTTAACTAGAGACAGGCGCTGCCTTTCCACCTGCTCCTGAGCGCGGCCCGTCCTTCATCGCGGCGCCCCAGCACCCACAGCGGAGCCTGCCACAGGGCTGCCCACAGAGTTCCCACCGAGACTCCCCGACCGCAGGAAGGTGGGACCCGGCCTGCAGCCAGCGGTCTGGGGGCCTGACATGTCACAGCCCTGCCCACTGCGGGGTGTGGGGAGAAATCCCTGGGCCAGGAACTGTCTGCTGACAGAAAGGCAGAGCTGGCCGTGCTCCCGCGGGTGAGGCCCAGTCCCGCCCGGGGCCACGCAGGGCTGTTATGACGGTGACTCTTATTTCCCGAACGGATTGACCTTATTTAGTGACTCCGCCCTGGATCACAATCTCCTTTGTCCCTCCGGAGTAAATAAGAGGATACAGCACTTATTATTTCTGAGCGGCACTGGGTAACCAGAAGCCACAAATGGGGAGCTACCTCTACTCAGTAAACAGTTACAGATGCACAAGTGGAACCAGCTCATCAATTCCTAACAAGGGACGCGTCCTCTTAACTGTCAAATTCAAACAAGCATCCATGGCCCCTCCCTGATACAAGAGAGGATCGAACTCGGAGCCCTGCCCTCCCCTCCTCTCCCTGCGCCTCCCAGCCCAGTCCAGGGGCACAGTTAATACAGCCTCAGGGCACCAAGTGATGCTGGCCCTCAGGGAGGCCACAGCACAGCACGTCCCCTGTCGGGCGGCGACACTAGCTGTTGCCCCAGCTGCTGGGTGCTGTGAGCACCCACCCTCAGCAGGCAGCCCCTGGTGGTACCGCTGCTGCGAGCCACGGCCAAGGGCACAGCCAGTGCCCATGATGCCAGGGCCTCGGGGCCTCACCACTCCAAGCACATTCCTCTCTGGCTCAGAGCACCCGGCTCCCGAGGCCTCCTGCTGGGCCAGCATCTGAGGTCTACTGTCCCTCTGGCCACCCTGCCTCCTTCCTCTGCCCCCATGGATGAGGCTCCAGGGACCCCCCACACCCCCCCCCACTACACACACACACACACCCCTCTCCCCCTCCCCCCCGCCACACACACACACACACACACACACAGACGCTTAAATCTGCTTCCTGGGACCCTGGGTGGCCCCACCAGTCCCCAGGCCCCACCTCCCCTCCAGTCCCCTGGGCACAGTGCCCACAGTGTGGGGGGGGGGGCGGGGGCGGGGGGGGGGGTGTCTGTTGCTAGCTAATGGGTTTTCTTCATCTGGCTTTCCGGTACATTCTAAAATGTCCACAACAAGCATGTATCACTTTGCTAATAAGAAAAAATAATAAAAGCTTTTTTTTTTTTTCCTTTAAGATAAATCTAAAACCGAAGCAAACAGCCCTCATCCACCTGCCTCCCCTCCCCACTCGCTCCCACCTGCTTCCCCAGGGCGAGCTCCCCCGAATCAGCGAACTCCCGTCCTGCTAGGCCCACAGGCACTTTCACTTCCCCTGAAGGCTCTGCCACCAGCGTGTCCCTGCTGGGGGGCGTCATGTGCAAACCTAAGGCCCAGCCCTCATTCCAGCCGGGTCCCTGCTGGGGGGCGTCATGTGCAAACCTAAGGCCCAGTCCTCATTCCAGCCGGGTCCCTGCTGGGGGGCGTCATGTGCAAACCTAAGGCCCAGCCCTCATTCCTGCGGAGAAGAATGCTGTGAGTCCTCAGACTAGTGAGGAGAGGATGGAGCCAACACACACTCATTACCAAGTGCGAGCTGGGAGCACTGGGTGCTGGGCACCACGGATGCAGCGACGGGACAGACCTGCCCCTCGGACTTCCCAGCCTGTGTGTGTGTGTGTGTGTGTGTGTGTGTGTGAGTGTGTGTGTGTGAGTGTGTGTGTGTGTGTGTGTGAGAGTGTGTGAGTGTGTGTGTGTGAGTGTATGTGTGTGTGTGTGAGTGTGTGTGTGTGTGTGAGAGTGTGTGAGTGTGTGTGTGTGTGTGTGTGTGTGTGTGTGTGTTGGGGGAGAGGTGGGAGGGGGTAGGCAACAATCAAAAGCCCCAGAGGATACTATGGGAGGGAGAAGAGGGGAGAGGGTTGAGGAAAGGGGCTCCCAGCCCAAGTCCAAGCTTCTGGGAGGAAGAGAAGCCCAGCGGGTGAGGGGTCTGTGGGGAGGAGGGAGAGTGCTCTAAGAGGGGTGAGGGGTCTGTGGGGAGGAGGGAGATTGCTCTAAGAGGGGTGAGGGGTCTGTGGGGAGGAGGGAGAGTGCTCTAAGAGGGGTGAGGGGTCTGTGGGGAGGAGGGAGAGTGCTCTAAGAGGGGTGAGGGGTCTGTGGGGAGGAGGGAGAGTGCTCTAAGAGGGGTGAGGGGTCTGTGGGGAGGAGGGAGAGTGCTCTAAGAGGGGTGAGGGGGGGTGCCTGTGCAGAGGCCTGCAGGTGAGGAGGGCTTATTTGAGGAACTGAAAGGTTTGAGCAGCTGGAGGGCAGAGGGTGGTGAGAAGGGACAGGAAGCCCAGGCAGGGCCACATTGGGGAGTCTGAACTGTGTCCTCAGGGCGCTGGGAGCTACTGAAGGATGAGCAGGCGTGACAGGCTCCGCCCTCTCCTATAAAGAGCGCTCTCCTGCTCCATGGGACTCACTGAAGATGGCATTGTTATTGATCCGCAGCTGGCACAGTCACACTCAGTCATGCACGCACCACCTCCTGCAGGGAGGTCAGCCGCGGAGCACCTGAAGCCGGCATCGCCACAGACAGCGCGGCCCCGGCAGCTAGGTCCACGGCCCTCTTGATCTTTTTTTTTATTTAATATATTATATATTTATTGATTGATTGATTTTATTGATTTTTTACACAGAGAGGAAAAGAGAGGGATAGAGAGTTAGAAACATCGATGAGAGAGAGACATCGATCAGCTGCCTTTTGCAGCCAAGGTACATGCCCTTGACCGGAATGGAACCTGGGACCTTTCAGTCCACAGGCCGATGCTCTATCTACCGAGCCAAACCGGTTTTTGGCATAATATATTTTTATTGATTTCTGAAAGGAAGGGAGAGGCACAGGTAGAAACATCAATAATGAGAGAGAATCATTGGTCGGCTGCCTCCTGCATGCCCCCTACTGGGGATCAAGCCGGCAACCGGGGCATGTGCCCTTGACCGGAATTGAACCTGGGACCCTTTGGTCCGCAGGCCGACACTATCCACTGAACCAAACCAGCCAGGGCAGCCCTCTGGATCTTGCAATAGGAAATACGGCTTACGGGCATGGACTCCGGAGCCTCGGTTCCAGTCCTTGCTCTTCCACTTTCAAACTGTGACCCAGGTGACCTCTCTGTGCCCGGGTCTCGTTGGTGACATGGGTATAACAGTAGCCCTACCGCTGGGCTGCTGTGAGGGCTGAGTTAAACATGCCTGGGACAGGCCCTGGCACATGACAAGTGCTGTACTAGTACTAGTTAGCATACGTTAGTTTTTACCGTAACCACTGCGCCCTCCCTTCACGGTCCCCAGGGCCAACCACTGCAGGCACAACTAAAACCCTCCAGGTGCCCCTCCCCTGAAGCCTCTTCCCTGCTCGCCACCGCTAGGGGCCAGGACAACGCCAGAGAGGAGGGACTACGGGCCAGGACAACCAGCCGCTCAGGCCTGGCCTGGGCCCCCGCTGCTCCCCCAGCAGGACCTGAGTGTCGCCTGGCTCTGTGCTGACCTTCCCGGCCTCAGTTTCTCCCCCTGTAAGACCAGGACAGGGACGCCTGCAGAGGTCTGCCCAGCGTGGCTGTGAAAGGAGCCGCAGGCTGGGGGAGCTCTGCGATGCCCCGGCTCTCACTGACACGATGGTGGCAGCCTCTCCGTCCTGGCTCGCTCCCCCACACGCGGAGTCACGAGGTCTGCTCAGCGCTCACTCTGAGGGCCCCTGAGGCAGAGGGCGGCCTGGCTCGGGGCCTCCCGGCTCCCCGGGTGCTGACTGGAACCTTCCCAGGGGCTGGGACAGAGACAGAGGCCTCTGGACTGAGCTGAGCACCCAGGAAGAAAGCGCCAACCAGGGGCTCAGGAAAGCCAAGCCCTCTGGCGCCTGCAGCGCGGCTCTCCCAACGCCACAGCTGCCCACTACGTCCGGTCCGGGAAGGGCCTGTGTGCGCCTGTCTGGTCTTGATGGCTCTTTGGTCCTGGGGGTGGTAAGGAAAGCACAAACCCCCAAGAGAATTTTCCTTCTGGTGCCAGCTACTTCCCGGGGTTCAGTTCATTCATTTGCTTATCCCACAAGCATTTGCGTGGTGCCAGGCCCTGGCCAGGCGCAGGGCTGATGGCAGATGAATCAGACAGGCTCCTACCCTGAAGGTCTAGAGAGCAGCAGATGAGACTTAGTAGCCAAACCACAGGCCAGCGAGGTGGGGATGCAGGCAGGAGCAAGGATCTCACCTGGGGTACCAAGGAGGCGGCTGGAGCGGGTGGCCTATGAGTGGGTAGTCAGAGATGAGAGGGCCAGGCAGGCGAGGGATGGGGCCTCCAGAATCCCTGACCGTCTGTTTGCACCCGGGGGCCACAGCCAGGGCAAGGTGGTTATTTATGGTTAGGCCCGGAAAAGCGGCCACATGTGTCATGGCACGTGGGCTGCAGAGCAGGGCCCAGGGGGTGGGGGTGGGGTGGGGGCAGCTGGGGCTTGAAGCTGGTTCTGGCCAAACTCTGGGGTTACCACTGTGTCCCCAAACCCTGATGACCTTTTAATGTCTCATGGCCTCCTGAAAAGCAAAAATAAGGGAGGGAGGAGGGGGAGAGGACAGGCAGCAAATGGCCTGGGAGGAGGGCAGTGCCAGTCGGACCAGGCCCTGGCAGATCCACTGGCCATTCAGCTCCTTCTTCTCTCCCCCTCCCGTCCCAGCTGCGGGGAAGGGGCCGAGGACAGGAAAAAACACCTTTCACTGTAAACCAGACTGATGTAAACCAGCCGCTGTGCCTCCCCCAGCCACTCTGATCCACAGGCCTCTGCGCCAAGCTGCCCCCCCCCCCCCCAAATCCCCGCTGGTACCAGAATGCCCCAGGCAGGGCCAGAGACTGGCAGCCAAGGCCGGGTCCCAGCGCCCCCACCGAGGAACCGACTTCCTGCGTGTCCCGTGGGCAAGGAGCGCGCCGCCAGCTCCGGCTCTCCGGGGCCCGCAGCGGGCATCCTGGCGCGGCCTGGGATGTGATGTCTGCGCGCCCCGCGCTGGCAGAGGCCGCTCGCTCACCTCCATCCAGGTCACTGCCCAAACCTCCTCCCCCACCGCACGCACACACACACACACACACACACACACACACACACACACACACACACCCGCGCTCTCCCCCAAGACCCCAGTCTGGCGCCCCCGCCAGCCGCACTTCCAAACCGGCCCCTCCCCGCTCTCCGGGCCGGACCCCTACCTGGGGCGGGAGGCGCAACACAACCACGGCGCCGGGGCCGGGGCCGGCCTCCAGCCCGGACGGCTTCCCGGGGGAGGAGGCTGCGCCGCGTCCGGGCTCTGCAGGCTGCGGGCTGGGCTGCGGGGAGGAAGGTCAGCGCGGGAGGAGGGGGAGGAGGCGGCCCGGTGCGCGGATCAGAGGCCGCGGCAGCCAATGGCGGGCGCGGGGCGGGGCCGGCGCAGGTGGAGGCGGCGAGCGGCTTAGCGCCCGGAGCCCCCCGCGGCCCCGGAGCCCCCCGCGCCCTCCCCGGGGCCCCCGCCCGGCAGAGGGGCTCCGGGCACCAGTACAGGAAGCAGCCCCCACGCCGCCCCTGCAGGCTCGCAGGGCACCCTTGGGTGTCGCTCCCTCCCCTCTGCCTTCTCCCACCTCCTCGGACTCTTCTCCATCCCCGTCCGCCTGTCGGTTTCTGGTTTCTCCTAATCCAGCGTCTGGGTGTGTGTGTGTGTGTGTGTGTGTGTGTGTGTGTGTGTGTGTGTCGCTTCTCCCCATCACCCCCCTCAAACCCCGCCCCAATCAATTTTGACCAGAAATGCCGCTACCCTCAGGTAGTTCACCGTTGTGATAGAAAATAGATGCTAAATAGAATAAACAGCACATAGAGTATGTTTTAAAGTGGAGTGCACAAAGTAGGAAAATAAAGCTAGGGAAAGAGAGGGTGTTCAGGGCTAAATTAGGTCCCAGCTATTTGTGGGGAGTGGGAGTGGCTGAGTGTGATCAGTGGTAGGCATAATGCAAAAAAATAGTTTGCCACAGACCTCACCCCCACCCCACACCCGTTGCTGGTCACACATTTACATTTCTTGCCTTCCTTTCCATCCCCCCCACCACCACCACCACCAGAGGCACTGAAATTTGTGACCCCAATGGCCCATCCTATTTGTTCCACAGGAAATCTCTGAGCACTGACACATGTTAGGAGCCTGGAGACACTCAACACCTCGCTGGGAAGGCCAGGTGGCAGTGCGTACCCCAAGGACGAACAGGACAGTCAAGCAAGTGGACAACATTCCGGAGAAGGTGAGAGGGCTCTAGGTTCAGGCCATCCAGGAAGGCTTCCTGGAGGAGGCAGCGCTCCAGTGCAGTGCTGAATGGTAGCTGGGATTCTGATGAGCCGCATGAAGCAGGAGGCAAGGAGGGGGTCCTTGAAGAGGACATTTGGCAGGCGGCTGGGGCTGGGGTCCTGGAGCATTTCTGGACACCCTACATGTAGGGGGTATGCTAGTGTCTTAAACTGATAAAGTCGTACCCACCTCAGAAGTTTCTGGTCCCAACTGCCCTCACCTCAGCCTGAAATTCCCCATGGCCCCAGAGAAGGCAGGATGAGCCTGGAGCAAGGGGTGGAGGAGAAGGAAACAGATATCACTCAGTTGCTTTTCTGCTGGTAAAAATGGGCATGCGACTGAGCCCCTCGGAGGTAGGCCTCCTTATCGTAATTGCTGTGTGGCAAATTTCTCAATTGATCTGTGTGCCTTGGCTCCCTTGTTTGGAAAATGGACACAGCAGCAGGCTGTGTGAGCATTACACAGAACAATCTAGGTGAACTGCTTAGCACTAAGTGCTCAGTTAATTTTTGGTTGTTATTAATCCTCACCTGAGGATATTTTTCCATTGAATTTTAGATAGAGTGGAAGGGAGGGGAAGAGACAGAAAGAGAGAAACATCGATGTGGGAAAGACAGAACAATTGGTTGCCTCCTGCATGTACCCCGACCAGGGCCAGGATAGAGCCTACAACCAAGGTGCATGCCCTTGACAGGAATCAAACCTGGGACCCTTCAGTCCACTGAGGCTCTATCCATTGAGCCAAACTGGCTAGGACAGTGTTCAGTTAATTTTATTGTGATTATTACTATGACAGTTAGATTTGTCCCTCAGGGTTGTTGGAATTAGACAAATACTAGTATGTGAGGCACCTAGCAAAGTGCCTGGAACCCATTGGTATGCAATAACTAGTACAGTGTTTCCCCCAAAATAAAACATCCTCTGAAAATGAGACCTACTTACAGGTTTCCTTCTGAGTGAAATATAAGGCATCCCCCCGAAAATAAGCCTCCCCCCCCCCCCCGGTCTCAGAGTGAAAATTAATTTACTGTAGTCCTGACATCACTGCTGTGTGGACCGGACGCGGCCAAGGTGGTGAGTGCTGGTCTGTCTCTGGTAACACTACCTGATGCTCGTGGCCACCCTCATGATGACTAAAGGTTCTCAGTCAGTGGCAGACCCTGCTCCAGCCCAGATCCAGGCCCCAGCAAGCCCAGTGACAGTCCCCAGCCAGGCCCCAGGGGGTAACTGTCTGATAAAGGGGTAGGGGGGATGTCTGGTGAAGGTGTTCAGTGGACAGGGGTGGGTGGAGGGGGATCACTTAAAATGACACAGGAGGATCAGAGGGTGCAATCAAAATGACACAGGAGGATCAAAAGGGGTTACTAAAATGGTAATCCCCCCTCTGATTCTCCTGTGCCATTTTGATTCTCCCCCTCTAATCCCCCCTGTGTCATTTTAAGTGATCCCCCTCCCCGCACCTTGATACCCCAATTCCTTTTTTTTACCCCTAGAAATGAGCGCAAAAAGAAAAAGCTACTCCGTGGAATACAAGAAAGGAATCGTGGAAGACTCTAGGGGCCAAAATCTTACTGCTTCTGCAAAGAGAAGATGTTGAGTATCCGATTGGTCCAAAAATGGCGAGCAGAGTATGGTAACCTCACTAAACAAGTGGACAAGAGAAATGCTAAAAAGCGCAAGTGTGGATCAGGTCGGCAACCATTATTTTCCGAGCTGGAAGACCTGATCTGT
Organism: Pipistrellus hanaki; assembly: GCF_964339955.1. Classification (NCBI taxonomy): domain Eukaryota; kingdom Metazoa; phylum Chordata; class Mammalia; order Chiroptera; family Vespertilionidae; genus Pipistrellus; species Pipistrellus hanaki. The sequence continues at coordinate 5,507,216 of NC_140509.1, read as the reverse complement.
GAATGGGTTGTTGACAGGAGAGCAAAGGCTTTGGTTGTGAATAGGGCTCAGATTCAAGAATTTGCCCTTGCAATGGCACCACAGTTTGACATAGCCCCCGAAGACTTCAAAGCATCACAACACTGGCTGGATAATTTCCTTCAGCAAAGTGAACTGTCTTTAAGAAGATCTACAACATTGTTTAGGTTGGAAGATACTCAAGTTATTAAGCGAGCACTTGCATTCAAGTCCTTTATTGATGATGCTGACTTCTCTAAATACAATCTTTCTAACATGATTGCTATGGATGAAACTGCAGTGTTTATAGGCCAATCATCTCAAACAACAATTGAACAGCAGGGTGCCTCCTTAGTGTACATTCCCTCCACTGCTTACACAAGTGCACGTGTTTCCTGTATTTTGGCAATTCGTCTGGATGGCACTAAAATCCCACCTTTAATCATTTCTAAGGGCAAGAAGGAAAAAGAGTGAACGTGTTTTGGGCGTTTTTATTCTTAAAACTGAAAAAGCCTGGGCCACACAAGCAATTATAAGGAAGTGGGTCGATTTAATGCTGCCGCTTGTTATGCGAGGGAGCCAAAGAGGTCTGCTAGTCTGGGATGCAGCCAGCACTCACTGCGCTAAAGACATGAAGACATTTCTTCATGAAAGAAAAATAGATCAGATAATGATTCCCGCAGGAATGATGGCCTAACTCCAGACTCTTGATATTGCAATAAACAAGCAATTCAAAGACAATTTGCTCATGGAAATTAATGACTACATTGAAAATAGAATGGAGAGAAATCAGCGTGAGAACTTGTGAAACCTAAACTGCAAGAAGTTGTAATTTGGGTGAAGAATTCATGGGAGAAAATCACTGACAGTTGCATTGCAAATGCACTGCGAGCAGGCTACCTTGATAAGAAGTACTCATTTAAAGACAGTGCTATTGCTAAACATGAGAGATTTGGTCCACTGATTATGAAAGAAATGGAGTCACAAGGAATTCACCAGGAAATTCAGGAATTGGATTGTTATGATGATGTTCCAGAAGATGATGACATGATTGTCATTGAATAAATGAGTAAACTCTTGATACTGTAGGATTCACAGTTTGTCTGGTTTGTGTTGACAACTACCGTACTACCGTACCGTATACAGGTAATAAATTTCCTTTATCTTCATTTAACAATAAATGTGTACCGTATTCTTCTTCATGGAAAAATAAGACATCCCCTGAAAATAAGACCTAGCACATCTTTGGGAGTAAAAATTAATATAAGACACTGTCTTATTTTCGGGGAAACAGGGTATCTATGATTAGCATTAACTACATGCACCCTGAATCTATGTGACAGTCCTCTTGTAGACAGAACTTTTTAAAAGTGAAGAGACAGGTTCCCCAAGAGGCTCTTAAAGTGCAATCTAGCCTGGCCAGTGTGGCTCAGTAGTTGAGCGTCGACCAGGTGGTCTCGGTTCGACTCCCAGTCAGGGCACATGCCCAAGTTGTGGGATCAGTCCCTGGTGTGGGGCGTGCAGGAGGCAGCCGATCAATGATTCTCTCTCATCACTGATGTTTTTATCTGTCTCCCTCTCCCTCTCTGAAATCAATAAAAATATATTATATAAATGAATAAGTGAAGTGTAATCTGGCATGGATAGACCAGCTCCCGGCCCCTCTCCTACTCACATGAGCCCAGCCCGGTGGTCATTGGGTGTCGGTGGGCTGGAGCTGAAGGTAAGTAACCTCAGGAGGCAGTGAAGCGCAGACACAGCATGCTGACAGAGGGGACACTCGGCGTCCCTGGGCAGCCAGGCATTTGGTGGAGGACGGCAAGAGTGATGGGCACAGGGGGTGGGGTCACGGTACGAAGAGCCATGAGAGCCTGGAGGCTCGAGGTTGGCAGAGACTGGGACCGGGGGCAGGGAGGGTGACGAGAGGCAGACCTGAAGAGGCAGGTGATAGAGGGCCGGGGGTAGGGAGAGTGAGTGAGGGAGTGGACAAGCTGGACTTACTGCATTGGAGCTGGGACCTGGCAGCCCCAAGCCCAGAAAAATATCACAATGGCGCACACACACACACACACACACACACAACCCGCCCACCCAAACTGAAAGTTACTTTGGAAATTGACACACAACTGCCACGCTTCCTATGATTGAGCTAGCTTCCTTCTGGATCTTCTGATTGCAAAACTGTCCAACGAAGCTGACCTACTCCCTCCCTCTTATTGTTTTATGTTCCTGTCCAGAGAATAAGACTTTCTCTCATTTGCACAGCACTTTTCACTTCTCTTTTCCTTTTTAATGTTTTATTTTATTGATTTTAGAGACAGCAGAAGGGAGGATAGATAAACACCAATGAAAGAGGAACATTGATTAGCTCCTCCTGCACGCCCCACACTGAGGCTGCAGCCTGAAACCCGCACATGTGCCCTGACTGGGAACCGAACGTGACCTCCTGGTTCATAGGTTGATGCTCAACCACTGAGCCACCCTGGCCGGGCCACTTTTCACTTTTCAGAGTGCATTATACATCTCTTATCTCCCCAGCAACTCACTTTTCTCCGTCCTACTAGTTCTGACCCATCTGGGATCCCATGGACCTTCCTTCCCACCCAGAGCCCCAAGCCGCCCTCCCATCCGCCGCTGCTGGACGCTCAGGCCACGGGGGCAAGGAGGCAGCACAGCCCTCCCCGGAGGAGTCCCGTTCAGACAGGGCAGAGAGGACATGCGGTCCGGAGGGCAAACCAGCGCTGCAGCATGTGTGGAATCTATCAATCAATGACGAATAATGGATTGGTGATTCATGTCGCATGTTTGGCCTGAGAGAGGAGGAGGAGGGGAGACTTTGGATTTCCTTTTGTTCCATCCAAGGTGGAAGGCTCCAAGGAGGAGTCTTCACACCTCTCTGGTCGGAAAGGAAGGCAGAGTGTGTCCCAGTTTGGGCGGAGCAGGACTCTGACGCCAGAGAGGAAAAGGGACTCAGTGAAGGGCACACGGCGCATCGCCGAGCTGAGCTAAAAACAGACCTGACTCCTGGTCAGGTGCTGGCATCACCAGATCCGTCTGCCGCCCCCACCAACCTGCGTGGAGGCGGGGCAGACAGAGCCAGATGCAATGGGCCCGGTGCCCCCTGTTACTCCCCCCCCCCCCCCCCCCCCCGGTTCTCTCTGAGCTGCCTCCCGGCAGCACGCAGGGCGGTGAGCCGGACACCCCCACGGGACAAAAGTGCTTTGAAAGCCTCGCGGCCCCTCTGTCCTCTCTTAATCTCCCCACCAGCTGGCTTCACGCTCACACATTGGATCCCGTCACCTACTGGGTGGACAGAGGCCACTGTCAGAGTGGCCTGAGTCCCGGGACCCAAACTGGGGCGGCAGGAGCCTTGGAACTATGGCTGTCTCTGTCCTCGGTTCATTCCAAAGGAGAGAAAAACACCTGAAGACGCATCATCTTGCCAAGGCCCTCAACTTGGGAGGTGCCCAGAGTTAGGGTTCACCCGGGGCGTGCACAGCCAAGGGCCAACTTAGCACCTTTCTCAGAGTGGGCGCTTTCTAAGCACTTACACATGTAAACGATAGTCTCATCACTAGCCCCGCTTACAAACAGGGAAGCCAAGGCCCCGTTGGCCCCAGGCCACACAGCCGGTGAGGAGTGCAGCTGGGATGCAAGCCCATCAGCCTGGTCCCAACGCCTGGCTCTCAGTCACTCCGGAAAGAAGCACACGTTTCCTGAGGGTCTCGCTGTGCACAGGAGGGTTTTGCAGCAGCTCAACTTGTACTCTTGTCCCCATTTCACAGATGAAGAAACTGAGGCTCCGTGGGTCCTTTGGGGAGGCCTCTCAATGTATAAAAAGGAAGGGTGTCTGAGATGGTTCTTCAGGTATCTGCTCGGAATAGGCCTCGGTGGCCTAGACACCACCACCACCTAGTGGCCTAATACCTTAAATGCAGGCAGAATGCCTAAGCAGGTGCTGGAGATCATGTTTGGGTGTTTATTTTTAATTTGTGTCCCGAACAACAGAAGTGGGGCTCGCTAACGATCTCTTATGCTGAAGCTGTGGTCACGGGCAGAGCTCCCCGTCTGGAACGCCGTCCTCAAAAGGACTCCGGGGGAGGGGCTGCGTGGGTGCGGATTTCTCCTCCTGCGCGGGCTTCCCCGTGCGGTCTCCCTGGAACCCTGCCTCAGCCGGGCCACTCTCAGGCCCACGCATGAGGAAGTGAGACTTGTCCAGGAAGCAGGGATCCAGTGGGCACTGGAACTGGAGAGGCCCCCCTGGGTCAAGGCCCCGCCTTCCAGGCCCGGAGACCTTGGGTGACCTGCCTTTGGTCCCATGAGTCGTGGAGGGTCTTTTCAGTTCCTCTCCCTTCCTGGCCTGTGTTCCAGCCTCTACTTCCTCCAAAGCCCCTCACCCCCTGAAGGAAAAGCGAGGTTCATGCCAGGCGCTGCAGGAGGCTCATTGGGCACAACGCCCTCCAGCTGTGGTCTCCTCCCAGCTGTTATCAGCCTGACCGCTGGGTTCTCCCTTCCAGCGGCTTCTCTAACGTGCAGCCAAGGGCGAGGTCAAGGCCAGACAACAACAGCACTTTAGATCTGCCCGCTCAGCACCTCGCCTGTCCCCTCTCATGCCGCTCGAGGCCCAAACCCAGATGAGACGGAATCATCCTGGGTGTCGGGCCGGGGACCGCAGTCTGACCCTACTTCTGCGCCAGCTCACCGCGTGGGACACTGCCTGCCAGACCTCTGTTTGCTCACCAACGCGAGCGGACGGGTCACAGCGCATCTCCTCCGGGGAGGGTCGTTAGCACATCGTGGCACAGCGCCGCGGAGTGTCATACACCTGGTAAGAAGGATGGGGCAGCTCGCAGCATTTTTATATGAAACAATCACCGAATACCTATTTTAAGGGGGAAAAGCAAGGTGCAGAACTATGAGCCTGGTCACTACCGTGTGTGTGTGTGTGTGTGTGTGTGTGGAGAATAAATATCCATGTTTGTATGTAAATGTGGGAGTTATTTCTGTGGGATGTGGGAAACAGGAGGCTGGATTCTGGGCAAGGACAGTCCCCTCTGCAGATCTCATATTCCCTTTTTCTTTTTTTAAGGTCGCACACGTTTGTTACTGGACCAACCTATTCCTACAGAAAAAAAAATCAACAGCTGATACAATTTGGCTCAGTGGATAGAGCATCGGCCTGCGGACTGAAGAGTCCCAGGTTCGATTCAGGTCAAGGGCATGTACCTGAGTTGCAGGCACATCCCCAGTGGCAGGTGTGCAGGAGGCAGCTGATTGATGTTTCTAGCTCTCTGTCCCTCTCCCTTCCTCTCTGTAAAAAAATCAATAATATATATATATTTTTAAAAATCAGCAGAGCAAAATCATGAATCCAGTAGTTTTCCAATTAAAATGCCCCAACTGTCCAGACAGTAGCATCTTTTCAATCATTTAAAGGTGCAGGCAACCTGTGTGATTCCTCAGGCCCAGTTTGGTTCTCCTCCAATGTCTCCTCTTCGAGTTGTACCGGATTTTATTACCACTTTCCATCCGAGTCCATTGGGGATGGGCCAGTTCTGCTTTTGTTTCTTGGCCGGGAACCTCTTGATCCTGAAAGTCTGTGGGAAGACGTGGCGAAGGGGAAGCACGCACCTCGGTGGCGGAGAAAGACTCGTATTCCTTTTTGATGTTGGAATCGTGTCGATGTATAAACGGTTTAAAAAATAATTTCAAAAATTTTAATGTTTTTATTGATTTGAGAGGGAGAGAGAGAGGGAGAAGGAGAGGGAGAGGGAGAGGGAGAGGGAGAGGGAGAGGGAGAGAAATATCTATCGGCTGCCTCCTGCACATCCCCTCCTGGGATTGAGCCCACAAATCAGGCATGTGCCCTGACCAGGAATTGAACTGTGACCTCTTAGTTCACGGGTTGATGCTCAACTACTGAGCCACACCAACCGGGCTAAATTACAAATTTTAAAGATAAAAATAAACCACAGTTCACGTGGACTTGTTCTATCCTTGACACTATTCCAAGTGCCCCGCAGCCAGTACTTGGCCTGGTTCTCGCCGTGAAGCTCTGAGGCAGGCATTGTCATTCACCCACTAAACAGAGGAGGATCCTGAGGCACAGAAACATGAATTACTCCAATAGCTGCACATGGTGCTTGGGTGCAGACCCAGGAGCTCCGGCCCCACGCGGCTACCCTGCTCACGCAGCCCACCTCCCTCCAGCCTCTGTGCTGAGCGTGGGCAGGAAAGCCCTTTGCAGACCACAGGACTGTGCAGAGGAGACAGTCTGCTATCTTGGCAGAGCCCACCTCGATGCACTGTGAGGCTGTGGCAGCACACCTGCCAAAGGTGGCCCCAGCCGTAGCTTCCCCAGGCTCTCTGCAACATGGGCCTCCTGCCCCACCTCCCTCTGATCTGTGCCCTCTGACTGCTCTGCCCAGTAGCACGTGGCAGAAGCAATGCTGTGCTCGTTCCCACGTAACCCTGGGCGACCTGGCAGCTTCCTGCGCGTGCTCTGGTCAGCAGCCCTCACCCACAGCCAGCGCCAGCCAGAAGCAAAGAGAGAGCCTCTGAGGCGTCAAGCTCCTGCAGCAATTGGCTGCAAATGCCCATGCACAGATTTTTTTTTTTTATGAGAGAGAGAGAGAGAGAGAGAGAGAGAGAGAGAGAGAGAGACATCAATTTGTTATTCCACTTATTTATGCACTCATTGGTTGCTTCTTGCATGTGCCCTGATCTGGGATCAAACCCACAACCTTAGGTCTATCAGGATGACTCTCTAAGCAACTGAGCTGCCCGACCAGGGCCACACACAAGAGACCTGGAGTGAGAAAACCACCCAGCTGAGCTGAGTCGACCACAGAACCCGGAGAGGTGACACAGTGCTGTGTGCGCCACCAAGCTTGGTGGCTGGTTAGCAGCCGTGGGTACGGGGATGGAGGGCTAGAAGTGAGGTGATTCCCGTGGGCCCGTTGCTCGGTGAGTGTTCCACCGGACGGGTGCAGGGGAGGCAGAGCCCCGGCCAGGCTCCTGGATGTAGCCTCCAGCAGCTACAGCGTCATGAGGCGGGCTCCAGGGCTGTCAGAGCTGCACCTTGTCGATTTCGGTCTCGCCTTTGCACCGTCAGCACCATTTCTTTTTCTTTTTTTTTTTAAGCATTTAATCACCTTTACTTACTTATTGTTTGCTTGCTTTTGTTAATCCTCACCTTAGAGAGAGTGGAAGAGAGAGGGAAAGACAGATAGAAACATTGATGTGAGAGAAACACATCGATTGGTTGCCTCCTGCAGGAGCCCTGGGCCTGCAACCAAGGCATGTGCCCTTGACCAGAATCGAACCTGGGACCCTTTGGTCCGCAGGCTGATGCTCTATCCACTGAGCCAAATCGTCCAGGGCCATCAGCACCATTTCTGAGGTGCTAACCATGGGCCCTGTGGAACCTAAAGATAAAATCTGTGGGGGCCTGATGCAGCGGGGGCCAGACATGGCGGGGATCTCCCTTTTCTGCGTCCCCCATGGAAAGAGAGTTGAACGAACTGGTTCTAAGTGGAGGTGGACAGGGATTGAGAAATATTAGAAATAAAGAGAGAAGACTCAGAGATAGATTTTAAGCTGGGAGCTGGGTGGGCCGCCATCCTGTCTGCTGGAGAGGCAGGAAGACAACGATGACGATCCCTCCCAGTGCATTTATTTTATACCCCAACACCAGGAAGTAACACCAACTTATTTGCATTCTTAAGGAGGCCCTAGCATGCCTGGATTTACATATCTAGTCCCTCCCCTGCTGACACCTGGGCTAATATGAGGGCTAAACTGACAACATGTTCGCCATCTTGGAGAAACATGTTCGCCATCTTGGAGAAACATGTTCCCAGGGCATGACTCTGCCTACGCCTTGAGTTCAGCTGACGATAATTAAGGAAAATTGCCCATGTGCTTTCCCGGGCGGCCCTCTACAAAATTTGCCACTTTGGCCCTGGCCAGGCAGCCCAGTTAGTTGGAGCATTGTCCCACGCACCAAAATATTGCTGGTTCAATTCCCAGTCAGGGCACATACCTAGGCTGTGGGTTCAATGACCAGTCAGGGCCCATATAGGAGGCAACCGATGGACATTGCTGTCTCTCATCTCTCTCTCTCTCTCTCTCTCTCTCTCTCTCTCTCTCTCTCTCTCTCTCTCCCTCCATCTCTCTAAAATCTATAAAGACATATCCTCAGGTGAGAATTAAAATACAGCAAGAAAGTCACCACTTTGTAGCACCAGTAAATCAAACTGTCGCCTGGCAAAATGGGAGCTCCTTGGAACTTGGTTCGTCCTTAGAGTGGGATGGCTATCCTGGTTTTACTCATGGACGAAGAGACAAACACAGAGCATCAGTGTTCCATCCACGCCAGGCCTCGCCCTTCCTTCATTCCCTCAGCGGGGGCTGACTGTCCCCCACTGTGATGGGTGCTAGGAATGCTGTTGGGAGCCGAGTCCCCTGCCCACCTGAGAATCGGGGGATGGAGCAAGGGTAGGCAGCCCTGCCTGCTCTCCCCCAGGAGTCGGGTCACTTGGGGACGTGGCAAGCAACAGTGTCCTTCGTTCTGCTGTGCGTGCAAACTTGGAATCTGCAAACATGTCCTTCATTTAACATAGCAGAGTACAGCTAGATAAAATTTTCCAGGCAGATATCTTCCTGCGTAGGTCTTAAGGAACTGGCATGTAGCATCATGTCCTGAGAGAAGGCCATTTGGAGGAACGCCCAGCTTCAATGTAAAAAAGAGTTTGCGCCTTTAATAAACTTGCTGCAGTGCCATTAGGCTCTGCAGTCCTCCTGAAGCCCCACTGTTACTGTCCTCTTTTCCCAGCCCTCCTGAAGCCCTTCTGTCTCTTGTCTTTTATTTCTAAGCCTCCTAGCCCAATCTTCAGGACCTGCAGTACCGGCTGGATCCGGTAGAATGCACCATGAGCAGACCCGAAACCTCAGCTCACCAGGAACTCACAGCCTGGGGGGAAGACAGATGATAAGCAGATAAATGAATAAACGTGAAATAATGTCAGGTGGTGAGAGTGTTATGAAGAATAATGGGACTCAAGAGTTAGAATGACAGAATTTTTTTTTTTTTTTTTTTTTTTTTTACTGAGGTATGTGCCCTTGACTGAAATCGAACCCAGGACCCTTCAGGCCATAGGTCAACACTCTATCCACTGAATCAAACCAACTAGGGTGGGATATTCTTCATAGGGGTGGTCAGTGAGTATTCCTGAGAAATCATCAAAACAACATAAAAATAACTCAAAGAAAGAATCAAAACTTGACAAAATTCACAGAATTTGATCAGGGAAGTTATAGTTGGTAGAAATATGGCCACAGAGAAAACTCACCATTGTAGGATCTCTAAACAGTGAAACTTGGCTTGTTCTCCCTCCCAAAATCAATGAACCAAATGGGGTTTTAAAACATTATTAGAGAAGAATTGATCCCAGTCACAATAATCTGAGCAAGGTAAAAATCAAACTGGAAAGAAATGTACTGCATGCTGTAGAAAATTGCTCAAAGAATTATCTTTCTTTATATCATTCACTCCAAAAAAAAAATACTTTCTCAATGAAAATTGATAATGGAAATAAATCTGACTAAAATGTTATATTAACAACATTTAGGCAAATCCAACGAAACCAGAAGTAGACTAGTGGTTGCCAGGGGCTGGGGAAGGGGAGGCTGAAGATATAGGATTTCTTTTGGGGGAGATGGAAATGTTCTGGAATTAGGTAGGAGCGATGGTTGCACAACATTCTGAATGTACTAGGTGCTCCTGAATTGTGAATTGTGTGCTTTGAGATGGTGAATTTTGTTATGTGAATTATCTCATATAATTTATGTTATGTGAGTTATATATCAGTTTTAAAATTTTAAAAGAACAGGGCTGAATTTTCTCCCCCCCCCCCCCTGTTCTCTTGAGAGTGTTCTTTGATGCATGAAAGTCTTAAATTTTTATGAAGTCCAAATCAGTTTATCTATTTTTTCTTTTGTTGTCTATGCTTTTAGTGTCATATTCAAGAAATCATTGTCAAATCCAATGTTATGAAGATGTTTCTTCTATGAGTGTTCTAGTGTTAGCTCTTTTTTTTTTTTTTTTTTTTTTTTTTTTTTTTTAAATATATTTTACTGATTTTGTACAGAGAGGAAAGGAGAGAGATAGAAACATTGATGAGAGAGAGTCATCGATCAGCTGCCCCCTGCACACCCCCCACTGGGGATATGGCCGCAACCAAGGCACGTGCCCCTGACCGGAATCGAACCCGGGACCCTTCAGTCCCCAAGCCGACGCTCTATCCATTGAGCCAAACCGGTTTCGGCTCTAGTGTTAGCTCTTATGTTTAGATCTTTAATCCATTTGAGTTCATTTTTTAAATTTTTATTTATTTGTTGGTAAGGGAGAGAGAGAGAGAGAGAGAGAGAGAGAGAGAGAGAGAGAGAGAGAGAGAAGGAGAGAAACATTGATTTGTTGTTTCACTTATTCATGCATTTATTTATTTATTTTTTAAATCAATCTTTATTGTTCATATTATTACAAAGGTTCCTCATTTCTTCCCCCCTTCACCAGGTTCCCACCCCACCCTCCGCCCCCTCCCCATCCCCCATTGTCCTCATCCATAGGTGCAGTTTATGTTCCGTCTCTTCCTCCCTCCCTTTCCCCGATAGTAAATCCCTTTTCAGATAGTAAATCAGTTACTTAGCATTTTCTCTTATCAATAATACCTCCACATGCCCAATGATACATTTCACACAAAAGACATTTCCAAATAGGTCAACCAGCCTCATCCAGGCCCCACCCAAGGCAATTCACAGATCAACATCCCAGCCCTATACTAACTCAACACATCCAGATCTAAGCCTTCATCACTTGATTCAGCAGACCCTCAAGTTCCCACAAAAGTTTCCAGCCATGTCTGAGAGGCAGCCTTGGGGCAGGGGCAGGCGAGGAGCGAGCTGTTCCGGACCTGGTTGCTCCGGGCCTGGCCTCTGTTGCTCTGGTTCGTTCCACAACCAGCTGCTCCGGGTCTGGTCACTGCTGCATCCGACCCGGCTGCTCCGGACCTGGCCACACCCAACCCGGCTGCTCTGGGCCCGGCCGCTCCGAGTCTGGCCCCTCCCAGCCCGGATGCTCCGGGCTTGGCTACTGATATTCTGGGCCTGGCTGCTCTGGGCCCGACTTCTCCGGGCCCGGCCACTCCGTGTCTGGGTGTTCCTGGACTGGCCACCCTGGGCTTGGCTGCCTCCGCCTCAGGCCTGGCTGCCACTGCCCCAGGTCTGGCTGCTCCAGTGCTGGCTGTTGTTGCTCTGGTTCTGGCTGCTGCTGCTCTGGGGCCTGGCCATTGCTGCTCCAGGCGCGGTTGCCACTGCCTTGTGCCTGGGAACTCTAGGCCTGGCCGCTGCTGTTCCAACATTCTGCCCTTTTTTTTTTTTTTTTTTTTTTAAACGTATATATGTTGCAATGTTGGCTGGTGAGTTGAGTTCTGACTTAGTCTTTGATTTTTCAAGATCTTCTTTGTATTCTTTCTTAAGTAATTTTACTATCTTTTGCTCTCACTTGATTTCTTCACATTGAGAACTTCTTTGGTTTCTTCCTCATTGTCCTGGGAGCTCAGCAGGTTGGCCTGTGGCTCCCCTTTATTCTCCGTGGGCTCCCACGCTGCTCCAGCCTGTTGCGGGGGTCGGCGCCACCCAGGAAGCAGCCCCCGTCCTTGGCTCTGTTGCCCGTGCTCAGAGGTCGAAGGCTCAGGGGCACCCCCCCCCTTGGGGGCCCCGTCGCCCAGCTCCCTGCTGGCGCCCGGCTGGCCGGTGTCCGGCAGGGGCTCCTGCTCCCTGTCGCATTCCTCCAGTCTGGAGCTTTTTTTTCTTTTTTTTTTTTCTTTTTTTTTTTTTTAAATCAATCTTTATTGTTCATATTATTACAAAGGTTCCTCATTTCTTCCCCCCTCCACCAGGTTCCCACCCCACCCTCTGCCCCCTCCCCATCCCCCATTGTCCTCATCCATAGGTGCAGTTTATGTTCCGTCTCTTCCTCCCTCCCTTTCCCCGATAGTAAATCCCTTTTCAGATAGTAAATCTGTTACTTAGCATTTTCTCATATCAATAATACCTCCACATGCCCAATGATACACTTCACACAAAAGACATTTTCAAATAGGTCAACCAGCCTCATCCAGGCCCCACCCAAGGCACTCACAGATCAACACCCCAGCGCTATACTAACTCAACACATCCAGATCTAAGCCTTCATCACTTGATTCAGCAGACCCTCAAGTTCCTGCAAAAGTTTCCAGCCATGTCTGAGAGGCAGCCGTGGGCAGGTACAGGCGAGGAGCGAGCTGTTTCGGGCCTGGCTGCTCCGGGCCTGGCCTCTGTTGCTCTGGTTCGTTCCACAACCAGCTGCTCCGGGTCTGGTCACTGCCGCTCCCGACCTAGTTGCTCTGGACTTGGCTGTTGCTGCTACAGGCCTGGCCGCACCCGACCTGGCTGCTCTGGGCCCGGTTGCTCCGGTCCCGGCCGCTCCGGGCCTGGCCGCTCCCAGCCTGTCAGCCGCTGCTCCGGGCCTGGCCGCTCCCAGCCTGGCAGCCACTGCTTCGGGCCTGGCCGCACCAGACCCGGCTGCTCCGGGCCTGGCCGCTCCCAGCCTGGCAGCTGCTGCTCCGGGCCTGGCCGCTCCCAGCCTGGCAGCAGCTGCTCCGGGCCTGGCCGCACCAGACCCGGCTGCTCCGGGCCTGGCCGCTCCCAGCCTGGCAGCCGCTTCTCCAGGTCTGACCACTCCCAGCCTGGCAGCCACTGCTCCGGGCCTGGTCGCACCAGACCCGGCTGCTCCGGGACTGGCAGTGGAGCTTTTTTTTTTTCTTTTTCCCACTAGGGGAGTCTAGGATCAGAGTCAACAGACTGTCCTCTGCGCGCAGTGCGCGCGACTCTGGGGGCTCCGCTTTTCGCCACTCCCCTGGGATTCCGCCTCACAGCCCCGTCTCCCCCTGCTTGAGCCTGGGTCCCCAGGGTCTGGTCCAGGACTGGGATTCAGGGCAGTCGAAACTGGGGCCCAACACAGCCGGGGCTCCCGTTTCCTTCCCTCCAGGGCAATCCCGCATCAGAGTCAACATTCCTTCCCTTGCAAGCAATGTTCTCGACTCCGGGGGCTCGGCCTTTCGCCGCTCTCCCAGGACTCCACCTCACAGCCCCGTCTCCCTCTACTTGAGCCTGGGTCCCCAGGGATTGGCCCAGAACTGGGGTTCAGAGCAGTCCAGACTGAGGCTCAGCGCCGCCGGAGGCCCTGTTCCTTCCGGCTAGGGCACATGTGTCAAACACAAGGTCCGAGGGCCAAATCCAGCCCGCCAGGCCTTGCAATGTGGCCCGCACCGCACTGTCATCACTGCACTCCGCTGTCAGTTTATGACATTGTCAGTTTATGACTGTTCAGTAAACCATTCGGCCCGCAATTTAGGCTGGATTTTAGATTTTGGCCCCTTCTCTGATTGAGTTCGACACCCCTAGGCTAGGGTAATCCAGCATCAGAGTCAACATTCAGTCCTCTGCGCGCAATGTGCGCGCCACTCCGGGGGCCCTGCTTTTCGCTGCTCTCCTGGGATTCCGCCTCACAGCCGCGTCTCCCCCTGCCGGAGCCTGAGTCCCCAGAGTCTGGCCCATAACTTGGGGCTCAGCGCTGCCGGTTCAGGGGTTCAGCCCAGGCTGGGGGTTTTATTTCCTTCCTGCTAAGGGAACGCCGCCGGGCAGCACCCAGCCCTCACCCAGCCCTCTCCTCCTCTCCGGCTGCGACCTCTCCGCGCGCACGCGCGCATGCATGTGTACGTGCGAGCACACAGCATGTCTCCGTACCTTAGGCTTTTTTTCAGCTCCTCTGATTTTCCTTCTGGTTTTCTCTTTCCTTCTTGTTGTAGAATTTTCAGTCAGTCGACTACCTGTAGCTCTGGGCGATGTCCACTCTACATTTTAGTTGTATTCCATTGAAATTGTTGTGTGCTGCTGCGGTTAGGTGTCTACCCGAGAAGCCATCTTGGATTCTCTTATTCATGCATTTATTGGTTGATTCTTGCATGTGCCCTGACCAGGGATTGAACCTACAACCTTGGCATATCAGGCTGATGCTCTAACAACTAAGCTACCTGGCCAGGACACCATTTTCAGTTCATTTTTATCCATGGTGTTAGGTAGGAGTCCAGCTTCATTCAATGGCATGTGAATATCCAGTTTTCCTGACACAACTTGTTAAGGAATTGTCCTTCCCCCCCATTGTGTAGTCTTCATATCCTTGTTGGAAATCATTTGTCTATAGACACAGGGTTAATGTCTGGACTCTGGATTCTGTTCTGGATTCTGGTCTCTATGTTTCTTCGTGCCTGGACCATGCCTTCTTGATTACTGTTGCTTTGTAGTATGTTTTAAAATCAGAAGTGTGGGTTCTTCAACTTTGTTCTTCATTTTCAAGATTTGTCTATTTGGGGTCACCTGAGATTCCATAGGAATTTTATGATGAGTTTTTCTATTTCTGTATAAAACTAGGGATTGCACTGAACCTGTTTGCCCAGAAGCCCCTTTCTAACCTCTCTGAGGCCACCTGGCCTGGCCAGGGGACGCCTGCACAGCCCTGGCTCTGCCATTTGCCAGCTGCGTGCGAGTGAACCCAGGCTGACCCTTTGGGCTCAGATTTCTCATCTGCTAAGTGAAGTGAACAGTGGTCACTTTGCTGTGTTGTCAGAGGGACTGTCCGTAATGTGAGGACCTAGCTGGTGTCTCTGCTGTGCGTGTAGGCCATTCGCCTCCTGAAGGGAAAGATTTTCCTCCTGAAAAATTCACTGGAAAGGAGTTTGGCACTTTCTGCAGGAAGGAGTGTCCCTCACCCTCTCTCTCTCCAGCTGAATCTGCAGTAGGCCCAAGGGGAGGGCAGCTGGGCAGGCTACAGAGGTGCTGAGCCTCATATACCCCCTCACTCCACTTTGTCCCCCTCACCCACCTGCATCTGATTGAGCCAAGCCGGGAGCTGAGGACCCAGGCCACACTTATCATTAACTTCACCATCTTAACTATTTTTAAGTTTATGATAGCGTTGAGTATATTTACATTATTGTGCAATAAATGTCTAGAACGTTTTTCATCTTGCAAAATGGAAACTATACCCATTAAACACCAATTTCTCTTCCCCCAGCCCTTAGCAACCACCTTTCTATTTTCTGTTTTTATAACTTTGACTACTTCAGGTACTTCATATAAGTGGAATCATACAGTATTTATTGTATCTTTTTGTGACTGGCTTCTTTCACTTAGCATGTGTCCTCAAGGTTCATCCATGTTGTAGCATGTGATAGAGTTTCCTCCTTTTTTAAGGCTGCCTGGTATTCTATTGTATATGCCACATAGTCTCTATGCATTCAGTCGATGACAGACACTTGGGTTGCTTCTGCCTCTTGCTATTGTGAATATAGTCACGCATCACATAACAACATAACGATGGCAGTCCCATAGATTATAATGGGACTGGTCCTGACTGGGTAGCTCAGTTGGTTAGAACATCATCCCAATATGCCGAGGATGTGGGATCCCTGGTCAGGACACATACAAGAAACAACCGGTGAATGATAAATGGATAGAACAACAGATTGGTGTTTCTCTCTCTCTTAAAAAAAAATTAAAGATGAAAAAGAAAGATTTAAAACAAAAAAAAAATTATAATAGAGCTGAAAAATTCCTACTGCCTGGGGATGTCATAGCTATCATAGTCAGCAAACTGCCACTCGCAAGCCACATGCGGCTCTTTGGCCCCTTGAGTGTGCCTTTTCCACAAAATTCCATGGCCGGGCCAGTCTATTCTGAAGAAGTGTGTTAGAAGAAGTTTAAGTTTAAAAAATGTGGCTCTCAGAAGAAATTTCATTCGTTGCTCTGTTGATATTTGGCTCTGTGGACTGAGTTTGCCGACCACTGTCAGTGCAATGCATTAGTCATGCGTTTGTGGTGATGCCAGTCGTGTGAAAGTATGGCACGTACAATTATGTCCAGTACAGAGTACTAGATGATGATAATAAAGGATTGTTACTGGTTTATGTCTCTCCTATTCTACACTTTCTGTGGTTATTTAGAAAAACCTGTTGTGAAACCATAGGCCATGTCCTGCTGGCAGCAGCCTCTCTTGATCGCATAATTTTCACTTGATTTAATCTCATGTGGTTTTGTGCAGTAACATGCTGAAGAGAGTAACATGCTGCAGAACAGTGACTTTCAACCTTTAGTGTGTCATGGGACACATCAACTAATTACTGAAATTCTGCAGCACACCAAAAATATATGTTTTGCCAAGCTGACCAAAAAAATGGGTATAATTTTGATTCATTCACACTGGCTGGCTATTGTTGTGTTGGCTCTTGTCATTTTTAAAGTTTGGAAATCTAAGGGAAAAGAGGCCGGTGCACTAAGCAGTCAGGCGCTGCATGTTTTGAAAGTTCTTTCGGAGCAGCGGTTAAAAATCACCACTGTATGTCTGGTTTGGCTCAGTGGATAGAGTTTCAACTTCCAAATTGACGGGTCCCAGGTTCAACTCCGGTCAAGGCACAAGTCCAGGTTGTGGGCTCGATCCCAAGATGGGGGGGCCTGCAGGAAGCAGGCGGTCGCTGATTCTCTCTCATCATTAATTTTCTATCTCTCTGTCCCTCTTCCTTCCTCTCTGAAATCAATAAAAAATATTTTTTAAATATATTTTATTGATTTTTTTACAGAGAGAAAGGAAGAGAGAGAGAGAGAGAGAGAGAGAGAGAGAGAGAGAGCTAGAAACATGGATGAGAGAAACATCCACCAGCTGTCTCTTGCACATCCCCTACCAGGGATGTGTCCACAACCAATGTACATGCCCTTGACCGGAATCTAACCTGGGACCTTTCAGTCCACAGACCGACGCTCTATCCACTGAGCCAAGCCGGTTTCAGCAAATGAATAAAAAATATTTTTTTTAAATCGCCACTGTAGATAGCCTAGATGTGCAGGAGGCTGTGCCACCTAGGTTTGTATAAGTGCACTCTATGATGTTCACACAATGACGAAATCACCTAAAGACAAATTTCTCAGATGTATCTCCTTGTTATATGGCACATGACTACAATGCAACAATGAGCGTGAGTGTGCAAATATCTCTTGGAACTCTGCTTTCAATTTTTTAAACATATGTTTTTATTGATTTTAGAGAGATAAATGGAGAGGGAGAGAGAAACATCAATGATGAGAATTGATTGGCTGCCTTCTGCACATCCCCTACTGGGGATTGAGCCCACAACCTGGGCATGTGTCCTGACGGGGAATCAAACTGTGATCTCCTGGTTCATAGGTCAGTGCTCAACTACTGAACCACACCAGCCGAGCTGTCTTGTCTTTTATAGTAGCTATCCTAATGGGTAGAGGTGGTATCTCATGGTTTTGATTTGGACCTTGACATTTCTTATTTTATTTTAAACTAGAGGCCCATTGCATGAAAATACATGCACTGGATGGAGGGTCCCTCAGCCCGGCCTGCCCCCTCTCATAGTCTGGGAGCCCTCAGGGGCAGGAAGTGACCCAGTGATCAGGGGAAGGCGATGCCCCATCACATCTCTGCTGCTGCCACTGCCAGCAGTGCAAGCCTTGGCCAGCCCTGCTTACCTGAGCTTCAGGCGGCCCTGGGCTGCTGGGCAGCCGCCATCCAAGGCTTGCTTGCACCTCAAGCCGGCCCTGGGTGGCTGGGGGGTTGAGAGGACTGGGGGACTCCAGAGGCAGGCATGCACCTGCTGCCCCAGTAGGGCTGAGAGGACTGGGCATTGCCATCTTTGAGGGCGTGGCAGTCAATTAGCATATTCCCTCCTTATTGGTTGTGTGTGCCACCATCTTTGAGGGTGTTGCAGTCAATTAGCATATTCCCTCCTTATTGGCTGTAGGTGCCACCATCTTTGGGGCGTGGCATCAATTAACATAGTCCCTCTTTATTGGCTATGGGAGCCACATCTTTGCAATGGCATGAGAGTTAATTAGCATATTGCCTTTTTTTTATTAGATAAAGTGTTTTTATTGATTTTTAGAGAGAAGAAGGGAGAGGGATAGACAGAAACATCAATGAGAGAAACATCATCAATCTGCTGCCTCCTGCACACACTTGTATGGGGGAATCAAGCACCCAGGCACCGGCTCGCGGAACCTCACAGCTGATATTCGGGGAGGTCTGGCAGGTGCAGCTCCCTGTTTCTGCTTGTGAAGGATCAAAGGCCCAGCATGTGGAATCTGACCTGAGAGAGAAAGTCGAATCTTCACCTTGAAGAGAGAAAGTCAGGCACAGGAGACAGCTGGCAACGCTGAGGGTCGGCTCTCCAGAAAAATTCGCTGG
This sequence comes from Pipistrellus hanaki, assembly GCF_964339955.1. Classification (NCBI taxonomy): domain Eukaryota; kingdom Metazoa; phylum Chordata; class Mammalia; order Chiroptera; family Vespertilionidae; genus Pipistrellus; species Pipistrellus hanaki. The sequence continues at coordinate 5,488,855 of NC_140509.1, read as the reverse complement.
TGTGCTGAGGAAGTGGAACTGCCATATGGCCGCCCTCTTCCCGGGGCTCCCAGCCAGGCCCAGGGAAAAGCTGAGGCATCAGAAAGGAAAAGGCCTGCCTCCTGCTCACACTCCCACTGGGGATCTGTCCACCTGAATGCCGGGCCCCAGGCGGGTCTTTTCCCCCAACTCAGCCAGGAGGCTCAGCCCACACGCACAGAAACCGCGGGGAGGAACAATACACTGACTTTTGGAAGCGGCGCTGGCAGATCAGATAACCAGTCTTCCCCTTCAGCCGTCCTTGCCCAGGAGGCTGCAGGAGCTATTGTGCCCGGCAGCGCCCGGAAGTCTCAGAAAGGCCGGAGGGGCGCATGCTTATGGCGCGGGCCACCGAAGCTGGTGCCGCCTTCCTGCTGCTCCATCTGGCCCTCCCTGGCAGCGCTCCCGGCTTGACTTACCACCACCACCACGGCCATATGTGCTGCCAGCCCTCGGAGGGCCTGCAAGTGACTGGGCGGGAGGAGAGATGAGAGCTAATTCCTTCCCACAGGGCCGGCCCCGCAGGAGGGCCCACCACCCCATGCTCCCAGGGCCCAGGTGCACACTCCACTTCTGCCTGCCCTGGGAGCCAGGAATCACCCCCCACCCCCCGGCCTCCATCATCCCACCCTCTGTGACGGTGATGGGGCGGACTTCCATGGGGATGGGAACTCTTAGGCTCTGGGTACCACAAGCCTGAGTTGGGATCTCCAAGGATGGCCCAGTTCAACCCCCTGGCAGCAGAGCTCCTCCCACCAGGGGGCGGAGTCTGTTCCCTCCCCTTGAATGGGGACAGGCCTTGCATTGACCAACAGAATGCAGCAGGAGTGACCTTTGGAGACCTACCATGTTTCCCCGAAAATAAGACATCCTCCGAAAATAAGACCTACTTACAGGTTTCCTTCTGAGTGAAATATAAGGCATCCCCCCGAAAATAAGGCCCCCCAGGCTCTGTCTCAGAATGAAAATTAATTTACCATAAACTGGTGGCTAGGGCCGCCCCGACTGGCGTCTAGCAACCAGTGACGTTACGCGGAGTCCTGACATCACTGCCCTCTTAAGTCAATAAAAATATATTTAAACAAACAAACAAAGTGTTTATTTATGGATTTGAGAGAGGGAGAGATTTGTTGTTACATCTATTTATGTACTCATTGGTTGATTCTTGTATGTGCCCTGACTGGGGATTGAACCTACAACCTTGGTGTATCAGGATGATGCTCTAACCAACTGAGCTACCCTGCCAGGGCTTGTATAAGCTTTTTTAATCCTCCCCACAAGGCCATGAATGTGGTGCTGTTGTTATTTCCAGTGAGGAAACCAGGGCATAGGAAGACTTAGAGATTGGGCCCAGGCCCCACAGCTACAAAGTGGCAGAGGTGGGCTTCGCAGCAGGCCAAGCAGCCCTGTGCTCTCGGCAGGGCAGGGAGAGGCTCGGGTGGGCGTGGCCGGGAGCTCTGCAGAGCAGAGCGTGGCTCCCTTGCTTGTCCGGAGGACTGCTGAGGAAAAGGGCTCAGTAGGAAGATGATATGAGGTAGGAGTTTCAGAACCAAAATGCACCTACCATTAGCCTCACTCATTTTTTTAAGCAGTCTTCACTGAGCTGCCCTGCGAGCCAGGCACTGCCCCAGCTGTGAGCCCCACTGGCAGAGATCCTTACCCTCCGGGACCCAGCAGTCCGAACCTTCCCATGCCTCAGTTTTTCAAAAAAACACGAGTACTTTCGGCTGCAGTTAGGCAGTGAAAAGGAAACAAGGGAGCGTGATAAACGCTCAGCTTTCCCAGGGACGGGGGCTCCACCAGACCTGACAGCAGAGTGGCTCATGTCTGCAGCATCCTCAAGAGCAGGGACAAGGCACAGACCCTGCAGGCTGTTAACGTGTGGCAGGCCCTGATGTCTGTCTGCTGTTTTTGCTCCAACACTGGTCATCTATCTATCTATAGGGAGTATGCAAATTATCCGGGACATCGTCACATCAGACCATTCACAGGGTGGGATTCTGTGACTATCGAGATTTCCTCCCGCCTGACAGACACCCCCATGACCCCAAGCCAATCTCCATGCGGACCTGGAGTTTACTAAACTTTACTGGCGCTGCTCCCCACCCCCTGCCCCAGGACCGCACTGCCCCCAGCAGGGCGCCCCAGCAGCCTCCTGACAGGGGAGGTAGGGGAGATCTGAGTGGGCGGGGCTGCAGGGAGCCACAGAGCCAAGTTCCCAGGGGTCTGAGGAGAGCGCCTGACAGGAGCCCCGACTGCAAAGAAGGAAGAGGAAGCGGCCATGGGGAGCTCTTCCAATCCCCCTGCACGGACACCCTACTCCCACCCCTGCACCCCTGGGGGAACAGTGAGGCTGACCAGTGGGGAGAAGGCCCAGCCTTGGGAGTAGCCACAGCCCGCACCTCTGATTCCTGATCTCTTCCCCCCTCACCCCCGCCAGGGGCGCCCACACCAGCGACAGCCCATCAGTGCCCCCAACCCATCAGTGCACCTGGGCCATGGCCCACCACTGCCAGGCCCCCTCCACTGGGGCCGGGCACACCTCTCCTCTCTACAACTCCAGACCCGAGTGGAGGCAGGCCTGGGTGGTCAGAAACCGCCCCCCCCCCCCCCACACACACACACACAGCAGCAGTGCTTCTCCACAGCGGAAGCCCACGGAACTTCGCAAGAGGGGGGGGGGGGGGGAAGCGGGCACGGCTAAACCTGCCCTCCTAGCCTGCCTGGCTCCGCCCTGGCCCACCCCCTGACTCGGTCCTCCACCACCACCACCACCCCCTCCCCACCGCTCCAGGAGATTGGGCCCCACCCTGAGCAGGTACAGCTGAGAAACAGCCATGTACCATTTAAAGAATGGCACCAAGCAGAGAGGTTTGGCAGTTACTCCCCCTTTGGCCTCACTGCCCCCCTAGTCCCCCTAGCGCACCCCCCACCAGCGCCTCCAGGGACAACCACCGCTACAGGGCTGCTGGCCAGAGCCCGCCCCTCCGAAGCCACGGAACCCTCTGCAAAGCTTCCATAGCTACAGTCCCAGGATGCCCTCCTCCCTAATCAGCCCCTGCCACCTGTGAGGGTACCCTTGGGTTTAAAAATAACAACCGCTTTCCATTTAGACATCACTTACCTGATGGGACATTTCTAGGTTTATCAGCTCAGAACCTCCTCATGACAACCCAGAGAGGGAGGCGAGAAGAGATTACAGTTCCCGTGGTGTATGTGTAAGTATTCAGAAATGAAGCTCAGAGAGGAAAGGTGTCAAGCCCAGTTGTTCCCAAGGGGCAGCACAGGAGAGCAATTTGATTTTAAGTGAGGGCAATTCGAGAATGAGGTACTATAACAGTGAATTTTTTGCATTTCTATGGTTCTAGGGGGCCTCATCTACAGAGTATCCTATATAATAAAAGGCTAATATGCAAATGACCAAATGGTGGAATGACCTGTCACTATGATGCTCACTCAACACAGGAGCTGCCCCCTGGTGGTCAATGTGGCCCCACAGGGGGAGTGCCACTCAGCCAGAAGCCAGACTCATAGCTGGCGGGCACATCCTTAGCACTGCCTCTCCCGCCTCCGTGGCAGTGCTAAGGATGTCCAAGTGACGGCTTAGGCCCACTAAGCCGTCAGTCAGACATCCCCCCAGGGCTCCCAGATTGCGAGAGGGCTCAGGCCAGGCTGAAGGACACCCCCCCCCAAGTGCATGAATTCATGCACCAGGCCTCTAGTTATCAAGTAATTCAGGAAGATAATCACAGCAGCTCCAGGGAGTGAGGTCAGAGGAGCGCCCCCAGTGGCAGGCCAACAGGTGGCAGTCACTGAGAGAGAGGTGGCCCATGGCATGGCCTGCCCATGCGGAGGGGGTGGTCTGGCTCCATTTGGAGGAGAAATCACACCCTCAGCCCCATGGCGCCCCATGTGGGGACCGTGTGTGTGTCCAGGAATATATCAGCAGACACCTACCTACTCACCAGACTCTCATGTGCTGTGGGAACTAAAAGGAGAACTCACATCACAGATGGCTCTTTGAGGAGATGTCTGTGGGAGTGGGCGGAGGGAGCATGCTGCAGCCTGGGAAGCTATTCCAGACGCTGCGGAGGGAGAAGTGGGGGGAGGTGGGGAGAGGTGGGGGGTGAGCCCCTTGCTGTTGAGGAATGTCTGGTTTCCTGTTTTACAGCCCGGCATCACCCTCCCTGGGCCAGATCAGGGTGCCCTCCCCCCTGCTCCCAGGGCCTCCGAGACAGAGGCCATGGTGCTGGCCACAGGCCACACTGCTCCCAGGGCTCCTCCTTTCCTGCTGTGACACAGATTGTCTTAAAGGTTCTGGAACCTCGAAGGGAAAGGAACTGCAACCAGGAAGTCTGCACCAGCCACAGATGCCTGGGTCCCAGCCCGGGGCCTGGCCCTGACTTCCCCCCGGGGAGAGGGCAGGCTCCACAGTCAGCGGTGTTAGAGCCCCCGATGGAAGGGGGGCTCTCAGCGGCTTCCTGAGCCACTCACGAGCGGAGCAGCAGCCCACCTAGGAAACAGGACACTCTGAAGGGTGGCGCAGAATGGAAGGCTTTTATAGACGCAGAGAGGGCGGGACTGAGGAGTTAACGGTGGGTTGTTCCACACCAGAACGCCTTCCTTCCCTGAGGGGAGGGAGGAGTTTTACCTGGAAGATTACCTCACTAATGTGGATCAGGAAGTTCCAAACTGGTTTAAAATGTCACTCAGGGAGAGGCTGAAACTGCAAATAGGTATTAAATCTAGTTTTAGGGGCGGGGGAGGGGGTCAATGAGGGAAAATAAGGGGGACATCTGTCATACTTTCAACAATAAAGGTTTTTTGTTTTTTTTAAATCTAGGTTTGGCCTGGCCGGCATGGCTCAGGGGTTGAGCACTGACCTATGAACTAGGACAGCGTTTTTCAACCGCTGTTCCGCGGCACACTAGTGTGCCGCGAGATGTTGCCTGGTGTGCCGTAGGTGCAGACAAGACAAGAATTTTATAATTTTTCACTATTTTGTTTACTTAATATTTCATAATAAAGTAATTATAAAATACTTTCTTTGTGTTTATTTGATTCCTATTCAAGAGAATTACTTTATATATAGTCAATATAGGCACAGAGTTAAATTTTTTAACATTTTCTAATGGTGGTGTGCCTCGTGATTTTTTTCATGAAACAAGTGTGCCTTTGCCCAAAAAAGGTTGAAAAACACTGAACTAGGAGGTCCCAGTTTTATTCCCAGTCAGGACTCATTCCCCAGTGTGGGGCATGCAGGAGGCAGCTAATCAATGATTCTTTCTCATCATGGATGTTTCTCTCTCTCTCTCTCCATCTCCTATCCTCTCTGAAATAAAAAATATTTTTTAAAATCTAGTTTTGGTATCATGGGCTTTTAGCACGTGTGAAGTCATTTTTGGCCTGTGGTTCTCTCTTTATTGTTTATTTATTTGTTTGTTTTTGTTGTTGTTTCAGGGTTTTTTTTACGTCTTTTTCTTAATCCTCTTTTTCAATGGATATTTTTTCCACTGCTTTTTTTTTTTTTTAAGTGAGAGAGAAATATCACCGTGAGACAAACACATGGGTAGGTTGCCTCCCACATATGCTCCAACCGGGGCCGGGAACTGAACCTGCAGCCTAGGTACGCTTGGGCTGATGCTCTAACACTGAGCAACACCAGCCAGGCCGTGGTTCTCTCTTTAGCAGTGGTTCTCAACAATGGCTGCCCAGTATCCATGTCCACCAGAAGACATGTTAAAATGTTCCTTGCAGCTTTATTTATAATGAAGAAATAACTTTATAACCCTAGAAATAACTTAGATGTCTATCAACTGATAAATAGATTGTGGTATATCTATACAGTAGAGTACCACTCAGCAATAAAAAGTAGCAAAGAGTCCAGCTGGGGTAGCTCAGTGGTCAAGCATTGACCCAAGAACCAAGAGATCACTGGTTTGATTTCCAGTCAGGGTCCATGCCTGGGTTGCAGAAGGGGACATGCAGGAGGCAGCCGATCAATGATGTTTCTTTTTCATCGATGTTTCTATCTATCTCTCTACCTTCTTCTCTCCCTAAAAATCAATAAGAACATATGTTGTTGTTTTTTTAAATATATATTTTATTGATTTTTTTACAGAGAGGAAGAGAGAGGTATAGAAAGTTAGAAACATCGATGAGAATCATCGATCAGCTGCCTCTTGCACACCCCCTACTGGGGATGTGCCAGCAACCAAGTTACATTACCTTTCAGTCCGCAGGCCGATGCTCTATCCACTGAGACAAACAGGTTTCGGCAGAACATATGTTTTTTTAAAGTAGCAAAGAATTGATGCCTATGACATGGATTTTCACAGACCTAATGATGGAGAAGAGGGGTGAGGGGGTAAGAGGGGCAGGGGGAATAGCCAGACGCAAACACACCAGCGAGGGTATAGCCTCTCTCTTGATCTGGAGGGTCGTTCACAAGGACTTACGTAAACACCATGAAAACACATAGAGTTGTAACTTTAAGATACTTGCACTTTAGTGCATGTTTATTACATGCAGTATTATATGTATATCAAGAAAAATTAAAAAATAGAATACCTGGGCCTTAGCCAGCTTTGGTCAGTGGATATAGCATCGGCCTGCGGACTAAAGGGTTCCAGGTTCGATTCTGGTCAAGGGCACATACCTGTGTTGTGGGCTCCATCCCCAGTAGGGGATGTGCAGGAGGCAGTCGATCAATGGTTCTCTCTCATTATTGATGTTTCTATCTCTCTCTCCCTCTCCCTTTCTCTCTGAAATCAATCAAAAAGAAAAGAATGAAAAAAAAAAAGTACAATGCCTGGACCTCGCCCCCAGAATGCCTGCCTTAATGGGTCTTGGGTGAGGCCTAGACGAATGGACTTTTGAAAGCCTCCCAGGGATTCTAATGAGCAGCAGAGATGAGACCAAACCCAGGAGAGCGGAAGCCTCTCACTGGGCTCTGGCCCTGAGGGCAGAGGAGGCGCAGGCTCTGCAGTCACAGCCCAGGTCCTCATTTCTTACCTCGGTGACCTTGGGCAAGCTCATCTATTTCTCTAAGCATCAATGTTTGTTGTTTGTTTGTTTGTTTGTTTTTGTGTGTGTGTGTGAGTAACACATGGCAGGTGATAAACCGATATTTCATGCACAATATAGGGTGGAAGTGATAAAAACGAGGCTGGTCTTTATAAAGGTAATCTCTTTACAACAGACATCTGCTCCTGTCACTACTGCTGAAATCTTTTTGTGGCTTTTCATTGCATTATATATATATTGATTTCAGAGAGGGAGAGAGGAGACATCAATGATGAAAGAGAATTGATTGGCTGCCTCCTGCAAGCTCCATACTGGGGATCAAGCCCACAACCAGGCATGTGCACTGACAGGGAATTGAACTGTGATCTCCTGGTTCTTAGGTTGACGCTCAACCACTGATCCACGCCAGCTGAGTTTCATTGCACTTTGGATAAAATCCTAACTCCTTCCTGAGACCGCTGGCATGTCTCAGTCGCCTCGTGGGCCTTGTCCCGGCCACGCTGGTTGCCTTTCATTTGGAGCCTCCCGGCAGCTGGGCCTCTCCCGGGAGCTGTTCCCCCAGCCAGTTCGCAGCCCAGGCTTGGCTCCTCCATAGCTTTCAGCGGACAAGTCACCTCCTTGCTCCCCATCACGCTCTGTCTCCACAAAAATATATTACAATACTATTTTTACATTCTATGAAAAATTTTTTTAATATATTTTATTGATTTTTTACAGAAAGGAAGGGAGAGAGATAGAGAGTTAGAAACGTCGATGAGAGAGAATCATCAACCAGCTGCCTTCTGCACACTCCCCACTGGGATGTGCTCACAACCAATGTACATGCCCCTGACCGGAATCAAACCTGTGACCCTCAGTCTGCAGACCGACGCTCTACCACTGAGCCAAACCGGTTTCGGCACGTTCTATGAAAATTTTTGTTGCTCCATATAGACCAAATTTTTAATCAAGAACCTTCCCCTCCCCCCCATCAATGGTGTCCCGCTTTACCAATGTTAAAATCTGGTCACCTTAATTTACTTGGGTGTATATGAGTTTGGAAGAATATATACAAAATGTTTATTGTGATTATCTTTGGTTGATAAGATTGTTTTTATTTTTATTTTTTTAATAAATCTTATTGCTCAGATTATTACAATTATTTCTCCTTTTTCCCCTCATAGCTCCCTTCCACCCGGTTCTCACCCCACCCTCTGCCCTTACCCCCTACCCCATTGTCCTCATCCATAGGTGTACGATTTTAATCCAGTCTCTTTCTGCACCCCCACACCCCTTTCCCCCTGATCCACTATCAATCCACTCCCTTTCTTTGCCCCTGATTCTATTATATTCACCAGTTTATTCTGTTACTCAGATTTTTAATTCACTAGATCTTCTTCCTCTTCTGAAATAATACCTTTCAGCATTTCAGATAATACTGGTTTGGTGGTGATGAGCTCCTTTGACTTTTTCTTATCTGTGAAGCTCTTTATCTGCCCTTCAATTCTGAATGTCAGCTTTGCTGGATACAGTAATCTTGGTTGTGATAGGATTATTTTTAATAAGACTTTTATTATTATTATTTTGTATGTTCTCTGTTTTCCCGCTCAAAGTGCATGCCTTACTTGCATGATATTAAGTTGGATTATTGCTGGGAATAAAACAGCGTGTTTCAAAGGAGCCTGCCCAAGCAGAAAACGGACCATTTCCTGACAAACCACGTAGAGTCTCCCAGCGGAGTTGTCAGGGTTTGCAGCTGCCGAGCGGCCAGCCACTCAGGCACCGTCGAGGCCACCCCAGGCTGTGCGCGGGTCCTGACAGGTGGGCGGGGCACGCCGGCCCGGAAGAGACGTCGCGCCGCGCCGCGCATGCCCTTTCCTTTCTAGCTCGGGCCCGGGACGCAGCAGCCGCCGAGGTGAGTTTCTGTGGAGTGCGGGCTCCTATCGGCCTCCATCCTGGCCCAGTCGCCGCCGTAGTCGTTGCGCTTCCCCGGAGTTGGGGCGAGGGGACCCCTATCCTACTGCACGCTCGCTCATTTCTGAGTAGTGAGAGGTCAGGGGCGCACTCGGGGGCCGGGGGGGGGGGGGGGGGGGGGAGGGGGTAGTGGGCCGCTGTTCGCGGAGGTCGGCGTCCCGATGGCGGAGGGCCGAGGAGGGAAGGATGAAGCCCTTGCGTGGCGGTGTCTGGGGGCGAGGCTAGGAGCACTGTACCCCGCTTGCACACTTCCTTTGGGGAAGAACTCCTCACCCCGGTTGCCTTTTTGCTTGGCCCTGCGACTCCAGTTTTGGGGGAGAGGAGTAGGAGATGAGGGTGCGAAGGCCTTAGCCCTTCGGTTGCGGGTCAGCGGCCCGTCGTGAGAAAAAGACGCTTCTCCTTGCGTCCGTGAGGTACAGCCACGCCGCGCGCGCCTTGGCACAGTTGTTGATGGTCCCCAGATACTCATAGAATGCCGGGTCTGCGCCCCATTATTCCTTTATGGTTGTGAGTGGAAGTTTGAAGCGAATGTGTACCCCGTTTTGTTTTAATGCCTTAGTAACTTTTTTCTCACCTGAAGTGTTTTCGGGGCTGGAGGTGGGAGCTGGTAACTGGTGGCTGTCAGTCTACAGAGTTTGAATCCCTCCTTCCTGCGTGTTTTGTGTGTGAGATTCCAGTCCATTGGACAGTGGTTTCGTGTGGTCGTTTGTGGGTCTTGAACTCGGTTTCTGACCCCTGGCCACATTGCTTAGAGGTGCTCTTTCTTCCCGTAGATGTTGATGCCCAAGAAGAACCGGATCGCCATCTACGAGCTCCTCTTTAAGGAGGGGGTGATGGTGGCCAAGAAGGACGTGCACATGCCGAAGCACCCCGAGCTGGCGGACAAGAACGTGCCCAACCTCCACGTCATGAAGGCCATGCAGGTAGCCGGCCAGGCGCCGCTGGAGGGGTTTTCCGGCTGCTCAAGGCAAAGCCGAGGAGAGGCCAGGACAGCCCGGGCTTCTCGCTGCCTTGACGGGCCGTGAGGTAGATGCACCTGAGAACTCGTCTACTGCGCAGCCCAGCCCCTCTGCGCCGTTTCCAGTCTAAGCCTCTGGTTAGGTCTCAACCCTGGTTTTCTGTCCTGCAGTCTCTCAAGTCCCGGGGCTACGTGAAGGAGCAGTTTGCCTGGAGACACTTCTACTGGTACCTGACCAACGAGGGCATCCAGTACCTCCGCGATTACCTCCACCTGCCCCCTGAGATCGTGCCCGCCACGCTGCGCCGCAGCCGGCCTGAGACTGGCCGCCCAAGGCCCAAAGGTATGGTGCCCAAGTAAATGCCTCCAACGGCCTGCTCTGCACCAGCTCTTCCTGGGAGCCGTACATGGGAAACGGGGCGGGGGGGGGGGGGGGGTTGGGGAGCTGGGGATTCTCCCATTCTCTGGGTAGAGAGAATACGCAAAGGGGTCTTAAAATCCACCATTGGTGTCAGCTGTAGAGGGCTCTGGCATGCAGGTCAAGTCCTGAAACCTTTGTCCCTTAGGATGAGGCTTCTAATGGATCTGGACTCGGGCCCTCGGGTTATCCCAGGAGATGGCATTCACATAGAATGTTAGTCTGTGACCAGACCTGTGTGGTAGACCACTGAGTGACCTTTTCAGGAAAATCACCGTGTGAATGTTTATGCTTCATGTGTGGGTGTGGGGTGGGGGTCGGATTATCTATTGGCTCATGGTCATGTTTTTGCCCGGGGTTGTGATTTCCTCCTCTTTGGGTTCTGAAAAACTTGTCACAAGAACTTTAAGCTTGGGTGATGATGGAGATCTCCTACACACAGATGGCCGTGGCTTTCAGGTTCCACTGGAGACTCCATGGAGCTCAGGAATCTTGATTTCACGAATGCTCCAAGGGGCTCCTGGTGGCTGCATGGGGCTGTGTATCTAGAGTGGAAGTCCTACACTGCATCTAGGAGCCCATTGTCTCTGTGCCCTTTATTTTAGCCACTCACTTTAGGTTCACTTTCTCTTCTTTTTTTTCTTTTTTTTTTTTTTTAATATATTTTATTGATTTTTCACAGAGAAGAAGAGAGAGGGATAGAGAGTTAGAAACATCGATGAGAGAGAATCATCGATTAGCTGCCTCTTGCATCCCCCCCTCCTACTGGGGATGTGCCCGCAACCAAGGTACATGCCCTTGACCGGAATCGAACCTGGGACCTTTCAGTCCGCAGGCTGACGCTCTATCCACTGAGCCAAACCGGTTTCGGCACACTTTCATCTCTTGTACGTTAAAGAATTACTGGCCAAGGGCATATGCCTGGGTTGTAGGTTCAATTCCCAGCTCCAGTCAGGGTGCATGTAGGACACAACCAATGGATGTCTCTCTCACATTTTCCCTTCCCTCCCTTCTACTCTAAAAATCAATAGAAAAAAATATCCTCAGGTAAATCGTCGTCTCCCCCCCCCCACCCCCCCAAAAAAAGTGTTTTAACTAGTATATGGACTCTAAGGTAACTGGGTAGAGAGAATACTAAATTAACTTCAGTGTTTTTAAAGTGCCTTTTAAAATCTGTCTTAATGTATCCACAGCATAGAGGATGGGGGGCGGGGACTGAAGGATTCTCGGTGGCAGCTTTATTTATATACTTCCTATTGGAGGTGGGGCTTTCTTCTGTGATGCCTCCTTTGTACGGGGAGTTTCCTCTTCAGAGATGGATCAAGTTAAAAACGTTAGCTATTGGAAAGTTTGTAGAAATAGCTGAATTTCTGAATTTGCCAAGTAATTGGAAAGTGTATGCTTATATTGGAAAATAAAATAGAAAGCAATCCTTTTGCAAATGTGTGGCATTTTAATTTAGATGTGAGTTTTCCCAGGCCTTCAAGGAGCCACAATGTCAATGACAAGTTTTTCTAGCTGGTAGTTCTAGGTGTAGGAGTTCCTATTCCCACTAACTCGTTACAATGACTAAGCTGTTCTCAGGTGAGACTGGGAGAACAGTTCCAGGTTTCTCGGCCTGAAGGGAACCCATCGGCCGTGTTCACGGTGTGGTTTACTTGTGTAGGTCTGGAGGGCGAGCGACCTGCAAGACTCACACGAGGGGAAGCCGACAGAGACACCTACAGACGGAGTGCTGTGCCCCGTGAGTAACGGTCGGCTGTGTGGGGGTGTGAGGGTAGAATCTGCATTATACGTCAGCCCTTGAAGATGCCAGAGTGACCAGAAAGTCTTGGTTTCATTCTCCGACTGGGGTCCTTGGTGCTTCTTGCCTTACGCAGGGGTTTGATGGGTGGGGATTGGGGGAAACATCCTTTGAGTGAGCGACCGACTTAGGTTGAAAACCTTTAACTAGAGCAAACTGAAACTTTCAGCAAAGCAACATGGTTTTATGTTGTGGTTGTGTTCCTGTGTTGTAAACTCCTTGAAGGAAGGGTCCGCTCGAATCACCTTTGTTGTTTTCTTATTCCAAAAATAGTGTAAATAGTGTAAAATTTTGTTTTATTATATTTTTAATATTCATTTATTAAACTAATTAGGGTGACAGTGGTCAACATGAACATACAGGTTTCAGGTGTGAGTATTTATGTTACAAGAAATGTATATTGCAGCGAGTACCCATCACCCAAAGTCAAATCTTCTGTCGCCTTATATTAGGACGCCTTTCTGTAAAATCTTGTTTTAAATAGCAAATATTAGCATCGACTTGGAACAGCAGATGTTTGTTCATTCAGCAAACATATATTAGTGTACATAACAAAAAGGCCCATCTCTCATTGAACTTGCATTTGAGTGACAGATGGATAAGCAAAAATAAGTAACATGTCCCAATGATGTGGATGCTACAGGAAGATTAAAGTGCGTGTATAATTTTCAATAATGTTGCAGAAGTGAGATTTAAGCAAACACCAGATGGATGAGGAGGGGAGCCTGCCAGTGGCTACCTGGGGAAGGCATCTGGCTTGTCTAAATGACCGGACAGTTGGAGAATCTGATAAGGATGTGGGTCTTATGGTCTGTAGGCTGTGAGAGGACTCTGGATTTTACTCTTGGGTAGGATGGGGAGCCATTGGTGTTTGCAGAGGAGTGGTAGGAAGAATCACTGTCTTTGTTGCAGAAATAAAATTGAGTTAGAAAAACAAGGTATAAAAGGGAATATTTACTGACTTTTCACTCTTACCTGTCTCTAGTTGTAGTTCCTGATTAAATGAGCACTTGACCTGAATACCTTACAGCAGTGTTTCCCAAACTTCTCTCATGATGAGAATCACCTGGTGGAGTTGTTAAACTACAGATTCCTGAATCCCAACTAAAGTGCTAAACTAGAATTTTTGGGAACATATAGGTAAAATTGTATACTTAACTTAGTGCTCTGTTTTAGAGCACTAAGTTAAGTATACAATTAGTGCTCTGTCTTAGAGCACTAGTTAAGTATACAATTTTGCCTGTATGTTCCCAAAAATTCTAGTTTAGCACTTCTTAGTTGGGATTCAGGAATCTGTAGTTTAACAACTCCACCAGGTGATTCTCATCATGAGAGAAGTTTGGGAAACACTGGTTTAGAGAAAGTGGTTTCTCCTACAGAAGTCACACCACATGGGAAGTCAGTCAGGGAATGGTGCTCCAGGGGGTGTGACGGTTGGGACCAAGCCTCAGGGTGGGTCCTCAGGTTTGGGGGAGTGAGCATTTCAGGCAAGAGGTGAGCATGAACAAAGGTAGGGAGATGGAGAAGACACTGGCTTACTGGTCAGAGGGGCAGGGGAGTGAGCAGACAGGAGCCTGTGGTGGATGTGGTCTGAAGTGGGCCAAAGGGACCCCAATTTGTACAAGATTTCCTGAAACCATACTCACTGTTGACTCTGCGGCCCCACCCCTGCAGCGTGGACTATAAAATTTCCCAGTGACTACACTTAGAGCAAATGGAATGTTCATTTTTTTTAAGTTTTATTTTATTTATTTTTTAAAATATATATTTATTTTGTACAGAGAGGAAGGGAGAGAGATAGAGAGTTAGAAACATCGATGAGAGAGAGTCATCAATCAGCTGCCTCTTGCACATCCCTTACTGGGGATATGCCCGTAACCAAGGTACATGCCCTTTAACAGAATCGAACCCGGGACCTTTCAGTCCACAAGCCGACGCTCTATCCATTGAGCCAAACCGGTTTTGGCTAAATTTTATTTTTATTGTTAAAAGTATTATAATGGCTCAGTAGATGGAGTGTTGGCCTTTGGACTGAGGGGTCCCAGGTTCAATTTCAGAAAGGGCACATGCCCGGGTTGCAGGGTCGGTCATAAGTAGAGGGCATGCATGAGACAGCCAATCAATGATTCTCATGACTGATGTTTCTGTCTCCTCCCTTCCTCTCTGAACTCAATGGGGGGGAAGTATTACAGTGTCCCCTCTTTCTGTCCCATCCCCGTCCCCCCCCCCCCAATTGACCTCCACCCCACTGAATGTTAATTTTTCAACCCAGATAAATATTAATGAGATTTTACATGCTCTAAGTCTTAAAACCTGATAAGTATTGTACACAAACCTCAATTTGGACTAGTGGCTGTTGGACAGGGCAGCATGAGATCTTTCATCTTGCTTCTTTCCCATGGTCATAATAAAGTTGTTTTATGCTTTTGAGGGCCATTGTGTTCTTTATCTTTTTAGATCTTCCTTTGTTGAGTTCCCTTTGTAAGCTAGGTGCTAATCTGAAGCATGTAGTGATGGGAAGTGGCAGTCAGGGCAGCCTTCCTGGAGGAGGCAATAGTTTGGACTGTATTTTGAAGGGTGACTTAAGGAAGGCTGCTCTGGGAGAGAGGGGGGGGCAAAGTGGCTCAGAAGGTGTAGTTCACTTGTACGTCATGGGGTCTGTTTGCTGACATGGCTTTCCCTGCAAGCTTGGGTTGTGTGACTTGTCTGCAGTAGATGGGACCATGTGATGAATCTGAACTGGTGTTTCTCGTTCCAGCTGGTGCTGACAAGAAAGCTGAGGCCGGGGCTGGGTCAGCAACCGAATTCCAGTTTGTGAGTATTCATTCCCCCGTTTGTTCTCCATGAGCAGTCACTGTATGGCCTCAGCCCTGTGGGTCCCACCCCTCATCTCCCCCCGAGCTCCCTCCAAAAAAATCACACAAATTCCAAATAAGGTTTTTACATTAAGATAGATGGAAATTTTTTTTAATATATAGATTATTGCAATGAGTCTCACAAATCAATACTACATGTAGCATAGTGGTCTTTTCTATTTCTTTTATAATGACCGTAATCCCTTTAGTTTCACAAACTAAATGTAAGGTTGAGAATCTATCGCTGGAGAGTAAGAGGGCTCTGGAACCAAATCCTCTATTTTCCTTCAGAAGGTGTGATCTGTGTCCCAGTTTCTCCCCTATAAAATAGAGTGATGATTGTAGCTATCTCAAGATGGTTGTGAGATTGGGTAATCCAGGTCAGGTGCTTGTGTGGGGGCTGGGCTATCGCTGGAGCAGCAGCTGCCCTGTAGCACAGTGAAAAAAGGGGGGGAGAGGAGGAGCAGACACAAGATCTTGTCCCGTGCTATGGCTTCTATTTGTGTGTGTGTGAGCACACTCTTTATGGTTGTCCATATTCCCATTTTACAAATGAGGAAACAGCCTGAAAAGTGAATGTGGCCCTACAGCCAATAGGGCAAGGCTGGGGCTTATGACTTGCACTCTCTTTGGGATGGTAAAGAGGCCTGCTGTTCGGTTTATTGCTAACCCAGTGTCCTGTGCTTTCTCTTACAGAGAGGCGGATTTGGTCGTGGACGTGGTCAGCCACCTCAGTAAAGTTGGACGGATTATTTTGTGTTGAATAAACTTGTGCTCAGAAAACCATGTTTTGTTTGCATTATGGAATGTAAATGGGCAAGACTGGATTGGTTTGGGGAGTTGTCTTATCCAGGGTGACATCACTTGTTGCTGCAGGACTTGGCTTTGACTTGGCCTCTCTTTGTTCCAGCAGACACCTCCCTGCAGAGTCATGGCCAGTGTGGTTACCACTTTGGTAGGCTGTTAGAATGCGGGGCGTCTTCACCAGACCAGCCATGCTGGCTCAGCTCTGTGTGGTGGGAAAGTTGCTATTTTGTTGGTCTTGGAACTGCGATTCTGTGCCTATTTGGGAATATCAGAAGTGCTAGGGAGGTGGGATGTAAGGAAAACCAGGGGAATACTGTTCTGAAATCATTCAGAATCTTGACTAACAGGCGGAAGAAACTACAGGCTTGGTGTTCAGGTCTGCAATTTACTAGTCAACCTTAAAGGCTAAAGGATTTACATGTCAAAGGGTCCAAGAGGGGGTGTATTGTCCAGTTTTCCTGGAGCCTTAGTGAGAGGTGACAAGAGAAGGGTGTTGAGAATTTTCCATTGGGGCCAAGCAGGGTTTTGGTACAGGTACCAGAGGGATTGATGGAGCCCTGGCCAAGTGGCTCAGCGCATCACCTTGACTTGCCAAGGTTGCGGTGCCGATCCCATAAAAGTCGGGGCATATAAAGAATTAACCAATGAAATGTAAGTGGGACAAACAGAAAATGATGGGACTATTCCTGAATTACTGAGGTCCTGTGCAGTGTCAGGAGGGGCGGTGAATGTGCAGTCCAATGAGCTTGGACAGAAGCAGACAGGTTTGCTGCCTGATTCGCCTTTGCTTTGACTTGCACACAAACCCTGACTAGATGGGTGCAGTATAATGGGGGTCAAAGCTTGTAAGGCAGGAGCTCTGGCCTGGCAGCTGAAATGGGTCCTCAGGGGTACAAGGACTTGGGGTTTATATTTGTGGGGTACAATGGTACACAGGTGGTTTTGTCTCGGTACCCACCTACTTCAGTCTTCATAGACATTTGTAATTTAGACCACAAGGTGGCAGCCAAAGGCAACACCAATTGTGCACTTAAACTTGGCCCTGGGAGGTGTGCTTTGGAATAAACCACCAGTGAGCAGAAGCTTGCTTTGGCAGAAAGGTTGTGTTTGGGGAAGCTGTTTCACTGCTGTCTTGCCAAAGATTGCTTTTTATCCAATTTTTCTGCTGGCTCCAGTGATGGCAAGTGGTTTGCCGGTGTCCACACGCCTTGATTGTTTAACCTGGATTCCATGTGAAACGTTAGTAGCTCCTGGCCTTTCTGTTTCACTTTGAGGCCAGCGAGCAAGTGGATGTGTTTTCTCATAGCCTTGGTGACTTTCTGGTATTAAAGCATCACTTTTTCAATGAGGGCTCTTTGCCAACCGCTTCCCTCGTGATTTCAATTAGTTCCAGAATGTGTTCTTCAAGATCTCCCACGGACGCTGGGAAAACCTGGAGAATACAAAGCAGAGGCAGAGCCTGTGTGTAAAAACATGCAGATGGTGGCTCTGTGGTGGCTCTTGCTGCCTGCCAGCCCTTCCTCACATTTTGGTAGATTGTGTGGCCCCTGCCAATCAATAATCATTAACTGTTCAGGGACCAGTGCCAGTATGTCCCCTGGGAGACAAGCCTCGAAATTGGCCTTTAAGAACCTCATGGTCTAGTTAGGAAAACAAAACCAAAGTTATACCTTGAGCCCATGCCAAGTACTGCGTAAGTATCATGTCCAGGCTGAATTCTAAGGAAGGGCAGGGCAGGGGCCATGAGGGAAGGCTGAAGTGAGGAACTGGAGGGTGAGACAAGTCAGCATCTTAAAGAGGTTTCCTTCAAAGCGGTATTGGGTTGTGAAACATGCCAGAAATGAAAGTTGGTTTTGTTTTTTGTGTGTTTTTGTTATTTTTTTTTTTTTAAATCAATCTTTATTGTTCATATTATTACAAAGGTTCCTCATTTCTTCCCCCCTCCACCAGGTTCCCACCCCACCCTCTGCCCCCTCCCCATCCCCCATTGTCCTCATCCATAGGTGCACAGTTTATGTTCAGTCTCTTCCTCCCTCCCTCTCCCCGATAGTAAATCCCTTTTCAGATAGTAAATCTGTTACTTAGCATTTTCTCATATCAATAATACCTCCACATGCCCAATGATACTTCACACAAAAGACATTTCCAAATAGGTCAACCAGCCTCATCCAGGCCCCACCCAAGGCACTCACAGATCAACACCCCAGCGCTATACTAACTCAACACATCCAGATCTAAGCCTTCATCACTTGATTCAGCAGACCCTCAAGTTCCCGCAAAAGTTTCCAGCCATGTCTGAGAGGCAGCCGTGGGCAGGTACAGGCGAGGAGCGTTTTTGTTATTTTTTTAATAAATATATTTTTATTTATTAAAACAATTTTATTTATTATAAATAAATGTATTTTTATTGATTTCAGAGAGGGAGGGGAAGGGAGCGAAAGCTAGAAACATCAATGATGAGAGAATCTCACCAGCTGCCTCCTGTAGGCCTCCCCACTGGGGATCAAGCCTGAAACCCGGGTATGTGCCCTGATGGGGAATCAGTGACCTGGTTCATAGGTTAATGCTCAACCACTGAGCCACGCCAGCTGCGCTGTTCTGGGTGTTTTTTTTTTTTTTTTAATATATATTTTATTGATTTTTTACAGAGAGGAAGGGAGAGGGATAGAGAGTTAGAAACATCAATGAGAGAGAAACATTGATCAGCTGCCTCTTGCACACCCCCTACTGGGGATGTGCCCACAACCAATGTACCTGCCCTTGACCGGAATCGAACCTGGGACCTTTTAGTCCACAGGCCGACGCTCTATCCACTGATTTCGGCTGGGTGTTCGTTTTTTAGTAAAGCTAGGAAAAACAAATGTTTGCTATTCAAGTGCCTGAGAAGGTCATTTGGGGTGCCTGGGCTGTGAGGGGCCCGGAGAGGCCCACTTGGGCACATGCACGGGCACATTGTTGGACAAAAGCCTTTGGGGAGTTTGGCCCATCTTCCAGGGTAGGTCAGGCTCAGCTCACCAGCTAATCCCTGCTCCCACTACGACCAGCAAGAAAGGCATCAGGAATTTTGGAAACTGACAGCTGAAGATACATTTTGATAATTTAACAACTTCCAAATATGGACACATATCCCCTTTCCCTGAAAAATAGATTTCTCTTGTAGGCAGTGCGTGCCAGTAGCAGCTTCAAGTCTGCAACTCTTGAAGTCCTACTTCTTTTTTGTTTTTTAATTGATTTTAAAGAGGAGAAACATCAATAGATTGTTGCACATATTCAGTCATTCATTGGTTGATTCTTGTATGTCCCCTGACCGGTGACTGAACTGCAACCTTAACATATTGGGACAACACCAACCAACTGAGCCACCCAGCGAGGGCAGCCCTGCTTCTGTTTGGATGAATTTAGTAAACCTTTAAACAGCTACCATGTGCCCAGGTTAGATGCTGAGAGGCAGTGTTTTTGAAAAGGCTGTATCTAACCCTAAAGACAGGGCCCACTGGAACACTCCCTACCCCAGGCACTGGCCTCGGTCAGGGCAGTGTGGGCCCATGGGGCCAGGAATTCCCCATTCCCACCCTGGGCTCCAGAAGCCGGGTCTGTTAATGAAGCTGAAAGAGCAGCCCAAACTGTTCTCCAAGGTTTGGGAACGCAGTTGGTAGTGGCCCCACAGCAATGCGGGGGCGGGAGCTTCTGCCACTTCTGCTTTAAAGCTGAGCCCTAAGAATGGATTTGTCAGTCCTTTTACTTCTTACCTGGGAGAAGTGAACGGGAGAAAGGAGCCTTGCTGATAGCACTCATTAGGACAGTTGTTTCTGAGCCCACAGGAGAGGGAGGCCTGATTTGATCACTTTGTTCTGGGACAAGGTTTGGCTGTTTCCAATGGGTAAAGTTCTGTTGGGTCAGTGGCAGGACCAGCCATCGAGGTGAGAGGAGGATGGCCTTTTTGGTTAGGTTTTCAGGACAAGGACTTGATCTTAGGATGCTGAGGGAAGCTGGCAGTCTGGGAAAGAAGGTGGCTGGGCTGGTGAGGGGGGGCAGGGAGGCAGAAGTGTACCATCCTCCTGTTCAGCCCTCCCTCGGCCTGGCCCCAGACTATCATAACTTCCCCTAAGCGGTCCTGGCCTCCAGCTTTGCCTCACTTCCATCTGCTCTCCCTGAGGCACCAAGGTTATTTTTTGGAAACAAAAATCTGAACAAGGTACTTCCCAGCTTAAAGTTCTTCAAAATCTCTGTATTGCCTTCTAGAGTCTTTTATTATTATTATTTTTATTTTTCCTATTGGTTTCAGAGAGGAAGGGTGAGGGAGAGAAACATCGATGAGAGAAAATTATTGATGGCCTGCCTCTGGCACGCCCCCTACTGGGCATGTGCCCGCAACCTGGGCATGTGCCCTTGAGCAAAATCGAACCTGGGACCCTTCAGTCCATAGGCTGACGCTCTATCCTCTGAGCCAAACCAACTTGGGCCTTCTAGAATGTTTTAGAACCTAGACAAATGCAAAACTCCTTTTATGGCCTAACAGGCTCATCACAACTTCCCATCTGCCTACCAAAGCAAGGCTGGCTCATGCTCTTTCCCAGCTTGAGGCTTCTTTGCGCACAGCATTCCTTTTACAGGGAAACCTCTCTCACCTCCCACCCACATGGAGTGCTTATTCACTCTTCATTATTCACATTAAATATCACCTCTAAGAAGCCTTTGCTGACAGAACCGCCTCTACTTCAAAGTCAGGTCGGGTGCCCCACCTGTTAGTGCCTACAGCAGCTGAGCTATAGCAGGCTGTATTGGAACTGGCGGACACTGTCCATTTCCTCTCACACTGAGCCTGTCTCTGGGGACCAACTCAGTGCCTCACGTGCAGTAGCTCCTTTGTAATTGTTAGCTGCATGAATGGTGTCCTGTAAGGAGTTGTCTCTGAGATGCTGCCCCCTTCTATGCAAAAAATAATAATAATAACAAGTTTCTGTAGGCCCAATTGGGAATGCAGAAGTGACTGAGATGCATGATTGCTATGGAGGTTCTGCTGGAATTAGGGAAGGCAGACCTAGAAATGTACGCTAAGTGGTAGGTGGTCTGGTGGCTATAGCTGGAGTTTTATTGGAGACTTGTGGGGCAGAGGGGAGCAAAGAATATCCAGGGAAAAGCCTCTCTTAGTGGGTCACTGTCACCATATGAGCTTAATCTTTTTTTTTTTCCTTTTTTTAAAAAATATATTTTATTGATTTTGTACAGAGAGGAAGGGAGAGTGATAGAGAGTTAGAAACATCGATGAGGGAGAGTCATCGATCAGCTGCCTCTTGCACACCCCCTACTGGGGATATGCCCGCAACCAAGGTACATGCCCTTGACCAGAATCGAACCCGGGACCCCTCAGTCCCCAAGCCGATGCTCTATCCACTGAGCCAAACCGGTTTCGGCATGAGCTTAATCTTTTTAAAAAATACATATTTTTATTGATTTCAGAGAGGAAGGGAGAGGGAGAGAGAGATAGAAACATCAATGATAAGAGAGAGAATCATTGATTGGCTGCCTCCTGCACACCTCCTACTGGGGTTCAAGCCCGCAACCCAGGCATGTGCCCTTGACCGGAATTGAACCTGGGACCCTTAGTCCACAGGCTGATGCTCTATCCACTGAGCCAAACCAGCTAGGGCTCAACAGTTGGGACTAAAACAGCATGAAGCAATAATGATGGCTGGGCCAGGAATTTGTGTTATTTTATTCTTTATTTTTTCAGTTTTATTGAAGTATAATTGACATAAAATGCATATATGTAGAGTGTACAATCTGATAAATTTTGTCATATGTGTACATCCATGAAATCAAGATAATAAACATAACCATCATTCCAAAAGTTTCCTCCTTAGTTTCTAATCCCTAATCCCTCACCCACCCTAATCACCAGGCATCTGCTTTCTGTAGTATAGATTAGTTTGCATTTTCTAGAGTTTCATAAAAGTGAATTTATATATCGATAGTATGCACTCTGTATAGTCTGGCTTCCTTGAATTAGTCTTGTTGCATGCATCAGTAGTTCATTTTTGTTGCTGAGTAGTATTCCATTGTATGGATATACCACAGTTTTTATCCATTTATATGTTGGTGGGCATTTGGGTTATTTTAAGTTTTTGTCTATTGTGACTAATGCTGCTATAGACATTCCTGTGCAAGTTTTGTGTGGGAGTGTATAACCAAGAGAATGGTTATATATTCCTAGGAGTGGAGTTGCTGGGTCATATGCTAACTCTATGGTTAACATTTTGAGGAGCTGCCAAACTGTTTTCTAAGGTAGTTTTACCATTTTACATTCTCACCAGTGGTGTGTGAATCTCAGTTTCTTCTCATCTATTGATGGTCTCTTCAGTCTTTTCTTTTAGCCACTCTACTATGTGTGAAGAGTTCGGATTTTATCCTTGGACTAGAGGCCGATGCACAAAACTTGTGCAAGAGCAGGCCTTCCCCCGGCTGCCTGCACCGGCTTCCCTCTGGCACCCAGGACCCGGGCTCCCCTCCCAGCCCTGGCTTCGTCCAGAAAGATGTTCGATCTAATTAGCATACTATGCTTTTATTGTTATAGATGATACTGAGCCAATTAACATCGATCAGCTGTCCCCCATTGGATGTCAAGCCCACAACCCCGGGCATGCACCCAGCTGGTGTGGCTCAGTAGTTTAGCGTCGACCCATGATCCAGGTTCAATTCCAGGTCAGGGTAGGTGCCCAGGTTGTGGGCTTGGTCCCCAGTGTGGGGCATGTCGGGGAGGGGGGGCAAGGGCAGCTGATCTATGTTTCTCTCTCATCATTTGATGTTTTTATGTCTCCCTCTCTGAAATCAATAAAAATATATTTTAAAAAATAACAAACAAAAACAATTAACAAAATAAAGGTGAGGATTGGCATGACCAGGAGTGCTGGCTGCTTGACAAATACTCGAACCCCCACTGCAGGAAATAGTGATCTGAATTTGGGTCTGGGCAGTGCCCACACTGGGCACAGTGGTCATGGGTAAACCGCTCAGTCAATAGAGACCACAATGCACATTCAGCCTGCTAACGGGAAAGGGAGGGGGAAATCCATCACTTGATTGCTCAGTTTTAGAAAGGGAAACTAGGACAGAATGGGGGCATGAGGGGGGAGAAATGAAAGGAATTGTTTGAAAAGTTACAGCCCATGGAAAGCCTGGAGCCCGTTTCTATTTGAAAGTGCTTTATTGGGAGCCCGTGATAAATGCATGGCACAAATCCAAAAGAACAGCCACTTGAAAAATAAGCCCGGCACGGTTTCCTGATGTATCAAAGAGGCCATTGTGAGGAGGACGCCCCTAAAGTAAGTAAGTACGAAATGGGAGCAGATACCCAAGCTGAAGGAATAAGGAGACCTCAAAACAGAGCAAAATTTGCAAAAGCTTCAAATCAAGTGATATTAAAAAAAAAAAATCTAAAAAGTACCAGCGAGAAATGTCAATCGTTCTACTTTATTTACGTGCATGGAAAGCAGGAGGTCAGTTTGAGACTCAGGGGCATCAGCTCATTAATGTACAAAAGTGCATCGGGGAGACCAGCAGTAACTGACTGACATCTTTGCCTCCATTACACAGAGATTTTCCTTTCCATTAATTTTTTTGAAAAACTTTATTATGGAAAATTTTAAACAAATGTAAGATAAACATAGGAGTATAATAAACCAGCATATACCCACCACTGAGCTTTAACAGCCATCAATGTTCTAGTATCCTTATTACATAGATACCTATACCCACTCCCCTCTAACCCCTAACTCAATTCTTTAAAAAAAAAATAAAATAAAATAAAAAAATATATATATATATATATAATTGATTTTTTATAGGGAGGAAAGGAGAGGGATAGAGAGCTAGAAACATCAATGAGAGAGAAACATCGACCAGCTGCCTCCTGCACACTCCCTACTGGGGATGTGCCCACAACCAAGGTACATGCCCTTGACCAGAATCGAACCTGGGACCCTTCAGTCCACAGGCCAACACTCTATCCACTGAGCCAAACCGGCCTTGGCTAACTCAATTATTTCTTTAGTTTATTGAGGTATAGTTTATATGCAGCAAAAGTCAGAATACAGTTCTGAGAGAGGATGACTTTTGCTGCATGTAAGTTCTGAGTTCTGATAAACAGATACAGTTGTTAACAACAGTGCAGCTAGAGAACCTTTCCATCGCCCTGAAAAGTTCCCAGGCTTCCCCTTCGTGGTCAACAACACCCTCCCTGCCAACCGCTGTTCTTGGTCTCTAGAATCTTGCCTTTTCCAGAATATTAGATAAAGGGAACCATTATGATCTCTTTTGTGGCTGATTTTTTTTATTTGATTAATTTTAAAGAGGGAGGGAGGGAGGGACGGAAGGATGGAGGAACAGAGGGATGGAGGGAGAGAGAGAGAGAGAGAGAGAGAGAGAGAGAGAGAGAGAGAGAGGAACATCAATTGGTTGCCCCTGCATGCACCCCAACCAGGAACAAACCTGCACCTTAGACATATGCCTGGAATGGGAATCGAACCCACCACCTTTCAGTGTGTGTGACGATGCTCCAACCAACTGAGCCACTCCGGCAGGGCTTGTGTCTGGTTTCTCCTGCTCAGCATAATGTTTTGAGATTCTTCCATGATGTTGCATGTGTCAATAGTTTATTCCTATTTTTTTGTTGTGTAGTGTGGCTGTACTACAGTTTTTTCTTGTTGATTTTTTTATACAGGCATTTTGGATAAAATTGGCATTGAAATATACAAATCTTAACTCTACCCTTTGAGGAATGGATACAACCATGTAACTCACACCCCTGAGAAAGAAAAAGTAGCCCTGACATCCAGAAGGTGCCTGACCCTTACAGCTGGCTTACCTGCTTCCTGATAACATCCAATCCAGAACAAAGCCCTTTCTTTCTTTCTTTCTTTCTTTCTTTCTTTCTTTCTTTCTTTCTTTCTTTCTTTCTTTCTTAAAAATATATTTTATTGATTTTTTACAGAGAGGAAGGGAGAGGGATAGTTAGAAACATCAATGAGAGAGAAACATCAATCAGCTGTCCCCTCCACACCTCCCAGCCCGCAACCAAGGTACATGCCCTTAACCGGAATCGAACCTGGGACCTTTCAGTCCACAGGCTGACCATCTATCCACTGAGCCACACTGGTTAGGGCAAAGGCCTGCTTTCTTAACACCATCCCAAAGTCACCTAACACAAACCAAACCCTAAAATAAGTCATTCTTAATACCTTCTTACTGAGACTCGATGCTTCCCCATGGTACGTGTCCAAAACTCCACCTTGTTAAACTACAGGTGTATTCTTGATGGGGGCTGGAGGGCACTGCCACCCCATCAAGATGCAGCACATTTCACTTTCCCATAAAATTCCCTCCTGTCCCGTCCCAGCTAACAGATGGACATCTGTGCTATTTGGCTGTGTGAATAAAGCTGCTGTGGATGTTTTATAGAAGTCTTTTGTGGCACGTGTTCATTTTTCCTAGGTGTATTAGTGTCCTATTGCTGCTATCAAATTACTACAGACTCAGTGGCATAAAGCAACACAAACTTGTGAGCTTACAGCTCTAATGGTCAGAAGTCCAAAATGGGTCAGCAGGGCTGCGTTCCTCTGGCAGCTTTGGGAAGAATCTGTTCTTGCCTTTTCTAGAAGCCACCTGCATTCCATAACCTATTTCTCCACCTCAAAGCCAGCAGGATAGCATCTTTAAATCTCTCTCTCTCACCGAAACCAGTTTGGCTCAGTGGATAGAGCGTCGGTCTGCGGACTGAAAGGTCCCAGGTTCCATTCCGGTCAAGGGCATGTACCTTGGTTGCGGGCACATCCCCAGTGGGGGGTGTGCAGGAGGCATCTGATCAATGTTTCTCTCTCATCGATGTTTCTAACTCTCTGTTCATCTCTGTAAAAAATTAATAAAAATATATATTAAAAAATAAAAATAAATAAATCTCTCTCTCTGACCTCTGCTCTCATTACATCTCCTTCTCTGCCTCAGACTCTCCTGTCTCCCTCTTTTCCTTATAAGACCCCAGTGGCCGGCAAACTCATTAGTCAACAGAACCAAATATCAACAGGACAACGATTGAAATTTCTTTTGAGAGCCAAATTTTTAAACTTAAACTTCTAATGCCATTTCTTCAAAATAGACTCGACCAGGCCATCCGTGATATTTTGTGAAAGAGCCACACTCAAGGGGCCAAAGAGCCGCATGTGGGCCGCTGCCCCACCCCAGGCCTTCACCACACTATTGTGTGTGTCCATTGGTTATGCATATATGTATATAAGTTTTTTGGTTAATATTTTCCCATTCTCTCCCCTCTCCCGCACTGCCACCTCTGAGATATATCAGCCTTTTCCATGCCTCCACACCTTTGGACCTCTTTTGTTTGTCAGTCTATTAAGTTCATTAGATTTCACTTATAAGTGAGGTCAAGTGATATTTATCTCTCTGACCAACTTTTTTCACTCAGCATAATATTCTCCAGGTCCATCCATGCTGTTGCAAAGGGTAAGAAATCCTTTTTTATAGCAGCATAGTATTCCATTGTGTAAGTGTACCATCACTCTTTTGTGTGTGTGTGTGTGTGTGTGTATATGTGTGTGTGTTAATCTTCATCTGAGGATGTTTCTTCCATTGATTTTTAGATAGAGTGGAAGGGAATGAGGGAGAGAGAGATGAAAGAGAGTGTGAGAGAGAAACATTAAAGTGAGAGAGATACATCAATTGGTTGCCTCCCGTACCCCGTCTGAAAGGGCAGGGGAAAGAACCAGCAACTCACGAATGCCCTTGACTAGGAATGGAATCCGCAGCCCTTCAGTGCTCGGGCTAATGCTCTCCCACAGCTTTTTATCCACTCATCTACTGATGGGCACTTGGGCTGTTTCCAGATCTGAGAGCATTGAACAGAGTGGTTGATTGTCCATTTTCTGAAAGGTACCTTGATGAGCAGTTTTACAACTTGGAAGTCTGACATAATTTTTCTTTTATTGTTACTGCTTTCTGGGTCCTGCTAAGAAATCCTTGCCTACCCCCAAGTCCAAAAAATGTTCTTCTATGATTTCTTCTAAATGTTTATGGTTTTAACTTTTACATTTAGGTTTATGATTCATCTCAAATTAATTTGTGTGTATAGTATAAGGTAGGTGTCAAGGTTCATTCTTTTTATTTTTATTTTTCAATGCTCAACAACTGAGCCACCCATATTATTTTCATATGAATAAGAATATCCAGCCCAGCCCCTGTGGCTCAGTGGTTGAGGAATAAGGAAGTCATGGTTGGATTCCCGGTCAAGCGCACATGCCCATGTTGTGGGCTTGATCCTCAGTAGGAGGCAAGCAGGAGGCAGCTGATCAATGATTCTCTCTCATTATTGATGTTTCTATATCTCTCTCCCTCTCCCTTCCTCTCTGAAATCAATTAAGCCAAAACCAGTTTGGCTCAGTGCATAGTGTCGGCATGCAGACTGAAGGGTCCCAGGTTCAATTCCGGTCAAGGGCATGCACCTTGGTTGCAGGCACATCCCCAGTAGGAGGTGTGCAGGACGGCTGATCGATGTTTTTCTCTCATCAGTGTTTCTAACTCTCTATCTTTCTCCCTTCCTCTCTGTAAAAAAATAAATAAAAAATATTTAAACACACACACACACACACACACACACACACACACACACACTAGAGTCCCAGCCTGCACCCTCTCCAATCTGTGACCCTTCAGGGGATATCCGACTGCTGGTTTAGGCCCAATCGCTGGGACATCCTTCTTACAATCCAGGACCACTGGTTCCTAACTGCTCACCTGCCTGCCTGCCTGATCATGCCTAACTGTCCCCCACCCCCTGCCAGCCTGGTTGCCCTGAACTGCTCCCCCCACAAGCCTGGTCACCCCACGCAGCCTGCTTTTCAGTCATTTGGTTGTTTTTCACTAACCCCTCTGCCGGCCTGTTGCCCCACAGACTGCTGTTCAGTCATTACTGTTACTGTGATGGTGTCCCAGACAATTTGCATATTCCTCTATTATTATTATAGAGAAAAAAGAATAGCCCTAGCCAGTTTGGCTCAGTGGATAGAGTTGGCTTGTGGACTTAAGGGTCTTGGGTTCAATTCTGGTCAAGGACATGTACCCAGGTTGTGGGCTTGATCCCCAGAGGGGGGCATGCAGGAGGCAGCCAATCAATGATTCTCATCACTGATGTTTCTATTTCTCCCTCTCCCTTCCTCTCTAAAATCAATACAAACATATTTAAAAAATAAAGAATATTCAATTGTTCCATCACTACTTGTTGAAATGTTTTCCTTTCCCCATTGATATGCTTTGGCACTGTTGTCAAAAATCAGTGGATTGTAGAAGTGTGGTTGGATTCCTGGACTCTATCCTATATCAGATCATGTTTATCCTAAGATCAAAATCACAGTCTTAACTATTGAGACTTAGAATTAAAATAAATTGCAGACAATAGACCTGGCCCATGTGGCTCAGTTGGTTGAGTATTGTCCCATGAACCAGAGGTCACAGGTTCAATTCCTGGTCAGGGCACATACCTGGGTTAGGGTGTGCACAACATAACCCAGGCAGGAGACAGCTGATCTCACATCAATGTTTCTCTTTCTCTAAAAAATCAATTTTTTAAAAGTTGCAGACAATAGTATACTCTACCCCCTAAGTACTTCAGCATTGATATTATCAATTGACAGGTCAATATTGTTGACATACATAAAATACACAATTTTTAAAAATATATATTTTATTGATTTTTTACAGAGAGGAAGGAAGAGAGATAGAGAGCTAGAAACGTCGATGAGAGAGAAACATTGACCAGCTGCCTCTTGCACACCCCATACCAGGGACGTGCCCGCAACCAATGTACATGCCCTTGCCCGGAATCGAACCTGGGACCTTTCAGTCCACAGACCGATGCTCTACCACTGAGCCAAACCGGCTTCAGCGAAATACACACATCTTAAGTGTACTTTCACTGTGTTGTGACAATGTGACTTGTAACCCAACCCTCTATTAAAATACAGAATTTACCATCATCCCAGAAATTTCCCTCATTCTTCTTCCCAGTTAATCACTATCCGGAAGCCGCCATTTTTCTGGTCCTCCCACCCCCTAAGTAGATTAGTTCTGCTTGTTCTAGGACTTCCTATAATGGAATTATACAGCATGACTCTTTCGTGAAAGGCTTTTTCACTCAGTGTAATGTTTTTGAGATTCATTCATAGTGATACATGTGTACCAGGAGTGTGTTCCTTTGGGTTGATGAATAATATCCTATTGTACAGATATCACAGTTTATTTATCCATTCTTGTATTGTGGTCACCTTGGATGGTGCCAACTTTTGGCTTTCTGAACATTCTTGTGCAAGCTTTCTGTGGACATATATTTTCAATTCCCTAGCAGTGGAATTGTTGGGTCATAGGATAAGTCTTATTTTTAACTTTTTTGAAATATTGTCAAGCAGTTTTCAAAAGTGGTTTTATCATTTTACATTTCTGCCAACAACGTATGAGAGCTCTAGGTATGTCATATAGCGGTGCTCCTATAGACAAGTAATCCCATTCCATGTGGGGCAAGTGATTGAGTTCTATACTAACAACCAGGTCTGGAAGGACAATAGCTATTCTTTCATGAACAACTTTTTTTATTTTTTTTTGAGATGTATTCTATAATATGTCAGGCCCTGGGATAACTGCTGAGTGAAACAATCAAGGATAAGTGAGACACAGACCTTCTCTTCAAGAACTCTGAAATGTGCCTAGTAGGCATGGCTCAGGGGCTGAGTGTTGACCTATGTACCAGAAGATTATGGTTCAATTCTCCATCAGGGCATATGCCTGGGTTATTGGCTCAATCCCCAATAGGGGGCGTGCAAGAGGTAGCTGATCAATGACTCTCATCATTGACATTTCTCTCTCATGCTCCTTTTCCCTTCCTCTCTGAAGTCAATAAAATATATATTTATTTTAAAAAATACTCTGAAATGTGAGACTGGCAAGCCAACAACGATAACACTATGTGACAAACAATATGATAAAAGCAGGCCAGGCCCATAGGAGGCACAGAGGCAGTCAGGGAGGGCTTCCAGGAGGTGACTTTTAATCTGAGGTTTTGAAGGATAAATATAATTTGGTCTCTCTCTGCGTTGAGGGGACAGACAATTGAGTGTATGAGAGTCTTGGAAGAAGAGCTCTCCAGACAACAGGGAAGTGTGTTCAAGACTTGGAAGGTTGGCTAGTGATTCAAGAAACTGTAGGTAATTCAGAATGACTAGACTAGGGTAAGGTTGGCAGGGGCCAACCTGCTAGAATTTGGACTTCAAAGCACTGAGGAGCATCTGAAGGGTTTTAATCAAGGCCATGACTTACTCAGATCTGCATTTGGGAAGGACTCCTCTGGCTGCGTGGGTGAGAGGGGCTAAATGGATGTCTGGATGGTAGCCAAGAAGAGGCAAGAGGAAGAATCCTTCTGAAGTAATGGCAGTGGGCAAGGAGGGAAGAGGCTGGGTTGATGTCAAGGAGGAAGAGGCAATGTAGTTTATTGTCAACAGATAGAAGGTAAGAGATATAGCGATGCCTCCCACATTCTGCCTTAGGCAACTGGCGAGCACCTCACTATTTACTGTCACAAGGAAACAGGCAACATTTTACATAGTAATAATTTTTTCTTATAGGACTTTTGAAGTATTTAACTGGAATAAAAGGTAATAAATACAGAATCTCCACTTATCCGCGGGGAATAAACTTCAAGACTTCCCAATGGATGACTGAAACTGTGGGTCCAAACACTATATATACTGTTTGTTTTTTTCTATACACTACATATATACCTTTTTAGTTAAAGGGAGACTTCATGGCTTCTCTTTGACGTATCTGAATTGCCAGTATCACTACAGTAAGTCCTTTCTTAAAGTTGTCGCTGGGTCCTGTGACTTTAAGAGAAATTGCTTAAAACAATACCAATTTTACCATGGGCAAGAGTTCAGTTCCTCTGACTCCTCAGCAATGTTACAATGAAAGGATGTTATCTGAGGACCTGCTGTCTTCTTTCGCTTTCGGGCCATTATTAAGCAAAAGAAGGGTTACTTGAACACAGGCACTGCGATACCACGATACCACGAGTCGATGTGATAACTGGACAGCTACCGAGTGAGTGCCTGCAGGGGACAGAGTGCAGTGTGGAGATGCTGGACAAAGGAAGGATCACGCTCTGAAGGCACACGATTTAAAACTTATCCATCTATTTCTGGAATTTCCATTTAATATTTTTGGAACACAGTTGACTGTAGGTAACGGAGACTGTGAAAGCAAACCATGGATAAGGTGGTGGCGGAGAACTACTATATGTTTTAATCAATTAAAATGTGATGTTTATTCATTGTCTTCCAGAAAAGGTTGGGATCACTTTGTTAATGTTTCCTGAACAAGAAAATGTAATCAGCCGAAACCGGTTTAGTGGATAGAAGGGTCCCGGGTTCGATTCCGGTCAGGGGCATGTACCTTGGTTGTGGGCACATCCCCAGTGGGGGGTGTGCAGGAGGCAGCTGGTCCATAATTCTCTCTCATCGATGTTTCTAACTCTCTATCCCTCTCTCTTCCTCTCTGCAAAAAATCAATAAAATATACTTAATAAAAGAAAAAGAAAATGTAATCATCACTAAGACAAGGGATCTGGGAGTGGTCTTTTGGGCTCTTGCCACTACACAGGCCCATAAAAGCTGGGGAAGGAATTAGAAACCAACAAGAAACCTCCATCCATCTATTTAATCAACATTTCCTGAGATCTTTTTTTTAAATTTTTTTATAAGGCCTTGTGCTAGGAGATGGGGATATGAAGGAAAACGACACAAGACTGCTCTCAAGGAGTTTACAAGCTAACTTGTCTTTGCTCTTGTACTGACACCTGCAATGCCTTTTGCTATTATATTATGTGCTCAGCTTTAATAAAGTGGCATTGTGCAGTGTGGCTGTCTAACCGCCCATATGATTGCATTCCTGCAACTTTTCTGCAAAGGCTTTGGCAACTGGGGGCAAGAGCCACAGATATGTTCCCAATGGCTGGACCTGCCTCTGGGATGTATCTGGAGAAACTATTTGGGCTATGGACAAGGGTTTATGCACAGATGTTCATTGCTGTTCTAAAGATATAGAGGATACAACAACCTCACAATGGGAATTGGGAAAATAGCTGATGGTGAATCCCTATGATGGAATATTAGGTGATACTTAGAAATAGTATTTAAAAATAACAACATGGGGGAAAGAACAGAAAAAAAAGTGGGACACAAATCTCTAAAGAAGGTGCTCAAAGTATCCATAATTTAGTATTTTTAGGTCCTCTGTATTTTTCAATTTTTTGACAATGTGAATGTTATAGTATTTCTACAATCAGAACTTTTGGATTTCTTCTTCTCCCCCCCCTCCCCCCCCCCCGCCCCAAATTAGAGACAATAGCAGAATTTAAGCTAGAAAGACAGCCAAAATGACCAAGATTTGGGTTATTCTGTTATGAGGACTGACCAAAATTAACTGAAATTCTACATCTTATATGGTAAAAGTTGTATGAAATGTCACTACTAGTTGCAACATAGTGAGAGCCAACTATGTGCCAGGTGCCAAGAAGGATTATTATCTCTATTTTACAGAGGAATGTTTGGCTTCAAATCCTAATCTTTTTTTTTTTTTTCCCCATGCTAAATACAAGCAAATTAAAAAAGGTTAATAAGCAATTCACAAACCCTGCACAGGCTTTTCAACACGTTTAAGGCATTGGCGGTCTGGACTGCTGATAACATTCACAGATCTCCAGCTCAAAAGTGTCTGGCTGTATATCTTTTCCTGAAGAATCTGACATCCACAGTATGCACTCCTTTTATTGCCAGAAACGATGATTGCCTATGGTACACACACACACACACACACACACACACACACACACACACGTTCCTTTCCGGCCCTCATGTTTACCTAAGAGGTCGCATTTGCTTTATTGCACAAATAAAGGATCTCAGGATAAATATTTGTCCTAAAGGCTACAAGCCCCAGCTCATAAGACTTCCAGAGCTTCTGGATATCAGTGAGACGTGCCCCGCCCTATAAACATACCCTCTATCCGGTGAGGTGTCTAATCCCAGGCAGCACGGGCTCCTCTCCCCGGTTTAATCGCATCCCAATTGTTCCCCAGAAATCGCCCCTTCCCCCTCCCGGATGGACTGGAAGGGTCAAGGCCCGGGCGGCCTGACCTTGAGTCACCTGCGGCCGCGGACTCGCGGCGTGACCTTGGTCAAGTTCCCGCTCCCCTGTCCGCAGAGCCGCGGGGATGGAGAGCGGTGTCCCCGCCCTGGCCGTTTCTCAGCCGCCGGGAAAGCCCGGCTCCAGCATCCTTTCCCCCCGCGGCTCTCTCCGCGCGCGCCCCACCGACCCCACCCCTACGCTGCCGGCGTAGAGGCCGCCCGGCGCCGCGCGGCCCCCGCGCCCAGACGCTCGTTTACGCCGCGCGCACGGAGAGGGCGGGATTCCCGAACGCAGCCTCCGCCGCGAGCGCGCGGCCGTCCCGCGGGCCGGCGCTGCCTTACGCCGCTGACGCAGCGCGCCCAAGATGGCGGCGCGGTTGTCGTCGGGGGCGGCGGCAGCGGCGGGGGCGGCGGCCGTGGCGGCAGCTGGGACGACAGCCGTGACGGCGGCGGCGGCGGCGGCGCGAGGCCTGGGCCGGCGGGAATGAGGAGGCCGCGGCGGGCCGGCGGCGGAGCCGTGTAGCGGAGGAGCGGCTTCCCCTCTCTGCTTCCCGCGGCCGAGCCGGGGGCGCGCGCGCGCGGCCGTCCGGAGCGGGCTCCCCACTCTCCGCCCCGCACCGCACCCCCACCGGGCCCGGAGGATGATGAAGCTCAAGTCGAACCAGACCCGCACCTATGACGGCGACGGCTACAAGAAGCGGGCCGCGTGCCTGTGCTTCCGCAGCGAGAGCGAGGAGGAGGTGAGGCTCCGGGCGGGGGGCGCCGGGCGGCGGCCGCTTCCAGGCGGGCGGGGAGGGGGCGCGGCCGTCGGGGACGGTGTGCCCGGACTCGGGGCAGGACTCCGGGGCTCGCCCCGAATGAAGTTCCGACGGCTTTTCCTGAGGCGAAGAAGGGGAAGGGAAAGGCGGTGGGCGGAGGGGGAGTGGGTCTGAGCCTGGCCCTCCGGCGCGGGCCGGGCGGAAGGGGGTGCCAGCCGCGGCCGGACCCCCGGTGCCAGGCCCCGTCGCTGGGGAGGGCGGCCGGCGGCCGGGGGGGGGCGTGTGGCTCTCGGTCGGGCCTCCGGTCGGAGGTCCAGGAAGGGCAGCTCCGCACTTGTCAGCCCCGCACATGTGTGCGGAGGCCGCCGGGCACGAGGGCAGGCCGCCCCTTCCTTTGTGGCCGGGACATCGCCCTCTTCCTTGGCAGGTCAGGGGGTGGCCGAGGGATTATGTGTGGCTGTGGGGGCGGGGGGGGGGTGTCTTGGTAAGATTTAGGGCGTCGTACAAAAGCCGAAGCCAATTGTCTATTTTATAATGCTCTGGGCAGCCCTTTTGGTGTAACCTGAGAAGAAAAGATATTTGATAAGATAATCTTTGAGAGTTGAGAAAAATTTTTCATTTTAATTGGGAAGGCCAGAAACGATATGTAAGGTCTTTGCCCTGACATTCCTCTACGGCTCCGTATCAAGGCCCTTGGGATTGAATTTTCTGGCAACATAGAAATGCTTTGAATCTGTTTCTTTTTGCAGAAGGCACTTAAAAAAAAAAATCTCAGCCTCTCAAAGCCGTTTCTGTGGTGATAAAGGGAATTCAGAAAAGGAACGTGTTTCGTAAATCCACAAAGAAAAGCGCGTTGGAAATTGATAAGATGCCTGTGGGAATGCATTTCTCTCCTGTGCATGGTGGTAAAATGGCAGTTAAACTGGAAACAATGAAGGACAGTGAAATTCAGTGTGTTAGAGTCCAGCATTCGGCAGTGGGCAATGGTGAAAACGGGGCATGGTGTTGAAATGAGGGGAAAGGAACTTGACCCGTTAGTTATGAAAAGAAGCTGTGATGAAAGAGACAGATGGGTTGGCAGAAGCGTCTGTCCAGAGATATTTAGGAGGAAGTGGGAATTTAAATTATTGCTGGGGGGAGGGGAGGACACTCATTGTGGTGTTGAGGGATGGTGTGTGTTCCCCTTTAACACAACAGAAGGAAGTGGATTTGGAAATGTATACTTTGTGCCCTAGCATGTGTTGTAAAAATCCCCCAAACAGATGTATTTTAATAGGAGTACTAAGCAGGGCCATGCTGTAAATTATGTACTGTTTTGGAATACATACTTGAGTAAATTTATTGGTGGCAAAGCCTTTATTCTCTTCATTGTTATATCCTACTAGAGGCCGGGTATCATACTAGATGCCAGGTGCACAAATTTTGTGCACTGGGGCGGTGGGGCCTGAGGGAGGTCCCTCAGTGTAGTTTTGGGTTCTCATAGGCCAGGACCCCTTGCTCCTTACTGCTTGTCTGCAGCAGAGGCAGGAGAGGCTCCCCTAAGCCCAGTTCTGGCTGAGGAGCGCTTTCACACACCACCAGCTCCCGCACTGAGTGTCTGTCCCCTGTGGTCAGTGTGCATCATAGCAACCAGTTGTTCGGCAGTTTGGTCGATTTGCATATTAGGGTTTTATTATATAGGAGGATTATGGGAAATCATGGGATCACAAGCTATTAACTGAATGGAAAACTAATTAGCATAATAATATATCTCATTACACTACTATGGTTAAGTGTGAGAGCACCCCACTTACAAGTGGAAAGGTATATAATTCAGTTGTATGAATGATACAAGATTTTGTTGTAAAACGTTATACGATACTAGAAATTGAAAACATGAGCATTTTGGATACATTGGAAATCCTTTATAGATCATAAGCAAACAAAGATTTGATTTTCTGTTAAAGTTTTCTTATTTACTGACATGAGTAGCATTAATATTAATAGATTTGACTGATCATGGAGTTTTCTCTACTGAATTTTTCTTCTTTTTTTAATCTTTTTCTGAATTTCTTTTTGAATATTGGTTAATGAGCAAAAGATTAATGCCTATCTTTACAGATTCAGTGGAT
Organism: Pipistrellus hanaki; assembly: GCF_964339955.1. Classification (NCBI taxonomy): domain Eukaryota; kingdom Metazoa; phylum Chordata; class Mammalia; order Chiroptera; family Vespertilionidae; genus Pipistrellus; species Pipistrellus hanaki. The sequence continues at coordinate 5,452,913 of NC_140509.1, read as the reverse complement.
GTGCACCTGACACCTGGGAAGAACAAGAAGTTTAATGAAATGGGCCCATTTTAGACTTGTTCAGTTCACTTAAACAAGCCTGTATTAGGAGCCTACTGTGGGTGCAACACTCTAATGTTGGATCAACTTCCTTTCCTGCCCAAAAAACATGAGTAGTTTCTGATAGGATCCCTTACTTGGGAGAGATTTTGGACTAGAAATTGTCTCTAGGGTTCTGCTCAACTTTCAGATTATATAATCGTGTTGGCTGGGAAGAATTTGTTAGTTCCAGGAGAACTTCTATATTCTAATAGATGTGCTAGAAACTGGAAGTGTTAGCTGCCACATTGTGGGGATTTGAAATTCCAGTTCAATAGGACATTCAACCCATTTTTATTTTATTATATTTTAAAAATATATTTTTATTGATTTCAGAGAGGAAGGGAGAGGGAGAGAGAGATAGAAACATCAATGATGAGAGAGAATCATTGATCATCTGCCTCCTGCATTCCCCCTGCTTGGAATGGAGCCCGAAACCTGGTATGTGCCCTGATCAGGAATCGAACCTGGGACCCTTCAATCCCCAGGCTGAGGCTCAACCACTGAGCCAAAGCAGCTAGGGCCATTTTTAAATTTTTAATGGACTTTCATGATTTTAATCAATATAGAATAATTTAGCCCTGGCCAGGTAGCTCAGTTGTTAGAGTGTAGTTCCAGTAGACCACAGTTTTTCAGGATTCACCTCTGATCAGGGCACATAGAAGTTTAACCAATGAATGCTGCATAAATGGGTGGAACAACAACTCGATGTCTCTTCCTCTCTTTCAAATCAATCAATAAAAAAAAGATTAGTTTACAGAATATTATTAGCAATAATACAGTAGTAGTATAAGTATAAATAGGGCTCCGATTTAATTTAATTAACCAGGATCAGGAAATATACATAGTGTAATGAAAAAGAGATGGAAAATATTAGCAAATAATAGACCGTGAACCAAAACTTCTAACATTCTGTTTTATCAGCCCTAGAAAATTTATTTATAGGCCTACTGAAATACTGATCTAGTATTTCAGGATGTGTGAACGTATTCAGCAAGTTTAAGTGTCAGGATCTGTGATACAGTTATGAAGGTGACAGACTGCGGGGGTTTAGAGTCTGGTGAGAGAGATGGAAGAGCAAATAGACCAAAACACGATGAAAATGAATTTCCTTTCCTTCAAACCTTGGCTGCTTTTCCTGTGGATAAACAAGAAACCATAGCAGGAGAATTTCCCCACTTACAAATTTTACTAATTGTGATTGACATTTTGATAAATTAAAATCTTTAAGTTTGGGATGTTTGTGATAACTAACTTTTATTACAGTACTTTGAATCTGATATATAGTGAACGTTTTCTTACCCAGTCTCTGCTTTAACCAGCTGGTGCACTGAACACTCACTGTTACTGTGTGAATTATGGATCTGATATATCTTGACCTTGTGGCCTTCCAGCCAATCTGTGTTTACAAAGAGTCAGCTCTGTGTTTATTGTTGGTTTTTAATATTTATTGTTGAAAGAATCACATAATCCCCCCCCCCCATTGACCCCCTCCAGCCTGTCCCCGCCTCCCTATGTGTTGCTTTTTGTTGTTGTTATTAATCCTTACCAGAGGATATTTTTCCAGTGATTTTTAGAGACTGTGGAAGGGAGGGGGGGCGGGGGGGCGGGGAAGAGAGAGAGAGAGAGGAACACAGGATGTAAGAGAGTTACATCAATGGGTTGACTCTTACATGCACCCAATCAGGGCCTGGGATTGAACCTGCAAACCAGGTATGTGCCCTTGACCGGTTATTAACCTGTGATCCTTAGGTCCATGGGCTGACACTCCAACCACTAAGCCACACCAGCCAGGGCAGGAGTCAGTTGTATTTATTTCTGTATCTGTTCTTGTTCATGGTACTTATTGTAATTATCTAGTGTAATTAAATTTGACATAAGCCAGTGAAATTTGAATTAAAGAATGGTTTTGTGAGCTTTTCAAATGCTTTGGAATGATTAGATAATTTCAAGTCACTAAGAAAAATTACTGCTCAATTATATGGATGGATAAACTGAAAAAGATGGGGAGGGAGTAGTCTAGGAGTACTCTGTGCATAATCACTTCATGACTGTTTTCAGATTTTTGTTTATATATATTAAAAACATAGGTCATGCACAATGGATGTGGAATTTGAAAGAAAGATACTTGTAATCCATAGTACACCCACACTCAAGATAAAATCTTGGACCTACAAACAAAGATTGGCAAATAAATATGCATTTATATAATATATATTTTAATCCTCACCCGAGGATATGTTGTTTTTTAAAATATTTTATTTATTTTTTACAGAGAGGAAGGGAGAGGGATAGAGAGTTAGAAACATTGATGAGAAACATTGATCAGCTGCCTCTTGCACACTCCCCACTGGGAATGTGTCCGCAACCAAGGTATATGCCTTGACGGGAATCGAACCTGGGACCCTTCAGACCACAGGCCAACGCTCTATCCACTGAGCCAAACCGTTAGGGCAGGTTATGTTTTGTTTTTTTTTAAATTTTTATTGATTTTGTACAGAGAGGAAGGGAGAGAGAGAGTTAGAAACATCGATGAAAAAGAGTCATCGATCAGCTGCCTCTTGCACACCCCCTACTGGGGATATGCCTGCAACCAAGGTACATGCCCTTGACCGGAATCGAACCCGGGACCTTTCAGTCCCCAAATCGACGCTCTATCCATTGAGCCAAACCGGTTTTGGCTGTCTTTTTTTAAAATATAGTTTTATTGATTTTTTACAGAGAGGAAGGGAGAGAGATAGAGAGCTAGAAACGTCGATGAGAGAAACACCGACCAGCTGCCTCTTGCACACCCCCTACTGGGGATGTGCCTGCAACCAACATACATGCCCCTGACCGGAATCGAACCTGGGACCTTTCAGTCTGCAGACCGACGCTCTACCACTGAGCCAAACCGGTTTCGGCAGGTTATGTTTTTTAAATTGATTTTCGGAGAGAGAGGAAAGGAGAGAGAGAGAGAGACAGACAGACAGACAGACAGACTGACTATCAGTGTGAGATATTAGTTGCTTCCTGTACACACCCCAATCAGGGATCAAGCTGGCAACCCTGGCATGTGCTCTGACTGGGAGTTAAATCTTCACCTTTCGGTGCACAGAACGATGCCCAACCAACTAAGCCACACAGGCCAGGGCTACATTTATACACACACACACACACACACACACACACACTAAATATATTTAATTGATTTTTTTACACAGAGGGATAGAGAGTCAGAAACATCGATGAGAGCCGAAACCCGTTTGGCTCAGTGGATAGAGCGTTGGCCTGCGGACTGAAAGGTCCCGGGTTCGATTCCGGTCAAGGGCATGTACCTTGGTTGCAGGCACATCCCCAGTGGGGGGCGCACAGGAGGCAGCTGGTTGATATTTCCTTTCATCGACGTTTCTAACTCTATCCCTCTCAATTCCTCTTTAAATAAAATATATTTTAAAAAAATCGATGAGAGAGAAACATCGATCAGCCACCTCCTGCACACCTCCCACTGGGGATGTGCTCGCAACCAAGGTAGATGCCCTTGACCAGAATCGAACCTGGGACCCTCTATCCCCTGAGCCAAAACGGCTAGTGCTACATTTACATTTTTAATCTGCCATATCTTCTAATTAATATTTTATCATAAACAATATAGAAGACAGACTTCTTGAATAAGAATTTATTGTAGTTGATTAGGTAATATGACAGTTCATCTTTGTCAAATTATTTTGGCCTTACTAAAGCACTTCTTTCCATTTTTGGAGGTTTTGTAATGACAGGAAGTGAGAGACATTGGGGGTGGGCTTGCCTATACTCTGTACCATCCCAGAATGGAGTGGGAGAGTATAACAGACATTTAGTCAGTGAAATATCTAGCCGAGTGAAATACTCACTTAGGTCAGTGATACAGACTGCATGCCACATAACAGACATCACAGTGCCTGAGAAAGTTAAAACTGGTCCTAAAGGATCTGTTTCTACATTAAGGGGGAGGAGGGGGAATGAGTACTGATAGGGTCATCTCAGTTAGATTTTCCTGTGCATTAAAATAAAAATAAAAAGAACTAAAGTGTCCTTAAGGGTGTTGGGTTTGTTGAGCTATTCCATCAGGAGCCTGTATCTCTTTTTTTTTTTTTTTTTTTAAATCAATCTTTATTGTTCATATTATTACAAAGGTTCCTCATTTCTTGCCCCCTCCACCAGGTTCCCACCCCACCCTCTGCCCCCTCCCCATCCCCCATTGTCCTCATCCATAGGTGCACAGTTTATGTTCAGTCTCTTCCTCCCTCCCTTTCCCCGATAGTAAATCCCTTTTCAGATAGTAAATCTGTTACTTAGCATTTTCTCATATCAATAATACCTCCACATGCCCAAGGATACACTTCACACAAAAGACATTTTCAAATAGGTCAACCAGCCTCATCCAGGCCCCACCCAAGGCACTCACAGATCAACACCCCAGCGCTATACTAACTCAACACATCCAGATCTAAGCCTTCATCACTTGATTCAGCAGACCCTCAAGTTCCCGCAAAAGTTTCCAGCCATGTCTGAGAGGCAGCCGTGGGCAGGTACAGGCGAGGAGCGAGCTGTTTCGGGCCTGGCTGCTCCGGGCCTGGCCTCTGTTGCTCTGGTTCGTTCCACAACCAGCTGCTCCGGGTCTGGTCACTGCCGCTCCCGACCTAGTTGCTCTGGACTTGGCTGTTGCTGCTACAGGCCTGGCCGCACCCGACCCGGCTGCGCTGGGCCCGGTTGCTCCGGTCCCGGCCGCTCCGGGCCTGGTCGCTCCCAGCCTGTCAGCCGCTGCTCCGGGCCTGGCTGCTCCCAGCCTGGCAGCCACTGCTCCTGGCCTGGCCGCACCAGACCCGGCTGCTCCGGGCCTGGCCGCTCCCAGCCTGGCAGCTGCTGCTCCGGGCCTGGCCGCTCCCAGCCTGGCAGCCGCTGCTCCTGGCCTGGCCGCACCAGACCCGGCTGCTCCGGGCCTGGCCGCTCCCAGCCTGGCAGCTGCTGCTCCGGGCCTGGCCGCACCAGACCCGGCTGCTCCGGGCCTGGCCGCTCCCAGCCTGGCAGTCGCTGCTCCGGGCCTGGCCGCACCATACCCGCTGCTCCGGGCCTGGCCGCTCCCAGCCTGGCAGCTGCTGCTCCGAGCCTGGCCGCTCCCAGCCTGGCAGCCGCTGCTCCTGGCCTGGCCGCACCAGACCCGGCTGCTCTGGGCCTGGCCGCTCCCAGCCTGGCAGCCGCTGCTCCGGGCCTGGCCGCACCAGGCCCAGCTGCTCCGGGCCTGGCCGCTCCCAGCCTGGCAGCCGCTGCTCCGGGCCTGGCCGCACCAGTCCCGGCTGCTCCGGGCCTGGCCGCTCCCAGCCTGGCAGCCGCTTCTCCAAGCCTGGCCACTCCCAGCCTGGCAGCCACTGCTCCGGGCCTGGCCGCACCAGACCCGGCTGCTCCAGGCCTGGCCGCTCCCAGCCTGGCAGCTGCTGAGGAGCCTGTATCTCTTGGCAAGGGGCTGCTGCATCTCGTTTTCTCAGATCCTTGAGCTCACTAGGTTGGATGGGAAGGTGATTGACATTGAAGCTCCTCAGTGGGCAGAGACTCTAGTGGCCTGAGTGTCAGTAAAAATGCTACAGAGGAGCAGGTGGAGGCTCTGGAGAGGGGGGTAGTAAGACACAGATGGCAATCTCAGAGGCAGTGACCATGATGAAGGACTTCTAGAAGATCCCAGGCTGGTTGGCTCGTCTTTTTGTAGTATATCTGGTGCATTGACCCAGTCGTCTGACGACATTTCTGCTCCTCATTTCTTTTCTTTTAAAAAAACACATTTTCTTTTTAATTTCAGAGAGGAAGGGAGAGGGAAATATATATAAACATCAGAGGATCATTGGTCGGCTGCCTCCTGCTCACCCCTTATTGGGGATCAAGCCTGCAACCTGGGCATGTGTCCTGACTGAGAATCGAACTGTGACCTCCTGGTTCATAGGTGACACACACCACTGAGCACCACCGGCCAGGCTCTTCATTTCTTTATTCTTTTGTCTTTTGAAAATTTTTCATTTATTTTATTTAATTTTTTTCTTTGTTGCTCATTTTAATCTTTTCTGGAGGCTGTGTGTGTGTGTGTGTGTGTGTGCGCGCGCGCGCGCTTTCCCTTGTTCTGTCTAACAATACTGGTTAGTCACTTAAACATTTCTTCCATTACCTTCCATTCTGCCTTCTTCCAGAGTTGTGAATCCTGGTCTGAAATTATACTGCAGGGTCCATTCTTCTTTTCTACACCTCGCCCTAATCTTACTTGCTTTTGGGTACTTTTTATTTCTTAGTAAATGTAGTGTTGTGCATCTACAAGTGTGAAGTAGTCTGTATTTTTCTTCATAGCCTAATAGGAAAAGGAAGGGCCCTATTCAAGAATGCCTTTGTTTATTCATTCCTTCAGCACACCTTTTTTTTTTTTTTTTTTTTTTTTGAGAGCCCTAGTATTGACTAGTTTCTGTGCAAGATCATGATAATACACAGGTTAGTAAGTCTGTGGTCCCTCATAAAGTCAGCCCCTCTGCCTGCTCTGCACTGTGCCATCCCTGCCTGCCTGCCTAGTGACCTCACTACTACCGTTGGCCCATCTCTCCTGCTTCATCACCTGTCCTCTGCACCATCATTCCCAGGCAAACTGGCTTTAATGTTTAACATCTTTTAAAAAAATGCTCCCTTGGTCCCAGATTTCCTCTAGCTACCATCCCTTTTTTCTCTTCCCTTTCATAGCAGAACTTTTCTGTTCTTGATTGTCTCCTGCTTCTCTTCTCATTTTCTCTCGAACTCATTCAGTTAAGCACTCTTTTCTCTGATTCTGCTGAAGCTACTATTCAAGAGAACCTACCAGTTACTAAACCCAGGGCCCGTTCTCAGTCCTTATGTTAGCGGTAATTTTCTTCTTGAAACACGGTTCATCTTGGTTTTAGAGCATCTCTCAAGTTCTTACCCATCTTTATGGTTGCTCCTTGTTATTGTTGCTGTATTCCTCATTTTCCTGACTTCTTTTCATTGCAGTGCACAAGGGTGCAATCTTTGACCCCTCCCCCCCACCACCACGCACACCCATACAGTAGGTGATCTCATCCACTTCCATCTTTACATGCCCTGTTTATATTGATTACTTTTATGTGTCTGTTTTTAGCCCTGACTTCTCTCCTGAAATCATAGACTTGAATATCCTGCAATCTACTTAATATTTCCATCTGGATACCTGAGAGGCATCTCAAACTTACTAGTAAAATGCCCAAACTATTCGTTTCCATTTTCCAAAAAACAAAGCAACAGAGGCCCACTTCTCCCATAGTTATTCCTCTTTCAGTAAATGAAATCTCTGTGCTATCAGTTGCTGAGGTTAGAAACCTTGGAGCAATCCTTCACTTCTTCCTTTCTGTGCCCACATCTTATCTGACAGCAAGTGAATAACCTTATCTCTGAACTCCACTGTGCTATCCTAGCCTAACCCCATGCTCCTTCTCTCCCGGACTGTTGCTGTCTCTTCCTAACTGGTCTCCCTGCTTCTGCTTGTACTCCTCTAGTTGTCTCTATCTCTTCTGCTAGAGTGATTCTTCAATCATGGAAGTCAGATCGTATCACCCTGCTCCAGTGATGTTCTGTCTCAATAAATCCAAAGTCCTAGCCGTGATCTCTCATGCTCTGGTACCCTACCATGGCTCTGACCTCATCTCTTATCCCTCTCCCTCTCACTTGTCTCTCTCTTCCAATCACACTGACTCTGTGCTGCCTCCCCTCCCCCATTACCTGTGTGGTTCAATCCTTCACTTTAGGCCTTTGCTTACTTTTCACCTTATCAGACAGGTCTTTAATGATCAGCCTATGTAAGATAATAGCAGTCCATTGTCACTGCATGGCTCCAGCTTTTTTCCTTGGCAGCATGTATCAACCACAGACATATCATGTATTCATTTGCTTCTTATCTGTTTCTTCTCAGTAGAATGCAGGCTAATCCATGAGGATAGGAAGTTTTGTCTGTTTTATTCACTCTTGTATCATCAGTGCTTAGAACTTAGTAGATGCTCAGTATTATTTGTTGACGGCGTGAATGAGGGAATGAACACATAGTCCCTGTTTTTGTTGTTGTTGTTGTTAATCCTCACCCGAGGATATTTTTCTGTTAATTTTTAGGGAGAGTGGAAGAGAGAGGGAAAGACAGAGAGGAACACGAATGTGAGAGAAACACATCGATTGGTTGCCTCATTCACGTGCCCTGACCAGGGCCCAGGCTGGGGAGGAGCCTGCAGCCAGGGTATGTGTCCTTGTCTGGAATCGAACCTGGGACCCTCTGATCCACAGGCTGACACTCTATTCACTGAGCCAAACCTGCTAGGGCTCCCTGCTTTATTTAAAAAAAAAAAAAAAAATATTTCAGAGAGAGTATGGGAGAAGGAGAGAGAGAGAATCATTGATTAGCTGCCCCTTGCATGCTCCCTACTGGGAATCGAGCCCTCAAGCCATGCATGTGCCCTGACCAGAATCAAACCGTGAGCTCCTGGTTCATGGGTAGATGCTCAATCACTGAGCCACCCTGGCTGGGCCACATAGTCTCTGCTTTTAAGAAGTTTGCAGTCTAGTGGAGGAGCTGAAAGTAGCCAAAATACACTAAATGCTGCTAAGTATGTTTCAGAGAAATCTCCCAGTTCTCTGTATTTCCAGTGTCTTAGTGTGAGTATCAGCTCAACAGGAGTATATGTGTATTTGGTTGTAAATCTTTTCTGAATCTAATTGGATCATCCTATGATAGGACACTTTGAATTTCTTTCATATTTTGAACATGAAAGCCTGTTATCTCACAGGACTTGTGTTGGGTAGTTAATATAATGTACTGATCTCCAACCCTAGAGGTACAGTACTTTGGGGAAAAAGATTTTCATTTTGCTGATAGCCTGGAACCTATTCTTAATAAATATATACATCTATAAACTATAATCAAGTATGTAGTGGATACTGTTTTTTGTTTGTTTGTTTGTTTGTTTTTAACATCTTTATTGATTTTAGAGAGGAAGGGAGAGGCATAGAGAGATAGAAACATCAATGATGTTGCCTCCTGCACGCCCCCTACTGGGGATCGAGCCCACAACCCGGGCATGTGCCCTTGGCTGGAATTGAACCTGGGACCCTTCAGTCCGCAGGCCGAAGCTCTATCCACTGAGCCAAACCAGCTAGGGCACTATTTTTAATGAATTGTTCATAGTGGTACCTAGCCACTATATGTCAAGTCTGGATTCTAGTTAATATTAGACTAGTTAATTTGAAGATAAAGGTTGGTAGAGATGGTCATAAAAATTCTTGTTATCATCATTTTGTTCTTTATCTGGGTCAAAGGAAGGAAATATGATGGAAAGTTTGTGGGTGCTGAGTCTTGAAGCATTTCATTTATGGTAGTTAATATCTGAAACAGAACAAAGGAACCACTATATGCAAAAATGATAATATGTTAATAAAAGAAAAATAAGTTGAATTTGGAAATAAAGTCCGCATACTTAAAATTTAGTAATCCTTTAAAATAAAAGCCTAATATGCTAAGTGTCCAGTTGACCTGTTGGCCATTCAACCAATCAAAGCACAATATGCTAATGATATGCTAAGGTTGCTCAACTGCTCGCTATGACATGCACTGACCACCAGGGGGAAGACACTCCAATTGGTAAGTTAGCTTGATCTGGGGTCCAGCTGATCGGGACTGAGTGAGATGGGCTGGACACACCCTGTAGCCCTTCCTCAGTCTCTTCCCAGTTGGCCAACCTCCCGTGTCTCTCCCCAGCCCTGATCATGCACCAGTGCGGTCTGTCGGCCTAGCCTGCACCCTCTCACAATCTGGGACTCCTTGGGGGATGTTGGAGAGCCAGTTTCGGCTCATTCCCACAGAGCGCACACCGCTCAGCCAGAAGCCAGGCTCAAGGCTAGCAAGCACAGCAGTGGTGGCTGGAGACTCTCCCGTCTTCGTGGCAGCACTAACGATGTCCAACTGCCAGCTTAGGCCCGCTCCCTGACCTCCCCCAAGGGCTCCCAGACTGCGAGAGGATGCATGCCAAGCTGAGGGACCATGCCCGAGTGCATGAATTTCATGCACTGGATCTCTAGTAAAACATAAACATCAAAAGTCCATTTTCTGAGTAAAATGCCCTCAACACCCAGTAAAGCTTTCTTAAATGCAATTTCAGAATTTCTAAAGTAGCATGGAAGCTGCTCAAGAATGCTCACATCAGCACAACCGATGTGGCTCAGTGGTTGAACGTCGACCTGTGAACCAAGAGGTCATGGTTCAGTTCCCAATTCCTGGTCAGGGCACGTACCCGGGTTTCGGGCTCTATCCCCAGTGGGGGCATGCAGGCAGCCAATCAATGATTCTCATCGTTAATGTTTCTATTTCTCCCTCTTCCTTCCTCTCTGAAGTCAATAAAATTATATATTTTTTAAAAAGAATATTCACATCTTTTTCCCAGCCTTCCTGAAGCCTTTGCTCTCTGAAACCCTTTGACTAGTGCAAAATGTTCATTTTTATATTCATTCATTTACTCACTTCTGCAGACTTGTACTGAGTGTTTTCAGGCCATGTACTGTTCTGGGGACACAGTGGTGAACAAGGCAGAATGGAAGCCCTCACTCTTGGAGCATTTGATAGGAATGCGGGGAGACAGTAAATGAGCAAAAATATCAGTGAACTTGATGATTTTAGGCAGTAGTGGGTGCTGGGCAGGAAATAAGTGTGTGATATATATGTGCTGCCGAAGTGGCACTAAAAATACTTTTTGGTTGTTCTTTTAATTCTTTATTATTGGAAGTACTACATATGCCCATTCCCTTGCCCTGTTGTCCTCTCTGTTGGCAAGATGCAGTTTCGAGAGTGTGAAATAATTAGAGAATCGATGGAGAGGAATATGTAGGGGGTTTGGGAGGAGTCTCTGAAGACGAGCTGGACTGTCAGGAGCAGTTTTTTGGAGCGTGGGGCTGCACCTGGATGTCTTGGTTGGATTTGGGTAGCTGATGAAGAATATTCCAGATGGGAAACATGGGGCCAGGTAGACCATGGGAAGTAGAGACCTGGATGGACTAGTATAGTCTTTGGAAGCCTGTTTGTCCTAAGGGTTGTGAGGACCACAAACTGATGGCATATGGCTACGTTTGGGCAGCAAGATAAATAACTTTTTTAAAAAAAATACATTTTATTGATTTTTTACAGAGAGGAATGGAGAGGGATAGAGAGCTAGAAACATGATGAGAAACATCGACCAGCTGCCTCCTGCACACCCCCCACTGGGGATGTGCCCACAACCAGGGTACATGTCCTTGACTGGAATCGAACCCAGGACCCTTCAGTCTGCAGGCTGACGCTCTATCCACTGAGCCAAACTGGCCAGGGCAAGATGAATAACTTTTAAAAATTAGTTGCCCACATTTTAATATTGAAAAATTTCAGTAAGTAACCTAGTCTTTAGGATTCTCTTGAAAAGAATCACAAGATCTGGCAGCACTGGGCCAACATTCCTATGTAATGACTGGCTGCAGCTGCGTGGTGGCTGCCCTTTGCACTCTTCACGCCGCCTCAGTTGGCCACAGTTCTTACACTCCCTGCAGAGATGCTGAGGCTTTGTGTCAGCTGCCATGGATTGTGGTGGCTGAGGTGGTACTGCCTTTTTAAGGTAGAGTTAAGAGGAAGGTCAGAAACTTGTGCCATGGTGAATTTCCCTCAAATGTGGGAAGATGGAAGACACAAAGGGCAACATGTTTCAAGAAAATGGGAGAGCACTTCTTTCTTTCTGGAGGTGAAAATATTTCTCTTTACTTTGGACTCATGATGTGCTTATGGCCACATTGTTTGACTGACATCACAAACTTATGTTCCCCTGTCCAGGCCCCATAGGGTGGCATTTGAGGTTTAGTTGTTAATCCTCATCCAAGAACATTTTCTTCACTGATTTGAGAGACACACATCGATTGGTTGCCTCCCACATGGGGCTGGGGATGGAACCTGCAACTGAAGTATGTGCCCTTGACTGGAATTGAACCCAGTACCCTTCAGTCCTTGGGCCAAAGATCTATCCACTGAGCCCCACCAGCTAGAGCAACACCCGTCTTCTGAGCCCACTAGATTATAAGCTACCAGAGTCTCTCCAGCTCATAGTTTATCCTCCATGGTGCTCTACACATAGGAGGCCACACTTGTGAGAATAAATATCATCTATCCTTCAAATTTCCTTCAAAACATTTAGAAGCAAGTCTTTAGTCATTATGGTTTTTAGTTTTTATAACATTGTGATAAATTTATTCACAGTTTTATGTTTTTTTCATGTATAAAACATTTTTTTTCCTAATCTGAATTTAGCATACACATTTTTAATGGCTATGTGCCCATTATTTGTTGTTGTAAATGACATTTTAAATCACAAAAGAAAATAGTATTGGTGACCACAGTAATTAATGGTTTCCTTTCTCCAGCCTCACAAAGTACACATCTTAAAAAACATGACAACCAACTATTTTAAAGAATTACTACTCTCCATTTGCCAATCTTTCCCCCGGTGCTTATTAAGAAGCAAGCATGATGCCGAAACTGGTTTGGCTCAGTGGATAGAGTGTCAGCCTGCGGACTGAAAGGTCCCAGGTTCGATTCTGGTCAAGGGCATGTACCTTGGTTGTGGGCACATCCCCAGTAGGGGGTATGCAAGAGGCAGCTGGTTGATGCTTCTCTCTCATCGATGTTTCTAACTCTCTATCCCTCTCTTCCTCTCTGCAAAAAATCAATAAAATATATTTAATAATAAAAAAAAGAAGCAGGTATGAGATTTAGTGTAAAGAGTGGTGGTATTTTATATTTTTTACAAATCTCTTTGGGTTAATTGAAAATAGATGAGTTTTCATATCTGATTCTGCATTCAGTGTCTTGTGATATGTTGTTTTGAAGTTTCAAGAAAATTGAGCTGTTCAAAGATTCATAGTGAATTGTTTTGTAGAATGTTCCTTAATTTGGAGCTCATCTTTCTCTTGATTAATTTGAGGTCACGCATTTTTTGGCAGTAACATAGGAGTGACATACCCTTATCAATGCATCATATCAGAGGGCACATTATATCAACATGGCTTATTACTGGTGATGTTTTACCTTGATTGCTTGGTTAAGTTAGTGTCTGTCTAGTTTCTCTAACATAGTTACAAAATTTTTTTTTCTTGTGATTAGAACTTTTAAGATTTATTTTCTTAACAACTTTCAGATATACAATACAGTATTATTAAGCTGTAGTCATCATACTGTTCATCACATCCCCAGATCTTAATTTATCTTATAACTGGAAGTTTTTACCTTTTGACCATGTTCACCTCCCACCTCACCCCTACCTCTACTTTTGGCCACCACCGATCTGTTCTATATTTTAATGAGTTTGGCTTTTTTAGATGCCACATGTAAGTGAGATCATATAGTATGTCTTTGTCTGACTAATTTCACATAGCATATTTCACATATAGGCATCTCATGGTCCATTCATGTTGTTGCAAATGGTAAGGTTTCTTCTTTTTTATATTCTGAACTAGTGGCCCAGTGCATAGGTTCATGCACATTAAAAAGAAATTAATTAGGAGAAATATTTTAATATCACTATTTGCCCTTTCTCTATAATAGAAGTGTCAACCAAATTCCATGATCGACAATGACAGACCGAAACACATGCATGCGATTGGTGCCAGTGAGAGCTTTATATGTATTGCGCATGTGTGTCAACTTTTATTTTTAAATTGCCAGTATGCGTCATATGTACCGGCCGGCCTGCAGGTTGGCCACTTAGCTGTTTATATATATAGGTAATATTCAGAGTGTGTGTGTGTGTGTGTGTGTGTGTGTGTGTGTGTACACCACATCAACTTTACGCATACATCAGTAAATGGGCATTTAGGTTGTTTTCATGGCTTGGCCATTGTAAATAATGCTGCAGTGAACGTAAGTGTGTAGATATCACTTTGTGATAGTAATTTTGTTTCTTTTGGATATATATACCCATAAATGGAATTCTGGATCATATGGTAGTTCTATTTATAATTTCCCCCCATACTGTTTTCCAAAGTAGCTGCACCAGTTTACATTCCCACACGCAGCCCAGGTGTTCCCTTTACTCCGTGTCCATGGTTATCTCTTGTCTTTAAGGACAGCCATTCTAATAGCTCAGAGCTGAGCTCTCAATGCGTTTTTGTTTTGTTAAGTAAACTGAATTCACTGTATTTTCCTTGCATGAAATTGCGTGTTGGCCACAGCAGGAGCCTGGGTCCTCTGCACAGAAACTGGTGGGGGCCTTTCCAGGATGTCAGTGATTCCTGACGGGGAGGCTTGGTGAACAGTCTCTTCCCAGAGCTCGGGGGTGCGGCAGCTTAGGTCTCAGAGATGGCCTCAGAGGTGGCACTGGCCGAGTGCAGCAGCTGGCGATACCACCCACCAGCCGCAGATGCTTGGACACGGGCTGAGACGGTGCCAGTGCCCTGGGGGTGGGGAGGAGGCACCAGCACAGAGCCCAGCAGCCACGGAGTGGGGCTGCTGATCTTGTTCCCCCAGTGCCCTTGCCGTACAGGGACAGCAGAGAGCTTGACCAGGACAGTGGCCCCATGGATGGCAGTGGCTACTTCCTTTGGGCAACTTACCATCCAGAACATGGCTGTTGCGATCCCCAATGGAGACAAAGCCTAGAACTGGGTCCTCTGGCCAGCAGTGTGTCTGCTTTGCACTGGGCTAACCTTTAAAACCTTGTCCCTGAGGGATGCCCCCAAGAAAAAGTCAATGACCTCAGGTTCCTTAATGGACAGGGAGAAGAGATAGATCTCAGGGATTCGATCTTCCTGTCCTTGACTAGGCTTGGTGACGGGGATCCATTCCTGTCCTCAGCCTTGCCTCTGTAAACTCTATGGCCCCAGCCCTGACCCTAGCCAAGACCTTGGCCCCAGATGCTGGGTGCTGCAGTAGCCTCCCATTCCAGAGCCCCTGGGGTGGGTGGTGGGGGGCTGGGACCCCAGCTTCTCACTGGAGGTCTTGGAGATATCCCTTCTGCTTAAAAATACGTTGCATGTGGGTGCCAGACCAGCCTGTTCTGTGCCTCCACCCGCCTATCAGTCTCAATGTGCTTTCTTCTTTACTTCTCTGTAGGACTTCTATTCAGCCACATTTCAGGCGTTTCTATATTTCAATTGTAATTTTAATGTGGTTGTGGGAGAGGGAGAGTACAGTTGTGCTTACCTGCACCACCATCTTGGTTCTCTCTAGTCAAAGCTTTTTCCTGGGAAAATAGAACTGGAAACTGTCACCTAATTCCACCTGTAGGCAATATACTGACAGATAAGGAATTAGAAGACTTATTTTAAAAATTCTCTAAATATTTTAAGCGATTGGCTGGCAAATTGTACAATGAATATGACACATCAAGGTCTGCGGAACAATAGACCTGAACAGTCTTCTTAAGTTACCTGGTACTTGAGGAGGCACACACACACTGACTGGCTTATTAAACATTTGGTCAGTGCTGTGTGGGAGTCTTATGCATATATACTGTTCATTGGCAATACAGGCCACCACTTAAAACGTCTAGTAGCTGCCAGATAAAGAGCCACACTTCTTTTAAAAACAAAACAAAACAGAAGAAAACATTTTTATTGATTTTAGAGAGGAAGGGAGGAGAGAGAGATAGAAACATCAGTGATGAGAGAGAATCATTATCGGCTGCCTCCTTGAATGCCCCACACTGGAAATTGAGCCTGCAACCCAGGTGTATGCCCTGACTGGGAATTGAACCATGACCTCCTGTTTCATAGGTTAAAGCTCACCCACTGAGCCATGCTGGCTGTACACTTCTAAAAGGGAAAGACAGAAGTGGAATCCTCTATCATAAAAGCCTACATGGTGTCATGCCCTAGCTCAGTGGCATCACAAGATGGCCGCCACAAGATGGCCACGCACACAGCAGAGGTGGGATCCGGTGGCTGCTCCACACAGTGAGGCCTGGGGATCGCAAGGCTTTGTGTGGTACAGAGGAGGCCGATCCCGGCGTCTCTGCTTCCTAGCGCAAAGGAAGCAGGTGTCAGAGGAGGAGGCGGGTTGTGGCAGGCTAGGGTAGTTGTGGGTTGATGAGGCAGCAGGAGAGGGCAGTTGTGGGTAATCAGGCCAGCCAGGGAGCAGTTAGGGGGCGATCAAGCTGGCAGGCAGGCAGGTGAGCTGTTAGGAGCCAGTGGTCCCAGATTGTGAAGAGGATTGGGCCTAAACCGGGAATTGGACATCCCCCAAGGGGTCCCAGATTGGAGATGGTGCAGGCCAGACTGAGGGATACCCCACCCATGCATGAATTTCATACACAGGGCCTCTAGTTACTTAATAATTGTCCTGTTATATGTAACCATATTGCTCCCAATAAACACCAGAATGGGACTAATGATGGCAGGAGGAATTACCGTGTTTCCCCAAAAATAAGACATCTTCCGAAAATAAGACCTACTTACAGGTTTCCTTCTGAGTGAAATATAAGGCATCCCCCGAAAATAAGGCCCCCCCTAGGCTCTGTCTCAGAATGCTATTGCTAAACATGAGAGATTTAAAAGATTCTAAAAGAAATGGTCACAAGAAATTCACCAGGAAATTCAGGAATTGGATTGTTATGATGATGTTCCAGAAGATGATGACATGATTGTCATTGAATAAATGAGTAAATTCTTGATACTGTAGGATTCACAGTTTGTCTGGTTTATGTTGACAACTACCATACTGCCGTACCGTATACAGGTAATAAATTTCCTTTATTTTCATTTAACAATAAATGTGTACCGTATTCTTCATGGAAAAATAAGACATCCCCTGAAAATAAGACCTAGCGCATCTTTGGAACAAAATTAATATAAGACACTGTCTTATTTTCGGGGAAACAGGGTAGTTAAGTACAAGGGCAAACATCGGAGATTTGTGACAATCAGCAGATAAACACTGTAATAGGCTATGAATGCAGTCTTTCCTTAAAGACAGGCTCCATCTGTCTGAAATTGAAATGCAGTCTTTCCTGCAGGTAGGAATGGTCTAGTTTTCAGAAGGCTCTACTCTTTAGCCCAGGTTTTATCCTGAGCAAGTGATAAATCAGTCTTGAGAACTTCCCATCCCAGATTGAAAGATAACTTCTGTTAAACTTTTTTACTGAACTTGGTAAAAAAGTTTCTAAAAATGCATGAAGTTCTTTCAGTGCCATTTTTTCAGCTTTGAGTAGGTAGTTTTGCTGTTACAATTTTTAGTAATTAAAATTTATGAAGAATATTTCACCAAATATTTAAAAAGGAACTTTAAGGCTTACTTACTCTTGCTCTGGTGTTAAAGACCACTTTTGTGTTTAAAACTATAGTAGGTCCTTCTTCCTCTTATGTTTGTTTTTCAAGGATCTTCTTAATTCCGACTTATATACCAGTAATAATGCCAGTTAATAGTGTGAACTACATATTACAGAACTTTGTTGACTCATAGATATGTATATGCATGGCATTAGACCATATCCTAGGGAAGTCCTCACCATCTAGCTTTAACTGACAAGAGTGATTTGTAGTTAACATGGGTTATTTTCAAATGAGGGTGTCTAAATTTTTTGGACTCTATTCTTGATTTACTTAGCAGGTTATAGATAGTATAAAAGTTAAATTTTTACTTGGCTTCTTTTCAATTATAAATTTGGATTATTGACGTCTGAATTACTTGATGAAGCCTGTGCCAGATGCTTCATGTAGTTTTATGTTTAGATGGTATTTTGTTGAATTGAGTCTCCTGGCTGGCCATTTCTTTCTTAGGGTCTAAGCACTTAATGGTCCTTAGTGTCAACATTGTATTTCTAAGAAGTATTGAAATTAATATTCAATATGTCACTCTATAGTTACACGAATTGTTATACTGAATGTTAACATGATAAAATAACCAAACTTATTTAAATCAGATTTAATTTCTAATATCTTCTGTTTTTTGCTTATTACCCAGGAGTTTTGCTAAAATAAAAAGCTAAGCCCATTTACAGGGCACTGCGCTGATGCCTGGGATACATTGGCGAAGGCATGTGAATGTGGTCGCAGCAAATGCAGCTCCGAGTGAGCTCCGGGGCTGTGCTGAAGTGTTTCTAATAGAAGTCTGTGGGCCAGCCTCTGGAGCAGGAGCTGGAGGGAGCTCCTGGGATCTGGCAGGGAATTTATCCCCAAGTGTCTCCAGTTCTTTGATGTTGGCTTGGGGGAGGGGAGAAGAGAAGCAACCACAAAGAGTGAAAAGAGGCCAGGGGTGGATTTGTGTGGTTATTTTTGGTTGGTAATCATGATACTTTTATCACAGGAATGTTGAAGACTCCAGTATCTCAAATGAAGGGATCTTCAAAGGGAATAAATATCAACAATTTCTCTGTAGCAACTAGAGCGAAACTGGGGCCAAAATAACATTTTTTTAAAAAAATTAGAATGGTTTGTTATAAAAATTTGAAAGCAGTTGCCTTGATAGTCTTAAATAGTAATAGATTATTCAACAACTACTTTTAAAAAGCTGATCCTATTGCAGATGCTTGGTATTCACTGATAAGCAAAAGTATGGATTCTGCTCTTATGAAGTTTACATAATCACAATCAGAAATGTTTGATCATAAACTGAGTACCATTCTCTAGAAGAAGAACATCAGTCAGTGAGTGCTTCTGACAGAAGAACTTTATATGGACAGGTGGACAGGAGTGTCTTAGGGAAGGCTGCCCTGATCTCTGAAGGATGAGTGGGAGTTAACTAAGCATTGGGAAGGCATTCCACATGGAGGGGTCAGCATGTGCAGGCACTGTAGCAAGAGAGAAGGTAGTGTATATGAAGAACTGAAATTAGACCAGTTAGATTAGTGAGGCAGAGAACAAACATGGAGTTCAGAGGGCCAGACCATGGTCTTTGGCATTGGGCCTTTATTTCTTGGTTGTTATTCATTTTTTAACACTTTATTGTGGAAAATATCAGACATGCACAGAAGGAAGATAGTATAATAAACTCAGGGTACTCATCTTCCAGCCTTAATCAATAGTTGGCTAATCTTTCTTCATCTGTATTTTCACCCATCCTATATAATAAAGAGCTAACATACTAATTAGACCAGATGGACCTTCCAGACGACCTTCCAGATGAAGCTAGGGCTGCTACAAGGGCCGAGCCCCCTGCACGAATTTCGTGCATCGGGCCTCTCGTATAATTATAGCTGTGATTTCAAAAGTAATGGGAGCCATTTGAAGTTTTGTTGTTCTTTGTTTTTTCGTTTTGCTGGAGGCAGCCAATCAATGATTCTCATCATTGATGTTTCTGTCCCCCTCTCCCTTCCTCTCTGAAATCAATAAAAAACATTTTTTAAAAAATGTATTAATAGCCGAGACCGGTTTGGCTCAATGGATAGAGCGTTGGCTTGGGGACTGAAAGGTCCCGGGTTCGATTCCAGTCAAGGGCATGTACCTTGGTTGCGGGCATATCCCCAGTAGGGGGTGTGCAAGAGGCAGCTGGTTGGTGACTCTCTCTCTCATCGATGTTTCTAGCTCTCTATCTCTCTCCCTTCCTCTCTGTACAAAATCAATAAAATATATTTTAAAAAATATATATATTAATAGACTAATTTTGAACTGGACATGTGAAAGTTATAAATGTGCCATTACTAAAAATACATGCTGATCAGAACTCTCACCTAGCCGTGTTTAATATGTCTATTTTGGGCCCTCTTTTCCCACTGCCAAGACTCATCTCCCACAACTGTGGAGTTTGCTTCTGATCCTCAAATGACAAGCCTGCTTTCCTCACTCCTTTTAATGGGCTAGGATAAAAATTCAGTTATTTCTCACCACTGTGGTTGCATGAGGACTCAAGTCTGCCCTTTGTGTTTTTATTTCCCTTTGATTATTTGCTACTTCTGCAAATTTACTTTGTATAGCTGACTTCCTCCAGTGCAGTGGTTCTCAACCTTCCTAATGCCGTGATCCTTTAATATAGTTCCTCATGTTGTGGTGACCCCCAACCATAGAATTATTTTCATTGCTACTTCATAACTGTAATTTTGCTAATGTTACGAAGTGTAATGTAAATATCTGCTGTGTTTTCCAGTGGCCTTAGGCGACCCTTCTAGCGGTTCTCAACCTGTGGGAACCTGTCAGGACCCACAGGTTGGGAACCGCTGCTGTAGAGCCTAACACAGATATTTACATTACGATTCATTAAAAGTAGAAAAATTATAGTTATGAAGAAGCAAGGAAAATAATTTTATGGTTGGGGGTCACCACAACATGAGGAACTGTATTAAAGGGTTGCGGCATTAGAAAGGTTGAGAACCACTGCTAGTGGAAGTGCTCATTGATTTGCAAAGGGACCCAAATAACCCTGTATCCTTCTTGAGGCTGAATATATGGATCTGGAGGACTTCCAGGCTCTGCTGGCTTAGAACCGAGTGAACCTCAGTATGGCCGCTAACAAGTAATGCAGCCTCACAGTTCATAAACCAGCTATGAACATCTGTCAGCTTTGGGCTGCCCGGAAAAGTAGAGAGGAAGATAATATTCTTGTTAGTTTGAGTGTTGTGATTAATTGTTACTGTATATACTGAGCATGTTTTGCAAATTTAAACCATGTGCTATAGAACTGAAGCTACACGTGCAATTTGCTCTTTATTCAGTTGCAGACTCCAGGACTCATTGTGAGTGTTGGCTAATAATGCTGGATAGGGCTACAGCAGTCAAATGAAGTCAAGGGTGTGGAAAACACATGGTGCTAGAGTCAGGTTGGTAGTCAGGTCTGAGTAACCCTCTTTAAATCACAGTTTCTTCACTTATAAAATAGAAATACATCCACTAGCATCATCTAATTTCCAGGGTTATTATGACAATTAAGTTAGATTATATTTACATGCATATATATATCTGGTACTTTAAAAAATATTTTGTCCGGCTGGTGTTGCTCAGTGATTGAATTTCGACCTATGAATCAGGAGATCACCCTTCGATTACCTCTCGGTCAGGGCACATGCCTGTGTTGTGGGCTCGGTCCCCAGTGTAGGGTGTGCAGGAGACAGCCAATCAATGATTCTCTCTCACCACTGATTTTTCTCTCTCTCTCTCCCTTCCTCTCTGAAATTAATAAAAATATTTTAATACTTTAAAAAAATAGACTTTATTTTTATTTATTTTTTTAGTTTAATAAATCTTTATTGTTCAGATTATTACAGGTGTTCCTCTCCCCCCGCCCCCATAGTTTCCCTCCACCTGATTCCCCACCCCACCCCATGCCCTTACCCCCTGCCACTGTCTTCATCCATAGGTGTAAAATTTTTATCCAATCTCTTCCCGCACCTCTCTGACCCCCTCCCCCTGAGAATAGTCACTCCACTCCCTTTCTGTGTCCCTTTTTTATATTATATTCACCAGTCCAATTCTGTTCTTCAGATTTTTTATTCACTTGGTTTTTAGATTCACTTGTTGGTAGGTATGTATTTGATGTCTTTTGTTGTTCATAGTTTTACCTTTATCTTTTTCTTCTTCCTCTTCTTAAAGAATACCCTTTAGCATTTCATGTAATCCTGGTTTGGTGGTGATGAACTCCTTTAGTTTTTTCTTGTCTGTGAAACTCTTTATCTGACCTTCAATTCTGAATGATAACTTTGCTGGGTAGTGTAATCTTGGTTGTAGGTTCTTGATGTTCATCACTTTGAATATTTTTTGCCACTCCCACCTGGCCTGCATAGTTTCTGTTGATAAATCAGCCGACATGGGTGCTCCCTTGTAGGTAACTAACGGTTTTTCTCTTGCTGCTTGTAAGATTCTCTCTTTGTCTTTTGCCCTTGGCATTTTAATTATTATGTGTCTTGGTGTGGTCCTCTTTGGATTCCTCTTGTTTGGGATTCCTCTTGTGTGTGCCTCCTGGACTTGTAAGTTCCTATTTCTTTCACCATGTAGGGAAAGTTTTCTGTCATTATTTCTTCCAATAGGCCTTCAATATTCTGCTCTCTTTTTCTGGTACCCCAAAAATATGGATGTTGGTATGCTTAAAGCCATCCCAGAGGCTCCTTACATTATCCTCACACTTTGGGATTCTTCTTTCTTTCTGCCTCTCTGATTGGGTGTTCTTTGTTTCCTCATATTCCAGATTTTTGGTTTGATTCTTGGAGTACGTTGATCTACTGTTGAGTTTCTGTATATTCTTTATTTCAGACAGTGTATGCTTAATTTCTGACTGGTCCTTTTCCATATTTTTGGTATTCTCATTAAGGTCCTTGAAGATCTCTTCAAGTTTCTCAGCAGTTTTTAGAAGATTCTTGAGTAACCTTATAAATGTGATTCTGAACTCTGTGTCGTCCAGTAGTTTACTTTCCTCCATCTCTCCCATTCGTGACATGCTTCTGTGTCTCTGCATTTTGGTTGCCTCCTTGTGTTGATGGAGTGGCTTTGTGTGGTAGGCGATCTATAGGGGCAAGTAGCTCAGCTTCCCCAGTCACCCAAGGTGGTTGATCTTGGTACACCCTTCTGTGGGCTGAGTGCAAAGTCTTGGTGTAGTGAAGCCTTGATTGCTGTTGGTACACTGGGAGGTATTGACCTCCAGGCCAATTGGCTGTGATGACCTAGTATGTCAATAATGGAAGAACTGCTGTGCTGGAGACACGCTTAGGGTGCAGGCTTTGTTTCAGTGGGGCTTTGGTGCTCACTGAGTCCGCCTCCCGAATGTGTCATTTATGGATGTGAGGAGTTGAAATCTGGTATCTCACACTGACCATTAGATACACTGGCTTCTGGATCTCCAATGGGGTGCAGTTCAGCTACTGTCTGAGGCCACCCTGCAGGAGCTACAGCAAGAACCACAAACCTCTCCTCCCTGCTTGGAGTTTGGAGGCTTTGAAGCTGTCTGCACCAGGTTGCAAATTTGCTAGGTTAAACTGCAATAGAGAAGGCCATTCATAAGCAAAAGCCGCTGGGGATTGAACCCACAATCAATCTGGGCATGTTCCCTTGACCGGAATTGAACCCAGGACCCTTCAGTCTGCAGGATAGTTGGTACGCTATTCACTTGAGCCAAACTGGCAAGGGCTAAAAATATTTTTAATTGAGTTTTTGAGAGAGAGGGAGAGAGAGAGAAACATCAATTGGCTGTCTCCTGCACATCCCCTACCAGGGATTGAGCCTGAAATCCTGGCACATGCCTTAACTGGGAATCAAACCTACAACCTTTGGGATGATGCCCAACCAACTGAGCCAGACCAGCCAGGGTAAAGAACTGGTAGCCAGGAATTCGCAATCTCATTTAATGAGAAAAAACTGCCTAGTTTTTTCTGTGATCTCTCATGATACTCCACATCTTCCTAAATAGATTAAAAGTATAATTTGTAGTAGAATAAAAGTTTGACAGTTAAATTTAATTCATTTAGGAACACAAAAATTTGCAAAATACAGTACTTGAAATTACATAAAAGTCTTTATCCTATAAAAAATATCTTTCCATCTTAATTTTCTCCTATATAGTTAAACATTGGCTTGTTCCTGGTGCACCATATATAGTTTGCCTCTTTTTGGTCCTAATTTTGGTAAGAATTAAAATATATATAAATTAGAAAGGAAGAAGTAAAACTGTTCTAATTTACAGATGACTTTATCCTCTATGTAGAAAATCCTAAGGGATCTATGTAAAAGCTACTAGAACTACTAAGTGAATTTAGTATAGGTACAGGATATAAGTTTAATGTACAGAAATCAGTTGTATTTCTGTATACTAGCAATTAACAAATTGAAAATTTTAAAGTATCATTTTAAAAATACTTTTTTTAATGTATTGGGATTTGAGAGAGAGAGCGAGAGGGAAATATCAATTTGTTGTTCCACTTACCTATGCATTCATTGGTTGGTTCTTGTATGTGCCCTGACCGAGGACCAAACCCACAACCTTGGCATATTGGGATGATGCTCTAACCAACTGAGCTACCCAGCTGGGACTAAAAGTGCCATTTTAAATAGCATCAAAAAGGAGGGCTCCCACTTAAGTTAGTATACTCATCTCCTCCCACAACCACATCAGAATTACAACTAACTATAGAACAGCATCATTGAGAACAATGCTGGAAAGAAGTCCTATAACTAAGGAAATTCAGGAGTCTCCGCAAGACTGGTAGGAAGGGCAGGGACTTGGAATGGGCTGGTGGCAGTTAAAAATCAGGAGAGTTATCTTATCTGCAGAGGTTCCCATGAGTAGTGTTAATGAAAAAAAAACCACATTGAACCATGTAAAGAATTTTTAAAAAATATATTTTATTGATTTTTTTACAGAGAGGAAGGGAGAGAGATAGAGAGCTAGAAACGTCGATGAGAGAGAAACATCAACCAGCTGCCTCTTGCACACCCCCTACCGGGGATGTGCCCGCAACCAATGTACATGCCCTTGACCAGAATCAAACCTGGGATCTTTCTGTCCGCAGACCCACGCTCTACCCTGTAAAGAATTTTTTTAAGAGTTTATTTGAGCCTTATTGACATATGCCGGGAAGCAGAACCTCAACGGATTGAGATAATGGTCCGAAGAATGGCGGGTTACATTTCTCTATTTATACACTGAAATCAAAGGAGGGACATAGGTGTGTTACATGAAATTCATTGGTGATGGAGTAAGGAGGCGGGAGAAAGCAAAGCAGTGGGAAACTCCTGGGATTGGATAAAAAATATTAGTGCGGGAACAATTAACATGATAACGAAGGAATTTGAGGCATCTATCCTGGCGCTCACCACATTTGGTTGTGCCCCAGGGGCTCCGGAAAAAGGGAAGTTACAAGTTACCCAGACATCACATAGATATGTTATCTTAAAGGCAAAAAGGCAAATGGGCTCAGTAAAAAGATCAAAGTTGATCTTTGTCTGGGAAAATATCTGCGACATGCCTACCTACTATGACCTGTTAGATATTTAATTTTCAAATCATCTTTTGTGGTTATCTTAGGTCTCTGGGTTTGCAAGACTGCCATGCAGGCCTTCCCTGAGCTTGTCAGGTCAGCATATGGCTCTTTTCTTTCACAGTAGCAAGGGGTCCTAGCTCCATACCAGGCTCCCCAGCTCAGGAAGAGAAATCCCCATAATTTCTGTGTGTGGAAACCTTTGGAGATTGTGGCTGAGTGAGAGAGAAGTCTGGAATCTCCACCGTTCCACTTAAAGGGCCCATGGATGGATTTACTTGGTCTTACTCTCTCTGAGCTCCATCCAGTGTTAGGGCAGTAGCTTGAAATATGCCAGGGGCATATGGGGAGGAACTGAATTGTCTGACTTTGGGGCAAGAGCTTGAAAGGCAGCTTTCTTACCGACAAAAGTGCTGGCAGAGCCATTGCTTGTTTGTTTTTTCTGAGCCTGCCCTTCAGATTCCCTGAGACCACACCCCACCCAACTTTCCTGTCCACCTAAGCTGGTTCTACCGAGTAGCTTTCCATACAAGCAGCCTGTCTTCTTGGCTCATGCTGGGGACTTTACAAAATGAGAAGACAAAGAACCATATCCCAGATAAAAGAACAGAACAAAACTCCCCCAAAAATACTAAACAAAATGGAGATAAGTAATCTACCAGATGCAGTGTTCAAAACATTAATTATAAGGATGCTCAGTGAACTCAATGAAAACTTCAACAAAGAAATAAGAAACATCTGAAACCGGTTTGGCTCGGTGGATAGAGCGTCAGCCTGAGGACTGAAAGATCCCTGGTTGATTCTGGTCAAGGGCATGTACCTTGGTTGCGGGCACATCCCCAGTAGGGGGTGTGCAAGAGGCAGCTGATCCGTGTTTCTCTCTCATTGATGTTTAACTCTATCTCTCTCCTTACCTCTCTGTAAAAAAATCGATAAAATATATTTAAAAGAAATAAGAAACATAAAAAAGAACCAGTCAGAAATTAAGAATATAGTAACTGAAGAATACAGTAGAGGGAACCAACAGTGATTAAAAGGTAAGGTAACAGCCCAGCTGGGTTGAACCAGGAAGTTACTGTTCAATTCCGAATCAGGAAATATGCCTGGGTTGCAGGCTCAGTCCCCAGTGGGGGGTGTTCAGGAGGCAGCCAATCAATGATTCTTTCTCTTCCTCTCCATTCCTCTCTAAAATCAATAAAATATATCTATATCTATCTATGTCTATATCTATATGTAAAGAGATATATCGATATATATTTAAAAGGTAAGGTAGCAGAAAATACCCAATAAGAACAGTAAACAGAAAAATAATTTAGAACAGGAGGATAGTTTAAGGGGCCTTTGGAACAACACCAACATTTGCTGAGAGAAAGCAAGGAATTGAAAACTTATTTGCAGAAATGACAGGAAGTTTTCCTAATCTGACAAAGGAAATAGACATATAAGCCCAGAGAGTCCCAAACAAGATGAACTCAAAGAAGCCTATACCAAGACACATAATTAAAATGCCAAAGGTTAAATACAAAGAGAATTTTGAAAGCAGCAAGTGAAAGGCAGTTATCTGAAAGGAATCTCCCATAGACTGTCAGTCGATTTCTCAACAGAAACTTTAAGATCAGAAGGGATTGGCCTGAAATATTCAAAATAATGAAAAGCAAGGACTTAAAAACAAGATAATGATACTTAGCAAAGCTATCATTTATGTCAAAGGACAGAGAAAAACCTTTCCGGACAAGAAAAAGCTAAAGTTCATCACCACCAAACCAATATTACAAGAAATTTTAAAGGGATTTCTTTAAGAAGAAGAAAAAAAAGGTAAAAAATATGAATAATAAAATGGCAATAACTACATATCTATCAGCATTGCTTTAAACGTAAATGGATTAAATGTTCCCATCATAAGACATTGAATGGCTGAATGGATAAGAAAATAAGACCCTTGTCCGAGCTGGGTGCTCATTTAGGTGGAGCGTCATCTCCACGCCAAAAGGTTGTGGGTTTGATTCCCAGTCAGGGCACGTACCGAGGTTGTGGGTTCCATCTCTGCTTGGAACACTGGTTGCAGGAAACAACCAGTTGATATTTTGTTCACATCGATTTTCTCTGTATCTAGCTAGCTAGCTAGCTATCATCTATCTATTTCTTAAAAAAAAAAAAAAAAAGGCAGCCAAAACCGGTTTGGCTCAATGGATAGAGCATCGGTCTGCGGACTGAAAGGTCCCAGGTTTGATTCCCGTCAAGGGCATATACCTTGGTTGCGGGCACATCCCTGGTAAGGAGTGTGCAGGAGGCAGCTAGTCGGTGTTTCTCTCTCATCAACGTTTCTAGCTCTCTATCCCTCTCCCCCTCTCTCTGTGGAAAATCAATAAAATATATTAAAAAAACAAAAAAAGGCACAAAAAGAAAGAAAAGACCCTTACATATGCTGCCTACAAGAGATACTTTAGATTGAAAGATACATCTAAGGCTCACTTTTCTCATTTCTATAATGGTGAGAATTACATAACACCTGGCTTGCATGGTTGTTAGAAAAGTAGAGAGTGCAGTAAAAATAGAATATGTAAAAAGCCAGCACATGGCTTAAAGTGGGCGCTGAATAAATACTCTTGCGGCTGTAATTATCCCTGTATTTCCCCTTGGTATTGGTCTGTTTTCTTTCAGTATTTACAAGCGTTGTGGGAGGGGGTTAAGGTTTATAAGAACACACTGGATGTCCCAGTAAGTTATATTCAAACAGTGTACTTTCACTCTTCGTTTTTATTTTTATATAACTGATTTCTTTAGTCTTCTTTTAAAAATAAAAAATAAAGTCATTGAACACCAGGCAATATAAAGTGTTATATGTGCTTATTTTAATATTTAGACATTAATTTGAAAAGACAGAGCAGGACACTCTCATTTAGAAGTCTAATACTCCATATAATCCATACTCCATACCCTTGGACTCATACTTAAGGATGATATTTGTATATGTTACCACCTTTTCGTATTGCTCTTAAAATACCTTCTTGCTTCCAAAGTAAAAATTGTCAGAATATCTATTCACAACACAAATACAGTGTTTCTTTGGATTAGGCAGGGGATTTCCTTTTTTTATTAAATAAACAACCTGATTAAAGTGAAGGGCTGTTTATGAGGAGTTTTGTAAACTGTTTATGTCTGCTGGTTCCTCTTTGTAGCAGTATTTGAGCTCCTGGGTAGGAAAAAAAGTAGCTTAGGGGTAAAATGGCTTTAAAACTCTAGGAACTGAAACTACTAATGCTTGGCCCTCTGATAAGTCACTGATTTAATCTGAAAGGTTATTTCACCTCCTACTCAGCTTTACTCTTCTTTTAAACATAGGGTCGTTGTGCATAAGAACTTGTGGCAGTTCTGTAAAAAGAGAAACTCTTATTTATCTGGAATCCAAGCAAGTTCAGATAATTATCCACTATTGTGTTGGTCTTATCTTTAAGAAGGAACACACAAATTACTAGAAAGAGCTGGTTGTAGAAGCAGTCTGCAGGACATGGCACAGATTTGATAGGGTGCAGCCCCGTGCCATCTGGGATACCAGAAGACCTCTCTGGTGGTAATAGCAGGCCTGAGGGGCTGGCTGTCAACTGGGACATTACATTGCTGGAAATGAGATCATGTTAGGTGCTTTACTGCAGGCAATTTTCTGGGAATTAGTAATCTATCTAAGATGTATTACCATAGATAAAC
Organism: Pipistrellus hanaki; assembly: GCF_964339955.1. Lineage (NCBI taxonomy): Eukaryota > Metazoa > Chordata > Mammalia > Chiroptera > Vespertilionidae > Pipistrellus > Pipistrellus hanaki. The sequence goes on along the minus strand of NC_140509.1, from coordinate 5,424,213 downwards.
TAATTTTTAAGGACAATATTTCCAGAATGTTAATAACATGGGATACCTGGAATAGATCTACCACTACTGTTCTCTTGGTGGTGGGGATGGGAACTTGCATGACACCAAGGGCAGGTAGAGGAAATGGGGACAGCTCTTTTAGGTAAGCTCTGCAGATGCACGCATTCCCCCTGCTTCCTTTCATCCTGGCTGGAAGATCTAAGACTGTTTTCCAAATCTCATTCGCTTTCCCTCTTAGCTCCAGTCCACATTTATGGTTGTAACTAGAAGTATTCATTAGACATGTCATTGAACTATCAAATTCCTGTGTCCAGAGAACAGCCAGAACATGGGGGAACTCTAGGATGAAAGCCTACGTATTATTATATAGCAAATCAATTAAGTCGGGGAGAGGATGACTGGAAGGTAGGTAACTGGAAGTCAGTGGTGGAATCTGTAAAGGCTACAGAGGAAGAAGTATATTCTTTTAGGCAGCAAAGATGACTGCAGAGTAGAAGTGAAGTGCTGAGGATGGACTAGAGTGAAGGGGTAGGTAAGGAATATGGTTTGCGATAAGAATGGACGCTCAGAGACATTATCAGAAAGTGACGGCTTAGGGAGCACTTGGGGATTCCTTTAATTTTAGGAATAATGCCAACCCAACTCTACTCCCAAATGGGTGCCGCTAACTTTGTTAGCATGAGTCCTTGAGAGGGGTAAGGAAGAGGGACTAGAGAAATTCCAGATTTTATTGTAGCCGTGACTAAAATGCTGGTGAGGGTAGGGGTGGGGGTGGCCGGGGAGAGGTCAGTGGAGGAAAAGGAGACATACGTAATACTACATGTAATACTTTAAACAAGAAAAGATTTTAAATAAATAAAATGCTGGTAAAGTTTGAATTAGTAAACTGAATTCTCTATCAATATTTTTGTGTCTTTGTTTGCTTTGCTTTTCACTTCTTAATAAAATTTCTTAGTAAAAAAAAAATTACAGTTTTATCTCATCTGAAAGCATGATGAAAAGGAATATTCTACTTTCCGTGTAGATGAGAGAATGAGGTGTTCAGTGCACACTTAGGGCCTAGGGTGGCAGGTTGTGTGGGCTCGTGGCCATCTGATGGAGCAGGATCTGGACAGAAGGGAAGGTGGGACTGTGGTACCAGCCTCAGCTAAGGCCTTTCCTTCTGGCCAGCCCTTCACAGCACTCACATGCTCATCAGAGACAATCTCTCTATTTTTCGTCAGCTCTGCATTCAGTGGGTTTTAGAGGAAGCAATGAAGGAGGGGGTAGATGGAACAGTTGGCAGAATTGGAAGGGAAAGCAGGGGTGAAGCCATTGGTTTAGATGCCCTCCTGCTTTTACTAGGCAGGTGGCCTGCTTTTTTCAAAGAGAAACGAAAGCTGCCTTGCAAGAAGTGATTTGGAGAGGTGTAAACAAAGGGGTCTTAGGTATTTTTACTTTTGTGGTGTTTAAACTCTGAATTTGTATGAATGTGTCTTTTGAGTTTTTAACCACCATGTGGCCTGTGTGATTTTCAGGTGCTACTGGTGAGCAGTAGTCGCCATCCAGACCGGTGGATTGTCCCTGGAGGAGGCATGGAGCCGGAGGAGGAGCCGGGCATGGCAGCAGTCCGGGAAGTCTGTGAGGAGGTATGCACTGAGAAAGAGCACGGCGTACCCTGTGATCGTGAACCTGTATGTCTGCTAAACACACTGATGGTCGTAGGAAGAAGGCATTTAACAGTTACCGTGTGGATTAAAGAGGAGGTCAGGCGGTGACATGGTAGTGTTTATCAGGCACCGCTCTACGCAGGAAGGGTTCTCACGGAGTCACTGTGTCTACTTATACCAGACAGCCCGGTGACTCGTAAGAAGATCAGGAATCAGCTAGCTGATCAGCCGGAAGGACTGCGGAGAACAGGCAGTCTCGGTACACACGCTCATTCTCATTAGCCTTTGGGGGGGAGGTGGCAGCCTTGTTCTCCTGTGCTCCTGGCTCCTGGCTGTCGAGCAGTGGCTAAAGCAGCAGTTCTGTCAGCCAGAGCTGTTAACGGTGCAGCTCGAGAGAGAACAGTACCTTTTTTGTTTTATTGTAGTCAGATGATGTTCAACGTACATGCTTTGAGTTCCTGAGCCATGCCCTGCATATCTAACTAACACTCCAGAATAAATAGTCAGAAGAAGTAAAGTCTTAGACCCTTGCTTCTCTACTTCAAGAGCTAACAGAGAGATTAGAGAAACTGAGAGATTGCAATTCAAAACCAGGAGGAAGGAACTAATGTTTCTCCATCGTCTCTTGTGGCAACACCATCTTCTGCTCTGCTTATGCTATCTCAGTTAGGCTCCTAATGGCTGGTGTAAGTTTCATCACCCCATTTACTTCCTCTCAACACATAGTGTTTTAGGTTATTTGCTTGTTCCACAGGGATGTAATACTGATTCCAAGAACATATAAAATAGCACTTGGAACAGGTCTCAACTCTACATTTCTTTTGCCTTAATCTGAAAGTTACTTCTCTCATCAAGTCTTTGTAATTCCACCCAGATTTGTTCTTCCTGTGTGTTTATTGCAGTCTGTACTTCTAGCATCATGGTGTCTGTCATCCTTTATTGGTACTGCTTGCTTGTCTGATAGAGTTGATGCTCTATGTAGTCAAGGTACCATTCTCTCTTGCTCACTGTTGAATCCCCAGGGCTTAACACACAGCAAGTACTTAAGAAAATATAATTTTTTTTGCCCTGGCTGGTGTGCTCAGTGGTTAGAGCATTGGCCTACTCACTGAAGGGTTGTGAGTTTGATTCTCTATCAAGGGCACATACCTGAGGTGTGTGGGAGGCAAGCAATTGATGTATCCCTTTCACAGTGATGTTTCTTTTTCTCTTCTGTTCTCTTCTCTTCTGTTCTCTTCTCTACTCTTCTCTTCCTCTCCCTCTCCCTCTCCCTCTCCTTGTCCCTCTCTCTCTCTCCCTCTCTCTCTCTCTCTCTCTCTCTCTCTCTCAAAATCAATGGAAAAAATATCCTCACTCCTTGGGTGAGGATTAAAAAAAGAAAGAAAATATAATTTTTGTATTTTACAGTTATTACAGTTATTACTATTATTGAAATGACAACTGGAGCAGCCACATAAATGCACTTTCAGGTGGTTAGGAGTAAATGTATCTGCTGGTCCTTCAGTTAAATGAGGAAGAAAGTAACAGTGTTGCAGCACCCACCCAGCCAGGCTGTGCAGAAATGAAAGTATGGGCCACCGTGCACAGGCAGGGCTCGCTCATGGTGGGCAGATGACAGTGGGAATGTCTATAGCTCAAGCAGCCTCATCACCGCACCCGCACCCGCACCCATGGCCCAGTCCCTCCCTTCCAGTGTGAAGGAGCCGCCTTCTTCACCTCTTCTCAGTCTCCTGGCTCCTGCTTGCACCTTTTTACTTTGTATTTTTCCTCCCTGTGTGCATCTCACTTTCAGTCTTCCCAAGGAAGGATCTGATTGGTGTTGCCTAGTTACGACTGTTGGTCAGAGCTGCCAGGTCATCTCATCAGCTCCTGCCATTTTGAAGATGTCTGCCATACCTTTGCCCAGTTGCTTATTTCTTACTAGAAGCCTGGTGCACGAATTCATGCATGGATGGGGTCCTGGCCGGCTGGGGCGGGGAGGCGTGGGCGTTGGCTGGCCGGTCCTGTCCCCTGATCGAACTCCTGGTCAAAGGGACAATTTGCATTTAAGCCTTTTATTATATAGGACTAGATGCCCCCTGCAGGAAGATTCCTGCAATAGGGCTTCCTGCTGCGGTCTCCACTGCCCCACCGGCTCCTCTCCCTTCTGCCCGCCCCGCCTGCTTCCCTACCTTCTCTGCCGCCCTGCTTGCTTGCTTCTCCGCAGCTTCGCTCCCTTCTGCAGCACTTGGCTTCTTTCTACCTTGCTTTGGACTTGGTATGCAAATTAACCGCCATCTTGGTTGGGTTAATTTGCATGCTCGCCCTAATTGGCTCGCCCTGATTGGGCGTGACTTGTGGGTGTAGCGAAGGTACGATCAATTTGCATGTTTCTCTTTTATTAGAGAGGATTCCTCTAGCTGTGCTGAGAGTGGCAAGTTCATGTGCTCTACAAGCATAACAACCTGTGCTTAGGTACTGTCTAGGGCAGCTTTCCTGAGGGCCCGTATATGTAGTGAAAAGATATTTACTAACACAGGAAAATGTTTGTAACCCATTCCTAAATGACCAAAGCAGGCTACAAACAGCATTTATGACATGAGACCATAAAATGGGAAAGAAATGTGTATATAACCAAAACCAGTTTGGCTCAGTGGTAGAGCGTCGGTCTGCGGACTGAAAGGTCCCAGGTTCGATTCTGGTCAGGGGCATGTACGTTGGTTGCGGGCACATCACCAGTAGGGGGTGTGCAAGAGGCAGCTGGTCGATGTTTCTCTCTCATCGACGTTTCTAGCTCTCTGTCTCTCTCCCTTCCTCTCTGTAAAAATCAATTAAAAAAATGTGTATATAACCATTTGTGTAGAAAGAATAGAAACCCTGCTTATACACTTACTATATGATAAGCTCTGTCCTCAGCATTTTGCATATATTGCCTCACTAAGTGCTTACCGGACCCTATGCGGTAGGAGCTGTTTGTATTTACACTTTACAGATGAGGGTAAGCTGAGGGTCAGTGAGATTAATAGTTGTCCACACAGATTGTGCCCAGCTATGTGTGTTCAAGCGCTTCCGGTAAGATCTGCATCTAGAGCAGTCGTCAGCAAACTGCGGCTCTTTGGCCCCTTGAGTATTCTAACGCCACTTCTTCAAAATAGACTCACCCAGGCCGAAAACTGACTTCTGCGCATGGGCCACGAAGTTTCAATCGCACTGTACGTGCGCGCCCGCTTGTGGTATTTTGTGGAAGAGCCACTCTCAAGGGACCAAAGAGTTGCATGTGGCTTGTGAGCCGCTGTTTGCCGACCACTGACCCAGTATCTCATCCGTACCCACACTCCTAACGCTGTGCTCCTGAAAGAATGTTCACCCACATGTTCACAGTGGTTATCTTTGGGTTAGTTCATAGGTTATCAAGTTTTTCTGCATTGAACATATATTTATTCTGTTACTAGAAAAGTTCTCTGTATGAACAGGAGTGGACTGCGACTATTAAGTAGTTTATCTTCGCATTGTCAGGGCCTCAGTACCGTTAAACTCAACCTGTTCTAAGCTTCGTTCACCTAGCTGAAGTTTCAGCAAAGTGGCTGAACTTCTGAAACAGGTAAATCTGTAGAACTTGAAACATTAGCAATCACATCAAAGACCTAAAATGTTCCCTTTTATTTTTTATTTATTTATTTTTTTAAAATATATTTTATTGATTTTGTACAGAGAGGAAGGGAGAGAGATAGTTAGAAACATCGATGAGAGAGAGTCATTGATCAGCTGCCTCTTGCACACCCCCTACTGGGGATATGCCTGCAACCAAGGTACATGCCCTTGACCGGAATCGAACCCGGGACCTTTCAGTCCCCAAGCCGACGCTCTATCCATTGAGCCAAACCGGTTTTGGCTAAAATGTTCCCTTTTATAAACTGGCCTCCACTTACTCAGTTGCTTATTGCTAAAACCTAGTACTATAGTGACCCTCAAGGATTAGAGGGGCCAAAACTGGTTTGGCTCAGTGGTAGAGCGTCAGTCTGCGGACTGAAGGGTCCCAGGTTCGATTCTGGTCAAGGGCATGTACATTGGTTGCGGGCACATCCCCGGTAGGGGGCGTGCAAGAGGCAGCTGGTCGATGTTTCTCTCTTATCGATGTTTCTAGCTCGCTCTCTCTCTCTCCCTTCCTCTCTGTAAGAAATCAATAAAATATATTTGGGGAAAAAGAAAAAGGGTTAGAGGGGAAGGCTTCTCCCAGGGCCAGGCCGGGGCAGCAGAGGTTGCAGGAGCCGCCCTGTGGCACTCTCTCTGTAACGAAAAAGAAAATCACCTCTTTGTGTGGTTTTCAGAGCTATTCTTTCTTGCTGATTCCGTGCGAAAGGTAAAACTGTTGGCTGGCAGGGTAAAAAGAGAGAGGCTGGGTCTGCAGCTGTTCTGCCTTCTGTTCATGTCCTATTTTCATTTCTTTTACCCAGTCTCACCTCAGCCAAACCAAGAGCATTATTACAAAAATATAGGACGTCTGAAATCGGAAACAGAAGGAGAGAATTATATGCGTACCTCCAACTGCATTCTCCTCAAGGATGCCATTTCCTTTTGCCTCCTGCTTCATGTCTGGGCAAGGCCATATGCACAGAACCGTTTCTAGAATATAAACTAGAAGGGACTTGTAGGCAGCCTGATAATTAAACTGTGACATAGGCCTGTTCTCTGACTTCCTCACTCGTGTCCTAATACCGTTTCCCCAAAAATAAGACAGTGTCTTATATTAATTTTTTCTCCCAAAGTTGCGCTAGGTCTTATTTTCAGGGGATGTCTTATCTTTCCATGTGCTAGGTCTTATTTTCTGAGGATGTCTTATTTTTGGGGAAACACGGTATCACACTTCTCTGCTACGGTGCTGGCTCTTACCACTTGCTCCTCTGCCATGTAAATACACCATCTTAGAAATTTCTCAGTGTAGTGATGTGTCCTTAGATTTCCCTGCACTTTGATGCTCTCCCTCAAGTTGTTGATACGCTGTCTTGCATAAAGTAAAAATATTACAGCATGTTTGACCTAATTCACCTTCATTTAAGGAAGTTTTTGAACGTCTGGATGCCTCAAGAGTTCAGAGCTGCTTCATAATTTTCTCTAATTTTACTAATCTTATGTCAGCCTGTCAAGAATTTATTGTAACTCTTCTTTTTTTAGTTTGTTAATCCTCACCTGAGGGTATTTTTCCATTGGTTTTTAGAGTGGAAGGGGGGCGGGGAGAGAAACATCGATGTGAGAGACACAGCGATTGGATACCTCCTGCATGCACCCTGACTAGGGCCTGGGGTTCAAGCCTGCAACTGAGGTGCATGCCCTGGACCAGAATCAAACTTCAGTCTAATGGCTGATGCTCTAACCACTGAGAAAACCAGCCAGAGCTTGTAACCCTTCTTGATCTCATTTGTATAATATTTTCATCTAAGAACATGGAAAACTCCATAGTGAACTTTATTTTTAAAATCTGTGCTTCTTATCCCAGTTCGGTACTGTGTGTTCCTGTTCCTGAAAATAAATGGTTATACTCTCTTACATGTATCATAGCAACCAGAAATCTTCAAAGGGTAACTCAAAATGTCTCTCATTAGGGAAGCAGTTTTTCCTATCTCTTGTTCTACACAAGTAGAGTATTTAGAAAGCCTGTGACTACTTGGGAATAGTTTAAGGTTCAATTTTGTTAACCTTTTTAAGCTCAAAAGTATTTGACTCTATTTGAAATGGAGAAAAAAGTGAAGGCTCTGTATGACTGTTATATTTTCAACTTTACAGTCTGAACAGTTGTGAATGGAAGGTGGGGCTAAGGTATCACAGAATTCATTAGGAAAATAACATGATTTTTAAAAAAATCCAGAACCTTAATCACAAAATATATGTCATAATATATGAAGAGTGTTTTCAACCATTTCCACGTGATAAAATAGGGAAGTGATGTTGTAGACCGGGGCCTCCAGCTCATAAGCTTTCGGGAAGGGCGGGCTGGTGGCAGTGTGTCTCTGACAGGGCGGGAGAGCCTGCCCTGGCCACACGGAGCGGGAACCTGCTCAGGCTCAGCCAGCAGTTGTCATGTGGCCGTGAAGACCCGGTGTGGCTCTGATGTTCCAAGAGAAACTCGAATGCTGGGTTCTCTTGTGAGATCTCCTGATCTTTCCATGTAGGTGACTAATTTTACAAAGATTGTTAATGAACATAACCAAGTTTGCATATAGATAAAAAGAAACAGCAACAGCAGTACTGAAAGACCCATAATGAAAACAACCAAAAGATGTCTTCTTAATTAGGTGGATAAGCTGTGTTCCAAGTTTTCACTTTATTTTGATCTGCAAACAAAGCTCCAGCTTCTTGGAAGAACAGAGTTTGCTTTTAGTCTCCTAAATAAGTTCAAGCAAATAAACATTTTTAACCTTGGAAATATTTCACTGTTTAATGGGATGTTAATATGAGAAAACATATCCAGGTGTAAATTACTATAAATCAAAAGAGATCTCAAATTAACTCCATTGGTTTGTCGAGAAGCAGGCTTTATTTAGATATCATTCTCCGAATTTCCATTATTTAATTTTTAATGAATTTTAAATCACACAAATATGAATATTAGCAACAATGTACATGTATGGCTATTTGTACCTATAGATTTGTATTAAAAATAAGTACAAAAATAGGAAGAAAATTCCTATATGTTTGAAATTATTCAAAATAAAAGATTGGGCAAAAAGTAGCCATAATTATGTATCATGTGTCAAATATATTCAAGATCTTGAGGAGGAAACTATGAAGTAGAACAATATGTTGAACACCACTTTCCCTAAGATAAATTGTGTTTTTGTAAGTACTACTTGGTAAGAAGATGTATTTTTAACTCCTTTAGTGACCACATTATAAAGTATAACAATTATGTCTTTTAATACCTACACTAATAAAAGAGAAATATGCAAATCAACGCAACAAAGATGGCGGGTTAATTTGTATACGCAGGTGCAGAGCAAAGACTGAAGGGGCTTGGCTTCTCCGCTGCGGCTGGAGCAGAGGCCTGGGTCCCAGGTGCCAGAGGAAAACTGGTGCCGGCAGCCAGGGGAAGGAAGGCTTATTGCACGAATCTCCGTGCAACGGGCCTCTAGTCTTATATATAATGACTGGAGGCATGGTGCGTGAAATTCATGCACGGGTAGGGTCCCTAGGCCTGGCTGGCGATCAGGGCCAATCCGAGGGGCAATCGGGGGAACCCCCGCTGGCCCCCGCCTAGGCCGGCCTGGGGCCTGTGGGCTGGGGGCAGCTCCTGCATTGAGTGTCTGACCCCTGGTAGTCAGTGCACATCATAGCGACCAGTCATTCCACCCTTCAGTCGATTTGCATATTAGGCTTTTATTGTATAGGATCTTATTCTGATGATTTGTTCTTTTAATAATTTAATGGGAGATATGATTTAAAACTTCAGGAAAGCCTTTGTCCACCTAGCATAAACATATATATTTGTGTGTGGAAGCATCTTTATTCTGCCCTCCTAGGAAAAGCATATGCACAAAAATATAACAAAAGAAATTAAGAGCTTTTCCTTAAGAAAAATAGTTTTGACTATATAAAATGAACAGTGAAATGTACCAGGTCTGGGTGTGGTCGCTGGTGTGAGGCTGTTTTATGTTAGATGACAGGATGAATCCCCCAGATCTCTGGCAGAGGCCCTTAAATAAATCTTACTGAGTCTCTTGTTTCTGGCAGCTGAGACTTAGAAAGGGACTTTCCGCTCAGTTACAATTCAGGGATGAAAGGAGACCTTGGCAAAGACACTGCCCCCTGCAAAGGGACTGGCTGAAGTGCTGAGGTTCTGTGCTCAGCTTTTGCTCTATGCTCACGTGGCCGAGAGTGTAATTCGACTCTGGCCCAGAGCAAGGAGGCCTCCTCTTTCAGAAGAGGGCCTCTGCTCCTCCCGGGTCACTTCCGTGGTTACTTGTAGAGTCAACCATAAAATGAGAATTTTCAGTGACTGTCACTTTGGCTTTTACAAAAACACTTAAGTAGATACTCTTGGCTTTATGAAAAGTTGTATTCAAACGGGTTGATGAGGATGTAAGCATTACATGGCAAAAACCTCTTATACACGGTTAACCATTCTCTACTCTTATAATTGTGAATGATTGCTTAGATCAGAGTGGTTCTCAACCTTGTCAAACTTGATCCCTCCTTTCTGTAGTAAATAAGTTAATGAATTAGCTAATTGATTAATTTATATATTTATGTATAATTTTTAGATGCACTTATTTTATTCTTTTTTTAAAATATATTTTATTTATTTTTTACAGATAGGAAGGGATAGGGATAGAGAGTTAGAAACATCAATGAGAGAGAATCATCGATCAGCTGCCTCTTGCACATCCCCTACTGGGGATGTGCCCGCAACCAACATACATGCCCTTGACCGGAATCGAACCCGGGACCCTTAGGTCTGCAGGCCAATGCTCTATCCACTGAGCCAAACCGGTTTCGGCACTTATTTTATTCTTATACAAGCAGTCTCCTGTATTAATGTTCATAGACTAGAAAAGAATTGAGTTCTAGGCTCAGATAGTTGAACCAGATTTACACACACTAAATGTGTGGCAGGGTTTTGAAAAGAAGTCTTGGGTGAGGCCATCCTTATGCAGGATATCGAGCGCTCCTGGTTCCTTCCTACTTGTACCAGACCTTCCTCTCCTCATCCCCACGACCAAAGGCACTCACCAATTCCATAGTGCTCCTGGGAAAAACATTTTGGAATGATCTGGAAGTTTCTTTTGTCCCTCAGATCCTGTTCCTTAGTTACTCAAGCTTAATTGGTCATTATTTGCCAAGTTTCTGCTGCAGGCTCAGTTAGGGTTGGGGCCCGCGTCCTGAACATGGCCGATGTTAAGAGGAAAAGAGCAGGTCCGACGCCCTGCGGACGAGGCCGCAGCTGAGGAGCTCCTAGGCCTGGCGGAGAGGAGTACTGCTGCTCGGTGACCTGCAGACTCGTGGCAGGAGAGGAAAAGATGGTGATGCTTGTTCCTCTCTGGGCTTTCCCACTTCAAGTGGACAGGAAATTTAAAAACATATTCCATCTCACTAGTCATCAGATAAATGCCAATTAAAATAAGCTGCTAAATTGCCCTTACCAAATTTGCTAAAATTTAAAAACCTAATTCTGTCATTGATGAGGAAAGGGGCAGCATGTGTTAAGAGCCTTAGAAATGCCATATTCTCTTGCACTGTCCACCAGTCGTTGCAGCTGCTTCCCACTGCAGGACCTGCCCCACATGGACATCATGTGCGTGGCTGCCTCCAGCTAGACAGCTGCCCTGTGCTCTCGTTTCTTGGGCACACCTCTTTGAGTTTTCAGCTCAGTTGCTACATTATCTGGAAGCTTCCATGACTTTCCAGGCTGATGCATAAGTGCTTTTTTAAAAACATGAGATCTTTTGTTGATGATGAAACGTAAATTTTAAGTATGTTTTTCCGTATATTCTTATTCAGTGTGGACATTTTGAAAAACAGAAAAGTAAAAAGAACTTCAAATTTTCATACTTTCTACTAGTAACATTTTGATGTATTTCCTTCTGTGTTTTTTACTGTGAGCCTTCCTTCTTATCTGTATACTTTCCTCAACACTACCCTCAACTATCGGACATGAAAGTGAGCTGGAAGGGAGGTTTGTAAAAAAGTAAAATAGAAAAGAGGAGGAGGCAGGGGTTTTCTAACTTTTGTCTTTGCTGTCATTTTCTGTTATCCCAGCCCTGTGCCCTCCTCTCTCACCGCAGGCTTAGAGGCCTTGACCAAATCTTATAACTCTCTGTGCTTTGTAGTTCACATCTTAGACTGGCATTTTCATTTCTTAGTGTCTGTAGACAAATGCTTATTCATGAGCACAAAGAAGCATGTACAAGAGGTTTATGACAGCACCAAGTGATCAGGACTGATACCAGGTATCAGCAGCAGATGCAAGCGGCAGCTCTGGCTGCGGGGGGGGGGGGGGGGGGGGGGGGGGTGGCATGCCGGCAGTGGGTGTGAACAGCAGCTCTGGTGCCCACAGTGCTTATAAGCGGGGCCGTCACCGGCAGCAGGTTCGAGAGGCAGCTGCCAGCACCAGTTGCCCCTCAGGAGCATGGGGAGGTGGAGAAGCCCTGAGGGGCAATTGGGGCCAGCAGCCACTGCTCGAACCCGCTGATGGTGCCAAGCAATCGGGACTGGACTTCCTGTCTAATTAGCATATTACACTTTTATTGTAGATTAGAGGCTTGGTGCACAGATTTGTGCACTGGTGGGTCCCTCGACCTGGCCTGTGTGGATCAGGCCGAAACTGGCTCTCCAACATTCCCCTAGGGGTCCCAGATTGTGAGAGGGGGATTTCAGGTTACAATTGGGCTCCCACCTCTCTGGTTCCGGGTTCATCATCCAAGAACTGCAGCTGCCAAGTCACCGCAGCTCAGCAGCTCCTGCGTTGAGTGTCTGCCCCCGGTGGTCATTATGTGTCATAGCTACTGGTTGGACAGTCACTTAGGCTTTTATCTATACTAATAAAAGGGTAATATGCTAATTAGACCGGACATCTTTCAGACAAAGCCACCGTGGCAGGGGCCGAGGCAGAGGTGGTTAGGGGTGATCAAACTGGCAGGGGAGCAGTTAGGGGCATCAGGCTGGCAGACAGAGGTGGTTAGGGGCAATCAGGCAGGCAGGCAGGTGAGTGGTTAGGAGCCAGCGGCCCCGGATTGCGAGAGGGATCCTGGATTGGAGAGGGTACAGGCTGGGCTGAGGGAACCCTCCCCCAATGGGTGAATTTCGTACACTGGGTCTAGTATATACAGAATTGCCCACCACCATTTATCCCCTCTACACCCTCTTCCACCCCCATCCCCCCCACTCACCAGACTGTTGTCCATGAGTTCTATTTTTTCTTGCTTGCTCAATCCTTCCATCCCCACCTCGCAGCACTCGCCCTGTCCCTCCCCCACCAGAGCTGTCTGCCTGCTCTATCTATGAATTTGTCTCTATTTTGCTTGGTAGTTCAGTTTGTTCATTAAATTCCTCATATTAATATAAATAAATAAAAGCTAGATCATTGTGTCCTGGCCAGATGGCTCAGTTTGTTGGAACATCATCCTGTACACCAAAAGGTTGCCAGTTTGATTCCCAAACAGGGCACATACGCAGGCTACAAGTTTAATCCCCAGCTGTGGTGTGTACTTGTCAATGTCTTACTGAAGGTTTTGCTAAAGAGAATTTTTTATTGAAAATCACTTTCCCTTAAAATTAAAAATATTTTCAGTGTTGTGGATAATAAGCCTAATATTAGTGTGGTTCTTATTCCTCTGATATCACCAGTTTTGCCCTTTTTATCCCTGAGGTCTTGAAATTTCTCAGTGATTTGTCCGTAATATTTATTTATTTATTTATTAAATATATTTTATTGATTTTCTTACAGAGAGGAAGGGAAAGAGATAGAGAGCTAGAAACATCGATGAGAGAGAAAACATCCACCAGCTGCCTCTTGCACACCCCCTACCGGGGATGTGCCCGCAACTAACCTACATGTCCTTGGCCGGAATCGAACCCGGGACCTTTCAGTCTGCAGACCGACGCTCTACCGCTGAGCCAAACCGGTTTCGGCCATAATTTTTATTAATTAGATAGTAGACCATCTAGATTGAGACTTTACTCTTTTTTTTTTTTTTAGAGAGAGACAAAGTGGGTGGGAAAGAGAGAGAAGCATGGTTTTATTGACCCACTTATTTATGTGTTCATTGGTTGGTTCTTGTAAATGCCTGACTGGGGATGGAACCTACAACCTTGGCCTATCAGGATGATGCTCCAACTAATGAACTACCCAGCCAGGGCCTGAGCCTTCACTCTTACTCTTTTCCAGTTATATATTTATCCCTTTGTTTTGTTATGTTTGTTTTTTTTAATATATTTTATTGACTTTTCATAGAGAGGAAGAGAGAGGTATAGAGAGCTAGAAACATCGATGAGAGAGAATCATCGATCAGCTGCCTCTTGCACACCCCCTATTGGGGATGTGCCCGCAACCAAGGTACATGCCCTTGACCGGAATTGAACCCGGGACCTTTCAGTCCGCAAGCTGAGCTCTATCCACTGAGTCAAACTGGTCCCGGCTGTTTTGTTATGTTTTAGGAAGTTTTATTTACTTATCTTCTAACTCTTCTAGTGAATGTTTTGTTTTACTAATCATTTTTAAGTTGCAAGTTACCATTTTTAAGTTCTGTGTTATTATTTTTTTTAAAATATATTTTATTGATTTTTCACAGAGAGGAAGAGAGAGGGACAGAGAGTTAGAAACATTGATGAGAGAGAAACATCGACCAGCTGCCTCCTGCACGCCCCCCACTGGGGATGTGCCCGCAACCAATGTACGTGCCCTTGACTGGAATCGAACCTGGGACCCTGCAGTCCGCAGACCGACGCTCTATCCACTGAGCCAAACCGGTTTCGGCTGTGTTATCATTTTTATTCTTGGTTGCTTTTATATACATTTTGTTCTTGTTTAGGATGCCATACCTTCTCAAGTTTCTTTAAAGATAAGAACTAATTTTCTCCAAGTTTTCTTGATTTTTTTCTTTTGACCAGAGCCAGTTTTCTTTCTTTTTTTAAAATATATTTTATAGATTTTTTACAGAGAGGAAGAGAGAGGGATAGAGAGCTAGAAACATCGATGAGAGAGAATCATCGATCAGCTGCCTCCTGCACACCCCCTGCTGGAGATGTGCCCTCAACCAAGGTCCATGCCCTTGACCGGAATTTAACCTGGGACCCTTCAGTCCGCAGACCGACGCTCTATCCACTGAGCCAACCGGTTTCGGTGCAGAGCCAGTTTTCATTTGCTTATTTTGATCTTTCTTTCCTTTTGGTGACTTTCCTTGGATCAGGAGACTGTGGCTGTCCTGATACAGTCATGGTTGAGGCATAGCAGCAGAGTGACCTGCAGGGAAGTGAAACTGATGTGTCAGGGGTCTTTTACAAGAATGCCAAAATAGGGCTTTCTTCTCGGGGTGTGGAAGCTATATTACTAGTAAGCTGCTGTACGGCCCTATTTTTCTGCTTCAGCTAGAGCCCTCAGAGTTGGCTGGGGGACAGGGCCTGGCTCCTGGCCATCCTCCATGTGTGGGGAGGACTGTTTGGTATTTAGACCTTTGGCTTTCGGGACCCTTCTCACTTCCACGCTGTGTGTTCCTGCCCGGGCCTCCCCTGGAACCTCTCCAGAGTCTGGAAGCTGAGCTGCTGCTTTTGCCTTTCTTCACCTTTCAATCCTCATTCATCACTGCACCTTCTTGGAATTTTTGAAATCTCTTTTCTTTCAACAGCCTCTTTCCAATCTTATTTCTCTACTTGGATTTTTATGGAACCTCAGGAAGAAGAAAGATTAATATGCTTAGTCAATCTACTACTACATTTGTTAGTTAAATTTTTTTACTTTTAGAATTATACTTCTCTTTCCTTTGACTCTGAGGTAATACTTTATTTTTGTTTCTCTAAGGCAGTTATTTTCATCTCATGGCACACGCAAACTAATTACTAAAATTCTGCAGCATATCAAAAGATAAATTTTTTGCCAATCTGACAACAAAATAAGTATAGTTTTGATTTAGTCACACTTGACGGCTATTGTTCCATTGGCTGTTACCATTTTTTAATTTGACAACCTAAAAGAAGCCAGTGTCCCTGACTAAATAGTCAGGTATTGCATGTTTTAAAAATGTTTGTGGCACACCAGTTGAAAATTGCTACTCTAAGCTAATCATTTAAGACATGAGTAGGAATATCTTGCTTTCAATAGATAAAAAATTCTAAGTAGATCACATTTTTGTAAATTCAGTCTTCTTCTTCTTTTTTTTAATATATATATATTTTATTGATTTTGTACAGAGAGGAAGAGGAGAGATAGTTAGAAACATCGATGAGAGAGAGTCATCGATCAGCTGCCTCTTGCACACCTCCTACTGGGGATATGCCCGCAACCAAGGTACATGCCCTTGACCGGAATCGAACCCGGGACCCTTCAGTCTCCAAGCCGACGGTCTATCCATTGAGCCAAACCGGTCTCGGCTAAATTCAGTCTTCTTTATCTCAAACACTAGCAGCTTTTTAAAAGAATCACTCTTTAGCCCAAGTATCGCTCAGTGGATAGAGCATTGGCCTGCAGACCCAAGGGTCCCAGGTTAGATTCCGGTCAAGGGCATGTCATTCATTACAGACTTCTCCCCAGCCCGGGCCGTGGTCTGGGTGCGTACAGGAGGCAACCAATTCATTTGTTTCTCTCACATCAGTATTTCTCTCTGTCTTTCCCTCTCTCTTCCATTCTCTCTAAAAAAAAAAAAATCAATGGAAAAATATCCATGGTTGAGGATTAAAAAAAACAAGTCACTCTTTAGTCAAAGAATTGATATTATTATTTCTTGTTTATTACTTATTTTAAACTTGTTAGGAACTTTAAATTCGGAGAACCTAATTTATTTGTTTGTTTGTTTGTTTTAATATATTTTATTGATCTTTTACAGAGAGGAAGGGAAAGAGATAGAGAGCTAGGAACGTCAATGAGAGAGAAACATCGACCAGCTGCCTCTTGCACACCCCCTACCGGGGATGTACCCACAACCGATATACATGCCCTTGACCAGAATCGAACCCGGGACCCTTCAGTCTGCAGACTGACGCTCTACCACTGAGCCAAACCGGTTTCGGCTGGAGGACCTAATTTAAAGATTAGCTCTTTTACTGCAAATAACTACTCCTAAATTACCTTTCAACCAATTTTTTACATCCTGAAATTAAAAAAAGATATATTTTTACTAAGTTTATAAACTGTCTGCATTATCACACATCATTGAATGCTACCCATTAATGAACAGCTAATTCAGTGGCTTAGTGTAGAGATTAGAATCTGCCCCTCATAGAGAATATAGTACTAGACTTGAGCTGGTTTGTGTTGGAACTCTGAAGAGAGACTGAATTTCTGGGATAGGAGCCAAGTGCATTCTGCTAAATGAATTGAGTCCAGATGACTGTTCCAAAACAGTTGTATTTGCTTTCTGACCCAGCTCCACATTCCAGGAAAGAGTTTTAGTCATTAGGAAGTAGAGCCACAGATTACTTTTTCACTGACTCCAGTATAGTTCACAGTGGTTTCAGCAAATACAAATGCAACTCTTGCCTCTAGCGACTCCACCACCTCCAACCAACAGCCACTGGACCTGTGCAGGTGTAAGTTACCTGGCTGAGGTGCCACCTAACAGATTCCTCTCAATTCATCGACCTTTCAGATGCACACTGCCTCGCAGAGTTTGTGCTACAAAGAAAATAAATGTAAGGACTCTGATTCTAACTCATCTTGAAGGGACCTCATATGGCTCAGTGTTTATTATTTTCTTTATTTTTTCATGTTTGAAATATTTCATTTTAAAACAAAACCAAACCCTGGGAAGGGATTTCACATAACACTGGCTTCCCGTCTCCTGGTGCTCCCATCTGTCCTCACTGCGGTGCCCACCTTGTGGGACAGGAAAGGAACGTGCATCGAAGGCCGTGTGTTCTGTTTGGGACTTCCTCTACAGACACTGGCACTGGAGTTGCTCCTCTGAACTCCTTTTGGATCTGGGCTTAATTGCTTTAATAAAGGAAACGTTTACACTAAAGCACCCATGAACATGCAGAATTTTTGGTTTTGGATACCCAGTGCCTCACAGAGTTACCTTTTAAGTCAAGCGAAGTAGCAGGAGGCTTTTGATACAAGAACCAGAATACCTGACTAAACATGGCTCCAACAACACCATTAATTTTCTCACGTAAGAAGGCAGAGGTGGCCATTATCGCCTCGCTTCAGCAGCTCGGCGCTGTCAGGATTTGGTTCAGCTTCTCATTGATTCTCTCTTGGCCTTCCCCTCAGGATCACAAGATGACCATTGCAGCTCCAAGTCTCAGGTTCCCACTTGCCAAGCAAGGAGGTATAGGGTTTCTTTTTGTGCACTGCTTTTTTATCCTGTGGGAAATCTTTCCCAGAAACCCTAAGAGACATCGCCTCAGGAGCCATTTATCCAGAAGTGGGTCACTGCGGAGGAGAGCAGCGTTCCCTGTGCCCCTCCACCGGCGCCTCAGCTCTCACCCCACAGAATCTGCCTTCCCAGCAGCAAGGCGGGAGGGACAGTGCTGTGGGCTAGACAGCCAGCGTGTCAGCCCAGATGACTGCCTCAGAGTGGAAAGTGGGTGTCAGCAGGTGATGGTTCACTTTGTACCCATCCTTACTGCACAGCAAAGCCAGCGTTCTTGTGATGGGAGATCATTTCAGTGGCAGGCTCAGAGTGTGTGTCTCTGCCCAACCTCTGGGGGAGAGGGGAGCTAGAGGGAAAGATAGGGACGTCTCCCTGATTGGTAGCCCTTTGCAAATAAATACCTCCCATTTCAGTAAAACATCCTAAAAAGAAAAGACATTTGAATTGTTTTAAGGGAGAGAGAGAAGCATTGATGTGAGCGAGAAGCATCATTAGGTTGCTCCCCATACGTGCCCCGAAGGGAAATGAACCTACAACCTTTTGGAGGACAGGATGCTCCCACCATCTAAGCCACCTGGCCAGGCCTGAGATTTTTTTCTTTTTAAAAAATAGGCACTTGCTCAGATTATTTTTGTTGACTAGACCGGAAGAGCTAGAATTAATATTTTAAAGTTTACCTGCGTACGGTTGAATAATAAAGGCCAATAGATAATTTATTTGGATTTTGTTTTTATTGTTGTTGCTAATCCTCACTTGATATTTTTTCCATTGATTGATTTTTAGAGAGAGTGGAAGGGATGGGGAGAGAGACAGACAGAAGCATCAATATGAGAGAGAAACATCAGTTGGTTGCCTCCTGAACTTGCCCTGACCTGAGCCAGGCTCGAACCTGGGACCCTTCTGTGCATGGGCCGAGACTCTACCCACTGAGCAACATTGGCAAGGGCTATTTAAATGTCTTCCTGCTAAGACGGACTTTTAAATAGTCTCCTCTGGAGCAGGAACCTGTGACATACAGGTTGACATTAGAACTGACTCAAAGGAATTTGAGAAAGACAGTTCATACCAACACTTTGGCTGGACCACCTTCCATGTACCCGGAACCAAATCTCATCCCGGGTCTGGGCCAGAAATCTGTCAGAGGTGATCCTGACACCTACCCCAACCCACACGCAAGAGTCGCATGAGAGATAAAAATAACAGCCTAATTGCTGCGGCAGCATTTGAGAGAGAGCTGCGAGATGGATGTTGGACTGTGGAAAATTATGAAAAAGTAAAATGGTTATAGTGAACCTTGTCATGGAGGACCTTTGCTCAAGACGAATCTGTCTTTTTCAGCGCTATGACTTTAAAGAACTGAAATTCTCTTTATTTATTTATTTATTTATTATTTTTTAAAGGTTTCCTTTTTATTTATTTTTAAAGGTTTCCATTTATTTAATTAATTAATTTATTTATTTTTAATATATTTTATTGATTTTTCTACAGAGAGGAAGAGAGAGGGACAGAGAGCCAGAAACATCGATGAGAGAGAACTATCGATCAGCGGCCCCCTGCACACCCCCTACTGGGAATGTGCCCGCAACCAAGGCACATGCCCCTGACCGGAATCGAACCCAGGACCCTTTAGTCCACTGAGCCAAACCGGTCTCAGCTGAAATTCTCTTTTTTACTAAAGAGCCTCCTCCTAAGAAAACGGCTAAGTCTCAATTTTATTTACATTTTAAAATACATTTTTACTGATTTCAGAGAGGAAAGGGGAGGGAGAAAGAGAGAGTAATGAGAGAGAATCATTGATTATCTGCCTCCTGGCCCTGACTGGGAAATGAACCGAGACCTTGTGATTCATAGGTCAATGCTCAACCATGGAGACAGCGTGGCCAGGCCTAAGGCTTAATTTTAAAAACTGGTAAATAGCCCAGTCTGTTATGGCTTAGTGGTAAAGTGTCGACCTTTGAATCAGGAGGTCAGGGTTCGATTCCTGGTCAGAGCACATGCCCAGGTTGTGAGCTCCATCCCCAGTGTGAGGCCTGTAAGAGGCAGCTGATCAATGATTCTCTCTCAACACTGATGTTTCTCCTCTCCTTTCCTTTCTGAAATAAATTAAAAAAAGTATATATCTTTTTAAATAAATCACAACTGATAAGTAGAGGAATATTTCTTTGCTTTTTACTATAGAATCTTTGGCAGGATCACCTTAGGTAAAATTTACACAAGTAGATTCCCTAAGTGTTCATATAAAACTCGAAAGAAATACTAAGAGACAAATAAAACTGTTATTTTCTACAACTTGAACATTAATGAGAAGTGAAAGTAAATGCCACTGAAATTTCAATGTACAGATGGCAATATGATTTGACTTACTCTAGATTTTATAAGAGTGCATAAATTTTATAAAGGAAAATGCCTTTATATTTTTCCCAACTGCACCTAACAGAGTAAATCCAGGTTATATGTTGATGCTGAATGCAGAAATTATTATTAAAATTTGTAAATTATATTGTCGTTGTAATATGAAGTTGATTTGTGCCCTTAAAATTTTAAGACCATTTTTTAAACTTTTGGGTTTTTTAAATATGTTTTTATTGATTTCAGAGAGAGGGAAGGAAGAGAGAGACATTGATGAGAAGACAATCAATTAGCTGTCTCCTTCACGCCCCATACTGGGGGTGGAGCCTACAACCCGGACATGTGCTCTGGTCAGGCTGCATGGAATCATGCTCAGTGGTTCTGAGTGTCAGCCCAGGCACTGAGGGGTGGAGGGTTTGATTCGCAGTCAAGAACATGGACCTGGGTTGCAAGTTTGATCCTGCCCTGGTCAGCCCCAATTGGGGCACATGCCAGATGCAACACAGTAGATGTGTTTCTCATATTTCTTCCTCCCTCCCTCCCTCCCTCCCTCCCTCCCTTCTTCCCTCCTCTCCTTCCTCCCACTCTCTCTAGCATTCAGGCCGACGCTCTATCCACTGAGTCAAACCAGTTAGGGTGTCCTCCCACTCTCTCTAAAAATCAGTGGAAAACATATCCTCCAGTGAGGATTAACAAAAACAATTAATTGCACAATAACTGCTAAAGAGAAGTCTTTCTCCACTTTCCAGAAAAGTGAATGATGATGGCATCTTTGAACCTCTATAATTTTTCTTTACCTGCCTCCCCTCCCCCCCCCCCCCCCCCCCCCGCCATCCCAACCCGATAGCTCTACTCCCCACCTCTGTCAGTGCATACCTGTGACAGGGGTGAGGGGGACACATTGAGTGGGCTTGGCTGCCTGGATCAGAGGACAGAGTTGGCTTTCCAGCTCGTGCTGGTGTGGCCCGCTTGTCCCAGTTATTCAGGCTGCTTCACTGCTTAATTCATGAAATATAATCTAGCTGGTCTTTGCTGGCTGTGAAAGTGCAGTTATTTCTAAAACTGTAGAGAAGCAATTTAAATAAGAAAAGGTAGACATTTCCATTCAAGTAGACTGAAAGCCGTATGGGAACAAGAATGGATGGGGAAGCCCTATCTGGTTTGGCTCAGTGGATAGAGCATCGGCCTGTGGACTGAAAGGTCCCAGGTTCGATTCCAGTCAAAGGCAAGTACCTTGGTTGCGGGCACATCCCCTGTGGGGAGTGTGCAAGAGGCAGCTGAATCGATGTTTCTCTCTCATCTATGTTTCTCTCTCATTGATGTTTCCAACTCTCTATCCCTCTCCTTTCCTCTCTCTGTAAAAAATCAATTATATATATGTGTGTGTGTGTGTGTGTGTATATATGTGTGTGTGTGTGTGTGTGTATGTATGTGTGTGTGTGTGTATGTGTATATATATATGAATGGGGAAAAGACTAGGAAAAGAAACAGGCATCTTGGCAAGAGAAAGGAATGGAATTCCTTGGCAGATAATTAGCAAAAATTAATTTTAAAATATAGTTCACTCAGGTGTCTAGCCCTTTAAATTGGCTCCTTTTGTTTCTATTCAATATCTCTTAAAACTTTTAGAGTAGCCCTAGCAGGTTTGGCTCAGTGAACAGTGGCTAGGCGTCAACCCAATGATTGAAGGGTCCTGGGTCTGATTCTGATCAAGGGCACATAACTTGGTTGCAAGCTTGATCCCCGACCCTGGTCTGAATGCAAGTGGAAGGCAACCAATTGATATGTCTCTGTCACATGAATGTTTCTCTTTCTCTCTGTCTCTTCCCCTCCCTTCCAGTCCCTCTAAAGATCAATGGGAAAATATCCTTGGGTGAGGATTAACCAAACAAAGAAACTTTTAGAGTACTTATTTTAAATGTTTGTTCATTCTATACAAAGTTACTGAGCACCTGTGTTGTGTTTAGAAAATACTTTGTCTTAATTTTTAGGTCATTATACAAATAAGGTAGTAGTAATAGAAAACAAGTTAGAGCATTCCATGGCATTTCCAGGGGTTCATCTTTTCCTTCTGTTCTGCAGAGATAGATATAAAAAGCAGAAGCTAAAAAGTCATAGCCTGGCTCAAGAGCAAGGTATTATCTGGCTTAGATTAGGCATTCAGTGTATATTTGTTGAATGAGTGAATGAGTGAATGAATGAATGAAAGAAGTAATCCTCCATAGATCAGAAACAGAGCAGCACCACAGAATGCAGTCTGGACCCATGGAGTGAGGCCCAGGTGCCTGATGGGGAGGACACCAGGAGCTGAGACTTAGAAAGCTGTGGACCTAGGCAGGGAGAGGACACAGAGGCAGTGCACACTCAAGGTTGAGCCACCTGCCTCTGACTCCGGGGCTCTGTCTGCGGCATTCACACGTCACCTTGGAGCAGGCGCCCTACAGTCCAGGCCTGGGGAAAGCCGCCTCGCAAGCCTTCCCCAGCTGGAGCGTGAATGCTTTTCAGACTCAATGAATTTTGTAGATGGCCTGACAAAGAACTTAAATATATTCAGATGATCGAGAAATAAAGGAATAGCTTCTATTTTAAAAGAACAAAACAGAAATAAAATATGTAATTTAAACAGATATGTAAAGAACGTATAGAAATTAAAAATATCAAATAAAATGCAGGCTAGAGATAGGATAACTCTAGCCTGGATACAGTTTAAAAGAAAATTAGTAAATTGGAATAGAATGAAAAATCCTATCTAATAAAGAGGGAATATGCTAATTGACCACCACCCCCTCACAAAGATGGTGGTGCTCACAACCAATAAGGAGGGAATATGCTAATTGATGCCTCAGCCCCCCAGTTGCCCAGGGCCGGCCCAAGGCGCAGGCAAGCCTTGAATAGTGGCTGCCCAGCCGCCCAGGGCCACCCGAGTCTCGGGTAACAAGGGCCAGCCGAGGCTTGCGCAGCCGCAATGGCAGCAGCAGAGGTGTGATGGGGCTGTTACCTTCCCCTGATCGCCAGGTTGTCTCCCGCCCCTGAGGGTCCCAGACTGTGAAAGGGGGCAGGCTAGGCTGAGGGACACCTCCCCCCCTCCAGTGCATGAATTTTTATGACCAAGCCTCTAGTTCAGGGGTCTTCAAACTACGGCCCGCGGGCCACATGCAGCCCGCAGAGGAGTCTGATTCGGCCCGCCAGGTTTTTTGGGCAGTGAGCGCAGCCGAGGTGTTACAGTAGGAATTAGTAGTTCATATAGTCCGGCCCTCCAGCTCTCTGAGGGACCGTGATCTGGCCCCCACTTTAAAAAGTTTGAGGACTCCTGCTCTAGTTCATATATAATCTGTGTGTGTGTGTGTGTGTGTGTGTGTGTGTATACATATATATATATACATATATATATGTGTGTGTATACACACACACACACACACACACACACACACACACACACATATATATATATATATAAAAGCCTAAGCAACTGGCCAGTAGCTATGATGCATAAAGACCACTCAACGCAGGAGCTGCCGAGCAACAGCAACTTTGCAGAGTGCCCTCTCACATTATGGGACCCCTTGGGGGATGTCAGACTGCCAGTTTGGGCCCAGTCCTTTCAGGCCAGGCCAAGGCACCCCACCAGTCCACGAATCCGTGCACCAGGCCTCTAGTACATTGGAAAGACACAGATCTTAAAAATATATATAAATAAATAAAATAATAGGAGATAGAATATACTCAAATGCCTAACCACTGAATGAAGTTGTCGCTCCTCATCCTGTCTGACTTCACATTGCTCTGTGCATCTCTGTCAGTCCCTGTCCTGGCACAGTGACCAGGTGTGTGTTTTTGTTGACTTAGTTTTGCTGAACTCCTGCCGGGTGCTGAGCTCTGTCCTGGGCACACGACATCCAAGAATGCGTCAGATAAGGGCCTTGCCCTTTTGTTCTAGCCTGTCCGTCACGATATCCCTGGTACGCGGTGTTATCTGGCTCAGACCAGGCATTCAGTGTCTTTGTTGAACAAATGGGTAGGTGATTGAAGTAGTCCATGGCCGTGGTTACTGCTCTGTTTGGCGGGCTTTGCAGTGTGGGGAGAGCCTAGAGGAGAAGAAAAGCTCTTGTCAGTGACACATGAAACCTGGTGTGACTCTCACCAAAATGTCCTTTTGTTTTTCATTTCTGTTTCACTGACTGCTCAGTAGATTCAGAATGAGACTGCAATATAAACAACATCAGTGTTAATTTTTTTCCCACTTTTCAGGCTGGAGTAAAAGGGACATTGGGAAGATTAGTTGGAATTTTTGAGGTAAGTCTGTTAAAATCTTTGGTACATTTGGTATTGTATTAATAACACATATATCTTTGTCTTAGTCCATTCAAGATGCTGTAATAAAATATCATAAACTAGGATGCTTATTAATAATAGAAATTGATTTTTCATCATTCTGGTGCCTAGAAGTGGAAGATCAAGGCACTAGCAGATTCAATGTCTGGCTAAGCACCTGCTTCCTGCTTCATGGACCACTGTTTCTGTCCTTATATGGTGGAAAACAGAAGGTTGCTCTCTAGGTCTCTGTTATAAGGGCACTAATTCCATTCCTGAGGGTCAGCCCCAAAGACCCCACCTCCTAACCATCACACTGAGGACATGATTTCACCATATGAATGGGGGGGCATAAATATTAAGTCTATTGTAGTCTTTGTCTCCTCCAAACAGCTAGAATATTATTTGTAAGTATTATTTATCCCATCCCTATCTCTCTACCTTTTCTCCTGAGATGTGAAAGGGGTAGGTAAATGTAGAGAAGACAGAGGGAAAATGGAAGATTAAGCAGCTATAGCAAAAAAGAGAGAAACAAGGAAATTACTGGGGTAGAGATTGGAGGAGGGGAAGGGAAGAGAAGCAGGGAAAGAAGAGGATGGTAGGAAGAGAGATAATCACTGACTTGCACCGATGAGGCCCTGCCCATCCACAGTCTCTCTTCTTTCTGTGCCCAGCTACCTAAATGTACTTGGTGCCTTTTTCTTGAGAGGTAATGACCTTCCTGCTCACAGCATTTATATGAAGTTGCACTTAAGGAAACGGAAGGAAAACAAGAATAAAGCCTTGGCTTTAGAAATCCAATCAAGGAGCTTACCTTCAAATGCATGTGTGGCCTATTTCAAATAGCCCATCTGGTACTAGTTCGTGTTTGACTGTAGGACAGTGGAAAGTAAAAGGAATCCTGTGGACATAACCTCTCTGGGCGTCAGTCCTCTCAGCTCTGTAAGGAGTAACTCCCTCTGTCCTCCTCTTTGCCCTCAGAACCAGGAGAGGAAGCACAGGACGTATGTGTATGTGCTCATTGTCACGGAGGTGCTGGAAGACTGGGAGGACTCGGTTAACATTGGTAAGTCGTCCAGAGGCCTCCAGAGAGCTCCCCACGGCCGCCCTTGCTGCAGCACAGGTGGTACTCAGAACCAGAAACAAGCGCCTGATAAGAAGAGACATAATTGCCTGGCTCAGTGGCTCAGTGGTTGAGCATCAAACTATGAACCAGGAGGTCATGGTTCGATTCCTGGTCAGGGCACATGCCTGGGTTGTGGGCTCGATCTCTAGCATGGGGCATGCAGGAGGCAGACAATTGATGATTTTCTTTTATCATTGATGTTTCTCTCTCTCCCTCTCCCTTCCTCTTTGAAATCAATTTTTTTTAAAATCCTCCTATTATTTATCTTCTTTAAATACATATATAATTAGTGGCCGGTGCATAGATTTGTGCACATTGAAAGGAAATTAATTACAAGAAATATTTTAATATTACTATTCTCCCTTTCTCTAAAATAGAAGTGTCAGAGATAAAAAAAAATTAGTAAAATGTATATGAAAGTATTGGGGCAATGGTAAAATATGTACACAGATAATAATTTAATTAAAAAATGTATATGAAAATATTTAAATTGATTAGTAAATAAATAATAACAACATGATATTACAACAATAAAGACATAAAAAACATGATATAAAAACATGATATAAAAACATTGATAAAAACAATGACTGATAAATTGATTCAACTTATTCTATCTCCCTGTATACCTCATTAAGAGTAAACACTTCCAGCCGAAACTGGTTTGGCTCAATGGATAGAGCGTCGGCTTGGGGACTGAAGGGTCCCAGGTTCGATTCCAGTCAGGGGCATGTACCTTGGTTGCGGGCATGTCCCCGGTGGGGGGTGTGCAAGAGGCAGCTGATCGATGACTCTCTCATCGATGTTTCTAAATCTCTCTCTCTCTCTCTCTCTCTCTCTCTCTGTACAGAATCAATAAAATATATTTAAAAAAAAAAAAAGTAAACACTTTCAGAATGCTTGACTAATTTCCTTTGTGATGAAGTATTTACAACTTTGTCACATGCTCTTCGAACTCGAGAGAAAGGAACATATAACTGACCATGTCTAAAAGCGGGTTCAGGTAGGAATATTCCTTCTCTGTCTAGATTTTTTCCTTGTGATTTATCAATAGTCATTCACAAATGCTGGCATCACATCAAACTGTCTTCTTATTAATTTAAATGGGAGGCCAGTATCAGGCAGGGACAGTTGTGCTAATAGTTGGTCTTCGGACATATTCTGTCAAAGAAACTGATTTCTTTCAGCTTCAGAATGTCAACAAAAACAACCAAATTCATGTTTGATGACAGATCGAAACACACGTGTGCAATTGGCACCAGCAAGAGCTTTATATGCATCGTGCATGCACTAGTCAATGTTTATTTTTAAATTGCCATTGCACGGTCATATGTACTGGCTGGTCGGATGGACAGACGGTCAGTCACTTAGCTTTTTATATGTATACTGTGTCCCAGTGCACAGATTCGTGCACATTGAAAGGAAATTAATTAGAAGAAATACTTTAATATTGCTATTCACCCTTTCTCAATAATAGAAGTATCAACCAAATTCATGATAGACAATGACAGATTGAAGCACACACGTGCGATTGGCGCCAGCAAAACTTTATATGTATCACGCATGCATGAGTCAACTTAGCCAATATTTTTTTTATTGATTTTTTACAGAGAGGAAGGGAGAGAGATAGAGAGCTAGAAACATCGATGAGAGAGAAACATCAACCAGCTGCCCCTTGCACACCCCCACTGGGGATGTGTCCACAACCAAGGTACATGCCCTTGACCGGAATTGAACCCGGGACCTTTCAGTCCGCAGGCCAACGCCCTATCTACTGAGCCAAACCAGTCCCAGCAACTTAGCCTTTTGTATATATAGAATAAACTTGCTTAATTAGACCTGCTTTCTGATTTAGCTAAATTTTTTCCAGTCCAGTGAAGCACTCCAACTTCTCTTTCAGGTAATTGTCAGCAACACAGCAGTAAATATCAACATGAAGCATATTATTATTATTATAGATCATTCAGGGAGAACAAAGGGTAAAATATTTAATAGCGGCAGTGTTTGACTGTATTCTGCGCAGTGAGAAAACCTGAAGTCATTTTCAAGGTCCATTATTTCTTACTTCTCTTCAGTTAGATCAAGTTTCTAAGCTTTCTAAATCTTTATTTTCTGGCTAATGAAAAAAAATAGGATTCCACCGAGTCTCCTATCTACCTCCTCCAGGACTTCTGTGAGGATCAGATGAAATGAGGCATGGGAAAACACTTCACAGACATCTGGTTTAAGTGTGAAATGTTTGCACGTGGCTATAAAGCAAATGGAGTTCCTGGGCTGAAGAAACTCCAAGGAGGCTAGTCGCTAGGGAGAGGAAGCCAGGCGTTGCTATGTGATGTCATTACCCAGTACCCATACCCACCGTTTCTGGGCTGGGCTGTGGGCTGCATTTTGCGCCAGGGGGTCTTGGCAGCATTGGCTGCGATATGGTGGGGTGTCACTCTGGGGTGGTGGCAAGGCCTGTGTCCCACTTGGGGGAAGCCAAGTGATGGTTTGTCAGTGCCAGGTCCATGTACCATTTATTTTTAAATGGCCAGTAGGCATCATGGCAGCCCCTGTGTTGAGTGTCTGCCCCAGGGTGGTCAGTGGGCATCATAGCTACTGGTCAAACAGTCGGATACTTAGCGATAGATAGATAGATAGATAGATAGATAGATAGACAGACAGACAGACAGACAGACAGACTTCAGAGAGGAATGGAGAAGGAGAAAAAGAGAGACATCAATAATGAGAGAGAATCATTGATTGGCTGCCTCTTGCATGCTTCTGCTGGGGATCAAGCCTGGCAGCCCAGGTATATGCCCTGACTGGGAATCAAACCATAATCTCCTGGTTCATAGGTTGATGCTCAACCACTGAGCCATGCCAGCTGAGCAATAGGAAGACATCCTATCTAATAAAGAGGGAATATGCTAGTTGACCATCACACTCTCACAAAGGTGGTAGCCTCACAAAGATGACGACCCCACAGCCAATAAGGAGGGAATATGCTAATTGACCATCTTGCCCTCAAAAATGGCAGCACTCACAGCTACAAGATAGTGGCATGCAAGCCTCTCAGCCCCTCCGGGGTGGCAGGCGCACAGTATGGCCGGGCCGGGCCGCCCCACCCCAATCAGGTCCAGCCACTTCGTGTGTCTGCCTCCGGAGTCTCCTCAGCCCCCTAGCCACCCAGGGCCACCCGAGGTTTGCGCTGCCGGCAGTGGCAGCAGCAGAGGTGTGATGGGGGCATCGCCTGCACCTGATCGCTGGGTCACCTCCCACCTCTGAGGGCTCCTGGACTGTGTGAGAGGGGGCAGGCCAGGCTGAGGGACCCGCCCCCCACCCCCGTGCATGAATTTTCATGCACCATGCCACTAATATTTAATAAAACAAGCATGTCTTATTTTTAACTTGTGAAAGCACAGTAAAACCTTAATAAAACAGACTAATTGGGGCAAGGTGGTGTCTGTTAAAGCCAAAAGTCTGTTATATAATAAAGTAGGTTTTCCAGAGGCATATGTTAAAAAATTGGCAAATAAGTTAGCTTACGTGTTTTTACTTATGTAAACACATTTGTGTAATTAAAACTAAGTATTATGAAAAGCTTGATTTCACAGAAGTTTTCTATGTGTATTACAGTAATCTGACATTTATACTGAATAGGCTCAGTAAACGGGTCCATTCACCAGTCCCCTCGAGCAGATGAGTGCACATGGCTGGGGCATGGCCTAGTGCGAGTCAGACATTGGCCAGCAGGCTTAAAACTGCTGCAGAACACGGGAAGGTGTGGCTCAGCGATTAGAGCATCGTCCTGTGTTCCACAGGGTCTCAGTTCGATTCCTGGTCAGGAGCACATACCTGGGTTGCAGGCTCAATCCCAAGACCCAGTCAGGCTTCTTGTAGGAGGCAGTCAATTAATGAATTTCTTTCACATGGATGTTTTTCCCTCCCTCCCTCCCTCCCACTCTCTCTGAAAATCAATGAGAAAAATATCCTCGGGCCCTGGCTGGTGTGTTCAGTGGTTAGAGCATCAACCTGTGCACCAAAGGGTCTAGGGTTTGATACCGGTCAATGGCGTGTACCTCAGTTGCAGGTTTCCCAGCTCTGGTCAGGGTGCATGCAAGAGGCAGCCAATTGATGTAACCCTCTCATGTCAGTATTTATCTCTTTCCCCCTCCTTCCTCCCTTCCATCTCTCTCTCTCTCTCTCAATAAATGGAAAATACATCTTCAGGTGAGGATTAACAGCAATAACAAAAACTGCTACAGAAAGGCATGCCACATAACAGAACCAGTTACCTTGAGATGCAGTGTGATCAGTTCAGTTTGATTATGTTCTAATCATTCACCAAACACTGTTAATCAGCAGTGACTCTTGGATGTAGATATGTAGCAGACTATAGTTGTAGGTATATAATATTTTTTTTAATATATTTTATTGATTTTGTACAGAGAGGAAGGGAGAGATAGAGAGTTAGAAACATCGATGAGAGAGAGCCATCGATCAGCTGCCTCTTGCACACCCCCTACTGGGGATATGCCCGCAACCAAGGTACATGCCCTTGACCGGAATCGAACCCGGGACCCTTCAGTCCCCAAGCCGACGCTCTATCCATTGAGCCAAACCAGTTTCGGCATAGGTATATAATATTATATTTATGTTGGCAAATTACTACAGTGTGTTGTTGTTTTTTTCTAAATATGGCCTATTCGTTAAAATTTGTTAAAAATAATACAAAAAATAACCTGTCAATTTAATTATAAGCAAATCTTCGTTAAAAACATTTTAAAATTAACAGGATGTTAATTTTAACATTTGACATACAGACCAGAAATTCTGTCCATTAAATCCCAAGTCTGTTAAATCGAGGTCTCCAAAATGGAGGGTTTGCTGTGTTTTGAAATGTATAAAAGGAAGCTGAAGTTGGGTGCATGGTCAACAAAGAGAAACATGGCCCATACAAATAGGAAATGTTTCTAAAGTCAGAGTGGGTCCTGCTCCACAATGCTAGGCCCACTGCTGGCCACAGCACCCCCAGGAGAGCGGGACCCTGTGCTGCTCATTCTTGTCGGAGAGACTGTTGGCCTGGTGTGTGAGCTCCTCTCCGGAGCCATCGGCAGATGCAGGGTAGTGGAAGTAGTTTCCGGTTATATCCATACTAGAGGCCGATGCACAAAATTCTGCAGGAGGAGGCCTTCCTTCCCCCGGATGCCAGCTCTGGCTTCCCCCTGGCACCCGGGACCCGGGCTTCCCTCACAGCCCCGGCTTCTTCCAGACTGACGTCCAGTTAATTAGCATATTACACTTTTATTGTTATAGAAGCCTGTTACACTTTTATTAGATTAGCTCTCTCCTAAAGAGCTGTTTGCTTTGATCTCTGAGATCACTGTTGTATTCATATCTTTGAACTAAAAATTGAGATGATTCAGTGGTTGGGTCGTGGTTTAATCTTTTCCCTCTGTACACATGTATATTCTAGAAAAGTAATACTGATTTAATTTCTGTTTTAAGTTGGCAAGCAGACAAAACACTTGCCAAAACCTCTCCCTTTATTGTTAGTGTGTGCTTGGCTGCCAGGCCCCTCACACTGCTCATGTGGGCATTTCAGAGCCTTTTAGCTTTCCATGGCTTTGTGTCTGGTAGGGGTGCAATATGCTTAAGTAAAGGAATTCAATGGGGTTAATTAAAAATAGACTCCTGGACAGCTGGGGTTGGGCTGAGAGGGAGACAGAGGTAGTGTGGTGTGGCCTGTCCGCAGAGTCTCTGTCTGGCAGGAGTCACACTGTGATAGGAATTTTCAAGGTACCATTGCACTATTAATACCCGAAAAGCCTTTCACCTGTGCTCCCACCCCTGAGAATTGACACTGATGAAGTCATCTCAACTATGGTGAATACGCCCAGTTGGCATGGGTTAGTGAACCAGGAGGTCAGGGTTCAATTCTTGGTCAGGGCATATGCCCAGGTTTCGGGAGCATGCAGGGGGTGATTCTCTCTCATTATTGATGTTTCTATCTACCCTACTCCCCCTTCCTCTCTGAAATAAAAAATATATTTTAAAAAATTAAAAATGGGGATTAAGTTTATGAGCCTTCATTTTTTAAAAAATCTTTATTGTTGAGAGTATTACAGATGTCACCTTTTTTTCTCCCATTGGCCCCTTCCACCCAGTCCCTGCCCTACACCAGGCCTCCACCACCTATTATCTGTGCCCATAGGTAATGTAAATATGCTGTAAGGTCTTTGGTTAGCCTGGCCAGCGTGGCTCAGTGGTTGAGTGTCAACATATGAACCCGAGGTCACAGTTCGATTCCGTCAGGGCACATGCCTGGGTTACAGGATCCATTTCCAGTAGGGGATGTACAGGAGGCAGCCAATCAGTGATTCTCTCTCATCACTGATGTTTCTATCTGTCTCTCCCTCTCCCTTCCTCTCTGATATATATAAAGATCTTTTGGTTAATCTATTCCCACACACACCCCCTCACCTCTTCTCTCTGAGATTCATCAGTCTGTTCCATGTTTCCATGCCTGATTCTGTTTTATTCATCAGTTTATTTTGTTCATTACATTGCTTATTCATTTATTTGATTTTTAGGTTGAATTGTTGATATACTAGTGTGTGTGTGTGTGTGTTGCCATTTTATTGTTCATTTTTTATCTTTCTCTTCTTCCTCCTCCTCCCTTTTTCCTCTTCCCTTCTTTTCTCCTCCCTTCTTCCTCTTTCCCTTTTCCTTCCTTCCATCCTTCTTTCCTTCCTTCCTTCCTTCCTTCCTTCCTTCCTTCCTTCCTATTCTTATTCTTATTCTTATTCTTATTCTTATTCTTATTCTTATTCTTATTCTTATTCTGTGAAACTCTTTATCTGACCTTCAATTCTAAATGATAGCTTTGCTGGGTAGAGTAATCTTGGTTGTAGGTTCTTGCTATTTATTACTTTGAATATTTCTTGCCACTCCCTTCTGGCCTGCAAAGTTTCTGTTGAGAAATCAGCTGACAGTCATATGGGCACTCCCTTGTAGGTTACTTTTTCTCTTGCTGCTTTTAATATTCTCTCTTTGTCTTTAACCTTTGGCATTTTATTTTATTTTTATTTTTCATTTTTTTATTGCATTTTTCTTTTCTTTTTTTAAAAATATATTTTTATTAATTTTTACAGAGAGGAAGAGAGAGGGATAGAGAGTTAGAAATATCGATGAGAGAGAATCATCGATTAGCTGCCTTTTGCACACCCCCTACTGGGAATGTGCCCACAACTAAGGTACATGCTCTTGACCAGAATCGAACCTGGGACCTTTCAGTCCACAGACCAACGCTCTATCCACTGAGCCAAACTGGTTCGGCAACCCTTGACATTTTAATTATGATGTATCTTGGTGTGGTCCTCTTTGGATTCCTCTTGTATGGGGTTCTGTGCACTTCCTGTACTTGTAAGTCTATTTCTTTCACCAGGTAGGGAAAGTTTTCTGTCATTATTTCTTCAAATAGGTTTTCAATTTCTTGGTCTCACCCCCATAGTTCGAATGTTGGTACCCTTAAAGTTATCCCAGAGGCTCCTTACACTATCTTCTTATTTTTGTATTCTTTTTTCTTTTTACTCTTCTGATTGGGTCTTTTTTGCCTCCTCATATTCCAAATCATTGATTTGATTCTTTGAATCCTCTACTGTTGAATCCCTGTAAATTATTCTTTATTTCAGTTAGTGTGTGCTTAATTTCTGACTGTTCCTTTTTCATGTCTTTGACATTCTCACTAAGATCCTTGAAAGTCTCCATAAGTCCCTTGGCACTTTCGTTAATTCCTTTACAGCTCTCATTAAGATCCTTGAAAAACTTTATAAGCGTTGTTTTGTACTGTATCCAGTAGTTTGCTTGCTTCCATTTCTTTCAGTTGTGACATATTTCTTTGTCTCTGCATTTTGGCTGCCTCCCCGTGTTTGTTCCTATATGTTAGGTAGAAATGTTACGTCTCCTGGAATGGTGTCTTGTAGGGCCACTGACCCTGCCTCACTAGTCACCTGAGCTGGGCATTCTGTGTGTGCCCCTGTGTGAGCTGTGTGCACAATCTTATTGTAGTTGAGCCTTGATTGCTGTTGGCTTCACTGGGAGGAATCTACCTCCAAGCCAATTAGCTGTGAGGACCAGCTGTGACTACATTGGAAGAGCTGCTGTGCAGGAGACACCCCTGTGGAGTAAGAATTGCTTCAGGGGGGCTTTGGTGCTCACTGAGTCTGCCCCTTGAGTGTGTCACTTGTGGATGTGTAGAGTTGTAATCTGGAATGGTCTGAAGTTGTTCACTGAGTGCACTGGCTCTGGGGCCTCCCAGGAGGTACAGACTCAACCATTGCCTGGAGCCACCTGGCAAGAACTACAAATAGATCTGCAGATGGCTGCTACTTATATTGGGCTAGGAAGTAGCAGGAGAGGCCCAGATGTGAAGCAAGGCATGCTGGTGCTAGAGCCAGGTCTCAGGCCTTTTATTGATAGTTTTGACACCAGCTGCTGCTTGTTTGAAATATTTTAGCAAAGTCTGAAGCTTGAGCCAGGACAAGCCATTGATATGGTAAAGCAGCTGCATACAGTTTTGGTGGGGCTGCAAATTGGATGGGACGGGGTCTCAAGGATTCACCAGGGCTGAGTGAATAGTGTGGGCCAAGCTGATAGAAACTCAGATATGTCTGCCAGTCAGCTCTGTTGTGGGGGGAGGTCCCAGCACAAAAACAATGACCCCTGCAAGTACCCCTGTCTGGGAGAAAGTCACCCCCAAGTTCCTGCCCCAATGCCAGATAGTCCAGTTCCTCCTGTATGTCCCTGAATTCCCCAAAAGTAGCCACCTGGTGCTGGAGCTCAGAGGAAGTGGGATGGTGTACTAGTAAGTACTAGGGCCCTTTAAGGGGAACCCCTGGGACTCCAGCACTTTACATATCACTCAGCCACAATCCCCACTGGTTTTTACAGTCCAAAGTTACGGGGACTTCTCTTCTCAGCTCTGGGACCCTGGGCTAGGGTTCTGGTGTGGGGCTGGGACCCCTTGCTCCCATGGGAGGCCTTGAAGATATCCCTTCAGATTAATGAAAGGCCACACATGGGTGCTGGACCAGTCTGTTTCACACCTCCACCCCTCCTGCCAGTCTCAATGTGCTTTCTTTTTTTACTTTTTTAAAAATATTTTTTAATTGGTTTTAGAGAGGAAGGAAGAGGGAGAGAGAGAGAAACATCAATGATGAGAGGGAATCATTGATCGGCTGCCTCCTGCACAGCCCCTACTGGGGGTCAAGCCAGAAACTCAGGCATGTGCCCTTGGCCAGAATCGAACCTGGGATCCTTCATTCCGCAGGCTGACACTCTATCCACTGAGCCAAACCAGCTAGGGCATGTGCTTTCTTCTTTACTTCTCTTCGGACTTCGATTCAGCCAGATTTCAGGTGGTTCTGAATAGTGATTGTTCTGTATTTCAGTTGTAATTTTTATGTGGTTGTGGGAGGTGGCGAGTACAGGCCACTATCTTAGTTTCTAACCCAAGATCTTATATCTATGAGCATTCCTGCAGATGAGCCTTTTTCAGATGAAAAATTGGTCCTACCTGTACAACTCAGTGAATGAGAAGTGATGTAAGATACATTCACTGAAGGAATGTTAGATGTTAAACACATACTTACAAGAGCTATTTCCATAGCAGAGTGCTTACAAAATAGTGTTGGTGAATGCAAAAAGCAGGGTATAGAATTATATATTACACTAGTTAGAGCTCCATTGAAATAGTAACTTGAAATGAAAACTAAACGAGATACTAGTTTTCACCAAAAGAATTGGCAGTGACAAGCAAAAGGAAACAGTGCCGGCTGGGTATGTGAGACCAGCACACCACACACAGCAGGATTGGGGGCTGCGGGAGCCTCTTGGCAAGCATTTTGGCACTATGTATCATGAGCCCTTTAGAGTGAAATGTTTTTGGTTTTTTTAAATATATATAAATATATATTTTATTGTTTTTTTAGAGAGGGAGAGAGTTAGAAACATCGATGAGAGAGAAACATTGATCAGCTGTCTCCTGTACACCCTCCACTGGGATGTGCCCGCAACCAAGGTACATGCTCTTGACCGGAATCAAACCTGGGACCCTTCAGTCTGCAAGCCGACCCTCTGTCCACTAAGCCAAACCAGTTAGGGCATGTTTTATTCTTATAATCTCAATTTTAAGGATCTTCCCCTGAGAAGTTAAAAAGAGAAAAACAGATAAAAGACTTTTTTCTAATTATAGTATTATTTAAAATCACAGTATATTGATGTTCAGTGATAGGGAAATGGTTATAATAAACTGCCATTAAAAGTGTTTTTTAAATTTATTTTTTGGTGTTAATCCTCAGCTGAGGATATTTTTTCCATTGATTTTTAGAGAAAATGGAAAGGAGGGAGGGAGTAAGAGAGAGAATTCGATGTCAGAGAGACATATTGATTGGTTGCCTCCAGCATTCACCCAACCTAGGGCCAGAGATTAAACCTGCAATCCAGACAGGTCTTTTTGACCTGTAATCGACCACCACTGAACACACCAGCCAGGGCAAATGCTTTTTTGTTTTTTGTTTTATTTTATAATGTGGAAGAATGCTCAAGAGGCAGTATAAAGTAAAAAAACAAAACAAGACAAAAACACTATAACAATGATAGTAATAATGAAAGGGAACTCCTAATAGCACGTATTATGTGCCAGGTATTATTCAATTACTTTACATTTTAATCCTCACAACAGACTGTGAGATAGGTGCTCTTTATTATCTCTCCATTGTAGATGAGGACAATGGGGCACAGAGAGGTTCAGTAACATGCCCAGAGCCTCACAGCTCATTAGGGCAGTGATGTGATTGGAGTCCAGCGTGTTAGCGGCAGCATCCATGTTCCCAACCCCAACTTTGCCTCTGAGAGCCTCTCAAGATTTGGAGCACCTTAAAGCACGATCCAGTTAGGCGTTCATCTACAGTATCTTTTAGATAGGAGGAAAGGAAGAGCAAATGCATTAAGGTATTGAGAAGGGTAATGTTTGGTTTAGAAGATCATGGGAAATTACATTATACTTTTCTCCATTTTCCCAATGTTAAGCAATGATCTTTTAATGTAAGAGAAAAAAATAATAAAGGATTTTAAGACATGTGTCAAGAGGACAAGTAGGAGATGGATTGACTCCATGAAAGAAGCCATAGGCCTGAGTGTGCCTGGACCGGACAGTATGGATAGACAGAGCCAAGTCAGTGGTATGTAATGCATATTTTAAAAGAGAAAATAGTCCTGGTCAGTGTGCTTAGTGGTTACTAGAGCATCAGTGTAACCAGTCAACGTTTCTCACATTGATGTCTCTCTCTTTTCCCCCTTCCTCCCTCCCTCCCTCCCTCTCTCTCTCTAAAAAGAAATCAATGGAAAAAAATATCCTCCAGAGAGGATTAACAAAAGAATAATAATTTTAAAAAATAGACTGAAAAGTTGATAGTGATTGTGATAATTTTTTCTTTTTCTAAAAGTGGTATTTTCTGTTATATAGATATTAGAGGCCTGGTGCACGAATTTAATCATGGTGGGATTTCTCGGCCTGGCTGGTGATCGGGGCTGATCGGGGCTGGCCGGCAGGGGGAGGGTTGCGGGAAGTTGGCCGGCCCTGGGAGGTTGGCTGTGGGAGCACACTGACCACCAGGGGGCAGCTCTTGCATTGAGCATCTCTCCCTGGTGGTCAGTGCGTGTCATAGCGACCAGTCAACCAGTGGCTTGGTCGCTTAGGCTTTTATATATAGAGATGTTACCCATATAAAATTTTAAAAATAAATACCTGATTACAAGCCAACCATCCTGGTAATTCTGCAAGTTTAACACCCAGGTTGATTTTTGCAGGAGAGGAGGCTGCTGGCTGGGCTTCAGGCTCTTACCAGCAAGCTGAGGAGGCCCATGGGAACAGGCGGAAACGCTGGCCTTGATTCTCGGTGGGCGGTGCCATGTGGTTACTGTTAGCTCTTCAGTTTTCAGATTTCTTACCTATTTTCTGCATGAGCATTTGTACAGTATTTTCTTTTTGTTGTTGTTAATCCTCACCTGAGGATATTTTTCCATTGATTTTTTAGAGTGGAAGGGAGAGACAGAGGCAGAGAGAAACATCTGTGTGAGGAAGACACATTGATTGGTTGCCTCCCGCATGTGCCCCAACCAGGGCCAGGATCTAGCCTGCATCCGAGGTGTGTGCCCAAGGCTGGAATCGAGCCTGGAACCCTTTAGTCCGTGGCTGATGCTCTATCCACTGAGCCAGACCAGCCATGGCTGTCCAGTATTTTAAGCATATAAAGTGTGTTTGCATTACTCTTACAAGAAAATGCATTTATAGTACATGTTTTGATATGTTGACAAACATTACTCTTGTTTCCTTCTGCATTTCCTCAGAAGTTAGAAGGTTAGAAAGCTTTCGTGCTTCCCAGGGTCCTGATGGCTTCTGTTGCCTCCGCAGGAAGGAAGCGGGAGTGGTTTACGGTGGAAGAGGCCATCAAGGTGCTGCAGTACCACAAGCCTGTGCAGGCCTCCTATTTTGAGACGTTGCGGCAAGGCTACTCCGCCAACAACGGCACCCCGGTCATGGCCACCACGTACGCCGTGTCTTCTTCGCAGAACTTCACGGGCATCAGATGACTGGAGACCTGGAAGGGGGTGGAAATTGGAAACAAGACTGAAGTGCAGACCTTCCCTGTCCCCTTGCTCTCCTCCCCCTCCTCACAGCCTCCTCTCGGGCATGGCAGCAGAGAAAGGGCTGGTGATAACGTCGCTGTTTGGTGTTCCGTGATGGGGCTTTTCTTAGTTGGGTGGGGTAATTGTAAGCCCTTTTGTGCATGATCCGCCCTCCCTGTTCACATCCTACATTCTTAGAGGCACAGCCATCCTCTGCCTCGACTCTGAAGGGTTCCGTCTGCCACATCTTGGCCCTGGCTGGCTCTCTTATTCGATTTTTAAATTTTTTTTTTTTTATTAAAAGATACCAATACGAGATGAAATCTTTCAAGAATGTGCTCTGTAATGTGCTCTTCTGCCCAGTGGTCGGTCCCTTTCACTGCAGGTGCATTTACCTACACATTACATCCTGGGCACGTAATCTGTAAATAAGTGACTTAGAAGAGGAATTTAACTCTTTAAAATTTTCAAGGTTTTGTTTTGTTTTTCATTTTGGGCGTTCTGACACAGCCTCACAATTTGTTTTCTTTTGATGTTAGTGACTAGACCCGCTCCCTGCCCTCCTCCTCCAGTCAGGACTGCGGTGAGTGGCCGGGAGCACAGCCGGCGCCTGGCCTTTCTCCTCCGGCTGTGCCTGGCCCGGAGGAACCGGGAAGAAGCCTGTTCCCTGTCAGAACCAAGCCAGAGCGATGGCCTCCGCTCACATCGGAGGAATGATAGAGATGGAATTCCTCCCTGCGTGCTGACAATAGGGATTTGAACTGGGTTCCTGGGATTACTTTCTAAAAGTGAGCGTCGAGCACTGCTCCTGTCCTGCTGGAGTTTTTCCGTGATGCCGCTTCTCACCACAGCAGCCTCTCCTGTGCGTCCGCGCGGCCAGCCCTCAGCCGTGCAGCCCTTCCCCACCAGGTAACCGTGCTGCGTCCGGAAACGTGCGCAGGGGGGCGGTCCGGGCGTTCGCCTGTCTGAGGGTCCAGCACTGGCCAGTGCACCATGCGCGTCTCAGAAGTACTGACGTGTCCCGGGGAGGAAAAGCCGCGTGTGGCAGAGTGTGTAACACTGGCTCCCTGCATGCTGTCCAGTCAGGTTCTGACAGGTCTGCTGGCTGCACTTGTGTTGTCTCGTTGAGAAGTCAGGGTCTTAAAATCAAGTCGGGGCGGGAGGGGGAGGGGCACTGATCAGCCCTGGCTTGGGGAAGGAGCTAGTTGCTATACCCTCAGTGGCATCTCCTTTGTCAGAACATAGCCAAGATGTGAAATTAGAATCGTAGTTCTCTTTATTTAAGAATTCTAATAAATACTCAAACTTTGCAAAGCTTTTGCTCTTCCCTCCCATTAGAAGAATCTAATGTATCTGTTTGGCCTGTGTCATATAGTTTTCAGCATTGGGGGTGTCAGCTGGTGAATTTAAATTTTGCTATACCTTGGTTTGCATCTTTTCTCTGAGTCTATATATATATTGATTTTTTACAGAGAGGAAGGGAGAGGGAGAGAGAGTTAGAAACAGCAATGAGCGAGAGAAACATCGATCAGCTGCCTCTTGCACACCCCCTACTGGGGATGTGCCCGCAACCAAGGTACATGCCCTTGACCTGAATCGAACCTAGGACCCTTGAGTCCGCAGGCTGACTATCCACTGAGCCAAACCAGTCAGGGCTTCTCTCCGAGTCTTAAACACAGACCCGTCAGCAGTGCCGGCAGTTTCCTTCGTATCATCCCCTCTCGGAAAGGAATTCTATCCCCAAGGAAAGGTCGCAGCGGATAGCAGCATGGAATGCGTCTAACGCCACTCACTGGTCTCCACCTACCTGAAGACGGACACGGACACACTGTGCCTGACGGCGCTGAAGGTCCCGGAGACAC
This sequence comes from Pipistrellus hanaki, assembly GCF_964339955.1. Lineage (NCBI taxonomy): Eukaryota > Metazoa > Chordata > Mammalia > Chiroptera > Vespertilionidae > Pipistrellus > Pipistrellus hanaki. The sequence continues at coordinate 5,384,249 of NC_140509.1, read as the reverse complement.
CTGCAGGGACAGGAAATGAGCTCAGCTAAGTGCTCCGTGGAACCCAGACGCACCTCTTCCCATGCTTCCCTCGGGGCGGTGGACTGCAGGTGCTTTCGCAGAACAGCCGGGACCTGGGGAGGGAACCGCATGTACAGGAATGTGGGTCCGTGGTCCGAGGAGCCTCTGGGCGGAGACCAGCACTGCCCTGCGAAGGCAGCGGGTGGTTGGTGGTGTCTTTGGGGCAGAAAGCGGCCTGTGCCAAGGACTACTGTTCAGCGACGTGAGCGGGTGGTGCTGTGGGGCGGGCGGCGAGTAGGCCTGACTCGGCCTCTGCGGAGGGTCACTCCTCTGAGAGTGTGCAGCAGTCTGTAAACGTGCTCCTACACAGGCCAGTTCCTTCTGCCGTGCTGTTAGGGCAGCCATGTGAGCGCGCTCAGACCTGCTCAGAAGAAAAAGTGCCAGGAAGGACCGTCCTCCTCGCTCTCCTCCCGGACGGTGGCCATGGCCGCCCCCGCCCGCGGCCTGGCTGCCCCTGCCTGCGGCCTCGGGGACGTGCGGTGCAGGACGCCGGGCCTGCCTCTCCCGTTCCCATCGTGCTGAGCGCTAGCACTGCGTCCGCCTCCGCCTGATCCCGTTTTAAGCAGCTTAGCCTGAGCCACGGGTTTTTAGTTTACAGAAAGGATTTCATAACAATGTGATTTTTGCCACAACTGTGATTTTAATATTCTGAAGTCTCTGTGAGCCTGTTGTAGTTGAGAGCGGGCTTAGAATTAGAAGAAACACCTTCACAGCCGGGTGCAGTTCTGCTTTAAGAGAAGTAAGGGTAGCTGTCATTGATGAGAGCGTCATCCTGGTCCGTCTGCATTTCAGAGAATAATCCATTTACCAGAAACGGTGGAGACGGCAGTTCCGGAGCGAGGACATGGCTTAATAGTGGTGAGCAGTGTGAACACTCTTCTCGTTCTCCCTCTTGAAGATAAGGAGGTGGGAACTGAGGTGTGAGTTCACACTGCCTGGTCCGGTCACGTCCCGTGGGCCCTCTGGGTGGCACCTCTCCCTGCTGCAGAGGCTCCGGGCTGTGCCGCTCCGTGTTGGCGGCTGAGCCCTGCCCCACCGGGCACCGCCCCGCTCGGAGCGGAGGGCGCGGCAGCCCAGAGCGCTGAGCTCCGTGGCGCCTGAGATGCCGCTAAAACGGGCAGGGAGGCCGTGGGGGATGGTAAGGGAAGCACTGACTGCAGCCTGCGCAGGAGGCCACTGCCGGGCCTCGGGTGGGGTGGACGCGATCACTGAGCCTGGGGACCCGGGGGCGAGGCGCCTTCTGACCGCGTTCTCGCCCGAGCCGGTAGCCTTGTGGGGACGAGAGAAGCCTAATCAGGACACCTGAGAAAACGACACCTATCACCTTCAGGCTAATCTAACAATCTGTCCTCCGAGCCCTTAAACATTAATGAAGAAGAGAACCCCCCGGGCTGGTGAGGACCGGCTCCCGCGGAGGCGAGTCCCGGTGTGGTGCCCGCAGCGGGAAGTTAGTTCTCCGAGGCCTCCCAGCGTTCAGTGGCCATCAGCGAGCTGAGCTTGTCTCCGAGTGACTGCCGGGCAGGGGCTGGTGGGTACTCCGAACCCAGCGTGCAGGACTGTGGAGAGGAAATGAGATTGCTGTCTGTGCTTACGACAGTCTGTTGTGTATTCAATTGCTCTAGGTTTCCTTCGGTTTACATTCCATTCTTAACCCCAAAGGGGCCACCAAACACCCAGGGAGGCACTTAGAACCTGGAGATGGGCTTTGAAAGGCAGTCACGGCAGCACCGGTCCCCAGCTCATCAGCCGCATGCCAGCCAGCTCAGAGTGGAGGTTTTGTTAATCGCCGGACTGAAGAGCATAAATACTGGTTCTGGAACAATGACATACTGAATGGCTTACCATCTGTGGGTGTACCTGTGAGGGAACATCTGACAGTCCCGTACAACCACTCTGAGCTTGAGGTCCCACTTAGGTCAAAATCTTCAGTCTTTGTAATTCCTTAGGAAACACAAGATGCCTCGACCCGGCCTCCCTCTGCCGTCCGGCAGGAAGCCGGGTGCTCAGGGCACAGCTGCATGAGGGGCCCGGGGCCAGGGCATGGGGTTGCGTTTAGCAGTTAGGCAGTTGGGGCAGTAACTGTGGTAAAAGAAACACAGTATGTGGTGCATGTTGTACATGTCAGGTCTGTGTTTATTGTTTCGTGGTCTGAAAACTTTCACACTGGTTTATAATCAAAAGGTTGGTGGTTACAATAGTAAAATGTCAGTCGGTACATCCAAGTAAAGAAAGCTGCCCGTTGGCCATGTGTGAAGAGCATTGGAGGGTGAGGGGAGCTGTTATAAAGTAAAGCGAGTGTCAGGGGCGGCCCCAGCGTTACTCCTCAGAGAGCTGTCGCATCTTCATACTCGCCCCGCTTTATTTCAAGGACTTTGTCTTCCGTCCGGTCCAGTGAACGTGGTAGGGGTGAGCTCTGTTTGCTCAGCTGCAGGGTGTGGTCTCCAAACAGCGGAAGGTCTATCTAAGGTGACTCCTCACTAGGGTCACCCCTCCATCATCCACCCTCAGCGTCAGAAAGGCTGAAATCCCTGGCACATTCCAGTTCTAGAACCGACCAGGCCGCACGCTCCCCAGCCCTGTGGCTAGTGTATCGTCTCCCTGCGGTCAAGCTCCACAGGTGTTCCCGGACCCCGTGGGCGGAGGCCACGTGCCCAGGATGTACGGAGTTCAACTTTCCAGAGGACAGGAGTCTCGACCGCTTCCCTGTGGTGCTCATCCATGCAACAGGCTCAGTGGCCAAGTATGGTCAGGTCTATAGAACAGATGCAGGGGCTCCGTCTAGACTGTTCTGGTCCCACCAGAACTCCGCCGCTGTCCCTCGGCCTTCCCGTCATCAGGTCTCCGCGCTCGCACTGCTCGCACTGCACCAGCTCAGGCAGGGAGCTCCGGATGCGTGCAGAGGCGGGGAGTGGACCGGGGAGCGGCTGAGCACTCGCGTTGGGGAGATTGGCAGAAATGAGCTCACAGAGCTGGGAATCCAAGGAGCGGCGCTGTACGGCGAGGTCCGTTCACCCTGGGCCTGGTGCTGCTTGATGAGGTCTGCACCCCAACCCAGACGCCTCCAGGGCCGACGCTCCGCCATGGGGATATGGCCTCGTTTTCTGTTTCCTTTGGTTCCTAACAGCCTTGCGTGGTGTTGCACGGAAACAGGTTTTCCTCCGCGCGCACCTGGGCCGCCTGCCCACCCGGCTGTCCTCACGGCGCCCTGAGGAGGCGGTGCCCACAGCAGCCGCGGGGAGGGGGCTGCGGTCAAAGACACGAAGGCAGCGGAGCTTTCCTGTTTCCCTTTCTCAAACAGGGTTCCTGGGCGCCTCATACCTCTCTCCACAGTGCGCTTAGGCCGTGGAGGAGGTGGAAAAGAAGGGGGGCAGGGAGCAGCCCCAGGTCTGGGTTCAAGAGGTGCACAGCAGAGGCCATACCTACGCCCCCTGTAACAGCAGCAGCCACATGTAACCATTCCTTCTCAAGCGTCTGAGTATGTGGTGCCAGCAAGAGGGCACACAAACCCTCCCCGCAGTCCCGACAGCTTTGGTGGTGCCCTGAAGCTCCACCCCACACCCCCCTCCTCTCTGTACAAACGCTTAAGCCTGTGAGCGTGCTGTTCCTTTCCCTGTAATCACTTTTCTTCTCCATTGGAGCTGTGGGGAGGGAAGGCCTTGGAATCGTAGATTGTAATCTTGTGCCAACCAATAAAAACCAGTATTTCCTGCACATCCGTGTGGGTGTCGGTCTCTTCCTTCTAGAGGTTTCCTGAGTCCTTCCCATCCGTCTCTGCTGGGTTTGGGGGAGTTGCCAGAGCTCATCTCTCCCCATGGAAGGTGTGCTGTCCAGGGAGTCCAGGTGAGGGCTGGATCGGAGACCTGGGGCAGACTGGCAGTGCCCGTGCGGCAGGGCAGGCATGGGCCACATCCCGGATACCTGGGGAGCGTGCGGGAAGTGGCCCCTGTGTGGAATCAGGAGTGGGCGGGGGGCCCTGGGCGCTGGGGCGGTGTTTGCAAACGTGCGGTAGTAGGCCTCCAGGCAGAGGACGGCCCAGGCCCTCGGTGGGACAGCAGCAGTAAGTGCGCTGGGGCCCCAAGGACAGTGAGCATCGAGCTGCAATGAGGACTGAAGAGCAAGGAGGCCAGATGACAGAGACCACAAGAGTCTGGCTCCGCACAGGTGACGCCTTTTTAAAAATGTATTTTTTTAATCCTCACCTGAGGATATTTTTCAATTGATTTTAGAGAGTGGAAGAGACTAAAAGACAGAAACGTTGATGTGAGAGAAACACATCAATTGGTTGCCTCCTGCATGCGCCCTGACCAGAACCTGGCCGAGGAGGAGCCTGCAACTAAGGTACGTGCCCTTGACCTAAATCGAACCCGGGGCCCTTTGGTTTGCAGGATGACGCACTACCCACTGAGCCAAACCAGCTAGGGCTAAATTGTATTGATTGATTGGTTTTAGAAAGAGAAACATCAATTTTTTGTTCCACTTGTTTATGCACTCACTGGTTGATTCTTGTGCGCCCTGATTGGGGACCGAACCGCGTATCGGGACGACACTAACCAGCTGAGCTGCCGTAGGGCCGGGTGAAGCCCTGAACAGCCAGCCATGTAGACTCAGCCCCTTTGAAGAGGAGGCAGCAGGAGGCTGGGGAAGAGCGGCCTGGAAGCTTGCGACATCCGTCCGTGAGGCGATACAGGCTCAGCGAGTGGACCCGGGGGACGGTAGAAGCAAGAAAAGGCAGCATGTCAGCCAGACAGACACGCTCTCCGCTGAGGGGCTGGCCACCGCCCACAGCACAGCCAGGCTGCCCACCACAGGCCGCGTGCTGTGCGCCCAGAGGGTTGCGATCCCGACAACGCTCACAGGAGCCTGACTCCTGAGGGGCGGCAGTCGGTTTGTTTGATAATAAGTCAGTCAAGTTACCTGGTGAGTGCACCGCTGTCTGTGTAGGCACTAAAAATGGGCAGAAAGCTGGTTACTGAGCAATAACAGCCTGGGGACATCATACAACCATGGGGCACACCCCTATCAGGGGTCAGGGTACTTTCCCCATCAGTTCAGACTCCCAGGCCTCCTCTGTCTGCAGGCCTCCTGTGATGCTTACCCCCTTCTGCCGTCAAAGGCTGCTGCTACTTCTTTTAATATATATATTTTATTGATTTTTTATAGAGAGGAAGAGAGAAGGATTGAGAGTTAGAAACATCGATGAGAGAATCATCAATCAGCTGCCTCTTGCACACCCCCTATTGGGGATGTGCCCACAACCAAGGTACATGCCCTTGACCGGAATCAAACCTGGGACCTTTAAGTCTGCAGGCTAACGCTCTATCCACTGAGCCAAACCGGTTTCAGCTAAGGCTTCTTTCTTTATATATATTTACACTAATCAAAGAGAAACATGCAAATTACCAACACTCCACTACACTACCAGCCAATCAGAGAGAGCATATAAATTAACCTGAAAACATGGCGGCAGCTCTGCCCCCCAGCCACTCCAGGCCTGTGGGGGTCAGCAAAGTCGGGCGTCAGTGCCTGAGGCTGGCTGCAGCCTGGGAGACGGAGAAGCCGCCTGCTCAGTGATCCCAGGCCACAGCCAGCAGCAGAAGCCTCCAGTCCATTTGCCCCACGTCCTGGGGGAGATGAGAAACGGGTCCCAGCTCCTGAGGCTGGAAGCGACCTGGGAGAAGAGCCGCCTGCCCTGTGATCCCAGGCAGCAGCCAGCCAGAGAAGTCGCTCCCACTGCACCCCAGGGAAGACGGAGAAGCCGCCTGCCTGTGGTCCAGGCACCAGCACCTGTGGCTGACTACAGCCTGCTAGACGGAGAAGCCACCCTGCAGACCTGGCACCAGTACCTGCGGCTGGCTGTGGCCCGGGAGACAGAGACGCCATCCACCCTGTGGTCGGGGCACCAGCACTTGCGCCTGCAGTCCAGGCGAAGCCTCCTGCCCACCATCCCCTGTGGCTGCAGCTGGCCTGGATGCCTATGGCTGACCAAAGGGAGGGAAGCCTGGATCCTGGGTGCCTGTGGTCAGCTGGAGGAGAGAATCCTGGGTCCCGGATGCAGAGCCAAGGCAGAGGTGGTTAGGGGCAATCAAGCCAGCAGAGGAGCAGTTAGAGACAATCAGGCTGTCCAGAATGTCCAGAAGTCAGGGGCAACCAGGCAGGCAGGCAAGCAGTTAGGAGCCTGCAGTTCTGGATTGTGAGAGGGATGTCCGACTGCTGGTTATCCCCTGAGGGGTCCCAGATTGGAGAGGGTGCAGGCCGGGCCGAGGGACACCCTTCCCCCAACACACACACCCTGTGCATGAATTTCATGTACCAGAACACTAGTGTGTATGTGTACACACTAGTCGCCCGGTGCACAAAATTCGTGCATGGGGGGGAAGGGTGTTCCTCAGCCCGGCCTGCACCCTCTCCAATCTGGGACCCCTCAAAGGATGTCCTATAGCAGGTTTACAGGGATCGGGCCTAAATCAGCAGTTGGACATCTCTCTCGCAATCTGGGACTGCTGGCTCCTAACCGCTCACCTGCCTGCCTGCCTGCCTGATTGCCCCTAACCACTCTGCCTGCCAGCCTGCTCACCCCCAACCACCCCTGCTACTGACCTCACTTCATAATGACCCCCAGCCAGCCTGATCACCCCCAACTGCCCCCTATGCCAGTGTGCTCACCCCCAACTGCCCCTCCTGCTGGCCTGCTCACCGCCTCTTCCCTCCCCACTGGCCTGCTTGCCCCCAACTGCCCCCCTGCTGTCCTGCTCACTCCTACTGTCCTGATTACCTCCAACTGACCCCCACTGACAGCCTGCTCAGCCCCAACTGGCCCCCTTGCTGGTCTGCTTACCCCCAATGGCCTTGCTCCCCACCAGCCTGACCACCCACAACTGCCCTCCCTTCTAACTGCCTCTACCTCGGCCCTGCCACCATGGCTTTGTCCAGAGGAATGTCCAGAAGGTCTCCTGGGAGATCTCCCAGTATAATTAGCAAATTACCCTTTTATTAGTATAATAGAGGCCTGGTGCGCAGGTGGGAGCCAGCTGGTTTGCCCTGAAGGGTGTCCCAGATTAGGGTGGGGGGGTCCCACTGGGGTGCCTGGCCAGCTTGGGTGAGTGGCTGATGGCTGTTTGCAGACTGACCAAGTTCCCCACCGGGAATCCTCACCCCATGGAGGTGTGGCCAGCCTGGGTGAGGAGCTGAGGGCTATTTGCAAGCTGGCCACAGCCCCTTTAGGGTGGGGGTCCCTATTGGGGTGTCTGGCCAGCCTGGATGAGGAGCTGATGGCTGTTTGCAGGCTAGCCACGGCCCCCAGCAACCCAAGCTCCCAGCCCCTCCTTTTTTGCTTTTTGCTTTTTTTTTTTTTTCCATCGCCTCCTTGAGTGGAGGCCATGGCTGGCTGGAAGCAGGTATCTGGGATTTATCTATCTTCTATAATTGAAACTTTGTAGCTTTGAGCAGAGGCCAGGACCAGCCAGGGCAGGTGGGAAGCCTGGCTTCCTCCATTGCTGGGGGCAATCCAAGCCTCCTGCTCCCTCCAGCTCTATGCCTGCTGCCATCTTGATTGGGTTAATTTGCATACTTGTTCCTTATTGGTTGGTGGGGGTAGCAGATGTAAGGCCAATTTGCATATTTCTCTTTTATTAGATAGGATATTTTTATTGATTTCAAAGAGGAAGGGAGAGGGAGAGAAACATCAATGATGAGTAAGAATCATTGATCGACTGCCTTCTGCATGCCCCCTACTTGGGATTGAGCCCACAACTTGGGCATGTGCCCTTGACTGAAATTGAAGACCAATGCTCTATCCACTGAGCCAAAAGACTTCTTTCTTTTGCCAAATTTAGGTGCGTAATGAGGCTTGAGCTTAGGAATGCTGCCAATGCAAGTGCTATCAGGAAGCCACCACAGAGCCACCTCTGCTTGGGAGCTGAGGTTCCAGAAACTCTCCATTTGTTCATGTCAGATCACAATGGGCCATTCTATAGGCGCCCCTCAGGTTTACTACACTTGCAGAGGGTACATGCAAGCTGGGGTTACCTTGCTGCAGCCAGTCTCCCAGGAGCTGGTAAGACTGTGGCTAGAGAGAAATCTACAGAGGTCCCCAAACTTTGAGCATGGGTGACAAGAAACAGCCCAGGGACCACCAGCGCAGCTGTGATGTTGCTGGAACTAGGGCTGGAAATGGCGCTACATGCATTGCACTGGCTAGGCCCCCTCATGCTGGGCGGCAGCTCTGTCCCTCTGCGCCATATGGAGTTGGCAGAACTGTGCTCATTCTCAGGCCGGGCTGCTCCCACCCGCTCCTGAGGCCGGCACCATGCCCAAGAGCCTGGTGCTTCAGCCATGGAGTTTTTTTCTGGTTTCAGACACGTTTGGGGTGTGAAAGGTTTATCTCCTTGGTCATGTGACACGCAGCTAACATCTCAGCCTCTGAGGATGCAGCCAGGAGGCTCCGGGCTCTATGTGCTGAACCCAGGACAAAGCCTCGCAGGCACCGGCTGGGGTGACAGATGGCATGAAATGGGAGGTGACAGCTGAGGAGGGAGCTGTAGAAGGTGGGGCGAGAGGGAATGCTGGAGAGAGCTCAGGCAGGGGGCCATGGAAAGGGGATGGAGTAAGGGATTCAGAAAAGGAAAGGACAGTCATCCCACAAAAGCCGCTTGCTGAAATGAAAACATTTTCAAAAAGGCTGCTCGCTTGCAATAATAGAAGGCGTGAACATCGGAATTAGACCTGGTCTCCGCTTAGCTCTCGAGCTCTGTGATCTAGTCCAAGAGACCACCCCTGTTCCCGCCTGTTCAGTGGGGGAAACCTACTCTGCAGCACTGAATCGTGTGTGAAGCAAAGAAGTGTGTGATCGCAGGGTGGCTGAGCGGAATGCCCAGGGCTGTGCTAAGTCACTAAATTCACCAGTTACCTGCCACGATATTTTGAATTTAATTTAAAAAGGTCCATTGCTTGCATCTATAGATGCTTATGGCATACAAATGGTTAAAAGTAGTCACACAGACACACATAATCACAATGCGGTGACAAGTGCAGCGGGAGAAGCTGAGGGCCCACGTGCGGCTCCAGCGGGATGAAGGCATGCGCGGCGGAGGGCCAGCATGTGCTGGGGCTGGAGCCGATGGCCATGGTGGGCGGGGGTGAGGAGAGGCTGCGGGAAAGGTCAGCTGGGGTCAGGCAGCTTTGGCAGGCGGTGTGAACTTTACTCCGCGTGACTGGGAAGCCGGCGAGGTTTTAAACAGAGCACGACTGTATCGGGGCATCAGGGGGAGATGACACTGCTGTGCACCGAGTCCCAGGCCTTCGCGCCAGGCGACGTGTGACACCCGCACACGCCTGTGTCAGCACCACTGCGGGGGAGGACATGGAGGCCCAGGAAAAGTCTCCTTCCTAAAGGGATTAGAAGAACTAATATTTTTTAAGGAATTTTTATTGATTTTGGGGGAAAGAGAAACATCAGTGCGAAAGCAAAACATCAGCCGCCTCCTTTACCAGGGATCAAGCCCGCAACCCGGGTTTGTGACCAGGAATCCAGCAGGCACCCCCTTGGTGCCCAGCCGAAGCTCAGCCACTGCGCACACCTGCCCCAGCTGAGAGCTCGTTTTAAAAATCATCGGAGGTGGCGGCTCCATCATAGTGGTTGACCTGCCTCCTCCTACTCCTCCTCTGCTTCTTCCTCCTCTTCTTTGGGAAGAGTGGAATAGGATTGATGTTAATGCCTCTTTAAATGTTCGGTAGAATTGGCTAATAAAGCCACCCAGTCCTGGACTTCTGTTGGGAGATTTTTTTTTTTAGAAAATCCTCACTAGCCAAAACCGGTTTGGCTCAATGGACAGAGCTTCGGTCTGCGGACTGAAAGGTCCCAGGTTTGATTCCGGTCAAGGGCATGTACCTTGGTTGCAGGCACATCCCTGTGGGGGGTGTGCAGGAGGCAGCTGGTCAATGTTTCTAGCTCTCTAGCCCTCTCCCTTTCTCTCTGTAAAAAATCAATAAAACATATTTTAAAAATAAAAAATCCTCACTAGATATGTTTTTATTGATTTTTGAGAGGGAGGGAGGGAGGGAGGGAGGGAGGGAGGAAGGAAAGGAGAGAGAGAAGGAATGAGGAAGGGAGGGAGGGATGGAGGGAGGGACCGACCTTGATCACTTGCCTCTGGTAGGTGCCCCGATGGGGAATCAAACCTGTAACCTTCTGGTGTATGGGGTGACACGTCAACCAACTAAGCAATTGGCCAGGGTATGGGAGGCTTTTTGATCATTGGTCCAGTTTTCTTACTTACCATAGTTTTGTTAAGAGTTCTAGTTCTTCTTGAGTCCCTTTTGAAAATTTGTGTTTTCAGGAATTTGTTTACTTCATCCAAATTCTCACATTGCCATAGTTATTCAGTGTTCTCTTATTCTCCCTTTAATTCCTGTGAAGTCAACAGTAATGTGCCAGCCTTCGTTTGTGATTTTAGTTATTGGGTCGGCAGCTAAGTAATTGCGGGTTTCACACATATATGGCTTCAGTTGAATTTTTAGTTTGCAGACGTAGTACAAATGTAAAACACATTTTGTTATTTGATAGTTGGCTATTCAGCTGTTAATCAGTAAAAAAAGTTTTTTGATCTGTTTTGTAGTTTTCGTTTGGCGTTCGTTGAAAAATGGAAAATCAAAAGGAACATTTTCGTCATATTTTGCTTTTTTATTTCCGCAAAGGGAAAACGCATCACAAGCTCATAAAAAGTTATGTGCTGTTTATGGTGACGAAGCCTTAAAAGAACGGCAGTGTCAAAATTGGTTTGCCAAATTTCGTTCTGGTGATTTTTCACTCAAAGATGAAAAACGCTCTGGTCGTCCAGTTGAAGTTGATGACGCCCTAATCAAAGCAATAATCAATTCAGACTGTCACAGTACAACACGTGAGATTGCAGAGAAGCTTCATGTATCACATACATGCATTGAAAATCACTTAAAACAACTTAGCTATGTTCAAAAACTCGATACATGGGTTCCTCACAAACAGAAAGAATCACAGTTAACGCAACGCATTAGCAGCTGCAATTTGCTAAAGAAACGTAATGAAAATGATCCATTTTTAAAACGACTGATAACTGGCGATGAAAAATGGGTTGTTTACAACAATATCAAGCGGAAAAGATCGTGGAGCAGGCCAGGTGAACCAACTCAAACAACATCAAAAGCTGATATTCATCAAAAGAAGGTTTTGTTATCAGTTTGGTGGGATTACAAAGGAATTGTCTACTTTGAACTCTTACCACCCAACCGAACGATCAATTCTGATGTCTACATTGAACAACTAACGAAATTAAACAATGCAGTTGAAGAAAAGGGGCCTGAATTGACAAATCGAAAAGGTGTTGTATTCCATCATGACAATGCAAGGCCACACACATCTTTGGTCACTCGGCAAAAATTAATGGAGCTTGGTTGGGATGTTTTGCCACATCCACCATATAGTCCTGACCTTGCACCATCTGATTACTTTTTGTTTCGATCTTTACAAAACTCCTTGAATGGTAAAAATTTCAATAATGATGATGATGTCAAATCGTACCTGATTCAGTTTTTTGCTAATTAAAACCAGAAGTTTTTTGAACGTGGGATTATGATGCTGCCTGAAAGATGGCAAAAGGTCATTGATCAAAATGGGCAATACATTACAGAATAAAGTTATTTAGTTCCATGAAAAAATTGCCTTTGATTTTCTTTAAAAAATCCGCAATTACTTAGCTGCCGACCCAATATTTGCATCTTCTATTTTTTAAAATTTATCTTTATTGTTGAAAGTATTCCAGATATTCTGTTTTCCCATTGAAACACCCCACCGCACACCCACCATTCCCAGGTCTCACCACTCTACTGTCTGTCCATGGCTATGCATATACATTCCTCAGTTAATCACTACTCACCCCCCACACACCTTCCCTCTGAAATTCATCAGGCTGTTCCATGTTTCTGTCTCTGTGTCTATTTTTTCATCAGATTCCACATATGAGATCATGTAACACTTACCTTTCTCCAACCAGCTTATTTCACTTACATAATACTCTCCAGGTCCATCCATGCTGTTGCAAATGGTAAGAGTTCTTTCTTTTTAACAGCTGCATAGTATTGCATTGTGTAGATGTGCTACAGCTTTTTTATCCACTCATCTGCTGATGGGCACTTAGGTTTCCAGATCTTAGCTATTGTAAATTGTGCTATGAACATAGAGGTGCATATACTGTATTCTTTCTGATTGGTGATTCATGTTTCTTAGGACATATTCCTAGAAGCGGGATCACTGGATCAAATGGCAGTTCCATATTTAATTGTTGATGGTAACCATTCTGACAGGTGTGAGATGGTACCTCATTGCCATTATTAATCTCCATCTCTCAGATGATTAGTGCCTTTGAGCATTTTTTTCATGTCTCTTGGCCATATGTCCCCTTTGGAGAAGTGTCTATTTAGGTCCTTTGCCTATTTTTAAAATAGTTTGTCTTCATTATGTTAAGTTGCATGAGTTCCTTATATATTTTGGAAATTAACCCCTTAATGGATATATCAATTGCCAAATATGTTCTCCCATACAGTTCCTTTTCATTTTATTGATGGTTCTTTTGCTGTGCAGAAGCTTATACTTTAATGTAGTCCATTTGTTTATTTTCTCCTTATTTTCCTGCATTCTATAAGATGTATTTGTAAACAAATTGCTACAAGAGATGTCTGAGATTTTGCTGTTTTTCTTCTCAAGTTTTTATGGTTTCACAACTTATATTTAAATATTTTATCTATTATGAGTTTATTCTTGTGTATGGTGTAAATTGATTAACTAGTTTCTTTTTTCTTTCTTTTTTGCATGTACCTGTCTAATTTTCCCAATACCATTTACTGAAGAGACTGTCTTTTTTTTTTTAATATATTTTATTGATTTTAGAGAAAGATAGAAACATCAATGATATGAGAATCATTGATTGGCTGCCTCCTGTACGCTCCCTACTGGGGATTGAGCCCACAACCCAGCCATGTGCCATTAGCCAGAATCAAACCTGGGACCCTTCAGTCTGTAGGCCAATGCTCTATCCATTGAGCCAAACCAGCTAAAACATATTTTCATTGCTGTCAGAGAGGGATGGAAATAGAAACATCAATGATGAGAATCACTGATCGCTGCACTCCTCTAGTTGGGGATAGAGCCCACAACCAGGGCATGCACCCTTACTGGAATCAAACCTGGCACCCCTCAGTCCGCAGGCCAACGCTCTATTCACTAAGCCAAACCAGCCAGGGCACTTGAGTATTTTTCATTTCTCTTTTGCTGGCTTATTAGCTATAACTGTTATTTTACTAATTGTTTTAGGGCTTACAGTATACATCTTTACCTTACCACAGTCCACTTCATCACAGGAACTAACCAGGCCTCACAAGCAGCCCTGGAGCAACTGCCAACACAGAGCTGTCCGGGAGGAAGGGCCCGTCTGTCGTCCAGTCTGCCTCATCCTCGGGAAGTCAGCGCGGCTCAGGCCTCAGCTTACTCACTTGTAAACTGGGGTTGTCCCACCTGCCCTGCCTAGCTCAAAACAGTGTTCTGTTCCAGGAGTGAGGGAGAAAAACATGCTAAGTCTCTGATACTGAGACTCCAATCCTTTCCACACATTGGCCTAGCCAATGTTACCACGAGGCCTGCTCTTAGGACCACTAAGCCTCAAGATGCACGGTTAGAAGCCCTAGGGATGAGGACAAAGGTTGGCTGTGTGGGCAGCCTAGGAGGCCGGGTTCTAAAACCTGTCACTTGAGTGAAGAAGGATATGGAGTTGAGGAGAATGAATACCATGGCTTCTGAGACAGACCAGTAATCCAGGACACGTGAAATGGAGAAACTGAGACAAATAGCTGAACAAACTGGCAGAGCAATTTATAACAAATATAGAAAGTGACCTCCCTAGAGATAACTTCTAGACCTCAGTTGTATTTCAGTTCCAGGCCCAGAAAAGCAGCAAAATCATGTGTCGGTCTGCGGACTCAAGGGTCCCGAGTTTGATTCCAGTCAAGGGCATGTACCTTGGTTGCAGGCACATCCCCAGTGGGAGGTATGCAGGAGGCGGCTGATCGATGTTTCTCTCTCATCGATGTTTCTGACTCTCTATCCCTCTCCCTTCCTCTCTGTAAAAAATCAATTAAAATTATAAAATAAAATAAAATAAAAAGCTTCTGCACAGCAAAAGAAACCATTAACAAAACTAAAAGGGATCCTACTGTATGAGAGAACATATTTGGCAATGATACATCTGATAAAGGGTTAATATTCAAAATATATAAGGAACTCATACAACTTAACAAAAGGAAGGCAATCCGATTAAAAAATGGGCAAAGCACCTAAAATAGACACTTCTCCAAAATGGATACACTGATGGCCAAGAGACATATGATAAAATGCTGAAAGTCACTGTTCATCAGAAAGATGTAAATTAAAACAACAATGAGCCGAAATCGGTTTGGCTCAGTGGTAGAGCGTCGGTCTGCGGACTAAAAGGTCCCGGGTTCGGTTCCGGTCAAGGGCATGTACGTTGGCTGCGGGCACATCCCCAGACGTTCAGGAGGTGGCTGGTCGATGTTTCTCTCTCATCGACGTTTCTGGCTCTCTATCTCTCTCCCTTCCTCTCTGTAAAAATTCAATAGAATATATTTTTAAAAAAACAGAACAACAACGAGGTACCACCTCACACCTGTCACAATGGCTACCATCAACAAATCCACAAAGGACAAGCGCTGACCAGGATACGGAGAAAATGGAACCCTCGCACACTGCTGGTAGGAACACAGACTGATGCAGCCATTACGGAAAATAGCATAGAGTTTCCTCAAAAAATTAAATATGGAACTGCCATTTGACCCAGTGATCCCACTTCTAGGAATATATCCTAAGAAACCCAAAATACCAACCAGAAAGAATGTATGAATTGTCCATAGCAGCACAATTCACAATAGCTGAGATGTGGGAACTGCCGGCATGCCCATCAGTAGAGGAGTGGATAAGAAAGCTGTGGTGCATTTACACCATGGGATACTGTGCAGCAGTAAAAAAGAAGAATCTCTTACCCTGTGAGACAGCAGGGAGGGACCTGGAGAGTATCGTGCTAAGTGAAATAAGCCAGTCAGAGAGAGACAAGTATCACATGGTCTCCTCAGATGTGGAATCTAATCAACAAGACAAACTGATGAACAGAGTGGATCCAGAGATGTGGAAGCAGGGAGCAGAGTGCAGAATCTCAGGGGGAAGGAGGCGGAAGGTGGGTGGGAGGTAATCAACCAAAGAACCTGTATGCAGATATGCAAGGCCCCTGAATGCAGACAGTGGGTTGGAAAGGGCCTGGGTGGTGGGAAGGGGGGGCTGGAGCGGGTCAATGGGGAAATAGGGAGACATATGTAATACTTCCCACAATTAAGATTTTTTAAAAAGAAATAATTCTGAATAACAGCACAAACTGTTATTTTGAAGTGCAGTTGGCTCTTTAATAACACAGGTTAGAACTGTGTAGTCCACTTATAGGGGGCTTTGTTTTTAAATAAATTCTGTGAATGTAAACAAAACAAAACAAAAAAACCCACAACTGGAGCCCTAGCTGATTCGGCTCAGTGGCTAGAATGTCAGCTCATGAACTGATACTCTATCCTGGGTCACTCCCAGATTTGATCCTGGTCAAGGGCACGTATCTAGGTTGCAGGCTCAACTTGTGGGCATGCAACCCATTGACATGGGACATCGATGTTTCTCTCTGTTTCTCTCCCTCGCTTCCATTCTCTCTAAAAATCAATTTCCTTGGGTGAGGATTAACAACAACACACACCTAGAAAATGGATGAATATTCTGCTGTAACCCTCCCGAGATTCCTGCCTGCAAGAGAGAAAAGGCTCCAGACAAAGGATGCAGTGTGTGCTCTCCCTCAGAGAGCTAGGGCAGCCCAGCCTAACTCACTTGTGGCTTCTTCTCTCCTAAGCCCTTCCTACTTCTCTCTGTCCCCCGTTTTATTTATTTATTTATTTATTTATTTATTAAAATACATTTTATTGATTTTTGTACAGAGGAAGGGAGAGAGATAGTGAGAAACATCAATGAGAGAGAGTCATTGATCAGCTGCCTCTTGCACACCCCCTACTGGGGATATGCCCGTAACCAAGGTACATGCCCTTGACCGGAATCGAACCCGGGGCCCTTCAGTCCCCAAGCCGACGTTCTATCCATTGAGCCAAACCGGTCCCGGCTTTGTCCCCGGTTTGAATTAACATACCCTCATAGTCACCTGGACTGGTGTGTGAAATTTTTCCTGAAGTCAAGAACTGCTTGACTTCATAGGCCCGTGGTCGGCAAACTGCGGCTCTCGAGCCACATGTGGCTCTTTGGCCCCTTGAGTGTAGCTCTTCCACAAAATACCACAGCCTGGGCGAGTCTATTTTGAAGAAGTGGCGTTAGAAGAAGTTTAAAAAATTTGGCTCTCAAAGAAATTTCAATCGTTGTACTGTTGCTGTTTGGCTCTGTTGACCGAGTTTGCCGACCACTGTCCTAGACAAACTAGCTCAGGGCCAGGGCCAGTACTCCCAGTACTCAGACACAAACCTCAGCCGTGTGGCCTTCCTCAACGTGACTGCACACTGCTGGAGCGTCCCGGGGTTGCAGCTTTCTGTAAGTTTGCTGGGGGGGGGGGGGACCAAGAAAGAAGGCACGTGTGGATTCCTACGGGAACTGTAATCCCAGGGAAGGTTCTGAGGAGACGAAGAAGGCTGGCATCTTTCAGAGTGCGAAGGGATCTTGGAATGCAAAGAATTTCTTTGGGTTGAATCCCGTGGAAGCTTGTCACCGAGCTGTGTTCCTGAACTATGAGACGGGGGTATTTGAGCTGAGGAATAGGTCTCTTGATAAGTAAACGATTAACAAATACTGTGGGGAAATAAGTTAAAAAGTGAAACCTATCAGTGGATCCCCAGTGCCTTGCAGCGGGAGGCAGGTCTGCCTGGGGAGGGGGCTGCTCCCTCGGCATGGTCTCCTTCCTCTTCAGACTCACAAGGCTGAGACCCTGGAGCCTCCAAACGCAGGCTCTATGACTGCTTTCCCTCTGCGTCCCACCACAGCCAGAGGCCAGTCTCCGCCTGCAATCTGGTTCTCAGCGGAATCAGCCAACCTCCTCCGGAAGGACCTTCGGAGACAGGTCAGATCAGACCGTGTCCATGCCATTGGCAGCCCCTGGCAAAAACAGGGTGACCCATGCCTGCCTGGTTCAGCTCAGTGGACAGAGCGCTGGCCTGTGGACTGAGGGTCCTGGGTTTGATTCCGGTCAGGGGCATATGCTCAGGCTGTGGGCTAGATCCCCACTGAAGGGCAGGTGGTGAACAGCCGGCCAGTGATCCTCGTGTCATTGATGTTTCTCTCTCTTCCTCTCTGAGATCAATAAAAAAAAAAACACCTTATTTTAAATAGGGGGACCCAGGCCATAGTGGCACCCGAGGACCCAAGGGGAGGATCCCAGGCTGGTTCAACTGCATCAACCTCTATGTTCTCAGGTGGTTTCCATCACCTGCCAGTCTGGAGTTTTCCCAATTGTATATGATGGGGGGGGGAAGGGGGTCTGGTGCAAAACCACACACATTTGAAATAACTGTAGACTCCCTGTGGTGGTAAGAAATAGTAGCGATCCCCTTGCCTAGCTTCTCCCAATGATAAAAAAGAAAAAAAAAAAAAGAAAAAAAAAAAAGAATCCTCACTGAAGGATGTTTTTATTGATTTTGGAGGGAGGAGGGGGAAGGAGAAAAACATGGATGGGTTGCCTCCCCTACACGCCCCGAGCGGGGTCGAACAGGCAACCCTTTTGAGGTACAGGACGCTGCTCTAACCAACTGAGCCACCTGGCTGGGGCTCCCGATACTAACTTTGGCAAAACTACAGCATACCAACCAGAATGCCGGCATTGGTAAAAACCCGCCCATCCTATTCAGATTTACCTGGCAGGCGGGTGGCATGTCAGTGACCAGGCCGGAGAGCTGTGACCCAGCCGGCCCGCGCACAAGCAGCTGGACCCGGGGCTCACCCGCCCCGGTGGCCTGACCATTACCGTCCGGCTGCGGGGGCCGCCGGCTGCGGGGGACCGCGGGCTGCGGGGGGCGCCGGCTGCGGGGTGGGCCTGCGCTCACACCGCTCCAGCCGCGTCCCGGCCTCAGGCCTGAGGCGCGGCCGTGCGGGGGGTCCGGGCTGCGGCTCAGAGCGGACCTGCCGCCCCTTCTCCCTCCGCGCGGCCGCAGGCGGGAGGGCGCAGCGGGCTAGCGGAGGCCTGGCGGCCGGGGCCACCGGGAGGGAGGCCCCAGGGCCAGCGCTGGGCGAAGCGCGAGAGGCGGCTCGGCTCCGGGCCTGGGTCCTGACGGAGGAGGCCCGAGGGCGCCCGGCCTCGCCGGGAACCGGAGTGCCGGCGCCGCGCTCCACGAGGCCGCCAGGGGCACGCCGGGAAGCCGTGCCCGCCCTCCGCGCCGCTCTCCCCCCCTGCGCGGCCCGCGGCTGCCCCCTGCCGCCGCGGGGTGGCCCTGCAGCCCGGGCCGTCCCCGCCCTCGCGCCGCCGGATTGGCTGCGCTCCGAACCCGGGGCTCCGCCCACTTCCCAGGGTCCTTTGATCACGCGCCTCCGGCCTCTTCCGGGGCCCGGGAGCCAAGCGAGGGCGTTCCTGTCCGGGCTGCAGCGGCGGGAGGTAAGGCATGGCCGGGGCGGATGGGCTGCGGAGCGCTGACACGGTCCACGCCTCGGGGTTCCGGGGTTCCAGGATGCCGGGGCCCCTCCACGCTCTTTCCAAGCCTCCCTCCCCCGCCTGAGCCTCCCGCAGCCCTGGGAACGGCCTGATACTCTCCCCACCCCGACTAAGCAGCCTGACCCCGCGAGCACCGGGACAGGTGGTTCACACCTTGCCATCGGGTGCGGACTCGGGGGACCAGGGTCAGGGGCCGTGGGGCATCTGTGGGCAGCCGCCCGAGGACAGTCTCCTTGCATCTGTCAATGGGAGCTGCCCCTCTCCTACTTGTCAGCTCAGGCCAGGAGGGTAGGGACCTGGGCGGAGTCCTGGGTGGGGACCAGAGGGAGGGGACTTCACCTCAGATGCAACTTGTGTCCAGCCGGGCCGGAGACACGGGAAAGAGAATGTCCAGGCTGTGTGTCTGGAGTGACACAGGGACAGGGACACACACAGCCTATACTGTAGCCTGGAGTGTGGGGATTGGATCAGGACTGAGACGGGCTCCTTCCACTGTGCCTACCTCATCCCCCGGGCTACAGTGCAGGGCCCTCGCATTTTCACCTGGTTTCCCCATTTTGCTTCACCGCATAGGTGCTGGCAGCCGAGCCCCCAGGAGGTTGGGCAGAAGCTGGGGACCTGTATCTGACCTTTCCCCAGTTTAGAATTGCAAGTGTTTGGCCTGCACCTGAGCTGAGCCGCGCCCTGATTTGGGGATTGGAGCTGGGCAGAACTAAGTCTCTGGGTGCCCCTTTGCACCCAGGATTTGCTGAGAGTCGTTGGAAGGTTAGGGTACAGGGAGAACCCCGGGCCTGGCCCAAGATTTCATGTATCACCGGCTCTTGGGGACGGCTCCGGGGGCTGCACTGATCTCCCTTCCTCCTCCCCAGGGAGCCCGGTGGAGGCGCCCTCCCGAGGCACTGCCCATGCTGACCGCACGGTCCTCCAGCTGCCGATGTCATGAGTAACACCACGGTGCCCAGCGCCCCCCAGGCCAACAGCGACTCTATGGTGGGCTATGTGCTGGGGCCTTTCTTCCTCATCACCCTGGTCGGGGTGGTGGTGGCTGTGGTAAGGAGCCCCCTCGTTCACACATACACCGCACCTTTGCTGGCCAGGGCCGGGAGGGTGGGGGGGTCTGGTTGTCTGAGCACAGCCTGGCGAGCTGCCCTGCAGTGGCTGTGGGGGTGGGTGGGCTGTCCAGGCCGCCCAGCCTCCACAGCGCTGTCTCTGTTACAGGTAATGTATGTCCAGAAGAAAAAGCGGTGAGTGTCCCTGCCCCCAGCACCGCCCCACATCGGGCTTAAATTCCCTCAGGGGACTAGCGCTCTCCGCACACATGTAAGATGGCTCTCAGCCATCCTGACACAAGCCTGAAGCCCCTGCACCCCATTGTCAGGTTCTCCTGCCCAGGCTCAGCTTACCCGCTGGGGAGAGGCCCTTTGTCCTGAGCCTGGGGGTGGAGGCAGGGCGGTCAGATGTTGGGGGGCGTGGCTGAGCCCCCTCGCCTGCTCCCCAGGGTGGACAGGCTTCGCCATCACCTGCTCCCCATGTACAGCTACGACCCCGCCGAGGAGCTGCACGAGGCTGAGCAGGAGCTCCTGTCTGACATGGGAGACATGAAGGTAAGGCAGAGCCGGCAGAGCGGCCTGCTCTGCCCTCAGCCCTCCCCTGGGGGCCGAGCAGCAAGGCCTCTTGCAGGGGCCTGAGCTGTGCCCCCCACAGGTGGTGCACGGCTGGCAGAGTGGCTACCAGCACAAGCGGATGCCCCTGCTGGATGTCAAGACCTGACACCATCTTCAGAGCCATGGGGTCCTGCCGCTTCCCCTCCCACCTGCTCACCCAGGCCCCCGGGCACTGGGTCTCCACTCCGCCCACCCACCCACCCACCCCACCCCACGTGCTTGGGCTGAGCCTGCTCCCAGGCAGCAGGGGTTTCTCCCGCTGGGGGTGGACAGAGCCCTGCCCTCTGTGGGCCCCTTTAGGCCCCTGACTTGGCTTGGGAGCTTTCCATGGTGACAGGGCCTGATGTATAGTCTTCAGTATACATACTTTGTAAATAAAATGTTTTGTGGCTAGAGGTGATTTCAAGGGCTTTAAATTACCTCTGGAGGTGACAGCGTTCCATCCTGCCTCCGCCCTGAAGAGCTGGGCATGGCAGCTACACACACACCCCCCTCCACACACACACACACACACACACACACACACACACACACACGCACACACACGCACTCACACACTCACTCCAGTCACCCAGCACACATTCTGGGTTTCCGCCTTCACCTGCTCCACCAGGTGGACACACCCCTCATCCCCCCTACAGACTCCAGTCCAGAAAAGGATATATTTTTATTCAAGTAACTGCAAATAGGAAACCAGAGGGAGGGGCCCAGGCTGGGACAAATGGCTACCCCCTCCCGGCATAACGGGGGGAGGTGGCCCTACACTCCGCTGTCAACACCGGCCCCCTGCTCACTCTGCTGCAGCATCCTAGGGGCAGAGCCCCCCTTCCCTGGGGCTGGGGCAGTCTGCTTTGCCCCTGGCTCCTTCCCAAGAGCATCTTGGAGGGGAGTGTGGGCAGAACAGGAGGCAGTGAGGGTGAACATTTGGCGCTGGTAGCAGCAGCAATGACAAGATGTCTAAGAATGAAACATGGAACAAAAAAACAACACAACTGTCCAGAGGTAGTTTGTGAACAGAGGAAAGATGGAACCAGAACCTTGGGGGGTGGGGAGGAGCAGGGGTGGGAGTGGGCAGGGCTCGCTCCTTGCTAGGGCCCCATGAGGGGAGGAAACTGGAGGCAGAGTGGAAGCAGATGGGGTCGGGCTCACACCCTCCTGCCTTCCCTCCTGTGCCCCAGGGGGGCGCTGTTCAACCTAGCGCAGGGCTAGGCGCCTGTGGAAGGCAGGTGAGTGGGTGTGAGCCACACCTGGTGACAGACACAGGTTCGTTGAGTCATCTTGGGGCCAAACAACCCTATCCATGGCCACAGGTGCTGCTGCCAGGACAGTGGAGTGGGCATGTCAGAGTGAGACGGGGCTCAGGCCCCTTTAAGGCCAGGGGAGTCCTCCCAGGCCCCCTGATGGGAAGCCAGAGGTAAGAGTGGGGAAGGGACCCCCTAAACCGGGAGCCCAGTCAGCAATGCCCCCACCACCCAGGGAGCAGGGACGCAGCAGGCATGGGTGCAGCTAGTGGGATGTCAGCTTTGTCAGGAAGCCGGGGGAATGCACGTGGGGGGAGAGGATGTTGGGAATGGAGACCAAGGAAAACTGTTCCCCACTCGGGCCGCCAGGGCCCGGCTGGTGTGCTGTGTAGTGTGGCGGTGCAGGCGGGCGCGGGGGTGGCGGGGGAGGGGCGGGGCAGGGGGGGCGGAGCTGTCCAGTCCCAGAAGGAAGCGGCTCCACGGGGAGGAAGCAGGTGGCACGGTCACTGCTCTTCCTCGGAGGACTCCTGCGAGATGCCCTCTTCTTCCTCCTTCTCCTGTGAGGGGGACAGGCAGGGCCATCAGCACGGTGCCAGGCCTGGCCCTCCGCCTCCACCCCCAGCTGCAGGGGAGGGAACTCAGGCCCGCTGCCCCCACCCCTCCCTGGCTCTCCAGAAGGGGGATGAGTCAGGGCTGAGTGTGTGGGTGACTCAGCAACCTCCACAGCCCAGCTTCATTCATAAAAAAGGAAGAATTTAAAAGGAGGGAAAAAAAACACACACGCTGCTCTCAGAGCCACCCTCCCTCCCTTGCCCCAGGGCCCCTGGTGGGGGACAGGGCCGAACCCAGAACAGCAGATTGAAGCTGAAGGGAGGGAGGAGTGACTGGCTGGGGAGGGGAGGAGCAGCCAGGGAGAGGAAACGGCAGAGGTGGTGGAGGGCAGGAGAGCCAGGTGGTCTTGGCACGCAGGGCAGCTGCTGAGCTTGGGGCAGTGGCCGCAGCCACAGGCTGACCCCAGGCCAGGGCGGGAGGAAGGGGAAGTGTGGCCCAGGGGCTCACTCACGGGGCGGGAATGTCGGGACACCACGGGCTGCAGCCCCCGTGCCAGGCACAAACTCCAAAACAACTTGTTTCCTGTTACTCACTCCTGGGGCCCAGCCAGCCCCCCAGGCCCCCCCCTCCCAGCCCTGACGGTAGTGGCTCAGCTCGAGGAATGAATGCCTCAGGGAGTTCAGGGAGCAGGTTGGGGATAGGGAAGGGCTGGGAACGGGAAGGCTAACTCAGGGGAGCCCCCTAGAGGCAGTCTCCTGACTCGGCAAACCTACTTCCACCACTACCAGCTCTGGGGGCCCAGAAGTGAAAGGTGCCTCCTCACACCTCAGCTCCCCCCCAGCACTGACACACACCCCCCCTCCCCCCAGCGCTGAGCACTTTGCTGCTCCTTCTCCCCCCAGATCAGGGCAAAGCCTCACTCCTTCCCCTCGTTCCTGTGATGGGGCCGGATCAGAGGGCCTCCAAGAGCGCCCCTAGAAGCAGACGGCCTCCAGGAGTGCAGGGCAAGGGTCTGTGCTGTGCTGGGGAGCCCTCACCACTCACAGGCACACGGCCCTTTACACTAGGTGCCCGGAGCCAGGCCGGGGCCAGGTGTGACAGCCATCATTCCCGACCCAGCTGGTCGGGAGAGCGTTTTCCGTGGTGCACAGGATCAGGTAGGCCTCACCCATTTCTCCGCACCCCACCCAGAGGGGCCGAGCCTGCACCCCTTCACCTACCAGTTTCTTGGGTCTGCCCCTTGGCTTCCTCCCTGGAGTCGTGGTGGTTTTCTAGAAGGGCAGAGAGAAAACCCAGAGTCAAAAATGTCCCCATCGGTGCTCATCCAATAACGGTGGCTGCCCTCCTCTGCTCAGGGCAGCCCAGGAATCTCACCCCAGCCACAGGCCCGCCCCAGCTGGTCCAGCTGGTGATGACTGGCCACCACACTGCCCCCCTCAATATACACACACACGCCCCCCACTCCCTCCTCCTCCCATGACTCAGAGGATATGAGTCGTGTCTTAGAAAAAATAAAATAAAAAACAAAACAACTCCTCTGAGAGCCTGATGCCGCCGGGAAGCTGGCCTTCCCTGCTCCCCAGCCCGGATCCAGGACCCCAGGAGAGAAGGAACATTCTCAGCCGCGGGGCTGGTGCGGCTGCCCCTCACTGTGCCCAACCCTCCTTTCTCCGGGCCAGGGATGCTTAGGACTTCTGACTTGATTTCCCCATGGTCCCGGGAGAACCAAGGTGCAGAAGTGAGACCTTAGTCATCACCCTGTTTCCCCGTTAGCAGGGACCCGCTGCCCATCATCAGAGCCTCGGGATACGCCCGCCCTCCCACGCCTCCCTCTGCGGGCACTAGGATGGCCACCCACCCCAGCTCACCCGGGTCTTGGCGGCGCCCTTGTTCTTGCTCCCCTTCGGTCTGCCCCGAGGTCTCTTAGGTGTTGGCACTTCGCTGGGCTCCTTCTGCAAAGACAAAGGAGGCAGTGAGACCCAGAGGCCGCCTGTCCCACCCCAACCGGAGTTCAGCCAGCAAGCCACCCCCTCGGCCAGGAGCCCACAATGGCAGGGACAAGTCAGGATTCAGTTGTTGGACCATCTTTCGCAAAGGCCCTTGCTCCCCTGCGACAAGAAGACCCTGGGGAGGGCATCCTGGGGCCGACAGCGGCAGCTCTGCCCGTCTCAGCTCTGCCACTGACTAACCCCAAGATCCTGAGGAAGACCTTCATGCCCGAGCCTCGCTTTCCTCGTTTGTAAAGGGCATCATCAAAGTTAAATGAAGGAAGCAGAGTCCTGAGCCACCACCACTGCCCACCCTTTTCAGGCCGTACGTGCAGCACACGTCCGGGACGCAGAAGAGCAGAAAGGATGCCCCCCTTGGAGGGAGGCTCCAGCCTCCACCTGTAAACTGGCCCCGCCAGCTGCCTCCCGGGGAGGAGAAACCCCAGAGACCCCTGCCATTGTTGCCGCTAAAATTTTAATAAGCCCGAGACACAACAAAAAGCTGCTGCATAATGCATAGAAGCCAGCACAGAGGCAAGCGGCCACGACTCCCCAAGGGTGGCTTCTAACCACGGTCCAGTAACCCAACACCCCTTCCGACCCCCAACCCCACCCCGGAACAGGCGGCGCGGAGGCCCAGGGAAGCGGGCCGCACACTGGGCTCTGGAGAGGCAGCGGAGGGCCACTCCCAGACTCCGCCTGGCTCGTGGCTCCCAGTCCAGTCAGACCCCTCTCCCCTCGCTGCCGGGAGCGGGAGGCCGCTGTGAAGGGCTGGCCTCTGCCTCTCCTCCTCCCGGGAAGGGGGAGCCTGCGCCCACTGGCCATGCCTCCCGGGTGCCCCCCAGGGCCGGCTGGAGGAAGACAGCACCAGGGTTCCGAGGGTCACTCTGCCACCCTCCCACCCACCATTTCCAACTTTCAGGCTTCCATTTCCTTGTTCAGAGCCAGGGCGAAGCCAGCCACCGGCAGTGAGGCCCTGTCCCGGCGATGAGGGAGTGCAGAAACGGTCAGTGAGTACCCAGAACTTTCCTCACAGCAACCCCACGGCGGTATGAGGCGATCTCCTGCTCAAAGACCCTAGGCTTCTCTCACGCTCCCAGAGTTCATCGTACTGTCCTCTCCACACAGGGCAGGGCAGGGCAGGCGGGAAACGGAGCAGGTGGCCTCCCTGTGCAGAACCGAGGCGCGGTCCCTTCTGCTGGGGCCTCAGGGGGCCTGGGAGCTGGTGAGTGCTGGCGTGCAGGCATGCGGGGAGGACATGCAGACAGACAGGAGTGGTTCCGCCTGCAGGACGCCTGGCACCCCCCCCCCCCCCCCCCGGCCCAAAGGGGTAAAGCGAGGCAATGCCGCGGACACCCACCTGGCTCCCTACCAGTGCGGCGCCAGGACTCACCGGAGGCTGCTTCCTCGGCCGGCCCCGGCCTCGCTTCTCAGTGCCGTCCTTCTCCTGCTTGGAGGCCAGGGGCTGGCTGGACTTGGAACTAGACTCGCTCATCTTCCTTCTCTCTGGAGCAGGCGGAGCGATGGCTGATGCTGAAGGCGGGAAAAAGGGGTGTTAAACAAAACCGTTCCAGCCGCCTCCTCCGCCCTCATCCCCCCACCCTCCAAGGAACAGCAGCAAAACTGCCTGCGCCCAGGTGCCCACCTGCCCCAGATGCCCACCTGCCCCAGGTGCCCACCTGCCCCAGATGCCCACCTGCCGCAGCCGCAGGGGGCTAGCCCTTTGCCCTAATCACTCCTATCTCCCGAAAGAAGGGCTGTTTTCCCGCCACCCCCACAGGGCCACGCCCAGGCAGCCCGGCCGGGCTGAGGGGGAGCTGTCCTGAGCAAAGGTGTAGATGGGGGGGGGGGTCCTTCACAGCTCAGAGGGGGAGGGGGGACTCTCTAGCCAGCAGGGAGCGAGAGAGGAAAGCTAGGCAGAGACAATGAGCCCAGGCAGCAGAGGCCACACACTGCGCTGACAATACTGTCAAGCTCAAGGCTCAGGACCTAAGGCAACCAGGGCCAACCTTGACATCCACACCAACCACAAAGCCGGCTGGTGCCTGGGCCCCAGCAAGGCCCCTCTCTACGCTCCCCCAGGGTAAAGCCTGGGGTTCAAAGATGGGGCACAACGGGGACCCGGGAAAGTGGCTGAACCGCAGTGGGCAAGGTTGAGGGGGGAAGGAGCCCACAACGGAAAGGTGGGTCTCCTCGCCCCCACCCTGCCCACCTGATCAGAGATCTTTCCCTTTGACCCCCGCTTACAGGAGGGGCTTCTCCAACTGGCCCTCCGGAGCCCTGGCAGGCCTGACCCTAAAAAGCTTCTGGGTCCTTTTCTAGCATGTTCCCTCTCAGAAGCCTCACCATTTGAGTTTGCCCCAAACCTCCCCTGCAAGGACACCTGCATGGGGTCGCTGGGAGCCCCTTCGAGGCATAAAAAGGACAGCGAGGCCCTGGCCGGGTAGCTGGCTGGTTAGTGTCGTCCAGATACACCAGGGTGGTGGTTCTTTCCCCGGCCAGGGCACATACAGGGACCAACCAATGAATGCACAAAATGAGGGGAACAACGAACTGATCTCTCTCAAATCAGTAATTAAAAAAGGAAATCATCCCAGTCACATTCCCCAAGTTACAGACAAGAGACGGGAGTTAGGAAACCCGTGGCTCCACCACCCCCATGGGGACGATTCCTGGCTGCGTGGTGAAGGGTGGGCTGGGCCGAGGGTCTGGCTCCGGAAAGCCCCTCAGGCGGTAAAACGGGGTAAAGGTAAGACATCTGCCTCAACCCGCTCCAGCCCCCTGCGAAGGCCAGACCAGATAAGTCTGAAAGTTCCTAAACAATGGGAAGTCTTCATGCAAAACAAGAACTAGAACATTGAAAGTGACTTTTCTCCTTTTCAGACAATTTCCGAGAAAACATTTTGCAAATTTGTGACTTTGGGAGGACCCCATCCTCAAAGCTTCGGAGTGCTCCAGGCAGCAGGGCCTTTTCTGGTATCTCTCCTGTTTTACAGTATTTTAGACTTGAAGACCCTTTAAGCAAGGTGGTTGGTGCGTTAGCCTGCTCCATCATCAGTGGCCTGGCCTCTCTGTAATTACAGGCAACGATTAAAATCTTCTATTACACCACAGGTCCCCTTTCAAACCAAACATCAAAATTAATCAACTAAATGAGTACGGTCTGCTGGAGGCCCCCCTCAGAGAGGGGGAAGTTGGGTGAAGCTGGGCCCGCTGCTGGGCTCCTGATGAGTTTCCCTGGAAGCTTGTGATTCATTGGTGCTTCCTCCCACCTCTTGCTGTTGGGGACCCTGGAGCCCACACTCGCCCACCCTAAATCCAGCCCTCCATGAGTTGAATAAAGGCCCGAGGCCCTCCCTCTCTGCTGAGACCAACCAACGCTGCCTCTTCCACCTGTTTCTGATCATCAGAGGCTTGTCGTGGAAAAGCCACTTTTAGGGCCCAATCTTAATCCTTCAGTTTATAAGACCTTCTGGTGCTCCAGCTTGTCCCCTGTACACGCGGTGCCCGTACTGTGTGCTCCACAAATGCTTAGGGAACTTGCAGGAGAGCATCGCTGAGCTGCCTTGTTTTACAAAAAAAAAAAGTAGTCCAGAGAACCTGGTAAGTTGCCTAAAGTCACACAGCAAGTTGAGGGACAGGATGGAGTAGGTTCCTGGAGGACCCGCCGGGAGGCTCGGTGAAGTCCCTGTGGCCCCGGCTCCACCCTGGGTCCCGGGGTGACTCTGCAAGTGCCTGCATGGCCGTTGCAGGTCCACCGGCGGGAGCAGGGGCCAGAATGGGAGGGGGAGGGGCTCTCTCGCAGGCGCGGGAAACCCGTGCACCCCGACCGACCGCATGCACAGCCACGCGGGTGCACCGGCCCCACTTCCTGCCAGAGGGGGCACCCCAGCCCGCCTTGGGGCAGGAAACCTGGCGCGCGCGGGCGCGGAGAGAGGAAGAAAGCCACCTTCCTCTGTGCCCTCGCCGCAAAATAAAGCCCCAGGAAAACACACCGAAACGGGGAGTCCAAGGGACTAGTTCCAACAGAGCCCAGCAAAGCAGAGAAACCAGTTTGTGGGGGTGGAGGGCAGGCCTGGCCCCGGGGGCTGGAGAGGCGCGCGGGCCGGGCCAGAGGTGGGGTCGGGGTGAAGCCCCACACCCGGGCCCGCGGCTCGGCCTCAGCGGCGGCCAGGGGAGCCAGGTAAAGGCCGGGCGGGAGCAGGGCCGGATTGCGGGATCCCTGCCCATCCCCCTCACTTCTAGAACTTCCCCAGGCTGCGGGGGCCGGCCGGCTCCCCACTCTCCCGCCGCGCCGCAGCCTGCTCCTCCCCCCGCCCCCCGGCCGCCCACTCGGGGCCGGCTCGGGCCCGGGCTCGGCGGGAGCGGCGGGCGCGAGGTGCATGGGCTCCGCCGGGCGCACACCTCGCGCTCGCCGCAGCCGCGCGCCCCCTCCCCCACCGCGCGCCGCCCCGGCCCCCGCCCCCCGCAGGGCGCCGCGCCGCGGGGGAAGCAGTGCGGGCGCCCGCCCGAGCCCGCGGGCCCCGCCGCCGCCCCCGCGCCGCGCGGCCCTCCGCCGCCCGCGCCTCGCGCGGCCCCGGCCTGGGAATAAAGCTGGAGGCGCGCGCGGCACCCCGGAGGCTCCAGGAGGGGCTGCGGGGCGCTCCCCTCGGTCGCGGGCCCCGGGGACGACTCACCGCGAGCTCGGCCGCCGGCCTGTGTGCGCGCTCCGGGCTGCTGGGAGCGACGGTGCTGGGCGCTGAGGACCGGCCTGGCTCCGCCGCCGCCGCCGCCGCCGCTAGTAGCAAATGCGGATCTGAAACCGGGAGGGAGCAGAGGTGCTCAGAGCCCGCCGCCGCCGCGTGCTCGCCGCCCAGGCCCCCGGGGCATTTATGTGTCACCGCCAGGCGGGGGCACGGAACATCCCCCCTCCCCCGAAGGATGGCGAGGGGCAGGAAGCCGGGCACGGCCCGTGCGCGGCCTCAATAAATAATCCCATTAAATGCTAGATATTTAAAAAAGCAGGAGCCACCGGAGGGGCCGCGAACTCACGCCTTCTTGGAGCCGCGCCAGCGCCAGAAATAGCCCGGGCCCGGAGTCCCAATTAGAGGAGCGCAGCCCCGGCTCAGGGGAGCTTAAAAAGAGCGACCCAGGGGCAGGGGGGACGGGCCCGCCCGCGCCAGCCGTGTCACCGGGGGGCGGGGCCATGCAAATGAGCCCGGGGATTTAAAAGGGCGGCCGCCCGCCAGCCGCCCCGCGGGTGGGTGCTGGCTGCGGGGGGGTGGCGCGCTGCGGCCGAGGTGCCGGCCACTCCCCACCATCCCGGACGGGGAACCCGGGGGAGGGCACCGAGGGGTCGTCTAGGAGCTTTTCCTGGGGTTGTGGGGGAGAGCGTCCTACCTCCTGGGACGGGGTTGTCCCGGGTAAATGACTTTTAGGGGCATAAGGGCCCGCGGGGCGCGAGGCCGTGAGGGACGGTGTGCCTGGGGGTCCGCGGGGGCGGGGGGCGGAGAGCTCGCGGCCTACCCGCCGCCCCCGTCGCCCAGAGAGCCTTCCCCGGGCGGACAGGTGTCGGCATGCACGTTTCGGTGCCAGCCCGCGTGTGGCCACCTGGTGAAACGCCGCTCTTGTGAAATTCAAACGTGAAACTTGTGAAATCCGAGTTTTAATTTATTAGCGGCCGCAAGTGAACCTCAATCACGGTGCATCCTTAAGGCAACACAAACGACGGGCTCGGGGCAGGTACCCCGAGGGGGGAGCCCTCAGACGTGCTCTGCGCCCGCCGGGGCTTCGCGGGCGGGAGGCGGGGGCGGGCGTCGCCGGGAAGCGCGGTGCGGGCAGGGAGGCGCCCGCGCTCCCCGGGCCGCCCCGCCGCCTGGCGCCGGCCCAACAAAGACTTGTTGCGCGACCGACCAGGAAGCCCAAGTGGGAAGATGGCGGGAGGGCAGGGGGAAGAGAGGGCGCCGCCGGTGGCGCTCCCTGCAGGCCGGGCCGGGCCTCGGGGAGCCTCCGCGCCCCCTCCCCGCGCCCGGTCCCGGGGCGGCCTCCCCACTCCCGTGATGCAGGGAATTGCAATGCGGCCCGTGACACACGGCGGTGACTCATGTTTTTCTTCCTCCCGGTCAGCCCGGCCCCGGCCCAGCCCCCTCC
Organism: Pipistrellus hanaki; assembly: GCF_964339955.1. Classification (NCBI taxonomy): domain Eukaryota; kingdom Metazoa; phylum Chordata; class Mammalia; order Chiroptera; family Vespertilionidae; genus Pipistrellus; species Pipistrellus hanaki. The sequence continues at coordinate 5,353,851 of NC_140509.1, read as the reverse complement.
TCACGGGCCGCGGGCGGCGGGGCTCCCTGAGCCCTGAGCGGGGTCGGGGGGAGGGGAGCGGCGGCCGGCCTCCCAGTCTCAAGAATGTTTCAGGAATGTTTCCGGTGGGGGTGGGGCGCCGGGCGGGAGCGGGCCCAGCCCCCACCGGGCAGCACGTGCTCGGCCGGGTGGGGGTGGGGCGCCGGGCGGGAAGGCGCTGGGGGCCCACGGAACCGGTTTAAAGGAGGGCGCGGGGCCGGCCGGGAGTGGGCGGGGAGGCCTCCCGCCCGGCGCCCAGGTGGGACGCACCCGGTGCGGTCTGCAGCTGCCCCGAGGGAGAGGAAGTCACCGCAGGGCGGCCCGAGGGGAGAGAGGGCGGAGGGGATGCAGGGGAGGCTGGGGGAGGGGTGGCTGCCCCTTTGTCTGCAGCCCCGGTGGGGGTGGGGCGGGTGCAGGCGCGCTGCTCCATCTTTGTGGCCCGCGCCGGGCCAGCGCGCGCTTAGTAGGCCGCTGGTAGAATGGCCGGTGGCCGGGAGTTGTTCGCTCCAGAACCTTCGTGGAGTGGGAGAGCGAGCCCTCCACCCTGAGGTGGCAGGCCCCCGCCAGCGACCCGGGGCCCCCAGGCTCGTAGGCCGGGCCTGGGGCCGGCGGCCAGGGAGGCCTTGTGTGGCCTGGTGCTGCCCCTGAGAGTCGGCGGGGGAAGCGGGGCTCCGTCTCCAGTGGGCTGTGGGAAACTTGGCCAACTTTTTGGCCCACTTTTCACCAGCCGACTTGATCTTATTTTCCCCTCGTCCTGATTTCCAAACCGACTTGTTTTTTACCTCGTGTTATGTGTGTTTTTGTAAGCCACCTCAATCCCTCTCTGGAAGGAAGCAGATATAAATAAATTTCTAGGCAAATATAGTAGTTTATCCTTCTCCAGGATTACCCACACCCTTGAAATCCAAATAACTCTACCACTGACCCCCACCGCCATGCTTTCTAGAATGCAAATGCCCCAAAATTACTTACTTTCCTCTTTCAGAAAGTATTAAGCAGAAGGATGAGTGGTAGGGGTTTTAAAAATAAGACCAAGTCCTTGCCCCAGTGGATTTCATGTCTAGAGGAATCAGAAGTAGGAGCACCCCAGAGTAACCATCACCTAGATGCCAGGAGGCAGAAGGCCTGGGTTCATATTTACTGAGGGCCTTCTGTGTACAGGAGTAGCCCATGCTCTTGGGGTGCAATCAGTGAGCAGTGTCAAGTTCTCTCTGCTCTTAGAACGTAGACCAGAGGGTCAGGTGCTGAAAGAGAGACTTGGTGGGTGCTACAAGAGGAGAGGGGGGAGCTGGGGATAGTCAAGGAAGTCTCGGAGAGGTGGGCTTGAGCAGGCCTGATGGGATTTGGGGGGCCATGGGGAGCAGGCAGGGAGAGGAAGCTGTTCTAGGCCAGGGCCATCAACCTGATTGGTCAAGGCCTGAGGGGCCCTGGGAAACTGGTCATATCAGAACCAGTCCTTGCCACAGGAAACATTTTCTTATGTCCGAGTTGAATCATACAGTTTTCATAAGGACAACCCAGTGAGCTCAATGATGAGCCCCACAGACATATTCAGAAAGCGGGGAGTTCAGCTCAACTTCCTTTTTCGGGACAGCTGGGCTGCTGAAATTCTTCCTGATGTATGTTAGCTCTTCCCCTGCCCTATTCAGTAGCAGGAGCCTGGCCATCTCCCAGTCGTGGCTTGAAATGCGGAGGTCGTGGTAGGTTAGGGTGCCCCTCTGGGGATTCGTGTCTGACATCTCTCCACTTATACTTCCCAGCTTTTCTCTGGCTTTTTTTCTGCAGCTCTTGGAAAAGGAGAGGTTAATAGAGGTCCCACAAGGCAGGGAGTCAGGTGTGAGAGTGTTCTGAACTGGCCTCACCTGGAAGGGAAATGGGACGAGGTGGGGTGAAGAGGCGTAGAAATTGTCGCACCTATTGTCCAAACCAGGATCCTTTTTAAAGTAAGCCTTTCACTGGTGAAAAATGTACACACAGAAAATGCACAAATCCTGTGTTCAGCGCAACACATTTTCACAGTGAACACCCTTGTGTCACTAACATCCAAGTCAAGCAGCTTCTATGTGCGTTGTGTGGATGGAATCATACATTACAGACTCTCCTGTGTTAGTTTATTTTGTTCAACATTATGTTTGATTCATTCCTGTGATTGCACGTGGCTTCGGGATGTTTGTTCTCTTTGATGCCTAGTGTAAGTGTCCCACGGTTTTTATATTCACTCTGTGGAAGGGCATTTGGATAGTTTCTGGTTTGAGACTGTTACAAATAGTGCAGCCACAAATGTTCTGGAGTGTGGCTTGGTGACTAGATGTGCACATTTCTGTTGGGTACACACCTAGGAGAGGAATTCCTGGATCATAGGATATGTATGCCCAGACAAGCAGGACACTGGTGTGGCTCAGTACTGGAGCATCAACCTATGAACCAGTTCGATTGATTCCCGGTCAGGGCACATCCCAGTAGGGGGTGTGCAAGAGGCAGCCAATCAATGATTCTCATCATTTGTTTCTATCTCTCCCTCTCCCTTCCTCTCTGAAATCAATAGAAACAACACAAAGAGTAAAAGGGGTTACTAGCAGTTATGACAAGCAATGAGCATGAACCTGAACTGGCCCATTGTAACTGGGATTGACCCAGGACCATATCAACCAAGACTGACCTAGGCAAGCCAGGTATAGGGTCCCGCTGGCGTGCAGTGTTGACCACTGTGCTGGAGAGTCACCCAGCTACTAGTCCATCTGGTCATCTGGAAGGATCAGGCCACTAGGCCCTGCCGACCACAGGCTCTGCTGCCAGGAACTCTGGCAGGCCTAGAGTGGAAGGAGGACCTTTTCTGCTTCCAACTTTTGAGGGAAAAATTCTCCAATAAATAGGAAGGCCCGAGCCCTAACATGTTTGGCTCAGTGGATAGAGCGGACTGAAGAGTCCCAGGTTCGATTCCAGTCAAGGGCATTACCTTGGCGGTGGGCACATCCCCAGGAGGAGGTGTGCAGGAGGCAGCTGGTCAATGTTTCTCTCTCATAAGTGTTTCTAACTCTATCCCTGTCCCTTCCTCCCTGTAAAAAAATTAATAAAACAAAAAGGGGGGGGGCAATGTTAAAATATGTACACAGATAATAATTTAATTTAAAAAAATGTAAAAAAAAAAAAAACACCATAAAAAAAAAATAGGAAGGCCCGGGAGACAGAAACCTCCCTGCCCCTTCCCTGAGCCAGCTGCCCACCTTGCATGACGCATCAGTTTTATCAACCCTCAGAGCTGGAACCTCGGAAAGCCCAGCTCCTCGTCAACCTCAGGAACAAACAAGAAACAAACAAAAAAGAGGTAAAGGGAGAGTTGATGAGCACCTACTACATGCAGGCCCTCAGTGCCCCTACCAGTTCAGCAATGCTATTGCCCCCATTTTACTGGTGTTAAAACTGAGCCTCACCTAACTGGTTTGGCTCAGTGGACAGAGCATCAACCTCTGTAACTGAAAGGGCCCAGGTTCGATTCTTGTCAAGGGCATATACCTTGGTAGAAGGTGTGCAGGAAGCAGCTGATCGATGTTTCTCTGTCATCAATGTTTCTAACTCTCTATCCCTCTCCTTTCCTCTCTGTAAAAAATAAAAATAAACAATAAAATATATATGTTTAAAAACAGCCTCAGGGAGGTTAACTTGGCATGCTGCCTCTTTCCCCTGCACTGCCTCTCCCGGGCTGGGCGAGCTTGTTGCCTTCTCCCAGCCTGCGGACTGGTCTCTCTCTGTCTCCCCCCTCCTTCCACTCTCTCTAAAAATCAATGTAAAGACATCCCTCTGGTGAGGATTAACCATAAATAAATAACATGTAAACAGTGCTACGTATTGTGTTTTCTGTCTGGTTCTCCCACTGAAAAGTCAGCTTCATTGGAGCCGGGAATTTTATGCTGTGTTCACTGGGGTATCCCGAGGGCCCACCACAGTGTTCGAGCTAAAAAAAAATGTCTTTGAATAAAGAATGATTAGGCTCTGGCCGGGTAGCTCAGCTGGAAGGAGTATCATCCCAAATGAGTTGGTGGATTGAATTCCCGGTCAAGGAACACACTCAGGGTTGGAACCCTTGTTGGAGTATATTCAGGAGGCAACTGATTGATGTTTCTCTCTCAGATGGATCTCTCTCTCTCTCTCTCTCTTTAAAAACATGTTTTCATTGATTTCATAGAAAGGGAGAGAGAGAGAGAGAGAAACATCAATGATGAGAGAGAATTATTGATCTGTTGCCTTCTGGGGATCCAGCTCCCAACATGCCTGGGAATGGAACTTCGACCTCCTGGTGCGGGCAACGCTCAACCACTGGCCAGGCTTCTCTCTCTCTCTCTCTCTCTCTCTCTCTCTCTCTCTCTCTCTCTTTCTCTGTGTTTCTCTAAAATAAAAACAAAAAAGATGATAATTAGCCAAAGTGATTTCTTTGTCAGCAAAGGCCACACCACAGGGAGTTGTGCTGGGTTCTGAACTTCAAGGGAGAGAAAAGAAGGGGCAGGGAACCTGGCAGATCATCACCGGGGTGACAGAGACAGGATTGCACCTTACAGAGACACCCGTGTTTGTGTCATTAGGTTAAAAACCGCCGGGCCAGTGGCCATCATCGTCACATGATGTCCTGCAGACTCATTTCTAATGGATATTACCTTTGGATTAAAAAATATATATTGGTTGATTTTAAAGAGGAAAGGGGAGAGAGAGAACGTGCCCTGGGGCACACCTGATTTGCTGTTCCTCTGTTGACGCATTCACTGGTTGGTTCTTGCATGTGCCCTGACTGGGGATCAAACCTACCAACTTGGAGTATGGGCATGGTTCTCCAGCTGAGCTGTCGCCAGGCAGAGAGCACCTTTACATTTTATAATTTGTAAAGGTGCTATCTTTACAAATTATAAAATTTTACCTATGATGGTGGGTAACTGTTTGCTCTCTGGGCCTCAGGAGCTGGCAACCATGTTGGCCTTTGGCTGGGGCAGACTGGCTGGCTGGGTTGCTTGTTGGTGACTGGCAGTGGTGGCAGCTCATCAGAGTGCACTCCAGGAGAGGGTAAGATTTACGCTTTGCGTGGAACAAAAGTTCCCCTTTGGCCTAAGGAACCATCTAGCAATGTCTAGTGCACCAGGCTCTGCAGATAAAGTGCCCCCAAACTCGTGCCCTTTAAAGGTGTGCAGCCTATGGAGGCCCCATCCACGTGAGCAGTGAAGGCAGTGTTAGGGGCCACGACTGTGGCCTGTGACCCTGCTCTCTGGGGGCTTAGTCTGTCTCTCCAGGCCACTGGCCCGCCCGGGCAGCACGTCCATGTCAGCTCGCTAACCAGCTGCGGGACCTGGGACTCAAGGCCTGTGGCTTCAGCCACCTGCTTGCTCCCACCCATGGCACAAAGTTTGGGAACAGGCCCATAGACCCACAGGCTGGGCGGAGTGCGGAGGGGCAGAGGAGGGCCTGCGGAGGGAGGTCGGAGGCCCGGGCGGGCTGGGAGGAGGTGGGCCGCGGTGGGGAGGAGCCGGCGCCATGCTGGCGTTGGTGGGAGGCCTCCAGGGCTTTGTTTTCTAGACGCCACACCCGCGAGCCCCGCACCCGGGCCTAAGGGGCCTCGGTGCTCAGCACAGACTTAGTGAATGGACGATGAATGAGGGCGGTGGGGCGGGGGAGGGGCCGGAGAGTGGTGGCTGGGGGAGGGGAGGTGGCCACTGGCGGGAGCGCGGGAGGAAGGGGCGGGCGGAGCCGGGCGAGCCTGCTGGTCTGGAATCGGCTGGGAGGCCACGGCGGGGGAGGGGCCGCCTTTCTCCCACCGGCCTGGGGAACCTGGCTGCTCCCGCCCGCCCGCCTCCGGCCTGTCCCCATAGATCCCTGGGGGTCCTTGTCCTCCAGGCCTGGTCCTCACTGTGAAGTGAGTGGCGCATCTTTGTTTTCTCACTGAGCTCAGCACCAGGGTGGGTGGCCCCGGGACTGGAGTACCTGAGCGGCCGGGACGTGAGCGGGCAGAGGGCGTACCCGGGCCGAGCACCCCCTCCACCCGCCTGGCGCTGCGCCCGGGGAATCAGCTCCGGGCCCCGGGAAGCCTGGCGAGTCCGGGTTTCTGGGTGGTGGGCGAGTGGGTGAGTGAGAAACCCAGGGGAGAGGAGCCGAGGCAGCTGCCAGGGAAGCGCGGAGCTCCGTGTGGGCAGTGCCAGGGAGGAGCTGCTGACGGTCAGGTTTCTGGGTCACCATCTAGGGAGCCCTGCCAGTTCCCAGGCTTTGGGGGTGGGGTGGGTTGAGGGGTGAGGGCAGGTCTGCATCCCACATCCAGACCCTGCTGCCTCCTTTGTCTGCGACTTCCGGGGCCTGCTCCCCGGCCCCCCCCCCGCCCCCATGGGCCTGATGGAGCCCCCCACCTGAGGGCTTCATTGTTGTTCCTCAACTTCCCTTGGGCTCTGGGCCCGCTGGCCTAGCTGCCCTGGAAGTGGGGTAAAGCGATGCAGAACCCCTCCTACGGCAATCCCTCTCCTCCAGCCCTGCTCCCGGGCTCTGGCCCAGTGCTGTGAACTCTTTCTGGCAGTTTTGCCCCTGGTGGGAGGGGTCTTTGGGGTCAGGGTGACTTTCATGGCAGAAATCCTTTTCCTAGTTTCCAAAGAGAATTCACCTTCTCAGCACTGAGGCTCCTACCTGGTGCCCCTGCCCCCCCACACACACCCCTGGCAGTGGCTTGGTCCCCTGAAGTCTGCAATCCTTTTCCCCAAGAGCTCAGTCCATTACACAGCCACTGAAACTGAAGTCCAAGAGGTTAAGTATTTGCTGGGATAGAAACATAAAATGGAGGGTCTGGGGGTTGGGTGGGAGGCCGCCAATGGCGGCCATTAGGTGTTAGGAGTGGAGGGGATGTGGCTGAGATCGGGAGGCTGTGCCCTGGCCACTGTGCATTTCCCAATCCACACGGGAGAAACCATGTCCCACTTCATAGGTGAGGACACGGGTTCTGCAAAGTCAGGTGACTTGCCAAGGCCAATGGCAGAGCCAGGGTTTAGAATATCTGTGGGTCTCACTTCTCTGAATTCTGTCCCACCCCACCCGGCTCTCCCCACCCAGCTCTTCCCACCTAGCTCTCCCACCCCCTCACCCTGCTCTACTTGTTTCTGCTCTGTAACTTTATCTGACATCTGGGCTGTGCTGCCCATTGGGCTGACCACTAGGCACAGGTGGCACCTGAGCACCTGGAATGTGGCAAGTCTGGGCTGAGATGTGCTGGCAGCACGAAATCCTCACTGATTTCCACGGCTTGTCTCACACACACACACACACACACACACACAATACAAAAACACTGATTCTCTGGTATATTGATTACATGTTGAAAAGATAATATTTGGATATATTGGATTAAATGAAATATATTATTAAAGTTAATTTCCTGTTTCTCCTTAGCATTTTAATATGGCTCCAAGAGCACTCGCTGGTTTGGCTCAGTGGATAGAGTGTTGGCCTGCAGACGGAAAGGTTTCAGATTCACTTCCGGTCAGGGGCACATGCCCAGGTTGTGGGCTCGATCCCCGGTGAGGGGGGATGCAAAAGGCAGCTGATCATCATTGATGTTTCTCTCCTTTTCCCTTCCTCTCTGAGATCAATAAGGAAAACATATTAAAAATATATGTCTCCAAGAAAACCTAACATTAGATATGTGTTTTCCATTCTATTTCTACTGGACAGTGCAGGTTTAAATCCTTTGCTTATTTATTATTTATTGTTTATTGTAAATCTCCACCCTCCCTCATGTCTGCTCTTGGAGGGCAGCAGTTGACATATTTTGTTCTCTGTCCTTTTTGTTCACTGTCTACTCCAGTTTTCAGAGCCTGGCACGGTAATGAAGGTGTTCAGTAAACATTTGTTTAATTGAATCCAGCGGTCTGATTGCAGATGAGTCTCGGAGGTCAGGAGAGCGTCAGGAGGGGTCTTTAGGGACCCATGTCCCCGTCTCCTCTGCCCCCCACAGGGCTCCACCAGGTGACCTAGTCCACCCCCAAGGAGCCCTGCTTGACAGCCTCCCCCCACCCTGTATGGGTGGGGGGTCTGGGGTCTGGAGCAGGTGAGCCATGCTGGCTGGGGCACCGTCAGGCCTGGGAAGATGGGGAAGGCTGCCCGTGGAGGTGGAGGTGGAGGTGGGAGTGGGGGTCGGGATGGAGGTGGAGGTAAGGGTGGGGGTGAGGGTGGGGTGGGGTGGAGCTGGGGGTGGGGGTAGAGGTACAGACTGGAGAGCTGCTGGGACCCGGGCGCTGTGTGGTTGGCTCCAGCCGCCCCGGAGCCCCTGCGCCCACCCCGCGCCACACCTGGGGGCGCGCAGCGGGCTGCGGGCTGCGGGCTGGCCGCCGGCGGGGGTGCGTGTTGTTGTCCGGCGCGGGGTGGGGTGTGTCCGCCGGGCTCACACAAGGTCACTGTGTCAAAGGACCTTCCGAACACTTTCTCTTTCTCCGAGACTCGATTGCGGCTTCGAAAGCCCCTTCCGCAGGGACTTCCCTCCCGCCTGACTCACGCTGCCTCATGCGTGTGACTCAGGAGGCGCAGCGCCAGCCGGCCCCCCCCCCCCCCCCCCGGCCCAGCGCCGCCCCCCTGTCCCCCCCGCCGCCGCCCCCACGCCCCCCACGCCGCTCCCCACTCCGCCGCCCCCACCGCCCCCGCCGCTCGCCCCCCCCCCGCCGCCGTCCCCCCCCCCTCTGCCGCCGCCGCCGCCGCCGTCGCCGCTGGGCCACCGAGCGCCGCGGGGCGGGGACAGGCCGCCGGAGGCGGCGGGGACTGGTGCGGGCGGCGGCTGGGGCTGGAGGCGGAGTTGGAGGCTCGGGGCACAACCTAGAGAGGAGGGAGGAGGTGCCAGTATCGGAGCGCTGGGGGCTGATGACCCGTCCAGCGCTGGGAGAGGCTGGGAGAGGGAAACTGGGAAGATGGGAGGAGAGAAATGAAGGGCACCGGCACCGGAGAGAGAGCCAGAGGCCTTCTCCGAGGCCAGGCCGGCAGCGGGTGAGGCCGGGGCCAGTGACCAGGGAGGAAGGGGCCGGAGGGAGGGAGGGAGGCAGGAGCGCGTGGTGCTGCGCCCTGAGCCCTGTCACGGGGGGGGGCCGGGGGGGGGGCCGTAGGGACCATCCACCATCCTTCCGAGCTTGGCGCTCGCCCCGCCCAGCCTGGCAGCCCGAAGCTCCAGGCCAGCGGGCAGGGGGAACTCAGCTCTGGCCTCATCCTCCCCTGCGAAGCGGAGGTGCTGGTGGAGAACAGTCTCCCAGCGCTCGTTACCCACCTTCATACTCCTCCTCACGGCCACCCACTCTGCTCTGCCAGGCACCGTCTGCAAGGCTGACCGCTCGCCAGGCCCTGGCCCGGTGCCAGCGGGCTTTCTGCGGGGCAGTGCCTGCTGGCAGGATATCTTAGGGAGGTGAGAAGCCGGGCCCTCCTTCCCCTACCTCGGCCTGCTGTGGCCCCGGGTCTGGCCGCTCTGTGTCCCTCCATGACGGCACTCTGGGCACACAGCTTCTGCCCCTTGCCCTTTCAGCCCTCGGAGGCACAATGACTTCCGCCATCGCTGGTCTCACCACCCCTCATTGACCCTTTCTCCCTGCCCAACCCGTTGGAGCTTCTTGGAGGCCCTGGGGTGGTGCCATGTCCTGCCGGGCCTGACTGCTGCCCTGCAGGGAGCACTGAATGAATGGGTTGGTCAGGCTGGGCACCCAGTAAACCTCAGCTCTCACTGTCATGCTGCTTTCCTTCCGATGGGGAGGGGAGGGGGCAGAGAGAACCCTGACCGGAGTGACACACTGCATTAAAAAGCTCTTGGATACATATTCACTCTTTAAATTAGGGGTGTCGAACTCAATCAGAGAAGGGGCCAAAATCTAAAATCCAGCCTAAATCGCGGGCCGAATGGTTTACTGAACAGTCATAAACTGACAATGTCATAAACTGACAGCGGAGTGCAGTGATGACAGCGCGGTGCAGGCCACATTGCAAGGCGTGGCGGGCTGGATTTGGCCCGCGGGCCTTGTGTTTGACACATGTGCTTTAAATCCTCAAAGCGAGTCTGAAGCAGCTAGGGGTTATTCACTTCAGGTAGATGAGAAGCATGAGGCTCCTGCATTTGCCAAGCAGCACGCTGGATGCGAGCAGTGACAGAGGCCTCTTCCGGGTGATGGGCCAGATTAGGGAGGAGCAGCTATCTATCTATAATAATAAAATCATAATATGCTAATTAGACTGAATGTCCTTTGGGACGACCTTCCGGACAAAGCTGGGGCTGGGAGAGAATCCCGGATCCCTGGTGCTGGATCCTTGGTGCCTGGCGGTGGCCCGAGAGAAGCCCAGGTCCCCGATGCCAGAGGGAAGCCTGTGCCGGCAGCCAGGGGAAGGAAGGCCTACTTCTGAACGAATTTCATGCATTGGGCCTCTCGTGTATATATATAAAAGGCTAATACGCTAAGTGTCCAACCGTTCAACCAGTAGCAATGATGGGCACTGACCACTCCGGGGCAGACACTCCAACGGGTAGGTTAGCTTGCTGCTTGGGATAGGCCAAACTGGCCAGACACTCCAGGAGCCCTCCTGTGGTGCACTGGTGGGGTCCCTCGGCCTGGCCTCCTGGGATCGGCTGAATCCGTGCACTGGGCCTCTGACATCCCCCGAGAGTATGAGATTGTGAGAAGGCGCAGGCGAGGCTGAGGGACCCACGGGTACATGAATCCGTGCACCAGGATTAATAATAATGATGAATAATAATGATGGTAGCAGCTAAGATGTCTTATACCTTCCAAGACCCAGACAATTCTGATACGTTCTTATTAACTCCGTTAATCCTACAACAACCCTTACTGTCTTTTACATTGTGGTAATTGAGGCACAGAGAGTTGAGTACCTTGTCTAAGGCCACACAGCAGAGCTGGGCTGAAAGGCAGCCAGTTTGGCTTCAGTTTCACCCCTCTGACCTCTCCTTGGGTACCTTGGGGGGGGCAAGCAGAGTGAGCACCCAGCATTCCAGGCAGTGTCCTGGAGGGGAAAGTTTTGTGGTGAGTTTCCAAAGTGACCAGCTCTGCGGCTCCTGGTACTGGTGGGAAGAGGAAGCAGTGGGAAGGGACAATGAAGGGAGTAAACAGGAGCTGATAGGGGCGCCCCCTGTCGGCAGGGTGTGGACCGTATTTTGAAGGGAACACGGGAGGTTGTAGCAGGGAAGCAGGCTGGCATTTTGTAAAGGACTGCTTTAAAATGCAAGGGAAATGCTGTTTTTCACCTCTCGGATGGCAAAGAGCTTTAAAATGCTCCTTCCGCCGAAACCGGTTTGACTCAGAGGTAGAGCGTCGGTCTGCGGACTGAAAGGACACGGGTTCGATTCCGGTCAAGGGCATGTACCTGGGTTGCGGGCACATCCCCAGTAGCGGGTGTGCAAGAGGCAGCTGATCGATGATTCTCTCTCATTGATGTTTCTGGCTTTCTATCTCTCTCCCTTCCTCTCTGTACAAAATCAATAAAATATATTTTAAAAATAAAATAAAATAAAATGCTCCTTCCTGTGCCGGGCAGGGGCTGGTCTGATGTTTCTGGAAAGCGGCTGAGCCTGGGTAGCACTGAGGAGGGGGCAGCCCTTTGCCTTGCTAACCCCATTCCTAGGAGTCTTTCCTCTGACAGAAGTAGAAAAGGGGTCAGAGACCAGGTCCCAGAATCTGAAATTCGTCTCCTCATCAATAACAGCAGTAATAGTAAAAGGAACAAGATACATGCCCAGCAGGTGGGAAATATTCCTTTTTAAAGCACTTTGCCACCCTGGCCCGTGTGGCTCGGTTGGTTGAGTGCCGGCCCGTGCACCAAAAGGTCGCGGGTTTGAGTCCAGGTCAGGGTATACACCCAGGTTTCGGGTTTGATCCCCAAATTAATTAATGTTTTTCTCTAACAGCAATGTTTCTCTCTCCTCCCTTCCTCTCTCTCTAAATTCAATTAAAAATGTTTAAAAAGTAAAAAGAAAGCTCTTTGCCTTTTCATAGGAGAAAAACAGTATTCCCCTTGCATTTTTTAAAAAATATATATTATTGATTTTTTACAGAGAGGAAGGGAGAGAGATAGAGAGCTAGAAATGTCGATGAGAGAGAAACATCGACCAGCTGCCTCTTGCACACCCCCTACCGGGGATGTGCCCGCAACCAACATACATGCCCCCGACCGGAATCGAACCAGGACCTTTCAGTCCGCAGACCTACGCTCTACCACTGAGCCAAACCGGTTTTGGCGCCCCTTGCATTTTTAATTAAAGTGAAGTATCACAGAATGTTTCATAACAATTAATATAATTTTTCTTTTAAAAAATATATTTTATTGATTTTTTACAGAGAGGAAGGGAGAGGGACAGAGAGTTAGAAACATCAATGAGAGAGAAGCATCAATCAGCTGCCTCCTGCTTGGCTACAGGAGCAACCCGCACTGGGGATGTGCCCGCAACCAAGGTACATGCCCTTGACCGGAATCGAACCCGGGACCCCCCAGTCTGCAGGCCGACGCTCTATCCACTGAGCCAAACCTGTTTCAGCAGAATTAATATAATTTTTCAAAGTCTTAGAAGTAATAACTGACTTCATCATGGTTGTAGTGTGCAAGATTCACACACAAAAGTTAATCATATTTTATATGCCAGCAATGAACAACTGGAATCAACTTAAAAAGACAAAACTTTCTAATAGCTCCAAAAGGAAAGCAAAAGAACAGAGTAATACTTCAGCATTACTCTAACAAAACATACACAGGTGCCTATGTTGAAAACTGTAAAATGTTGATGCCAGAAATCAAAGATGGTCCCCGGATTGCAAGACTCATCAGAGTGCAGACGTGATTCCTCTCCACCCTGACCGAAACGGTTTTCTAGGGCTGCCCTGACACAGCACCACAAACCATGGGTGAAACCACAGAAGTTGTCTCAGCTCTGGACGCCAGAAGTCCGAGGTCAAGGTGTTGGCAGGACCAGCTCTCTGCAGCCTCCAGGACCTGCCGGCCTTGTCTGGCTTCCAGGGCTGCCGCTGGCCTGGGAGCTCCTCACACCTTCCTCTGTGTCATAGGCTGTCTCCTGTGAGTCTGTGCTTCTCTCCAATGGGGACCTCGGGCACAATGGGTTCAGGGCCCGCCCTATGCCACTAGGACCTCATCTTACTAATCACATCTCAGTGACCCTGTTTCCAGATAGCCCTGTTCCAAGGTGATGATTAGGCCCAGCTTGGACTTCAACATGTCTTTTGGGGGACATAATTCAACCCACAAAACTGATCTATCAGGTGAACACAATCCAATCAACTCCCAGCAAGAATGTTTGTAGATATAGACAAGCTACTTCTAAAATTTATGTGGAAAGGCAAAGAAACTAGAACACCTAAGACGATTTTGAAAAAGGAGAATAACGTCGGAGGAATTATATTACCTGATTTTAGTGCTTACAGCAGGACTGCAGCAGGAATGGACTGTGGTGCCCTGGCCCAGCAGCTCAGTTGTGGAGTGTGGTCCTGATGCACCAAGGTTGTGGGTTCCATCCCTGGTCGGGGCACATGCAAGAGTCAACCAATGGCTGCGTGTATGGGTGGACAGAGGAATGGGCAACACAGATCAATGAACAGAATAGAGGCTCAAGAAATAGACCCACACAAACGTGGCTAATTGATTTGGACAAAGGTGCAAAAGCAAGTCAATGGAGGAAGGGTAGTTTTTGTCAACAAATGGTGCTGGATCAACTAGGCACCTATTACAAAAACAAACAAACAAACAAACTTGTCCTAAACCTCACATATTATATTAAAATTAACTGAAAATGAATTGTAGATCTAAATGTAAAACCTAATGTTTTACATCTAGAAGAAATCATAGGAGAAACCTCTTCACGATCTGGGGTTAGTCAAAGAGTTCTTGAACACAACACAAATAAGACCCATGAAGAAAATTGGTAGATTAGACTTGATACAAATCCAATCCTGGCCCAGCTAGTGTTGCTCAGTGGTTGAGCATCGGCCTAGGTTGCAATCCCATCCTAGTTCTTTACCCTGGAGAAACAAAGCTTACCTTACAAAGAATGCTCACAGCAGCGCTAGAATCACCACAAACTGGAAGCAGCCCCAGCTGGGAGAGTAGGTAAATGAATGGCGGAATACTATGCAGCAGTAAGAAGGATCCAACTCTTGCTACACACAGCAATATGGGTGAAAGAGCCAGTCCCCAAAGGTTGCATGCTGCAGGTTTCAACTTATATGATGTTCTAGAAAAGACAAGCAATGGCTACAGGAACAGAACAGCGGTTCCTGGGGCTTGAGGGGAGGGGTGCCTGTCGGGGAATGGCAAAAGGGAGTGTTTAGAGGATCCTGAATGTGGGGGTTACTGTGCATTTAATCCCTAGCAGTGCACGCCGAAGAGCTCACTGTCACCGAAAGATAACCTGAGAACCCAGCCGCGCACATCCAGTCGGTAACTGCGATAAAGCAAGCAGTGGTACACCGCTTCGTGGGAGCGTCCAGGTGTGGGTGTGAGTGCTTACTGAACAAATCTTTGAGTTTGGCTGTCTGACACTTTTCATAATAACATCTTGGGGAAGACTATATTCGGAATGAGCCTGTTTGTTTTGAAATCTATCTATCTACACATGTATGTGTAGGAAGAAAATCTAAGATATCACTCCAAAATATCTCTCTGCAGGGGAAAATTGTGGTCATTTAAATGGTCTTTTAAAATATTTCTGTATTTTCTATAATGTGCATATATTTTATTTAGGGAGAGTATCCGCTATATTTTATTTATTTTAAATGTCTTCCCCCCCCCCACTTATATGTCAATCCATGTTTATGCTCAAGTTCAAATGGTACAGACATATATATCGTAGTAACCCACATATGCTGAGAAAGCCAGCGTACTCCCAACACTAAACATTCTGAGCATATCGGAAAGGATAAATCTTAAAGCAAATTTTTAGTTCTTTATTATTATGTCACTTCTAAAAAAATTATCAGCTCAAACGTATTTCATCTTTGTTTCCCATGACCATGACCCAACAATGACAATTTTATATATATTCAATATATATAAAATATATTTTATTGATTTTTTACAGAGAGGAAGGGAGAGAGTTAGAGAGCTAGAAACATACATGAGAGAGAGTCATCGATCAGCTGCCTCCTGCACACCCCGTACCGGGGACATGCCTGCAACCAAGGCACATGCCCTTGACCGGAATCGAACCTGGGACCCTTCAGTCTGCAGGCCGACGCTCTATCCACTGAGCCAAACCGGTTTCGGTGACAATTTTATATTTACAAGGAAGAAAACGGCCTCGATTCTATAAGTTTGAAGCAAAGAAGGTGCAATAATTTTTCCTGATTCCAAGAACTGAGCCAGGAAAAGGATTTGCATCCTTGAAACATGGGGTCATCCTTCTTTGTTATTTTAAAAGATAAACTATACATGCTTATAAATATAGAAGGTGAGCAGGGGCTGCTTCTGGAACAGCCACCATTTCTCTCTGACTCCTCTCTAGCTCAGCTTTCTATGTTACTTTATCACGAAGAATAAACAAACAAGAGACAGTAACGCCTGGTGGCTGCAGAGCGGGTGCTGTCCGCGGGCCTGGCGCGCTCTCCCTGAGTGCTAACTTCTATTTTTAGCTCGGCACACGGTGGCCCTCAGAATAGACTGTTTCCTTATTTCTCTTCTGAGATGTGGTCGGCGCAAAATACACAACATGTTTTTATTTTTTTAAAATGCTGTTAGTTGATTTCAGAGAGAGGAAAGGGGGGAGAGTGAGAGAGACACACAACTTGCTGTTCCGCTTATTTATGTTCTCACGGGTTTATTTCTGTGTGTGGCCTGAAGAGACGAAGCTACACACCCGGTGTATCAGAGGGACACGCCCACCACCGGAGCTGCCGGCAGTGCTAAGCAAACGTTTCTGAAGGGAAGGAGTGCTTTTTCTTTCTTTTCCCCGGTTACTCCTCTCTAAAGGCTGGAGCGTGGACATGATGGCTGGCGCTCAGGCAGCTATTTCAGACCCTGAGGAAGCCTTGGGAGTGAAAGCTGCACATCACAGAACGGCCTGGCGGAAAGAGCCCGGATGCTGGGACAGGGGCACAGGGCGCCCGCTCACGCTAACCCGGGGCTGCCTGCTCCAGCCTCCGTGTGGAGAGAACATACTTCCGTCCCATGTAACCCTGGTGTTGTGGGATTTTGTTATGACAGTCAGTGCGGGGGCTGTTTCAGTAAGCGAAGGGAGAGGACTGGGGCTGCTGAATGCACTGCTGTGGTGTCAGCATCTGAGCTGGAGAAAACTTGCCAGAGCGGTACCAGAGCCCACAGTCACACAGCCAGAGCGGCTGGCCCTGAATGGGATGTGTATTTATCTACTGGTGAGTAAGAAACTCCTCCAAAATGCAGGGAGTGGGCCAGGGGCCCGGGTGGCTCTCGCCTGGAGCTCACTATGAGGCTGCAGTGAAGATGTTGGCCAGGCTGCAGCCACAGGAAGGCTTGGTGGGGGCCGAGAAGCCATTGCCACGGTGGCTCGTTCACTGGCTGCTGGCTGCATTGGGGCCTCCCTGTGCCCCCGCTCCCCCAAAGGTTTTACCTGAGTAAAGATCGATGCCACTTCTGGGAGTGGAAGGGAGAGCGTGATGAGATCCAGCAAGAGCGGGTGGGATGGTTAAGAGAAATGCTGCCCTGGCCGGCGTGGCTGGGCTACCCGCCTGGATGGCCCCCACGCACCCCGCGGTTGGATCGCACTGTGGGGTGGGAGCAGCTGTGCAGGTGGAGGGAGGTGGTGCCACACAGCCACAGAGTCAGGGCTGGCAGGGCCCAACAAGCCACTTTGCGGTTAGTGGGCGAGGTGCTTACCCACGGTTTTGGATAGGGAAAACCCCTGCCTGAGCAGTCTCGCCCTTGCCCCTGGGTAAGCCAGCCTGTCTCTCGGGGGGAAGTGCCCCCCAGCTGGGCTTTTGCACCAGGTGGCCTCACAGCGCTTCTAGGAGAAAGGAGTGTACTGTACTGGAGCGAAAGCCGGGGTGCCTCACCCTGAGGCCTGGCTCAGGTGAGGACCTTCGCTGGCTTGTACCGAGGTGGCCAGAGGGGAAGTGGTTCCACTGCTGGTTAACTCAGTGGCTCAGCAGTGCCATCGAGGACTGGGCTGCTTTCAGCCTTCCTCCTGCCATGGCCAAGGGTCAGCCATGCCTTTCCTCATGGTCACAAGACGGCTGCCTGTCACCAAGCATCGTGCTTAGACATGAGAACATACAGAGAAGGAGGGAACTTTCCCAGAATCTGCCAATTCATCTTCATTCCCAGTGGTCAGTTGCATCACTGCTCCTCAGAATCCATTATTAGTGCCATGTTGGGAGAAAATTAATTCTCCGCGGGTCTCATGCTTCCGCACCTCTCTCAGGGCGCCTCAGAATATAGAGTTTCCTCCAGATCACACAGCCGATTGGTTTAGTTCCCATTTGAAAAGATTTAGGTTCCCTAAGCTCAGGTTTTCTCTTCCGCAAGGCAACTCACTGCAGTCCAATGGCCACACCTCACTGCAAAGGATGCTGGGAAATGTAGTCTTTAGCCCATCTGAACTTTTCCTTTCAATGGAAAAGGGACAATGGGTATTGGGGCAATTGGCAGTCTCTGCCACAGTTACTCCAGAAAAATTGAGGTTCTGCGAGGGAGTCAGGAGGAATGTGTTGGGAAGCAGCCCCAGTGCCTGCACAGGAGGTTGGTGCCCTGACCCCCTTCTACAGCTGAAGAACTGAGTCCCAGACAAGGAAGTGCCAGGCCCGTCTAGAAGCCCGTCTGCCGACTCCTGACCTCAGGTTCCCGGTTTTCCTGGCCAGGTTGGGCCATGCAGGGGAGGCCTCCTCAAAATGCTCATTTCCTTGGCTCCATGGGTCCTCTCTCCTGATGGCCACCTGATCTCTGGTTTCCAGCTCCTCACCTTTTCGTCCCAGCCTGTGCTGGCTGGAGCTATCAGGCCACCTGGCACATGGCATTAAACGCCATCTCCTTCCCTTGAGCCCCACCCTCCTGTCTGCTTCTGGACCACACTCTGTGCTCTGTATATGACACCCAAGAGCCGCCACACCCTCATTGGGTGTCTTCAGGCACCTTAGGACACCACAAGTCCGAAACTGAACTCATGACGTCAGCACACGCTGGCTTCTCTTCCACTCTAGCCAGTCTCAGTGAGTGCGCCACCCTCCAGCGGACACTCCGTCGTCTGTGATGCCTTCCTTCCACGTGCCCCCTCCTCCATGCCCTGTGCCGGGGTCATGCGGGAGCCTCTCCAGGAGGCCACCTAGGCTTGCCCAGCCATTTCTTATCACCTCAACATAGGGGTATGCTCACACTGTTCTTATTCTTAAAACCGCTGCTTTTAGGATAAAGACCAAAATGCTCTTTATGGTGTAGCAGCGTCCCCTGCCCCTCCCTGTTACCCATCATTTTCTTCTTTAGGAAGAGAACCCCTGTTTGTAGCTGGGCGGGCACAAGGCCATTTAAAGGAAGACTCCAGCCCTAGCCAGTTTGCTCAGTGGGTAGATCATCAGCCTGAGGACTGAAGGGTCCTGGGTTCGATTCCAGTCAAGCCCTGGGTTGCAGGAGCCTCTTCCTGAAGCCTCTTCTCCTGCAATCCCAGCTAAGCCTTAAAGCCTCAGCTGGATGCCACTCACTCAGGGAGCTCACCGACTGCAGTGGCACACTGTAGCGTTCACACCCAGCGCAGGTGACTTTGTTTTTAATGCTTTTTTATTGCTTTTTAGAGAGAGAGAAAGAGGGAGAGAGAACCATCTGTGTTCCATCGGCTGCCTCCTGCACCCTCTCTACCAGGGATGGATGGAGCCCGCAACCTGGTGTGTGGCCTGACCAGGAATCAAACTCTGACCTCTGGGTGCATGGGAAGATGCTCAAACAACTGAGCCACACTGGCCAGGGCAAGCAGATATATACATATTTTTTAAATATCCCTCTTCTATATATTATTTTCTTCTTTAAAAAAAATATACTTCGGGGAGGATCCAAGATGGCTGCTCGGGTATACACCTAGCCGCAGCAGCTCACAACAATTTCAAAGGAATACAACTAAAATGTAGAGTGGACATTGCCCAGAGCTACAGGTAGTCGACTGACTGAAAACTCTACAATAGGAAGGAGGGAGAAAACCAGAAGGAAAATCAGAGGAGCTGAAAAAAAGCCTAAGGTACGGAGACATGCTGTGCGCTCCCACGCACGCGCGCGCGGAGAGGTCGCAGCCGGAGAGGAGGAGAGGGCTGGGTGCTGCCTGGCGTTCCCTAGCAGGAAGGAAATAGAACCCCCAGCCTGGGCTGAACCCCCGAACCGGCAGCGCTGAGCCCCAAGTTATGTGCCAGACCCTGGGGACCCAGGCTCCGGCAGGGGGAGACAATCCCGGGGGACGGCGAAAGGCGGGGCCCCCGGAGTCGCGCGCACATGGCGCGCAGAGGACTGAATGTTGACTCTGATGCTGGATTACCCTAGCCGGAAGAAACAAAGCCTCCGGCGGCAGCTCTGAGCCTCAGTCCAGACCGCCCAGAACTCCAGGTCTGGGCCAGTCCCTGGGGACCCAGGCTCGGGCAGGGGGAGACGGGGCTGTGAGGTGGAGTCCTGGGAGCGCGGCGAAAGGCCGAGCCCCCGGAGTCGCGCACACTGTGCGCAGAGGACAGTCTGTTGACTCTGATCCTGGACTTCCCTAGTGGGAGGGAGAAAGAAAGCTCCAGACTGGAGGAACGCCACGAGGAGCAGGAGCCCCTGCCGGACACCGGCCAGCTGGGCGCCAGCAAGGAGCCGGGCGACGGGGCCCCCAGTGGGGGGGGTGCCCCTGAGCCTTCGACTGCTGAGCGCTGGCAACGGAGCCAAGGACGGGGGCTGCTTCCTGGGCGGCGCCGACCCCGGCAACAGGCTGGAGCAGCGCGGGAGCCCGCGGAGAACAAAGGGGTGCCACAGGCCAACCTGCTGAGCTCCCAGGACAAGGAGGAAGAAACCAAAGAAGTTCTCAATGTGAAGAAATCAAGTGAGAGCAAATGATAGTAAAATTACTTAAGAAAGAATACAAAGAAGATCTTGAAAAATCAAAGACTAAGTCAGAACTCAACGCACCAGCCAACATTGCAACATAAATGCGTTTTGTTTTTTTTTTAAAAAGAAAAAAAAAAGAGAGAAAAAAGGGACAGAATGTTGGAACAGCGGCGACCAGGCCTAGAGTGGCCAGGCACAAGGCAGTGGCAGCTGGGCCCGGAGCAGCAGTGGCCAGGCCCCAGAGCAGCAGCAGCCAGAACAAGAGCATCAACGGCCAGCACTGGAGCAGCCAGACCTGGGGCAGTGGCAGCCAGGCCTGAGGCAGAGGCGGCCAAGCCCAGGGTGGCCAGTCCAGGAACACCCAGACACGGAGTGGCTGGGCCCGGAGAAGCCCGGCCCAGAGCAGCCGGGTTGGGAGCAGCCAGGCCCAGAACAGCAGTAGACAACCACGAAGAATCCAGGCTGGGAGCGGCCAGGCCCGGAGCAGCTGGGTCTGGTGTGGCCAGGCCTGGAGCAGCGGCTGCCAGGCTGGGAGCGGCCAGGCCTGGAGCAGCAGCTGCCAGGCTGGGAGCAGCCAGGTCCGGAGCAGCCGGGTCTGGTGTGGCCAGGCCCGGAGCAGCGGCTGCCAGGCTGGGAGCGGCCAGGCCCGGAGCAGCAGCTGCCAGGCTGGGAGCGGCCAGGCCCGGAGCAGCCGGGTCTGGTGCGGCCAGGCCCGGAGCAGCGGCTGCCAGGCTGGGAGCGGCCAGGCCCGGAGCAGCCGGGTCTGGTGCGGCCAGGCCCGGAGCAGCGGCTGCCAGGCTGGGAGCGGCCAGGCCCGGAGCAGCGGCTGCCAGGCTGGGAGCGGCCAGGCCCGGAGCAGCCGGGTCTGGTGCGGCCAGGCCCGGAGCAGCGGCTGCCAGGCTGGGAGCGGCCAGGCCCGGAGCAGCGGCTGCCAGGCTGGGAGCGGCCAGGCCCGGAGCAGCCGGGTCTGGTGCGGCCAGGCCAGGAGCAGCGGCTGCCAGGCTGGGAGCGGCCAGGCCCGGAGCAGCCGGGTCTGGTGCGGCCAGGCCAGGAGCAGCGGCTGCCAGGCTGGGAGCGGCCAGGCCCGGAGCAGCCGGGTCTGGTGCGGCCAGGCCCGGAGCAGCGGCGGCCAGGCTGGGAGCGGCCAGGCCCGGAGCAGCCGGGTCTGGTGCGGCCAGGCCTGGAGCAGCGGCTGCCAGGCTGGGAGCGGCCAGGCCCGGAGCAGCCGGGTCTGGTGTGGCCAGGCCAGGAGCAGCGGCTGCTAGGCTGGGAGCGGCCAGGCCCGGAGCAGCAGCTGCCAGGCTGGGAGCGGCCAGGCCCGGAGCAGCCGGGTCTGGTGCGGCCAGGCCCGGAGCAGCGACTGCTAGGCTGGGAGCGGCCAGGCCCGGAGCAGCCGGGTCTTGTACGGCCAGGCCCGGAGCAGCAGCTGCCAGGCTGGGAGCGGCCAGGCCCGGAGCAGCCGGGTCTGGTGCGGCCAGGCCAGGAGCAGCGGCTGCCAGGCTGGGAGCGGCCAGGCCCGGAGCAGCCGGGTCTGGTGCGGCCAGGCCAGGAGCAGCGGCTGCCAGGCTGGGAGCGGCCAGGCCCGGAGCAGCCGGGTCTGGTGCGGCCAGGCCAGGAGCAGCGGCTGCCAGGCTGGGAGCGGCCAGGCCCGGAGCAGCGGCTGTCAGGCTGGGAGTGGCCAGGCCTGGAGCGGCCGGGACGGGAGCAACCGGTCCCAGCGCAGCCGGGTCGGGTGCGGCCAGGCCTGTAGCAGCAACAGCCAAGTCCAGAGCAACTAGGTCGGGAGCGGCAGTGACCAGACCCGGAGCAGCTGGTTGTGGAACGAACCAGAGCAACAGAGGCCAGGCCCGGAGCAGCCAGGCCCGAAACAGCTCGCTCCTCGCCTGTACCTGCCCACGGCTGCCTCTCAGACATGGCTGGAAACTTTTGCGGGAACTTGAGGGTCTGCTGAATCAAGTGATGAAGGCTTAGATCTGGATGTGTTGAGTTAGTATAGCGCTGGGGTGTTGATCTGTGAGTGCCTTGGGTGGGGCCTGGATGAGGCTGGTTGACCTATTTGGAAATGTCTTTTGTGTGAAGTGTATCATTGGGCATGTGGAGGTATTATTGATATGAGATAATGCTAAGTAACAGATTTACTATCTGAAAAGGGATTTACTATCGGGGAAAGGGAGGGAGGAAGAGACTGAACATAAACTGTGCACCTATGGATGAGGACAATGGGGGATGGGGAGGGGGCGGAGGGTGGGGTGGGAACCTGGTGGAGGGGGGAAGAAATGAGGAACCTTTGTAATAATATGAACAATAAAGATTGATTAAAAAAAAATACTTCTTTATTGATTTCAGAGAGGAAGGGAGAGGGAGAGAGAGGTAGAAGCATCAATGATGAGAGAGAATCATTGATTGGCTGCTTCCTGCACTCCCCCTTCTGGGAATCGAGCCCACAACCCAGGCATGTGCCCTTGGCCAGAATTGAACCTGGAACTCTTCAGTCCGCAGGCTAATGCTCTGTCCACTGAGCCAAATTGGCTTGGGCTATGTATTATTTTTAGTAATAATCATGTAATAGTAGCTAATAAAAATGCAATGAAATGTTCTTTCATTAAAGGTCATATGTATAATCATCATAGTAAAAAAAAAAAGTAAAATATTATAGCACAAAAAAAGGGAATAATACTTTAAAATTATATTAATGCATTCTTTTTGGCAAAAAGGGAAATGTAGCCCTAACTGGTTTGGCTCAGTGGATAGAGCATCAGCCTGTGGACTGAAAGGTCTCAGGTTCGATTCTGGTCAAGGGCATGTACCTCAGTTGTGGGCACATACCCAGTAGGGGGTGCGCAGGAGGCAGCTGATCAATGTTTCTCTCTCATCGATGTTTCTGACTCTCTATTCCTCTCCCTTCCTTTCTGTAAAAAATCAATAAAATATATTTTTAAAAAGGGAAATGTATATGCACATCTATTGCAATGATGATGACATCACACTATTTGTTTTCCAGGCGTCTGCAGGTTTGTCAATGACCTCATCAAAATTATCTTTGAATATTTATGTTTAAGAAATAGCTTAGGCCAATTTGTTAATTTATCTTTGATCATAATTGACCGAAGAATCTTTTTTTAATTAATTTTAGAAGGAAATTTTTTTCCCCCCTCACATGAAGTAATTGACACACAGATAGTTAGGTTAGCCTTAAACATAAGAATAAATTTAGTAGAAATTCAGAAAAAAAAATGAATTTCATAGTGAATTCCAGAAATCACAGAACTGTCCATGTCTGTTTCTTGGGGATTGATTCTAGCAGCTTTCATATATCTTTCCAGTTGAAAAATTTTAAACAAATAAAAGCTCCACATGGTCACATCGAACTATGCTACTAATGTTTACTTCCAACACACGGTTTAAATGAAGGGCAGAGGGGCAGGATCAGAGACACAGGTCGCCCCTCCTCACACACACACACACACACACACACACACACACACACACACGGTTTAAACGAAGGGCAGAGGGACAGGATAGAGACACAGGTCCCCCCTCCTCACACACACACACACACACACACGCGGTTTAAACGAAGGGCAGAGGGACAGGATAGAGACACAGGTCCCCCCTCCACACACACACACACACACACACACACACACACACGGTTTAAACGAAGGGCAGAGGGACAGGATAGAGACACAGGTCCCCCCTCCTCACACACACACACACACACACACACACGGTTTAAACGAAGGGCAGAGGGACAGGATTAGAGACACAGGTCCCCCCTCCTCACACACACACACACACACACACACGCACACCCGCCTGCCCCGGGGAGCTGAGCGCTGTGCAGTGTGAGGAGAGGCTCAGTGACCTGGAATCCTCCCAGTTAACTTCCATGTAGAAGGTGCTGGTTAGAGGATCCATAGTAAAAAGGTGCTAAGCTGAGACTCACATATAATATGAAAAGTCAACAGTGCCCCAGGTTTGGCTCAGTGCATAGAGTGTCGGCCTGTGGATTGAAGGGTCCCAGGTTCGATTCTGGTCAAGGGCACATGCCTGGGTTGTGGGCTTGGTCCCCAGTAGGAGGCGTGCAGGAGGTAGCAAATCAATGATTCCCTGTCATCATTGATGCTTCTATCTCTCTCTTTCTCTCTGAAATCAATAAAAATACATAAAAAAGTCAACAGTAACTGAAACAATTGTTTAGGTCTTAAACCAATGGAAGAATTTTTTTGGGGAGGATTGTGTAGAATCATTGGTACATAATGGTAATAAAAATCAGCCTGACTTTCATTTTTGAAAAAATATTTTTATCGATTTCAGAGAGAAAGGGAGAGAGGGAGAGAGAGAAACATCAATAATGAGAATCACTGATCGGCTGCCTCCTGCACACCCCACACTGGGATCGAGCCCACAACCGGGGGATGTGCTCTGACCGGGAGTGGAACCCTGACCTCCAGGCTCTTAGGCTCAGGCTCATGCACTGAGCATGGGGCTGGCTGGGCTGACTTCTAGCGGGCTCTTGTTGTTTAAGAGCTTGTTGCTGATGACCCGTCTTGTTGTCGACATCATGGCCGATGCTCCCACGCCCCTGGGCACAGCCTCCTCGGAATTGAATCCCTACATTGGTTTCCCTTTGAGGCACCCACCCCGAACTGTGTCTGCGTCACGAATTGGCCATCCGCCCCCACGGGGCTGCCTGTCGTGAGGCGGCACGGTCCGTGGGGAGCTCCTAGCGGTGCACCTGGCAGCCCCTAGGCGTCAGGACGCACTGAGTGTGTTGAGTGGATGTGGGTGCAGAGCCTGTGCAGAGTAAGTGCTCAGCTCGGGTGGCTGGGCTGCCAGCGCCTGCAGCACGTTCACAGCCGGGCACGCGGTGAAGGTCGGAAGGCCAGCACCTTCCACACCAGCAGCCAGCTGCCTCTCCGTGAGGCCTCTGCGTCTGCCTCTCCTCTGGGCCCCGGGCGGGCCTGGGGGTGCCAATTCCTCTTCCCCAGCAGCCGGTCACCCCTGGCAGCAGCAGTTGGATCTCCTTCATCTCTGGGGCTCCTTGGACCCCCCCAGAGGGCCTGGCCCAGCACAGGAGTCATTAAATACTCAGTAGCCAGGGTTTATTGAGCATCTACTACACACCAGGCATTTCTTTCTAAGAAAGGTTTCTTTTCCTGTGGTTCCTAATAGTTACAGCAACTCGCCAGGGTGGGTAGGAGCACTCTCATTTCGCAGACGAGAAAGTGAGCCCAGAATGGTTGGACGACTTGCCCGATATCACACAGCCAGGAGGAGCAGAGCCAGCCTTATTCCAGGTGTGTGGGCCCAAAGGCCCTGATCCTTCCAGACTGTGGGGCAGGAGCTTGGACCTCAGGTTAGGCACGTGCCCGGTGCCTGGACTGACTCCTGGCCAAACAGCAGTGAGCAGGTGGGAGGAGGTGGGTGGCGGCTCCCAAGTGTGGCTGGAGGCCTGGGTTGGGGTGAGGAGGGGGTGGGTGGCAGACAGGAGCTGCAATGCCAGTGAGCTCCCACACGCATGGTTGTGCAGCCCGGGCAAGGCACGGAGTCCTTCTATGCGTGGAGAACGGCAGGAGATGGAGCATCTGTAGAGATGAGAAATCCTGCCTGAGGCTGGCCCACAGCAGGGAGCAGGCAGGGCTGGGCGCAGGCGGTGCTCTGCCAATGGCTATGTCTTCTGTTTCTTCTCCATGTTCCTTCCCCTCCCCTCCCTTTATACTCCAGGAGGAGAAGGTTCACCCCATGGCCCCGCAGGAGGGCACGCTGCACGCCTGACGGGCACCCCGGGACCCGGGATGATGCTGTGCCTCCCCTATAGGTCAGGTCGCTCTGCACCGAAGCGGTCCCTAGGCGCCTTCCCAGTGGGTATGGGCTGAACCACCTCCCCTCCCCGCTTCCCGGCCGCTGCTTACCGGACTGCTCCCTGGGGGGGGAGGAGGGGGGGCGGACGGGAAAGGGGGAGGGCCGGGGGCGGGGGCCGGGCCTGCAGCAGCGGGCCCCTCGGAGGCAGAGAAATGTGGCCCGGATGGATGGGTCTGGGTTGGGGCGTCTCAGGCGGTTTCCTGGCGCCACCTCGTGGTCATGACTGGCATCGCCGCGCTGCTCTGAAACGGGTCGCAGCCCCGCAGCCACTTTGAACCCTTGGGCGGTGATGCTGTGAGGAGCCTCCAACCCAGTTCCTATCTTTCCAGGGACAGCGGAGGCTCTGCGGCCCCGGGTCTGCGGCGAGCGAGGGGCGGGGAAGGAAGCAGTAAAAGGAGTCCAGCCCGGAGGCAGGCACGGGTGCGAGGACCCTCCCTGGGGTGCAGAACGCGGCACCCACGTGGTGGCCCTGTGTGCCATGAGTTGAATCCCACACCTTTCCGGAGGGTCACCTGTGGCCAGGCGGGATGGCAGCACCTTCCACCCTCTCCTGACCGCTGAGGACGGAGGGGAGGGCAGGGCCACCACCAGGCCTTCATCCTCCGGACGGACACCCCGTGTGACCGCGGACTGGGACAAGCTCCCTGGCCAGCCTGGCTCACCGGGCCTCTGGGTGCAGGCAGCTTAGATGTCCGCAGTGCTCTGTCCTGGCCCCCAGGCCAAGCGAGGGGATGGGGCAGCAGTGCGGGGACCTGGCCTCACCGGACCCCCAGGCTGCCCTGGAGGAGGAGGTAGTGGGGTGACACTCAGGAGGGGGCTCGGGAACCTGCTGTTCTGAGGCACCATCCCTGCCAGCCGCCAGCCCTCCAGGCTGCGCCCTACCTCAGGCTTCCATCCTAGCAGTGCTCACTCCCCCTTCGCACGCTGGCTTCCGGGCTGCAGGCCGCTGGGCACTCTTCTCTGCTCTCCTACTCTCTCCCTCAACCAAAAGAAAACCTTTGAGAAAGGCAGGATTTGCATGTAAGTGGTTGAAAAAGGCGTTCAGTTCAGAGTGTGGGCGGGACCTTTCCCTGGCGGAGGTTCCCACAGGAGGGCCCTGGACAGAGCTGGCCCCTGGGCCCAGCCTCCCCGGGAGGGACAGGCCTCCTCCGGAGAGGTCTGAGTGAGCCGGAGAACTTGGGGCTCCCTGCCGGCCACGGTGAGGCCTGTGTCTGTGGGGCAGTGTGGGGGCGGGTGCCTCCGGTTTCAGCTCCCAGCGACCACCTCTGCTTGCAGGGGCAGGTGGAGGCCTGAGGGTCCCCAGCTGACCCGGCGATCAGGCTGAGGGGCCGAGGCGAAGTGGAGCACAGGTGGGAGTGGGTTAGGCTGCCCCTGGCACGCACGTGCTCGGTGGCCAGCACGCACTGTATCTGGGGGCGGGCACCGGTGCTATTTATGTACGACTCCAGAGGAGCCCGCTGTGACCGGGCTGCTTCCTCTGGCCGAGGCCCCGCTGGGTCCCCGGCCTCTCCTGTCCTCCTTCCGGGATCCTTGCCCCTCTGCTGTGAGGACCCGTCCTCCCGGCACCCACGTCGTCCTCGGTTTACCCCTCCTCCCGGTGGAGCAGAGCCTTAGCTCTCTGGAAGGGCGGGGGCAGGTCCCACAGTCAGCCCCTCGCCCCGGAGCGTGGCTGCCACGGACTCGGGTGGGGACACACTGGCCTTCAGGACGCCCGCGTGCCCGGGTGCGCCTGCTCCTGATGTCGCTGCGGAGCGGTCGGAGGCCAGGCCGGCTCCGGACCCTTTAAGGAAGACGTGACCTAGTTTTCCTCCCCGGAAGCTTGTAGAATATCTGTGTCTGCGGCTTCCGTGCTGGGCTCCGGGGATGGATTTGTATCCATGGAGGAGGCACCTGACTGGCCATTTAGCCTGCGAACTCATGTCCTTCAGTTCAGAGAAACGTTCCTAGATTCTTGCCTTTTTTTTTTTTTTTTAAACAGCTTCATTGGGATATAAATCACACACCATATAACTCACCCGTTTAAAGCCTACAGTTCACTGGTTTATGTATGTTCACGGAGTGTGGACCCACCACCACAATCAATTTTGGGACGTTTTTATTACTCCAACAGAGAAGCCCCGCACCTCTTAGCGGTCACCCCTCCCTCAGCCCTCCATTGCACCAGCCCCAGGCAGCCACCAGTCTCCCTGTTTCCATGGATGTACTCACCCTGGACATCCATGCAGATGCGTCCACACCGCATGTGGCTTGTCTGCTTCTTTCACTCAGCACAGTGTCTTCGAGGTCCACCCGCGCTGCGGGGTGACCAGAGCTTCCCTCCCTTCAGGCTGAGTGACTCCGTTATAGGATCTCCCACTCACATTATCCGCTCATCAGTGGTGGGACTCGAGTTGTTTCCCTTTTTGGCTGTGACGACTGAGAAATTTCTGCCCTGTTCCCCGCGTTGTCTGCTCTCCTGTGCCTGTCCTACCACTTGGATGCGAGCTCCCCGAATGGGCCCTCCATTGGAGCAGGAGGGGGAAATGGAGACGGCTGGCAGGCAGGGGGAAGGGGTGGCCTGCCTCCCGCCGCCTGGCAGGTGTGTGTTCAGCCCGAGTGGACACGGAGCCTCGCAGAGCCCTGCACAGGCACAGGGGCCTGGCGGCTCCAGACCTGGGGTGGCAGCAGCGGCTCCTCCATCAGCGCTCAGAGCGGAGACCCAGCGGCACCTGGAGAAAGCTCACCGCCCCAGGGCAGGCAATGCTCCGGGACACCCCAATCAGGGACTGGGCCTCGCTAGGCTCCCCATCAGGCAGTGTCCCTCCCAGGTCACCATGGAGCCCCTGGATTGACCTGCGGGGGGCAGGGTGGTGGGTGGGGCGGCTGAAGGGAGAAGACCCAGCATTTCCCTTTGCTTGTGAGTCCCTCTGCCCAGGTCCTCGCACACAGGCTGGGGGGAGGCACTGGTGAGGGCAGCAGGCCTGTGCCCCGCAGGCCACTTTCCAACAAACAGGTACCTATCCCCTCATCTCCCCTCGTGGCTTTAGCAATGCCAGGGCTACAGGACGGTCCCTCCTGATACCCGAGGCCTCGAGCCGGCTTCTCACT
This sequence comes from Pipistrellus hanaki, assembly GCF_964339955.1. Taxonomy (NCBI): domain Eukaryota; kingdom Metazoa; phylum Chordata; class Mammalia; order Chiroptera; family Vespertilionidae; genus Pipistrellus; species Pipistrellus hanaki. The sequence goes on along the minus strand of NC_140509.1, from coordinate 5,324,862 downwards.
CCAGCGTTTCCCACCGCCCGCAGCACAGAGTCCAGGGCTGCCTGAGGCCGGCGGCTGACGCTCCCGCCAGCGGAGGCCTCACCGTGAGAAGCAGGCTTACGGAGGGCAATCCGGGGGAGGAGATGCACAGTGTTTAACTCTCACCTGAGGTCATGGTTTTGTTTTTAAATGACTTTAGAGAGAAAGAGAGAAACATCGATGTGAGAGAGGAACATGGATGTGTGCCGCCCATGCTCCCCATGCTGAAGGTGGAGAGAACTCGCCTTTGGGTGCAGGGGTGGCTCCTCCATTAATATCACAGGCACCTCCATTAATATCACACAGACAGCACTAGTGGCCTGAGCAAGATGGGATTCTTCCCGGGACCAGGTTCCTTCCGTGTCCTCCCACCTCAGCAGGAATGAAGTGGCCGCTCAGTCCCACAGCAGGAGGGGGAGCCATTGTCTGAGCAGGTCTCCTGGCGCCACACCCTCTGGAGCGAGGAGGGACGAGGCTTTCTACCAGGGAACCACTGGCCTGTTATCTCCAGGAGCCCAGCGGTGCCCCCTGGTGGTCACTGTGCTTCTGCAGGAGGAGCACCACCCAGCCAGAGCCCTGAGCCGGCTCATAGCTGCAGAGGACAGCGGCGGTGAAGGGGGCCTCTCCCGCCTCTGCGGCAGCTCTAAGGATGTCCGACTGACCGCCAGGCCTAAGCCATCAGCCGGACATCCCCCACGGGCTTCTGGACTGCGAGAGGGCGCAGGCCGGACTGAGGGATCCCCTGAGTGTGCGAATTTTGTGCACTGGGCCTCTAGTTTAATACATAAAAGAGAAGAAAATATATAATGAATCCAAGGACCTTTCAGCCAGTCAGAGCAGTTACAAACACGGCCATTCTTTTGTCATCTGTACTCTCGTGTTCTCCCCAACTCCCAAACCTGGTTTATTCGGAGAGCATGTCCTAAATGTATGGACATTTTTATTTATCTTTTTTGTTAATGACTAATGACATAATCACATTGTGGTCAGAGCTATGGCCTGCATGGCACTGGATTATGACTGTTTCTTGAGACTTGCTCTATGACTAGTATGTGATCATTTAAAAAATACCTTTTTACTGATTTTAGAGAGAGAGGGTAAAGGAGAGAGAGAAACGTTGATGTGAGATAAAAACATCAGCTGGCCGCCTCCTAAGGGAATGGAACCTTTGGGTGCACCGGACTGCACTCAACCACTGAGCCCCGCAGCCAGGGCCAGCACGTGGCCATCGGTGCGACTGCTCCCGTGTCCTCGAGAATAGTGCCGACTTGATCTGTGCAGGCTTCTAGGCATGCCCACTACATCAAGTTTGTTAATTTCACCATTCAAATCTGTATCTTTGCTGACTTTTTTGTCTTCTTGATTTATTAATAATTGGAAAAGGTCTGTTGAAATGTTCTACCATGATCGTGGCTCTTTTCATTTATCTCTGTGTTTCTGTCCATTTTTTGCTTCATATATTTGGAAACTGATAAGCATTTAGTGTTTTTATATCTTTGACCCAATTTGACTTTTATCATTATGTAATGACTTTTTAAATATTTTTAATCTTAAAACAGATCTTGTCTGCTACTAATAAAGGTATGCTAAGTTTCCTTGGGGGAAATGTTAATATTTTGCCTATTATATCTTTCTTCCATCCCTTCACTTTCAAACATTCTGTATCTCAGAGGTGCCTTAGATGTGTCTTTTGCAGACAGTCTGTAGCAGGACTAAAAATTGCATATGAAGCTTAACAGGGTGTATAGCTAAGTGATATACTAACCTCCTTCTCCAATGACATACGAAAGACCTCAGAACATTTGATGCTGGTCATCCTCTCCTGCCTGACTTGTTTCCTGTTTTGGTTCTGTACTTTAGGTCTGTGCTTTTGGTTTGCACCCTCAAATTCTACCTCACTGCTGTTATTTTATACCAAAGGCCTGGTGCACAAAAAATCGTGGTCTGTGCCCTCTTGCAGTCCAGGAGCCCATCAGATCTCTGACTGATGGCGATGTCTGCCCAGTCAGACATCCTTAGCTCCTGCCACGGCCACTGCGCTCGCCAGCTGTGAGCCCAGCTCAGGGCTTCCGGCTGAGCGGTGCTTTCCCTGTGGGAGCGCACTGACCACCAGGGGGCAGCTCCTGTGTTGAGTGTCTGCCCCCTGGTGGTCAGTGTGCATCAGAGGAACTGGTCATTCTGCCGTTTGGTTGATTTTGCATATTAGCCTTTTATTATATAGGATGGGAGGATTTGGTTTCCTCACGTGCCTAATGTTTGATTTGCTCACCTTTTCTCCTCCTGGGACCAATTTCCTCCTCCTGAAGTACATCCTTTAGTGTAGGTCTGAGAGTGGCGTGCTCTACCAGTTTTGCTTTATAATTTTATTATTTTAATATATATTTTTATTGATTTCAGACAGGAAGGAAGAGGAAGAGAGATATAGAAACATCAGTGATGAGAGAGAATCATTGATCAGCTGCCTCCTGCATGCCTCACACTGGGGATTGAGCCCAAAACCTGGGGATGTGCCCCTGATTGGAATTGAACCTGGGACCCTTCAGTCCACAGGCTGATGTTCTATCCACTGAGCCAAACCAGCTAGGGCTTTATAGTTGTTTTTTTTTTTTTTTAAATATATATTTTATTGATTTTTTTACAGAGAGGAAGAGAGAGGAATAGAGAGTTAGAAACATCGATGAGAGAGAATCATCGATTAGCTGCCTCTTGCACACCCCCTACTGGGGATGTGCCCGCAACCAAGGTACATGCCCTTGACCGGAATCGAACCCGGGACCTCTCAGTCCGCAGGCCGACGCTCTATCCATTGAGCCAAACCGGTTTCGGCAGGGGGCTTTATAGTTTTAAACGATTATAAAGTATAACGCTCCAGCACCTAACCTTTTGTGATAATCATATCTTGCTTTTCTTTGCAATTCCATTCATATAAACACCTGCTGTGCTAGAGATCAGTTTGCCTGTTTCTGAGCTCTGTGCTGCGGAATCATCAGTGTGTGTTCTGTGTTCTCAGCCCTGTTTGCACAGTTCAGCTAAGATGCTGCATGTAGTTTCAGTTCACTCATTTTGATGGTCATATTGAATTTTATCCTCTCAACAGGCCATAATTTATTTGTGTAGTCCCGTGCTGATGGGTGTATGACTTGTTTCCTGTGAGGCTATCATATGCAAGGTGCTGTGAGCACTTTCAGCAGGTCTTGTGTGTGTAAGCGTGTGTGAGTGTATGTGCATGCAAGTGCTGTGTGAGCGTGTGCATGAATGCCTATGTGCCTGTGTGCGTGCAGATGAGAGTGTTTATGGGCACTTTGAGCAGATTTCCTTTGGGTGTGTGCGTGCATGTGTGTCAGCATGTGTGAATGTGTGTGTGCACACATCTATGAGGGTTTTTAGCAGATCTCCTATGTGTGCATGTGCATGTGTGTGTGCCTGTGTGTGCATCTGTGCAAGTGCACTCGTGTACCTGCACTTCTCCAGGCCAGCGTATCCAGCCCGGAGTGGGATTGCTGGTCATGGGTTAGGCATGTTTTCAATGTCAATAGCTAACGCCCCAGGCATTACCCTCATTCACACCCAGGCACCGATTTACATTCCTGCCTCAGCTTCGGCCTCCACAACACTCTCCCTATCTTTGCTTATTTGTAAACTAGAGGCCCGGGGCACAAAATTTGTAAGCAGGGGTGTGTGTCCCTCAGCCAAGCCTGCATCCTCTCCAATCTGGGACCCCTCAAGGGATGTTTGACTGCCCATTTAGGCCTGATCCTGGTAGGATCAAGCCTAAACGAGCAGACAGACATTCCTCTCACAACCCAGGACTGCTGGCTCCCAACTGCTCTCCTGCCTACCTGCCTTCCTGATTGCCCCTGACCGCTTCTGCCTGCCAGCCTAATCACCCCCTAACCACTCCCCTGCCAGACTGATTGATGCCTAACTGCTCCCCTGCCAGTCGGATTGCCCCCAACTGCTCTCCCCTGAAGGCCTGGGTCTCCCCCAACTGCCCTTCCCTGCAGTCCCAGTCACCCTCAACTTCCCTTCTTTGCTGGTCTGATTACCCCTAACTGCCCTCCCCTGCAGGCTTGATCTCCCCCAACTGCATTCCCCTGCTGGCCTGATTGCTCCTCAACTGCCCTCCCCTGCTGGCCTGATCCCTTCCAACAACCCTCCCCTGCTGGCCATCTTATGGAGTCCATCTTGTGTCCTCATGGGGGCAGCCATCTTGTGTGTTGGAGTGATGGTCAATTTGCATATTACTCTTTTATTAGATAGGATGATTTTATTTCATCTTGGTTCTTGGAAGATGGTTGTTCTGGGCACACAATTCTAACCTGACATTTATTTATTTTTCCGTAACTTTGGAAGGTATTCATGGTCTCCGGCACCTGCTGAGTCTGGTGGCCTGTCTTTGCCGGGGCTGCTCCCAGACCTTTGCCTTTGGTGTCCTGCGGCCTCACTCCAGGCAGCTAGGCGGCCGTTTGTCTTCTTTTGGCTCCTTGAACATCAATTGGTTGCCTTCAGTTCATTCCCAACCTGGAATCAAATCTGCAACCTAGGTATGTGCCCTGAACAGGAATCAAACTGCAAACATTCTTTTTTTTTTTTTTTTTTTTTTTTTTTTTTTAAAGTATGTTTTTATTGACTTCAGAGAGGAAGGGAGGGGGAGAGAGAGACAGAAACATCAATGATGACAGAGAATCATTGATTGGCTGCCTCCTGCACGCCCCACACTGTCCTGTAAAATGGGCTTAGCAATTGGTCAGACTGTGGAAAAGGCTGCTGGGAGAACTTTTCCTATTGTCACTCAGGAATCAAAGTGGGAACAAGGAAGCGTTTGGGTTCACATTCTGGAGAAAGTGGACATGCTGGGCGGTGACCCCGTCCCGGCTGTTGGAAGGTGGCTGACCGGCTGACCATTCTGCGTCTCCCGCCCCCTGCCTGCTCCCAGCAGGGCTGGGGCCTCACCCGCTCGTCACCGCGAAGTCACCCGACTGCCCTGTGCCTCAGCTGGACCCACCCCAGCCTCAGCGGTGCCCCTCCTAGGGCTGTGTGAGGGTTACCTGAGACCATCAGGTAAAGGGGAGCAGCGACCAGGACCGGGAGGGGATGTATGGCTCTGCTATTACTCTTGTCATCCCAGCCCCTCCTGTCCCCCAGCCCCCGGCCTGTGTGAGCAGGAGCCTCGGGAACCCAGAGGAATCGCCTGAGTGAAGGGTCCCGGGGAGGCCCGCTGTGGGAGGACTCAGGGGCCTCTCTTAGGGGGTGCGGCACCTCATTCCCTGGCTGGACACCTACTCCCTCATGGCCAGGCTGGTCCTCCCGCATGCCCACCTGAGCAGGGAGGAGCGGACAGAGGGTGGGTGGGGCGGGGCAGCTGAGGGCCATTTTGCTGGTTTCTCCCCCAGGGAGGGCTGGCCACTGGGCAAGGGGCCCTCAGATCAGCAGTTGGTGGTGGGCACTGAGGGGGGAGGCACAGCCGGCACAGGGCACTCAGCAGACAGGGGACCCAGCCAGCCCTGCCCGCCCATCGTGCACACAGAGGCCAGCCCTGGGCACCGGCCGCACAGAAGGAAGAGGCGGCCCCAGGGAGGCGATGACAGCAGAGCCAAGAACCCCCCCCCACCCCTCCGAGCCCCTGGGCAGGGATGTGGCGGGAGGAGGGCCCAGGGAGGCGGAGTGAAATGAGCCCGGACGGGCCTGGCTTTTGTCAGGAAGGTGCTGAGATGGAGAAGTGGGAGGTGAGGCTGGAAGCTGGGTTTGAGGGGAAATGAAAGCTCTTTGTGATGGAGCCTCTGAGTGGAGCCGCTCAGGAACCAGTGGCCAGCACAGCCTCCCGAGCGCTCATCCTGGGCCTGGGAGTCCGGCTCAGCTGGGGCCTCCGGTGGGTGCCTGCCTCCAGGAGCCGGGTGTGTGTGTGTGTGTGTGGGGGGGGGGGTGGGGGGGTGGGGGGAGGGTGAGGGGTGATGGTCCCTGCAGTGACGCTGAGCCCTGCCTGTGCTTGGCGGGACGTGGTGACCCTGATGCTGAGGAGAGAGCTCCCCTGGGCGGCCCTCCCCCCAGGAAGTCCTGTCCAGGGCTGAGGAGGGTGAGCCACCTGTCAGAACCGGCTGGGGGTGGGGTCAGGTGCCCACCCCCTCTGCCCTCCCTCTGGAGGGTCAGGCTCACCCAGGCTCAGCCAAAGCCTGGACTTGGAGCGGAGGCGGGCAGCCTGGCCAGGACAGAGTGAGGACACGCGGCTCCCCTGGTGGCTCGGAGCCGGGCCTGGCTGAGGCCCCAGCAGGAGGCAGGGGTCCCCGTACCATTGCATTTGTGAGGCCTCCAGCTGAGCTGGATGCCCAGCACAGAGTGAGCCCGGGAGGCTGTGCTGGTCACTGGTCCCTGCAGTTTGCGGAGTGGTGGAAGGGGGACTTGTTTCGGGAGCTGTTACACCTGGCCGGAAGTTATTTAAAAACAGCCTTTCTGAGCCTCAGGAAGTGTGGGGGTCATGATATTGACCGGAAAGGGTGGTTGTGCACATAAATGAAATAGTGTAAGGGGCCCAGCAGAGTGCCTGGGCACAGGAGATGCTCAGTGAATGTCAGGTTATTGTTCTGCCCCCTCCCTTCACGCCTGCCCCAGTTCCCAGCACCTTTACAGAGGAGGGTGCAAAGGAGAACCGCCCGGTTGTCCAAAAGGAGTGTTGGAGCGCCCTCTGCTGGCCAATGGTGCTCAGAGGCCTCGTTGGAAACTTCCAAGTCTAGAAGTGGACTGCACCCACCTCCCGGGAACTGTCACACCCACAGGGGCCACTGAGGACAGAGATCCCTCGTGGGATGAGGGAGCAGCTCCCGGCCCTTTAGAGGACGCCTGTGTCCCACGGCAACGGCAGGGACGCCCAGCCCCGAACCTGACGCCTGCGTGTGAGGGTCTCCTGGCTGCAGGTGCGGCTGGGGAGGGGGCGTGGGAGGTGAGGGAGGAGGCTCCACACAGACCGGGAACTCCAGGTCCTGGGCCTGCGGCTCCCTCTCCAGGTGCTCCCTCCCCAGCGTCTGCACTGGCCCGCGGTTCGCTGTGGCCCAGAACAGTAAACACCACAGTTCACATGAGCCAGTCTCTCTCTCTTAAAAAAAAAAAAAAAAAAAAAAATATATATATATATATATATATATATATATATGTATATATATATATGTATATATATATATATCTCCTATATAATAAAAGGGTAATATGCAAATTGACTCCAACTGCAGAACGACTGGAAACAACCCATTGCTATGATGCTCACTGACAACCAAGGGGCAGATGGCTGTTTGCAGGCTGGTCAAGCCCCCCAGCAGGGACCCTCACTCCATGGGGTGTGGCTAGCCTGGGTGAGGGGCTGATGGCTGTTTGCAGGCTGGCACGGCCCCTGGCAACCCAAGCTCCCAGATCCTCTTTTTTTTCTTTTTCTTTTTTTCAGCACTTCCTTGAGCGAAGGCCATGGCTGGCTGGAAGTAAGTATCTGGGATTTATTTATCTTTTTTTTTTTTTTTTTTTAAATCAATCTTTATTGTTCATATTATTACAAAGGTTCCTCATTTCTTCCCCCCTCCACCAGGTTCCCACCCCACCCTCTGCCCCCTCCCCATCCCCCATTGTCCTCATCCATAGGTGCACAGTTTATGTTCAGTCTCTTCCTCCCTCCCTTTCCCCGATAGTAAATCCCTTTTCAGATAGTAAATCTGTTACTTAGCATTTTCTCCTATCAATAATACCTCCACATGCCCAATGATACACTTCACACAAAAGACATTTTCAAATAGGTCAACCAGCCTCATCCAGGCCCCACCAAAGGCACTCACAGATCAACACCCCAGCGCTATACTAACTCAACACATCCAGATCTAAGCCTTCATCACTTGATTCAGCAGACCCTCAAGTTCCCGCAAAAGTTTCCAGCCATGTCTGAGAGGCAGCCGTGGGCAGGTACAGGCGAGGAGCGAGCTGTTTCGGGCCTGGCTGCTCCGGGCCTGGCCTCTGTTGCTCTGGTTCGTTCCACAACCAGCTGCTCCGGGTCTGGTCATTGCCGCTCCCGACCTAGTTGCTCTGGACTTGGCTGTTGCTGCTACAGGCCTGGCCACACCCGACCCGGCTGCTCTGGGACCGGTTGCTCCGGTCCCGGCCGCTCCGGGCCTGGCCGCTCCCAGCCTGTCAGCCGCTGCTCCGGGCCTGGCTGCTCCCAGCCTGGCAGCCACTGCTCCTGGCCTGGCCGCACCAGACCCGGCTGCTCCGGGCCTGGCCGCTCCCAGCCTGGCAGCCGCTGCTCCTGGCCTGGCCGCACCAGACCCGGCTGCTCCGGGCCTGGCCGCTCCCAGCCTGGCAGCTGCTGCTCCTGGCCTGGCCGCACCAGACCCGGCTGCTCCGGGCCTGGCCGCTCCCAGCCTGGCAGCCGCTGCTCCGGGTCTGGCCGCTCCCAGCCTGGCAGCCGCTGCTCCAGGCCTGGCCGCTCCCAGCCTGGCAGCCGCTGCTCCGGGCCTGGCCGCTCCCAGCCTGGCAGCCGCTGCTCCAGGCCTGGCCGCTCCCAGCCTGGCAGCCGCTGCTCCGGGCCTGGCCGCTCCCAGCCTGGCAGCCGCTTCTCCGGGCCTGGCCGCTCCCAGCCTGGCAGCCGCTGCTCCAGGCCTGGCCGCACCAGACCCGGCTGCTCCGGGCCTGGCCGCTCCCAGCCTGGCAGCCGCTGCTCCGGGCCTGGCCGCACCAGACCCGGCTGCTCCGGGCCTGGCCGCTCCCAGCCTGGCAGCCGCTGCTCCGGGCCTGGCCGCTCCCAGCCTGGCAGCCGCTGCTCCGGGCCTGGCCGCTCCCAGCCTGGCAGCCGCTGCTCCGGGCCTGGCCGCTCCCAGCCTGGCAGCCGCTTCTCCGGGCCTGGCCGCTCCCAGCCTGGCAGCCGCTGCTCCGGGCCTGGCCGCTCCCAGCCTGGCAGCCGCTGCTCCGGGCCTGGCCGCTCCCAGCCTGGCAGCTGCTGCTCCGGGTCTGGCCGCTCCCAGCCTGGCAGCCGCTGCTTCGGGCCTGGCCGCTCCCAGCCTGGCAGCCACTGCTCCTGGCCTGGCCGCACCAGACCCGGCTGCTCCGGGCCTGGCCGCTCCCAGCCTGGCAGCCGCTGCTCCGGGCCTGGCCGCACCAGACCCGGCTGCTCCGGGCCTGGCCGCTCCCAGCCTGGCAGCTGCTGCTCCGGGTCTGGCCGCTCCCAGCCTGGCAGCCGCTGCTCCGGGCCTGGCCGCTCCCAGCCTGGCAGCCGCTGCTCCTGGCCTGGCCGCACCTGACCCGGCTGCTCCGGGCCTGGCCGCTCCCAGCCTGGCAGCTGCTGCTCTGGGCCTGGCCGCACCAGACCCGGCTGCTCCGGGCCTGGCCGCTCCCAGCCTGGCAGTCGCTGCTCCGGGCCTGGCCGCACAAGACCCGGCTGCTCCGGGCCTGGCCGCTCCCAGCCTGGCAGCTGTTGCTCTGGGCCTGGCCGCTCCCAGCCTGGCAGCCGCTGCTCCGGGCCTGGCCACACCAGACCCGGCTGCTCCGGGCCTGGCCGCTCCCAGCCTGGCAGCTGTTGCTCTGGGCCTGGCCGCTCCCAGCCTGGCAGCCGCTGCTCCGGGCCTGGCCACACCAGACCCGGCTGCTCCGGGCCTGGCCGCTCCCAGCCTGGCAGCTGTTGCTCTGGGCCTGGCCGCTCCCAGCCTGGCAGCCGCTGCTCCGGGCCTGGCCGCACCAGATCCGGCTGCTCCGGGCCTGGCCGCTCCCAGCCTGGCAGCTGTTGCTCTGGGCCTGGCCACTCCCAGCCTGGCAGCTGCTGCTCCGGGCCTGGCCACACCAGACCCGGCTGCTCCGGACCTGGCTGCTCCCAGCCTGGCAGCTGCTGCTCCGGGCCTGGCCGCTCCTAGCCTGGCAGCCGCTGCTCCGGGCCTGGCCGCACCCGACCCGGCTGCTCCGAGCCTGGCCGCTCCCAGCCTGGATGCTCCGTGCTTGGCTACTGCTGTTCTGGGCCTGGCTGCTCCCAACCCGGCTGCTCTGGACCGGGCTTCTCCGGGCCCAGCCACTCCGTGTCTGGGTGTTCCTGGACTGGCCACCCTGGGCTTGGCCGCCTCTGCCTCAGGCCTGGCTGCCACTGCCCCAGGTCTGGCTGCTCCAGTGCTGGCCGTTGATGCTCTTGTTCTGGCTGCTGCTGCTCTGGGGCCTGGCCACTGCTGCTCCGGGCCCAGCTGCCACTGCCTTGTGCCTGGCCACTCTAGGCCTGGTCGCCGCTGTTCCAACATTCTGTCCCTTTTTTCTCTCTTTTTTTTTTCTTTTTAAAAAAAAAACAAAACGCATTTATGTTGCAATGTTGGCTGGTGCGTTGAGTTCTGACTTAGTCTTTGATTTTTCAAGATCTTCTTTGTATTCTTTCTTAAGTAATTTTACTATCATTTGCTCTCACTTGATTTCTTCACATTGAGAACTTCTTTGGTTTCTTCCTCCTTGTCCTGGGAGCTCAGCAGGTTGGCCTGTGGCACCCCTTTGTTCTCCGCGGGCTCCTGCGCTGCTCCAGCCTGTTGCCGGGGTCGGCGCCGCCCAGGAAGCAGCCCCCGTCCTTGGCTCCGTTGCCAGCGCTCAGCAGTCGAAGGCTCAGGGGCACCCCCCCCACTGGGGGCCCCGTCACCCGGCTCCTTGCTGGCGCCCGGCTGGCCGGTGTCCGGCAGGGGCTCCTGCTCCTCGTGGCGTTCCTCCAGTCTGGAGCTTTCTTTCTCCCTCCCACTAGGGGAGTCCAGGATCAGAGTCAACAGATTGTCCTCTGCGCACAGTGTGCGCGACTCCGGGGGCTCGGCCTTTCGCCGCGCTCCCAGGACTCCACCTCACAGCTCCATCTCCCCCTGCCCGAGCCTGGGTCCCCAGGGACTGGCCCAGACCTGGAGTTCTGGGCGGTCTGGACTGAGGCTCAGAGCTGCCGCCGGAGGCTTTATTTCTTCCGGCTAGGGTAATCCAGCATCAGAGTCAACATTCAGTCCTCTGCGCGCCATGTGCGCGCGACTCCGGGGGCCCCGCCTTTCGCCGTCCCCCGGGATTGTCTCCCCCTGCCGGAGCCTGGGTCCCCAGGGTCTGGCCCATAACTTGGGGCTCAGTGCTGCCGGTTCGGGGGTTCAGCCCAGGCTGGGGGTTCTATTTCCTTCCTGCTAGGAAACTCCAGGCAGCACCCAGCCCTCTCCTCCTCTCCGGCTGCGACCTCTCCGCACGCGCGTGCGTGCGAGCGCGCCGCATGTCTCCGTACCTTAGGCTTTTTTTCAGCTCCTCTGATTTTCCTTCTGGTTTTCTCCCTCCTTCCTATTGTAGAGTTTTCAGTCAGTCGACTACCTGTAGCTCTGGGCAATGTCCACTCTACATTTTAGTTGTATTCCCTTGAAATTGTTGTGAGCTGCTGCCGCTAGGTGTATACCCGAGCAGCCATCTTGGATCCTCTCTCCGGATTTATTTATCTTATATAATTGGCACTTTGTAGCCTTGAGCAGAGGTCAGGGCTGGCCAGGACAGGCAGAAAGCTTGGCTTCCTCCGTCACCGGGGGCAGTCCAAGTCTCCTGCTCACACATCTTGGTTGGGTTAATTTGCATACTTGCTCCGATTGGCTGGTGGGTGTAGTAGAGGTATGGTCAATTGGCATGTTTCTCTTTTATTAGTTAGGATGTTGATTTCTGAGGTAAGGGAGAGGGAGAGAGATAGAAACATCAATAATGAGAGAATTGTTGATCTGCTGCCTCCTGCATGTCCCTACTGGGGATTGAGCACACAAGCCAGGCATGTGTCTTGACTGGAATCAAACTCAGGACCCTTCAGTCTGCAGACCAATGTTCTATCCACTGAGCCAAACCAGCTAGGGCTCTCTCTCTCTCTTTCTCCCCCCCCTCTCTCTCTTACCCCCCCCCCCCCCTTCTTTTGCTTACTTTCATGAAAGAAAACATCGGGTTCTCTGAGGTCTGGGGCTGCGTCCTGGGTGTAGGCCCTGCAGTGCCCACTCGCTTCCCGGGCATCTCTGGGCCCGAGCCTGGTGCTTCTCGGGTTCCCAGGACTCACCCTGGGCTCAGCCTGCACTGACGATGTCTCTGAATCCCCATCACACAGCGAGCCACGTCCTTACGTTACCGCGATCCCCGGCCGCGTTCAGGTCCCAGAAGGCACCAGGCGGGTGGCGCCATTGTATTACCTTGACCCCTTGACATTGGCCCGGCAGCTGGGCCCAGGCTGAGAGCACTTCCCTTGGTTGTGGGGAGGCAGCTTTGAAACTGGGACCTAACGGGTAGAGGCCTCCCTCTTTCTCCCGCGAAAGCAACGAGAATTTAAACTCAGGTCTCGGAGGCCAGGAGCGTAGAACAGGGTGGTTTATCAGGCGATGCCCTCCTGATAGTGTCCAGGGAAGTGTCCTCCTCCCTGTAGTCTGATAGGACCAACCGATAAAGGGGCGGGCCCATCAATCCAGCTGGACCAATCAGATTCTCTCCTGGAGGTTTGATGGGAGTGCAGAAATACACAGTGGGGGTTGCCCCCTCTCCCAGCAGAACTCCAAAGATGGGGGTCCCTGAAGTTCCAGCTTCCTGCTCTGCCCTCCGTGAGACCCGGTTAGTCAACTGTGCCCGCCACCCGCACTTTATAAGCCAGGAGTTCCCAGTAAATTCTGCCTTTCCCTCTGTTCTCCAGTGCTCCACCCCACCACACGCACTCTTCAGTTTGAAAAATTTCACAAGTCGCAAAGTTGAAAGAATAGTTCAATGACTATTCTTATTTCCTTCTCCTAGATGCACCACCTGGTAATACTTTGCCACATTTGCTCACATATACACATTTCAAACGTTTTTGCCTTTCCCAATCATTTGCAAGTCCTCCAGCAAATTCTCCTGGGAATGAAGACATTGTACCATTATCCAGTTACCACAGTCACCTTAAAATTTAGTGGCTAACAGCAAGAACAACAACCCTTGTGTCATCTATCTTGGTTCTGTGGGTGGGTCGGCTGGGCCCAGCTGGGTGACCGGGGCTGGGATTTCCTGTGGTTGTAGAGATGGTGGCGGGCCGGAGTCACCTGTGTTTTCCTCATTTACATGGCGGGAGGCTGAGACTGCCTGTCGCTTCCTCACTGATGGCGGCTGGCTCCTGAAGGGCTTTCACTTCCTGCCTCTTAGGACACTCAAGGGGCCAAAGAGCCGCACGTGGCTCGCGAGCTGCGGTCTGCCGACCACTGACCTGGGTGGCCGTGTACTTCCTGCAGCACAGCTGGGCGGCCGGTGTGTGCCTCCATCGGTGGTGCTGTGCTAGGTGGGGCCACCGGACTCTTCAGGGAAAGGTCCTTTCCCCTTTTCTAGGTTTACTGAGGCCTCAGAGCTGACCGTTCCAGGTCAGCATTCCTAGGCACTCGATAGGCCCTGCACTATGTAGATCATGTCTATTCCTGGAAAGTTTCTTCTCCATCTGTGTGTGTGTGTGTGTGTGTGTGTGTGAGTGTGTGTGAGTGTGTGTGTGTGTATGTGTCTGTGTGTGTGTGAGTGTGTGTATGTGTGTGTATGTGTATGTGTGTGTGTGTGTGTGTGTGAGTGTGTGTGTGTGTGTGTGAGTGTGTGTGTGTGTGTGTGTGTGTGTGGTTATCATGGTTTGCTATTAGTTCTTAAAAAAAAAAAATATATATATATATATATATATATATATATATATATATATATAAATATATATGCTGAAACCAGTTTGGCTCAGTGGATAGAGCATCGGCCTGTGGACTGAAGGGTCCCAGGTTCGATTCCAGTCAAGGGCATGTACCTTGGTTGCAGGCACATCCCCAGTAGGGGTTGTGCAAGAGGCAGCTGGTGGATGTTTCTCTCTCATCGATGTTTCTAGCTCTCTATCACTCTCCCTTCCTCTCTGTAAAAAGTCAATAAAATATATTAAAAATATATATATATCTTTATTGATTTCAGAGAGGAAGGAGAGGGAAAAAGAGAAAATGTTGTGTTAGAGTTTTCCTCTGCTTGGTGGTATTTCTCTGAAGAATTTTCATCAGCTGAAATGTTTCATCATCTACTATAAGAAACAGAAAATGAGTTTTCATCACTTTCTATTTCTTATAGTGGATTTGTATGGATATTGTCTTTCCTCCCCTCCCCTCCCCCAGACACTCATGTTGAAATATCTTCTATTCCCTTGGCCGGCAATAACAGGCATTGCAGACCGGGTGAGGTTTGGGTGACTTACTAGGTGCCTTAGTTCAAGAGTGTCCTCTTCTGTTGGCAGAGTGCAGCTTTAAAAACATGGATACGCTTTTTTTTGAAGGGGCAGGGGGAGGGGTTGGTGTGATTTTGATCTGGTGATTCTTGTTTCCTTAGGACAGTGACCTGCACAGCTCACTCCTTTCTCTCCGTTTGCCAAGGACACCTTCCCCTCCCAGCCACCCCTTTACCCGGAAGTGGCGCTTTTCCCAGACAGCCACTCCGGCCCTGCACACGCTCAGACACCATCTTCTCAGCCCACAGAAGCCAGTGCTCTGATCCGCGGGGTCGCAGACCTGCTCTCAGTATTTTCTCTCTTTCTTCTTCTTTTCAAATATATTTTTACACCCCCCCCCCAACTCTGCAGGGGCTGAATCCTCACCCCCGCTGAGGGGTCTCCTGCCCCCATGGCGGCTTCGCTTCCCATGCCCAGCTCCAATCGGGACCCGGGTAACAGACAGAGACTTGGCTGACAGCAGCGGCCCTCTCATTGAACTGGGGTTTTTGTTATCTAAACCTAGCCTAGCACCAGGAATGCTCAGGGCCTACTCAGAAGGCAAATAATCCTTTCCACTAATATTTACAGGGTAAAATAAGATGGTTATTAGAGTATTAAATTTGACAGTAAAATAGTTGTCAAGTTTTCAGGCTAACTTAAATTGGCTAATTGAAATTAGTGAATATTCTAGAAAAATCAATTGTACTGGACAAAAAAGCTGTTCCTAGAGTGTTAACTAAAATTTTTATTGGTAGTTTATCTCATGGTAAAATTGCATAACATGTAATGAACCTAAATCAGTCACATTTTAGTGCAAAAAATTAAAATTTAAAAGCTATCAAGATTATATTATAAAATTTCCAAAAGCCTCCAAATATTTAAATAAAAAAAGGGGGATAGTAGAATATCATGTAAGGAAAAATATCCTGAAAGTAAATTACATCTAGAAAATTTTTAACTTTCATTTGTAATACTAACAGCAAGACACCCATGTAAAATGTACATGGTGTCAAAACAAGTCAAAGGAAAATCGTTTGGGCAAAAAATGAAAAAGGATCGCAAGTCAAATTTATAGAAAAGTTTCCTTTATTAACTTTTGGTCGAGAATATGTTTGTATATTTTCAGAAAACAACTCTGAGACCATATGGATTCCTGCAACAGAGAGGAATAGACAGGACTGCTCCAGCCATGAAGACAGAAGAGAAGCAGTCCAGAGGTGGAAGACGCTGACAGTGCCTTGCCATACTGGCAGACAGCAGCTGTGCGTGGCTGCAGGTTGCCCAGGACCAAACCAGAGACGCTCGTACCTGCATCACCACCGTTTGTCCACCATCCAGGACTGAAATATCATTGCTGTCATGTACACATAAGGAACTGTTTGACATTGAAATTGGGACTCAAAAGAACTGGTGGCCCAGAAAGAAACTCAGTATAAGACTGATTCATTTGCCTCTCAGCATAACCATTATTGCTTGTCTCATTTTCGGTTCTAATAAATGTATTGTATTTCTAGTAGCACATGATCTCACTCATCTGGGGGAAATGATGAACAAGAACAGCATGGATCAGACTGTCAGAACTCAGAGGGAAGGAAGGGGAGGGTGGGGATAAGGGAGAGAGATCAATCAAAGGACTTGTGTACACGCATATGAGCCTAACCAGTGGTCACGGACAACAGGGGGTGGGGATATGTGTGGGGAGGGGTTTGGGATGGGAATGGGGGGGATGAGGACAAATATGTGATATCTTAACCAATAAAGTAATTTAAAAAATAAAATAAATATCAAACAAAAATATATTTTTATTGATTTCAGAGAGAAAGGGAGAGGGAGAGAGAGATAAAAACATCAATGATGATAGAATGGGCTGCCTCCTGCACACCCGCTACTGGGGATCAAGCCCACAACCCAGCATGTGCCCTTGACTGGAATTGAACCTGGGACCCTTCAGTCCATAGGCTGATGCTCTATCCACTGAGCCACACCAGCTAGGGCTATTCTCAGTATCTTCTCACCAGGGCAGGTGTCTTTTTCTCTCTAATCCTCTCTCTCTCTCTCTCTCTCTCTCTCTCTCTCTCTCTCTCTCTCTCTTCCTCCCCCTCTAATTTTGTTTGTGTCTCCATCCAGGCTCTTGGCACCCTCCCCTCTTTTGCATGGAGTTTCTCCCTGACCCTCTTACTCCTGGGTCTAGACCTTGAGCTGTCATTTCAGATGTGGATTTCCCTACTTAGCTGTACATTCAAGTTTTCCCTGCTGTTCCCTGGTTACCCTATAGGCAGCGGCAGGGGTGCCCTGTTCTGCACGGCCTTGGGAGGGCGGCGGGTTTGGACTTTGGCAGCTGCCGTTATCCTAACGAACCTGGAAGCCGACCCAGGCCCACGCTGTAAAGCGGCAGTGACCACCAGCAAGCCGCACGTTACGTAAGGCTCTGGAATTTCATTTATTTTTGTGTCAGTTGGCCAGAGCCATCCCGTTGCTCGCAGCCATAGAATGCTTGCTGTGACACATGGCTCCTGCCAGGCGGGAGCGGGCTGCGGGGAGAGGCGTGAGCTGGGGAGCGGGGCAGGAGCTCTGGAGCCCTGGGTTCAGGTACCCTGAGGCCAAGGCAGGTCTGGGAGCCGGGCAGCCAGAATCCTGTGTCTTTGAGATCTTACTGAGTTAAAGACACCCCACTGAGTACCGTTAGCGTCCAGCTGAGGGACAGCACACAGGCCCCAGGGGACCCCTCATGTCCCTTTGGCCACGACCCCTCAAGAGTACAGCGTCTGACTCCTCCGACCTGTTTCTATCCCTGTCTGTTTGGGCTCACACAGAACCCGCAGTACCATGCGTGGGTTTGGCTTCCTGTGTTCCACAGCATGTCTGCGAGCTTCTCCAGGTTGTTGCACAGATTCGGGGTGGATTTTGGAGTGGAACTGACAGGACCTGAGATTCTCCAGCGGCCTGGGCAGCACGTCACCCCTCGGAACTCAGTCCTTCATCCGTGACCGGGGCGATGCTACCCAGCTGTCAGTGCCCAGCTGTCAGTGCCCGCTCCCAGGCTGAGCTCCTCCAGAGGCCTGGAATGGGGCAGGGGCTGGCCCTCTCTCCCCTCCCCCCCCCAGGAGCGCAGTCAGGGGAGCACCTGGGCTCCTAGGCCCCTGTGTGTGTGAAACTCGCACCTCTCTCCACCCACACACCTTGCCATTTGCGCTTCCAAATCTAGAAGTTTGCTGAGTGCCATGGGCCCCGCTCTGTGCTCCGTCCCTTCAGCCCAGCCCCGGGGACGCGCTGTCCCATCAGTCACAGCCCACCAGTCACAGGATGGCAGGGATAACCCCACGCCTCAGCCCCGCGGAGCCTCCGTGGGCTTCAGGCCCAGCTCTCTGCAACTCTCTGGGCTCTGACGACGGGGACCGCCCTATGTCCCCCAGGCTGTGGTGAGGCGGGCAGGGGCGACCATGGCAGAGCCTGGCACCGGGGCCTGGCCCGCACTGTGGCCTCGGGTGTCTGGGTTAGGGAGGGGGAGGTACGGAAAGGCTCCCTCCTGCGGGCGGTGCAGGTGAGCCGGCAGCACAGTCTGAGGGGGCGGGGCCCAGCTGGGAGACAGGCTTCAAATAGTCACTAATCCCCCACCTCCCCGCCCTTCTGCCCCCCTCCTCCCCCTCCCGGCATCTGCTCAGGTGAAAACAACCCTTTACCCGGGAGGAGCGGAGACCCGCGGACAGGGAGGCCGGGCCAGCGCCTGCAGGGCGGCACTCGGCCACCGGGCGGCGCTGCTGCCCTGCGCCGGGCGCCCAGGCCGGCTGGTGGGAGGGAGCGCTCTGCTGAAGGCAGCTCCTCAGCCCTCCCCCTGGTTTGGGGTGGGGTGGGGCGGGGCCGAAGGGGCCCTTCTGCAGGAGCCCCAGAGGAGGAGCGGCCACCACCCCCTCCTCTGCCTCCTGCCCGCCTTGCCCAGGTGCCGGGAGCTGGCCCCGGTGTGTGCCAGGACCACCTTCCACCGTGTCCACCCGCCTGCCCACCTCCGTGTCCTCACTAGTCCGCAGTCCCTGGGGCTGGGCCAGGAAGTCCGGGCCTGGGGACAGGGGTGGGGCTGGAGGCCGGGGCTGCGCAGCCCTGGCGTGGCTCCCCTCTGGGCTCCAGCTGCCTCCCAGGCCAGGGCGGCCCCGAGGGGGAGCCAGGGGAGGCCCCATGGGCTGCAGGGCGGGTGCCTGGGCAGGGGCTGGGCGGCTCTGTCCTCTGAGGCCCATCTGCTGCCCCCCTCCCGCCGCTCACCCACCGTGCTCCCGCCCAGCCCCCTCTTCAGCTGTGGGAGGGCCTCGTGCCCCTCCAGCTGGTTGGCGTTCTATTAATATTTCTGTTTGATGAATTAAAGATCCTCATGTCCCAGGAGGGAATGAAAAACGCAGCCGATCCCATCACACGCCATTGAAATGCAGCCCACGGGGGGCTGGCGGTGGGCTTTTCCCGGCCTGCTCTGTCCTCGGGGGCTGGGTGGTGGGTTTCTGTGGGCGCAGGTGGGGGGTGAGGGGGGTCTGGGTGGTGGTGGGTTTCTGTGGGCGCAGGTGGAGGGTGAGGGGTGTCTGGGTGGTGGTGGGTTTCTGTGGGCGCAGGTGGAGGGTGAGGGGGGTCTGGGTGGTGGGTTTCTGTGGGCGCAGGTGGGGGGTGAGGGGGGTCTGGGTGGTGGGTTTCTGTGGGCGCAGGTGGGGGGTGAGGGGGGTCTGGGTGGTGGTGGGTTTCTGTGGGCGCAGGTGGGGGGTGAGGGGGGTCTGGGTGGTGGGTTTCTGTGGGCGCAGGTGGAGGGTGAGGGGGGTCTGGGTGGTGGGTTTCTGTAGGCGCAGGTGGGGGGTGAGGGGTGTCTGGGTGGTGGTGGGTTTCTGTGGGCGCAGGTGGAGGGTGAGGGGGGTCTGGGTGGTGGGTTTCTGTGGGCGCAGGTGGAGGGTGAGGGGGGTCTGGGTGGTGGGTTTCTGTGGGCGCAGGTGGAGGGTGAGGGGGGTCTGGGTGGTGGGTTTCTGTGGGCGCAGGTGGAGGGTGAGGGGTGTCTGGGTGGTGGGTTTCTGTGGGCGCAGGTGGGGGGTGAGGGCTGTCTGGGTGGTGGGTTTCTGTGGGCGCAGGTGGGGGGTGAGGGGTGTCTGGGTGGTGGTGGGTTTCTGTGGGCGCAGGTGGGGGGTGAAGGGTGTCTGGGTGGCGGGTTTCTGTGGGCGCAGGTGGGGGGTGAGGGGTGTCTGGGTGGTGGGTTTCTGTGGGCGCAGGTGGGGGGTGAGGGGGGTCTGGGTGGTGGGTTTCTGTGGGCGCAGGTGGGGGGTGAGGGGTGTTTGCGTCAATGCTGCTGCCTCGGAGGGGCGGGTCCGTTTCACTCAGGTTTCCCGGAGCCTGAGGAGGTGGGGCGGGCAGTGGCCACCCAGCCCCAGCGCTGACCACCACACTCCCTCGGGTGCTGTCCCTGCTCCCCCTGGGGGTGGAGGCAGCACGGGGCCCAGGCCCCTGAGGCCCGGTCACGTCCAGCTTCCTGTCCTGCCCAGCGCTCGCTGTCCGGGAGGGGCCTAAGGCCCAGGGGGTAGGGGGGTTATAAGAGCCCCTCACCCTGCTCCCGCCTCCAGCCGGCGGCCAGGCGCTGTGGCCTGTGTCTGCCCGAGGGCCTGGGACCCGGTGAGGACCGGAGCCCCCACACTGAGGCCCCGGCCGTCAGCACCCCTCACCCCGGAGCCTTTCTCACCCCGCCCTCTCCTTCCCCCCCGGCGGCTCCGAGCCAGGGCGGCTGGCCACACCGGACAGCGGAGGGCGGGAGCTCAGCACCGGAGTGGCCGGGACACGCCCGTTAGACCGCCTGCGGGACAGTGCTGGGCCGGGCGGCCTGTGAGTGTGTGTGTGTGTGTGAGTGTGAGTGTGTGTGTGTGTGTATGTGTGAGTGTGTGTATGTGTCTCTCTGTGTGTATGTGTGTCTGTATATGTGCAGTGCTGGGCCGGGCGGCCTGTGAGTGTGTGTGTGTGTGTGAGTGTGAGTGTGTGTGTGTGTGTATGTGTGAGTGTGTGTATGTGTCTCTCTGTGTGTATGTGTGTCTGTATATGTGTGTGTTTGTGTGTATGTGTGAGTGTGTGTATGTGTGTCTGTGTGTGTCTGTGTGTCTGTGTGTCTGTGTGTGTATGTGTGAGTGTGTGTCTGTATGTGTGTGAGTGTGTGTGTATGAGTGTGTGTCTGTATGTGTGAGTGTGTGTGTCTGTGTGTATGTGTGTGTGTGCATGTGTATATGTGAGTGTGTGTCTGTATGTGTGAGTGTGTGTGAGTGTGTATGTGTGTGTGAGTGTATGTGTGTATGTGTGAGTGTGTGAGTGTGTGTATGTGTGTGTGTGAGTGTGAGTGTGTGTGTGTCTGTATGTGTGAGTGTGTGTATGTGTGTCTGTGTGTGTCTGTGTGTCTGTGTGTCTGTGTGTGTATGTGTGAGTGTGTGTCTGTATGTGTGTGAGTGTGTGTGTATGAGTGTGTGTCTGTATGTGTGAGTGTGTGTGAGTGTGTATGTGTGTGAGTGTGTGTGTGTATGTGTGAGTGTGTGAGTGTGTGTATGTGTGTGTGTGAGTGTGAGTGTGTGTGTGTCTGTATGTGTGAGTGTGTCTGTGTGTATGTGTGTGTGTCTGTGTGTGCATGTGCATATGTGAGTGTGTGTGTGTGAGTGTGTGTCTCTCTCTGTGTGTGTGTGTTTGTGTGTCTGTATGTGTGTGTGCATGTGTATATGTGAGTGTGTGTCTGTGTGTGTGTGTGTGTGTGTGTGTGTGTGTGTGAATGAGACGGGCACAGCCCGGCGCTGCGGAAAGGGTTGGTGGGAGTGGGGCCGGCCAGAAGGCACTGCAGGGGGCTCTCCCTTCCCACAGGCCTCTGGGGGACTGCTTGCCCCCTTCCTGCGCCTCTGGGTGCTCTGGGTGCTCTGGGTGCTCTGGGTGCTCTGCTGGCCCAGCCCTGCCACTCAGCCGGGAAGGGAAGCGGCAGGCTGGCCAGGAGGCCCAGGCAGGGCAGGAGGGGCTTTTAAATGCTAAGTGTATTTTGACATCCGGTGTGTGACATCCATCCTAATGGCTTTTGGCTGAGGCTGACGGGCGGAGGGAGGGAGGCTAAGGCGTTTTAAATTGCTGCGTGGCCGAGGCTGGAAACCCCGAGTCTTAAGAAAACAGACGGGGAAGCCACAGCCGTCCCCGGGGCAGCGGCCGCTGTTCACCTGCTCACCAAGGGAGCATTCTCGGCGGCTCCTGCGTGCTGCCAGGCTCAGCCTGGGGGTGAGCGGCCCATCGGGCTCAGCCTGGGGGTGAGCGCCCCATCGGGCTCAGCCTGGGCTCTCTGCTCCTCGGTCAGGGCTAAGAGGCAGACCTCCCCGCCCACCCCAGCCTCACTGCCCTCCCTCCTGGCCAACCCTGGTGCCCCCCTTCATTTCCTTCCCCTCCCCCCCTCTTCAGCCCTGCAGGTGGGGAAACTGAGGCTGATGGCGGGAGGGGCCGCATCGCCTCTCAGGCCAGGAGGCTCCAGAGCAGACGGAAGAAGCTCACGTTGACCTCAAGTCACTAACGTCTCCCTTCACCTGCCCACCCACAGCTCGTCCCCTGCCCACCCCGGAGGGGGGAAGAGCCAGAGACCCCGGCCCAGCCTTCACCCCGTCCTGCACCCCATCTTGTGGGCACCATGCCGGAGCCCCTCTGTCCTGAACCTCCTGCAGCTCCCCCCTCGCCCGGCTCTGCGTCCCGCTCCTGCCGGGTTTGGGAGGTGAGCTCAGGGTCGCCCTGGCGGCCAGCCTCCCCCGCCGTTGGCGGCGTGGGGGCATCGGCCACTGTGCTGGGCGCCTGAAGGCTTGGTCCGGCGGACGATTACAGGGCACAGACGCCATCGGAGGCCCCTGGCCAGGCCGCTGGGAAAGTACGGGGACACGGGGGGCGGATATCGCACATTACCAGGCCCAGCACCGACTCTGACCCAGTCCCCCTCTGTGTGCTAACCCCCTGCCCCCCCCACTGTGACCCAGCCCCCCTCTGTGTGCTAACCCCCCCCCCCCACTGTGACCCAGTCCCCCTCTGTGTGCTAACCCCCTGCCCCCCCCACTGTGACCCAGTCCCCCTCTCTGTGTGTTAACCACCCCCTCACTGTGACCCAGCCCCCCTCTGTGTGCTAACCCCCCCCCACTGTGACCCAGTCCCCCTCTGTGTGCTAACCCCCCCCCCCCACTGTGACCCAGTCCCCCTCTCTGTGTGTTAACCACCCCCTCACTGTGACCCAGTCCCCCTCTGTGTGCTAACCCCCCCTCACTGTGACCCAGTCCCCCTCTGTGTGCTAACCCCCCCTCACTGTGACCCAGTCCCCCTCTGTGTGCTAACCCCCCCCTCACTGTGACCCAGTCCCCCTCTGTGTGCTAACCCCCCCTCACTGTGACCCAGTCCCCCCTCTGTGTGCTAACCCCCCCCTCACTGTGACCCAGTCCCCCTCTGTGTGCTAACCCCCTGCCCCCCCTCACTGTGACCCAGTCCCCCTCTGTGTGCTCACCCCCTGCCCCCCCCTCACTGTGACCCAGTCCCCCTCTGTGTGCTCACCCCCTGCCCCCCCCTCACTGTGACCCAGTCCCCCTCTGTGTGCTAACCCCCTGCCCCCCCTCACTGTGACCCAGTCCCCCTCTGTGTGCTAACCCCCTGCCCCCCCTCACTGTGACCCAGTCCCCCCCTCTGTGTGCTAACCCCCCCCCACTGTGACCCAGTCCCCCTCTGTGTGCTAACCCCCTCCCCCCCTCACTGTGACCCAGTCCCCCTCTGTGTGCTAACCCCCTGCCCCCCCCTCACTGTGACCCAGTCCCCCCTCTGTGTGCTAACCCCCTGCCCCCCCCTCACTGTGACCCAGTCCCCCTCTGTGTGCTAACCCCTGCCCCCCCACTGTGACCCAGTCCCCCCTCTGTGTGCTAACCCCCCCTCACTGTGACCCAGTCCCCCTCTGTGTGCTAACCCCCTGCTCCCCTCACTGTGACCCAGTCCCCCCTCTCTGTGTGCTAACCCCCCCCTCACTGTGACCCAGTCCCCCTCTGTGTGCTAACCCCCCCCTCACTGTGACCCAGTCCCCCTCTGT
The DNA here is from genome assembly GCF_964339955.1 of Pipistrellus hanaki. Taxonomy (NCBI): domain Eukaryota; kingdom Metazoa; phylum Chordata; class Mammalia; order Chiroptera; family Vespertilionidae; genus Pipistrellus; species Pipistrellus hanaki. The sequence goes on along the minus strand of NC_140509.1, from coordinate 5,301,571 downwards.
GTGCTAACCCCCCCCTCACTGTGACCCAGTCCCCCTCTGTGTGCTAACCCCCCCCCACTGTGACCCAGTCCCCCTCTGTGTGCTAACCCCCTGCCCCCCCACTGTGACCCAGTCCCCCCTCTGTGTGCTAACCCCCTGCTCCCCTCACTGTGACCCAGTCCCCCTCTGTGTGCTAACCCCCTGCTCCCCTCACTGTGACCCAGTCCCCCTCTGTGTGCTAACCCCCTGCTCCCCTCACTGTGACCCAGTCCCCCTCTGTGTGCTAACCCCCTGCTCCCCTCACTGTGACCCAGTCCCCCTCTGTGTGCTAACCCCCTGCTCCCCTCACTGTGACCCAGTCCCCCCTCTCTGTGTGCTAACCCCCCCTCACTGTGACCCAGTCCCCCTCTGTGTGCTAACCCCCCCCTCACTGTGACCCAGTCCCCCTCTGTGTGCTAACCCCCCCCTCACTGTGACCCAGTCCCCCCTCTCTATGTGCTAACCCCCTGCCCCCTCACTGTGACCCAGTCCCCCCTCTGTGTGCTAACCACACAGAGCAGAAGTAGAAGTAGCAGTGTCTCAGGTTTACCTTTTATCCAGTTCCAGAAGTTTCCGCCTCTGCTTTCTCACACCCTTAGCCTGCCACCGATGGGTGCCGTGCAGCCCTCCTGCACGCTACCCTGTAACATAAGCCGGAACCTCATTCTGTAGACATTTCTCAGTCCGCTGAGGTTCCATTGCCTGGCGATTGCCATGCGTTCGGCTCCAGTAAACGCACAGACCTTTTCTCAGCTGATGCTCTTTCCTCGACAGTCCAGCGGGAGGGCTGACTCCAGCATTCCGGGGAGGCCCGCCCCCCGCCCCCTCGGCTCTCCCGGCGGGACAAGGCTCTCTGGAGAGCCGGGTCATTCCGCGCTCTGCCGGCTCTCCGTCCTGGAAATGCCGGGCCGGGACAGCTACTGTTTAAACAAACGCCCCAGCAGAGACATTTCCGCCGAATGGCCCGGCCTGGGGGAACCCGAACTGAAACCAGCAGACCCGGCTGAGGTGCCGGCTGGGTCAGCCCAGCCCGGGGCCGCTTATCCGGTGCCCCTGCCCTGCTCCTCCACACTCACTTGATATATTTCATCAAATTCTAAACTCCAAAGACAATTGCCCGTTCCTAGTGGGATTCTTTGAAATGGGGAGGACACAGAGGCTGCGTGGTGACTTTGAGTTGCTGATATGGTGGGTGGGGAGGGCGGACAGGATACAGTGGGTGGGGAGGGCGGACAGGATACAGTGGGTGGGGAGGGCGGACAGAATACAGTGGGTGGGGGGGCGGACAGGATACAGTGGGTGGGGAGGGCGGACAGGATACAGTGGGTGGGGAGGGCGGACAGGATACAGTGGGTGGGGAGGGCGGACAGGATACAGTGGGTGGGAGGGGTGGACAGGATACAGTGGGTGGGGGGGCGGACAGGATACAGTGGGTGGGGAGGGCGGACAGGATACAGTGGGTGGGGGGGGCGGACAGGATACAGTGGGTGGGGAGGGCGGACAGGATACACTGGGTGGGGGAGGGGCAGACAGGATACAGTGGGTGGGGGGGCGGTCAGGATACAGTGGGTGGGGAGGGCAGACAGGATACAGTGGGTGGGGAGGGCGGACAGGATACAGTGGGTGGGGAGGGCGGACAGGATACAGTGGGTGGGGGGGCGGTCAGGATACAGTGGGTGGGGAGGGCAGACAGGATACAGTGGGTGGAGAGGCGGACAGGATACAGTGGGTGGGGAGGGCGGACAGGATACAGTGGGTGGGGGGGGCGGACAGGATACACTGGGTGGGGAGGGCGGACAGGATACACTGGGTGGGGGAGGGGCAGACAGGATACAGTGGGTGGGGAGGGCGGACAGGATACAGTGGGTGGGAGGGGTGGACAGGATACAGTGGGTGGGGGGTCGGACAGGATACAGTGGGTGGGGGGGGCGGACAGGATACAGTGGGTGGGGAGGGCGGACAGGATACAGTGGGTGGGGGGTCGGACAGGATACAGTGGGTGGGGGGTCGGACAGGATACAGTGGGTGGGGGGGGCGGACAGGATACAGTGGGTGGGGAGGGCGGACAGGATACAGTGGGTGGGGAGGGCGGACAGGATACAGTGGGTGGGGGGTCGGACAGGATACAGTGGGTGGGGGGGGCGGACAGGATACAGTGGGTGGGGAGGGCGGACAGGATACAGTGGGTGGGAGGGGCGGACAGGATACAGTGGGTGGGGGGGCGGTCAGGATACAGTGGGTGGGGAGGGCGGACAGGATACAGTGGGTGGGGAGGGCGGACAGGATACAGTGGGTGGGGGGGCGGTCAGGATACAGTGGGTGGGGAGGGCAGACAGGATACAGTGGGTGGGGAGGCGGACAGGATACAGTGGGTGGGGAGGGCGGACAGGATACAGTGGGTGGGGGGGGCGGACAGGATACACTGGGTGGGGAGGGCGGACAGGATACACTGGGTGGGGGAGGGGCAGACAGGATACAGTGGGTGGGGAGGGCGGACAGGATACAGTGGGTGGGAGGGGTGGACAGGATACAGTGGGTGGGGGGTCGGACAGGATACAGTGGGTGGGGGGGGCGGACAGGATACAGTGGGTGGGGAGGGCGGACAGGATACAGTGGGTGGGGAGGGCGGACAGGATACAGTGGGTGGGGGGTCGGACAGGATACAGTGGGTGGGGGGGGCGGACAGGATACAGTGGGTGGGGGGGGCGGACAGGATACAGTGGGTGGGAGGGGCGGACAGGATACAGTGGGTGGGGAGGGGTGGACAGGATACAGTGGGTGGGGGGTCGGACAGGATACAGTGGGTGGGGGGGGCGGACAGAATACAGTGGGTGGGGAGGGCGGACAGGATACAGTGGGTGGGAGGGGTGGACAGGATACAGTGGGTGGGAGGGGCGGACAGGTTATTTTCCGGCACGGGGAGGCAGGATAAGCAGGGAGGAGACTGCAGCGGCAGGAGGGAGTGAGGGCAGGCCGCAGGAGGAACTCCCAGGGCACAAGGCATGAAGCACAGTGCAGGGCTCTCTCCCCCCAGAGCTGAGCCAGGGGCTGCCTGCCTCTCCCCCCAGAGCTGAGCCAGGTCTCCTCTTCTCTGGGCGTCTGCACACGGGCTGGCGTGTTAGAGCCAGTGCCGGCCAGGCCAGCTTCCTTTTGGGTTTCAGGATGAGACCCAACCCCAGTGCCAGGTCCTTAGAGAGACCTGGGCCCAGCCCCCCTCTCTCCTGCGGGGAAACCGGGGCTCAGAGAGGCTGCGGTTCTCCCCAGTCTGAGCACTTAGCACGGAGGGCTTGCCCGCCTGCTATATACAGTCAGAGCAGGGCTCTGTATGGGACGGCTGCTGAAGAGGCGGCTGGGATTCCGGCCCTGGTGCAGCCGGCCCAGCCAGGCCTGGCCACATGACTCCTGGAGGTCACGTCTGGTCATTCTCCCACAGAGGTGGCTCTGGAGCCCCGTTGTCCACCCAATGACCCCAAAGCCCCAGGGCAGGGCCACCAAACGAAATTCCCTGAGGTATATGTGTCTGTGTGTATGTCTGAGGGTCTCTCTGTGTCTATGCATGTCTGTGTCTGTGTCTATGAATGTATGTCTCTGTATGTGTCTCCATGTATGTGTGTGCATTTGTGTGTTTGTGTGTATGACTCTGTATGTGCCTCCCTGTTTGTCTCCATGATAAGTCGAGTCAGCCATAGTCAGTAAGAGGGCATCCCAGCGGCACCAGCTGGGACCAGGGGGAGGGCGGGTGGCTGGCCGCTCTGGGGCTGGAGGCTGGGGTGGCCCAGGAGGCTGCCCAGCGGAGCTAGGCCTCAGGCTGGGACCTTCAGACTGGACGGGTCCACAGACAGCCATCTGCCAGCCAACAGTGTTTTTTTTTACCCCGAGCCATACAGCCTGCCCAGCTTCTCAACACAGCTGGTGAGGGGCGGGGGGTGGGGTGGGGCAGGGTAATTATGGCCTGCGTGAGGCAGGGATGGGCAGGGCCTGGGTTAGTTTTGGCTCCCAATAAACATTGGCCCGTTTATTTTCAGTTTCACTCATTCATTCATTCAACAGAAGGATAGTGAGGACTCTATTCTGGGTAAAAACTGCAGCGGCTCCCGTATGGGCACTGTGAGCACACGCTCACTCCCTTTCTCTGGCCCTCCGGGAACTGCATGAATTGGACAACGCTCACCCCCCCCGCCCCCCCGGCCCATCTTTTGGGCGGGCACAGCCTTAAGACAGAGCATGTCACTCGTCAAGCCTGGCAGCCCTGCTCGGAGGCCAGCATTGCAGGCCCTGTTCTCCGGGCAGGGCCCAGGGACCCCGGGCGGGGCTCAGGCTCAGGCTCAGGCTCAGGCTCCCGCGGGTTCGGACTGAGCCCAGGCAGGCAGTTCCCACGGACGTGGCCCCTCCAGGAGCGACGCGAGTTCCCTGCAAGCCCAGAGCCGCGCACACGGGGCTGGGCAGGGCCGCCGACAGCGGGAACTCGTGGTGGAAGCGCAGGTCTCTCTAACGTGCGTGGTGCTGCGTGTGCCTGGCCACGGTGCACCCCTCAGGTCCCGTGCTGTTCAGTTGCCTGTGTGTTCCCGGGGCCGGGATCAGAGCCGGATCGCCGTCAGGGCTGGTCGCGTGAAGAGAAGACAGGAGTAATGCATGACTGGGCCTCTGTCAGAGACTCCATCTGACTGGGCAAATAAGACACGTATTTGGGGCCATTACATGTGACAGTAAAGCGCGTTGTGCTTTGCCAACATTCCTTCATTCACCAAGCGTTCACTGAGCGAGCTGCCAGGCACTCGGTGGGCCATGGCGAACACGGCCTGGGTCTGGCTGCCATAGTCTGGAGCACGGAGGAGGGCACTGAGGGGTCTTTGGGGAGAGGCAGGGCTGTCGGGTAGGGGAACGGAGGGAGACAGGGCAGACCAGGAGTCAGACACCGCGGACATTCCTGACTGATATGGAAGTCAGGGGCTGGGTTGTGGGAAGGTGCTGACTGTCCCGGGCCTGGGCACCGGTGAGCACAGGGTGGCACGCTGAGGTCAGCCAGGAGGACTGATGGGGAGGAGGCCACGGGCCAGCCCCCTCCCCCACTCCCAGGCGCTCTGCCTGGGACAAGGACGTCACACATCACAGCTCTAATGGAAGTCTCTGCAGGCTGGAGGCGATGCTCCTGCCACCCTAAGGGGGCCACATGGCACCTCCTCCCTCCTCCCGCCTGCCGCCCGGGATTTCTCTCAGCCCTCCGGGCCTCCAGCTTCTCCCTGCGGAGGGATTCTCTCCCAGGTTTGCTGCAGCTGCTGGCCAGGGTACCTGTTACACGTTGCAAACCAGAGGGAAGCCAGCGAGCTGTGGGCCTTGGAGAGGGGGTTCCCCTCACCTGGTGGGGCTCTGGGGTGGCGTGGTGTCTCAGTGGAAAGGGACCCACAGGCTGTGTGACCAGGGGCAAGCAGAATCGCCTCACTGGGCCTCAGTTTCCCGCGTGTCCTATGCTTGGACCAGGAGCAGTGGGGTGTGCAAATGAACACGCCACAGGGAGGCACACGCCACAGTTCAGCGGATGGGAGGATGGGGGAGCTACTGACAGATGGAGGTGGAGGGGGTGGGGGCGTGGAGGAGCGCCACCCCTTTGCACCGCTGTTTTGCTGCACTCCTGTGTCCTATGACCCCAATCTTTGGGGTCAGGGGGGTCCCTGCCACGTCCCGGGTGGGGGCGGTGGTTCGATGAGCTGACATGGCACGGCGGGAAGAGGGGAGGAGGGGCTTCCAGGAGGGGGCGCCCGCGGGGCCGGCGGGAGGGGCGCAGCCGGCGGGGTGTGCAGGGTGGAGGGGGGTGGAGGGTGGCGGCGGGTGGCGGGCTCGGAGAGCACCGGTTCCGGCGGCGGGTGCGGGCGGGGGCTCCCGGGTGCTCCTCTTTAAAGGCGGCGGAAGCGCCACGCGCTCGGCCCGCACTCGCGGCGCGAACTTGCCGGCCCTCGTGCTCCGGGCGCCCCCGCCCTCCCGCCGCCCCGCGCCGCCCGGCCCTGCTGCCCTCGCTCCTCCGCGGCTCCCGCGCGTTCCCATTCCTCCCGCCGCCGCGGCGCCCGCTCCTCGGCCGGCTGCGCCCGCGGTGGGCTCCCGCTCCGCGCCCCTCGCTCCCCCGCCCGGAGCCCGGGCCGGACCGCGCTGCCCGGAGCCGCCTCGCTCGTCCCCCCGGCTTGGACCCCGCGCCCCGCGGCGGCCGGAGCGGGCTGCCCGGCGCTCCCCGCCCGCCCGCCCGCCCGCCCGCCGCTCCCGGAGCAGCCGCTGCAGCGGCCCCGGCTCCTCCCCGCGGCGCCGGGGCTCCGGCGGCTCCGCGCCCGCTCGGTCCGCAGCGTCAGCGCCGCCGCCGCGGCCGGGCCCGGCCCCGCGAGAACCTCCGCCGCCTCCGCCCCGCGCCCCGACCCTCCGCGGGCGGACCCCGCCGGCGCGGTGAGTGTGGCCGCGGGGACCGGCGGGGACGGTGCCGCCGGCCTGGCGCGGGCTGCGGGGGGACCGGGCGCGGGGAGGCGGCCTCCGGAGCTCCCGCGCTCGGGCTCCGGGGGAAGGCCGGCCGCGGAGTTTGGGGGCTGGGGGTCTCCCCTCGGGGCCGCCCCGAACGCCCCGGGGAGGGCCGGCGGCTGCGTCCTGCGGGCCGGGGAGGTGACAGGGGTCCGGGGGGAGGTGGCCCGGGTCCGGGGGGAGGTGACCGGGGTCCGGGGGGAGGTGACCCGGGTCCGGGGGGAGGTGGCCCGAGTCCGGGGGGAGGTGACCGGGGTTCGGGGGGAGGTGACCGGGGTTCGGGGGGAGGTGGCCCGGGTCCGGGGGGAGGTGGCCCGGGTCCGGGGGGAGGTGACCGGGGTCCGGGGGGAGGTGACCCGGGTCCGGGGGGAGGTGGCCCGAGTCCGGGGGGAGGTGACCGGGGTTCGGGGGGAGGTGACCGGGGTTCGGGGGGAGGTGGCCCGGGTCCGGGGGGAGGTGGCCCGGGTCCGGGGGGAGGTGACCGGGTCCGAGGTTATGTCAGGTCCCGCTGCCCGGGGTCTGCCGGCTCTCGGTGGGGGCGGCGGGGACGCGCCGGTTCGCGGGGGCAGGGCCGGCGGGAGCGGGGCAGCACCCGCACCCCTTCCCGTCCCTCCGGCGGAGGCAGCGCCAGCCGCGAGCGCCTCGGCCGCTGCTCCCGCCCCGCGTCCCGCTCCGCGGCCGCCAGCGCCGCCTGGACCCCGCGGAGCCCGCGCCCGCTCGCCTGGCCGCGCCGGTTTGGGGTGGCGCTCGGGGTCCCCCGCCCCGGGCCTGGGGGTCAGTGCTCCTCGGACAGTCTGCACCGACCTCCCCGGACCCAGAGGAACTCATCCTCCGTGTGGCAGCCCGGCGCTGCGTGTGTGAGTGTGTGTGCGTGTGTGTGAATGTGTGTGTGTGAGTGTGTGTGTATGAGTGTGTGTGTGTGTGTGTGCGCGCGCGTGTGAATGAGTGTGTGTGTGAGTGTGAGTGTGATGAGTGTGAGAGCGTGTGAGTGTGTGTGAGTGTGTGTGAATGTGTGTGTGTGCGTGCGCCCCGGTGGGGTCCCCTCTGGGGTCGGGCTTCCCCGGCGCTCATGGGAGCGGGGAGCCCCTCCGCGGAGGCGCGGGCGGAGGGGAGGGGAGGGGAGGGAGGACGGCGGAGCGGCGCCCCGCACCGGGCGGTCAAGGCTGTTGGTGCTGAAATGCCAGGCGGTGGCGGCGGCGGGGAGTCCTGAGGCCCGAACGTGCGGACGAGCGCCCCCTGCCCCCGGGCCACAGTGACAGCCCGGCCGCTGGGCTTCGGGTCCTGGAGGCGGCTTCTCCTGCTTCCCCTCCGCGCCAGCCTCGCTGCCCTCGGCAGGAGGAGCGGCTTTGCGGTGTTGAGCTGGGTTTGCCTAGCGGGGTGCCCGGAGCTCCGTGTCTGATGGAGCAGCTAGTCCCTCTGCCCCTCCTGTAGTCTGGCAGGAAGGCCTCTCTGATGGGAGGAGGGCGTGTGTGTGGGGGGACTGGGGGGGATAGGGGGGTGCGCGCTCCATCACAGCCCCTCCCTGCCACATTCTAGGGTGACAGTGGGGCTCGGGCAGGCAGCCGGCCAGCGCTCCGAGTCTCCCCACTGCACATCCGGTTCCCACAGCCCCGGGGCCAGCTCCCTGTGGAAGAAATGACTATTCTAATTCCCATCTCCCTCCCCTGGTTCTGGGTCTGTTCCACGCTCCTCTGGATCCACAGGGGCTGCGGGGCCGCCCCAGGCTCTGTGTACAGTCCCAGCTCTCCGAGGCCTCAGGGCTCCACGCAGAGGTGAGGACCTCAGGGGCTTTCCCTGGGGTGGCAGACGCAGTCCCCCCCAGGGCTCTGGACGCTCTTGGGTGTGGTCACCCACTGGGCAGGCCCTGGGGACTAGAGGTGAGGGTCTGGCTACTGTGGAGAGTGGAGCCAGCCCCCCCCCTCTCCCCTCCCCGCTGGCCACCACTTCCTAGAGGGCCTTTGAGGATGGCGCCCTGAGCCTCTGCTTAGCCCTGGAGGGCATGCCTGCCCATTTGTGAATGCGGTGACCACGGTCCTCACCTGCCCCCAACTTCTGTCCTTTCAGCCGCCAACTTTCCTTCCCCACCCGTCAGCACCCACAATCCTCTCAGAGCGGAAGACAGCAGAGTTTCCCCTCCTGGGAGCTCAGCCCCTTCAAGGCTGCCCTGCCACGGACCTGTGCGTTTAAGAGAGACCCGAGAGGGAGATGGCCTACCCCAGGGCGTGCTCTCTGCTGGTGGGGGCGGGTTTCAGGAGAGATGTCCAGGCGTAGGGGGGCATGCCGTGTGCCAGGCAGTAGGGGAGGGAGCAGTGGAGGTGGAGTGTGGCGGGAGCTGAGCTGCCTTTTTGGCCTCAGTGGCCTAGCCTGGCCCTCCTCCCCCTTCCTCTGGGCGGCTGCAGGCTTCGTGCCTGTTGGAGGCGGGACGTGTCCTGGAGGAGCCCGTGCACAGCAGCAGGCAGGCAGAGGCAGGTGAGGGGACTGTGAGTAAGTGAGGAGTGAGTGGGTGAGTGAGCAGGGTGCTGGCCCTAAGGGTCAGAGGGTGGACCCAGGGCAGAGGGCTGGGAGGGCCCCGGCTCAGACTCAGGATGCTTGGCCACACCAGAGCTGCCCGCTCCCTGGGGACAGCTGGCAGGGAAGGATGGGACCAAGGCCCACGGGCTTCCGTGGGCTATAATTACAGCCAACAGACGCGTCCTCTCCCCGAGACAAGTGCGGGCTGGCAGCCCCTAATTACCGCCCACCACGACATCTGCCCACCCTGCTGTCCTCCTCTGCTCAGCCCGGAACCCAGCTTGGTGGCGGGCAGGCCCCGTGGCAGCCTGCGCAGCTGGGCCTGTCGGCTGGAAGGTTATCTCACTTCTGCAGAACGGTGGCAGCCTTTGCTGCCCGGAGAAGGTGTGGGGGAGCTGGCCTCTGGGCTTCGCCCTGCTCGCTGGGGCTGGCAGAGGAGCGGCTGGCTGCCCAGGCCAACCCGAGGGCCTTCCCCAGGCGGGCAGCGGGCCTGGAGCGGAGGGTACCAGCTCCCTGTTGCTCCCGCCCAGCCTGGTGCCAGCTCCTGCAAAGGGCAGGGACGACTTGTTTTCGTGTTAACTCTGCCCCAGCTAGCAGGCGACCATCAAAAATTAATTTAGAGATTTCACTGCCTTTGGCCCTGACAGAGTGCGGGCTGCCTTTCCCCTCGCTCCTGGCGGCCCTGGTTCTCCCTCCACTGAGTTCTCTCTGCCCAGTCTCTGGCCTCCCAGCCACCCAGGCTTGTAGCTCTGTTCCAGGCTCCAGCCCCAGTCAGACTCTGGAACTTCTGCCTCAGTTTCCCCCACTTCTGTTTCACTGTTTGAGCTTCTCCTAAAAGGCCGGCGTGGCTCAGTGGTTGAGCATTGACCATGAACCAGGAGGTCACGGTTGTATTCCCTGTCAGGGCACATGCCCGGGTTTGGGCTGGATCCCCAGTGGGGGGTGTGTGGGAGACAGCCAATCAATGATTCTCTCTCATCATTGACGTTTCTCTCTCCCTCTCCTTCTCCCTTCCTCTCTGAAATCAATAAACATATATGAAACAAAAGGGAGGTGGGTAACAGGACTTGCTTAGAAAAGATAAGGCCTGCCCTGCAGCCTGCCCACCCCGCGCCCAGCCCTGCCAGGGAGCGCCTCCTCCGGCCTGGCCGTCTCTCTTGGCTGGAAAACGAGCACCAAAAGGATAGTAATGATCACCCCTTCAATTAAAGCCGATGACGCCTGTCAAAATGTTTTATTATTAATCTCATCATTTAGCAATCTCGCGGCAGCAGTGCGGCTTAAATATGTGCACACGCGTATATTAGATAAATCGAGAACGCGGGGCGTGATGCCATTATCCGGACCCCATTCAATTAAGGAGATATTATCTGCCGGCGCTGGGAACAGCCCCCGATGACAGCCCAGGCCATTCCGGGCCGAGCCGCGCTGCGCTGCCGAGCGCCGGAGAAAGCCCTGGGCACCGCTGTGTGATGGCCCCGAGCGCCGGGAGCTCCGCCAGCTGCCCCGGGCCCAGGGGCTGTGTGTCCTGCCCTGTCCCGTGCACTCGCCCGCCCAGGCCCCCCTCCGTCCCTCGGGACAGCTACTACCCCCTGGACCTGTTCGCTGGTCGGGGCCCAGGACTTGTAGTAAAAACAGTCATTGCCAAGGGGCGGGTTTTAGATGTGAATAGTGAAGTAAGAATCGGGGCCTGGCCTGATTCTGAAGGTTCTGGTACGTGATGGCTTCTTAGGGGCCCCTGTCCCTTCTCCGTGCCTCACTGCGTGTGGCCGGGATGGAAGGCCCACCCACAACCTGACTCTGTTCACCGCTGAGGGAGACGGTAGAGTCCGGGTGCTGACTTGCTAAGCCAGGGCCCAGCTGTCCAGGCGGTGCTGGGGTGGGAGCTCTGAGGCGGGAGGCAGGAGGGAGGAGAGGAGGAAGAAGGCATCAGCAGGGAAGCCCACAGCAGCAGCAGCTGCGAACAGAGACTCTGCCGCTTGGGTCTTCGGTGGGAAAACAGGATGGTGGAGGCACGTGTTGCGGCGAGTTGGGGGAAGGAGAGGCCTGGGTTGCACGAGAGGAGGGGCTGCTGGTAGGAGGAGATCCGGGCGGATTTGAGCTTGGAGGCTGGTCCCCCGCGCTGGGTGAGGCGGAAGTCAGGGCTGGCGTTTTCTGGGCTGACCTGGCGGAAGCAAGGGCGGAGGGGAGGTGCTATTTTCTACGCCGGCTGCTGGGAACTGCTGTGGCCTCGGCAGGCTGCTGCCCCGTGAGCCTCAGCGTTTCCTGTCAGGGATCTCTGCCCATCGCCGCTGGTGGGCCCTCCCTTCTCTGTCCACCAGGGGTCCTGTGCTTGGTGCCTCTCTGACCTCCTCCCCTGCCTCAGGGCCTTTGCATTTGCTGTTCTCGCTACTGCTACTTGGGATGTGTTTCTCCCAGATACATGCCCATGCTTTCATTGGCCGGCCTTCCTCCCTCCCTCCCTCCCTCCCTCCCTCCCTTCCTCCCTTCCTCCCTCCCTCCCTTCCTTCCTTCCAACTTCCTTCCACTGAAGTTTTACATATGTCTCTTTTCACCCAATTGACCCCTCCCCCCCAGCTTTTAGTGTTTTGCTTTTTAAAAAATCCTCACGCAGGTATGTTTTTATTGATTTTAGAGAGAAAGGGAGAGAGAGAGAGAGAGAGAGAGACACACACACACACACACACACATTGGTGTGAGAGAGAAACATCTATTAGTTTCCTCCTGTTTGTATCCCAACTGGGATGAACCTGCAACCTAGGTATGTTTCCTGACTGGGAATCAAACCCCCAACCTTTTGCTGAACAGAACTACGCTCCAACCCACTGAGCCGCCCACCCGGTGGGCCCTTTTACTGTTTTAATCTTTACCCAGTGCCACCTCCACAGGGAAGCCTTCCTTGCCCCATTCCCCCCAGGATGCCCCTCTGGGCCTTTCTCTGTCTCCTGACACCTGATTCCCTCACAGCCCCTGGCGGGCCACACCTCTGTGTGTAGGTGTGTTGATTGCCTCTCCTGTGCCACCCCACCGGGACCGTAGCTGCACAGGGCAGGCGTTTGTGTCCGTGCCGCTCTCTCGGTGCCCGTCCCAGAGCAGAGCCTGGCACACAGCAGGTGCTCAGCGGGCATTTGAGAGACATATTGAGCCACGGTGTGGCAGGAAGGGCTGTGCTCTCTGCCTGACCACACCGAGGGCTGTAAGAATTCGGTGCAAGGCGGGGTTCCTCTCTGTGGACCGGATGCCCCTGCAGACCCCTGCTCACGGCTCTGCCTTAGCAGGGTGGCTGCCAGGCTGGCTCTGGGCAGGGACCGGGCTTTGTCTTATTATTTATGGAGAGTTTCCTGTGTTTGAGCCTTGGGCTAGCCGTGGGGACAGAGGTGAGGAGGTGGTCCTATGTAGGCAGGCCCTGAATGCGCTCTTCAGGGACAAATAACAACAGAGAGTTGTGTGGCATTAGGTGTGGAGGAAGGAGACAATGGGAACGGGAATAATCAGGGCAGGCTTCCTGGAGGAGGAAGGGTCTCTTCAAGTGGCCGAGGGTCACAGGGAGGAAGCTGGAGGGAAGCAGGGTGGGGGAAGCACAAGCAGTTGACTTAAAGTTTTCCCTCGTTTCCATTGGCATTAAGCTAAAGAATTACGTTCCCTGCCTCCCTTCCTCTCTCTTTCCTCTCACAGACATTCCTCAGTGCCCAGCACATGCCCAGCCAGAACCAGGGGCTCCTGAATCAGGCCCTCTTGTTTTGGTGGGACAGGGAGTGTGGTGTTCAGAACGGGGGAGGGTTGGGGACCCGGGGTGGGGAGCTGGAGCAGCTCCAGGAAGTGCAGGGGCGAGGACCTGAGGCCCGGACCCCAGGGTGTGCTCCTCCTTGCCCTTAGACCGGGCTCAGGCGGGGGGAGTGACTGGAGCAGGGATGCTCGTTCTATTAACAGAGAAATAGGTTTCCTGGGAGAGAAGGGAGGGCAGAGCCCAGGAACCGTCACTCACATCTATCACTCATTCATGTCCGCGAGCCGGGCCGGGGTCGCAGGCACTGCGGGCCGGGTGTAGCAATATCCAGAGGAGCAGGACAGGACCCCTCGAGCTGTGGTCCGAGGGGGGAGAAGGTTGCTAGGGTTTGAGGGAGCTAATTGGCCAAGCCCTTTCCCCGAGGGCCGGGCCTCACGCAGGTGGAAGTCAGACTGTCCCTGGCAGCTGGCAGCATGGCTCCCGGTGACCTGCTCCCTGAGCTCAGACTGCAGCCAGCCCTGCCTCTGCCCGCTGGCGCGGGGCCCAGGGCTGGCTCCTGTGAGTGGGGGGCATATAGGAAGGAGGGAGGGACCTCAGGTTCTCCCTCACCTTCCCCTTAGGAGGTGGAGGCATCTAGAGACCCGCACTCCCCAGCTTTGCCGAGCACCTGGGCTGGGCCGGGCCTCACAGAGGCAGAGGGGCCAGAAATGAAGTAAGTGCTGCAGGGACGTGGATACACCTGGATGACGAGGGCCCCGCAGGTCAGGAGGCTTGGCCCAAGGAGGGCAGAGGACGGGCCTGGGCAGCCCTGAAGCCCGCCCGGGGCCTGGCTGTCCTCACTGAGCCGGAGGGCTGGCCCGCTGGGAGCCAGGGGCCTAAGAGCCCCTCAGAGGGCTGAAGCAGGAGGGAGCCTGCCGGGACCCAGCCCCACCCCCGCGCAGGGTCCTTCCGTCCGCCGCTGCCCTTTGTTTTGGGAAAATCCCGTCCCCTTAGGTTTGGGAGAGTAAAACGCAGCTCAGTGGGAACGGAATCGGGGTTTGGTAAATCGCAGCAGCTGTTCGGATCTGGCTGTTTTGTGGTTGTGGTTCTGCCTGGCTCAGGCCCGGGCTGCTGAGGGAGGATTAGGTTAGACCTGGGGAAAGCGGGCGCCCGCTGTCAGGGCTGGGAAGGGCCTGAGGCAGGTCCGGAGCCCTCCCTGCGCTTCACCCACCCCCAGCTCCCCTCAATCCCCTTTCACAGGAGAGAATGTTCTGGAAAATGCCCTCGAGCTGTTGCCTTGTGGAGATGACTGAGTGCTCTTCCCTCCCTGCATCCCTTCCTGCCAGTCCGTCCTCTCCTGGAGCCAGGGCCGGGGAGGGAGGGGAAGGCGGGCTGGGAGAGGGTGTGGGCGGGAGAGGGAAGGTCAGGGGGCAAGAGACCGCCTGGGGGAGCTGCAGCCACAGCCACCCTGGGCTCCCGGGCTCCCCGAGCCGTCCCGGTGTGAGCTTTGGCCGTGGAGGGGGTGGTCCGAGGCTCCAGCCCCCCACCCGGCGCCCCTCCCCTGCCGATGGAGGCAGCCGCCCCCAGCCCCTGCTCTCCGCCACCCCTTTCACTCACAGGGTATTTTTACTCTTCCCTTTCCCTGGTTCCTGTTTCATGATCAAAGGAAGGAGGGAGGCTGGGAGAGGCGGCGGTTTGCTCAGCTCTTTGAGAAGCTCGGAAAAGGCAGCCTGTGGGCCCGGGGAAGGGGGGCCCGTCTCTGGGGAGGGGGGCTGGGGCAGCCCCACCAGTGCGGGCAGGACCTGTCCCTGGGCTCCTGATTCTAATCCTGCTGGTATCTGCCTCTCGCCTCACTGAGGTCTCCTTCCCCACACGGACGTGTCCTTTCTGTGTGAATGTGTGTGTGTGTGTGTGTGTGTGTGGTACATGGTGTGCATGGGTGCCTGCGTGTGCACCCTGGCCAGCCACAGGTGCCCAGGCTGCAAGGAGAAGCCAGCGTGAGCCCTCAGGATCAGGGCCTGCCGGCTGCCCTGTGGGGGCCTCCCAGCCTGAGTGCACACAGTCTGCCCCGATGCTCCAAACCCCGGTGTCAGGAGAACCCGGCCTGAGCTCCTGGGCCGCCAGAACTGGGAGTGGCCGTGTGGTGGCGTGGCAGGGGCCTGGCAGCCTGCACAGGCTCCGTGTCCCTGGGCTCCATGTCACCGGCTGAGGTTCGGTGCCTCAGCCTCCTCCTCTGGGTGTTAGGGACAGAAGAATCCCCTAGCCCCATGGTCGGCAAACTGCGGCTCTCAAGCCACATGCGGCTCTTTGGCTCCTTGAGTGTTCTAACGCCACTTCTTCAAAATAGACTCGCCCAGGCCGAAAACCGACTTCTGCCACGAAGTTTCAGTCGCACTGTACGTGCGCACCCGCGCCTGGTGTTTTGTGGAAGAGCCCCACGCAAGGGGCCAAAGAGCCGCATGTGGCTCTCGAGCCGCAGTTTGCGGACCACGGCCCTAGCCCATCGGGAGGTGAGCATCGCCTGAGGAGGTGTAAGCAAAGCACTGGGACAGCTCCTGGCACACAGGAGTAAGTTGTCATTCGCTGTCACTTCTCCTCGGGGCACTGTTGGCATTTGGACAAGACAGCGTTTCATTGTGCAGGCTGTCCCCACGGCATCTCCGACCACTGCCTGGATGCAGGCTAGTAGGAGATTCCCTCCCATCACCGTGACAATTGGAAATGCCCCTGCATTTCCCTCCAGCCCACCCATTTCACAGATTTTGAAACTGAGGACTCTCCAGGGGACATGCCTGGCCCCCTGCAGGCAGTGGCAGGGCTGTGGCCTCTGTCTAAGCCTTCTCCGGTTTCTCTCTCCGAAGTGCCTAGTATTGGCACCGGCAGCTAGGCCCCCACATCCTCCCGGGCCCCACCGCCACCTGGGAAAGAGCGCTGATGAGCTCACACGGAGGTGTGAGCGATGGTGACAGCTCCATTCAGCTGCAGCCACCCCCTCTCCTGCATTTTAGCAGTCTTACGCCTCCCCAGAGCACAGACGCCCAGCCCTAGGTCACGGGGTCCTGGTCTCAGGGGTGCGGGTGGTACCGGGGAGCTCTCCTGCGGGTGCCCGCAGGGCTCGGTGTGACTGGCGCTGGCTGAGCCGGGGCCCGCCCTGAGGTGCTGTGTGCCCGTGGGTGCTGCTGGGCTCCGGGCTCCCCTGCAGAACGGGGCTGCGGAGAACCCAGTGTGTCCCTGGCCTCAGGTGCTAACGGGGAGGGGCATTTTGGTGAGGGTTGCGATGGGAGTGCCCGGAGGTGCTTGCCAGAGAGACCCAGGAGCTGAGGCTGGACTCCGGGTCTGTGCCCTCTCCTATCCTCCCCTGTCCAAGAACTGGAGCAGTCGGCCTCTGTGGGGGACTTACAGGTGGGGGGGGGGTGGCCCTGGGACCACATTCTCCTGGGAAACCTCCTAATCCAAACGCAAGCCCTTCTTCCAAATGGCGAGGGAAACCGAGGCACACCCCGGGCAGGTGGCTTCCTGGTCTTCACCTGACAGGCTCCTGAGGAAGAGGCTGGGCTGGCGCTCCGGCCCAGCCCTGACTCAGCTCCCAGCACCCTCCCCGTGGCCTCCTCAACGGAGGGGAGGGAGGCTTGTCTTTGAGCAGGAGGCTGGGGGAGGGAGGGAACCCCAGGGGAAATTAGCCCAAATTAGCAGAGAGACGAGGAAGAGCTGGTGTGCTCTCCTCTACCCTGGCAGATAAATATTTAATCACAACAACAATAATAATGACGATGATCCTAATAGTGTGCAGTGGCTCCGGCCGTAACCGGAGCCCCACTCTCAGAGGAAGGAAGTAGGGGAGAGAGAAGGAGCCGTGGAGAGACTGAGAGATAGAGATGGGCAGAGAGAAGGAGGGGGAGGGAGGCTGGCTTCTCACTCAGGAGGCCCAGGGTTTGCTCTCTGCCTGGGGTCACTGGGCGGCTGGGGTGGAAACGGGAAACAGGAGGGTCCACCCCTGAGTCAGGAGGAGAATCCTGACCCCCCACTTCTCCGCAGCCCTCAGAGGAGCAGCTCCCAGCCGATTCCTTCTCCAGGGGACCCTGTTGGCCTTCCTTGTCTCTCAGTCCCAGGAGCCTGAGTGTGTGGCCCCAGAGCTGGGAGCTGGGAGCTGGGAGGTGGGAGGTGGGAGCTGGGAGCTGGGAGCTGGGAGCTGGGTGCTGGGAGCTGGGAGCTGGGAGCTGGGTGCTGGGTGCTGGGAGCTGGGAGCTGGGTGCTGGGAGCTGGGAGCTGGGTGCTGTGAGCTGGGTGCTGGGTGCTGTGAGCTGTGAGCTGGGTGCTGGGTGCTGGAAGCTGGGAGCTGGGAGCTGGGTGCTGGGTGCTGGGAGCTGGGTTCTGGGTGCTGGGAGCTGGGTTCTGGGTGCTGGGAGCTGGGAGCTGGGTGCTGGGAGCTGGGTGCTGGGTGCTGGGAGCTGGGTGCTGGGAGCTGGATGCTGGGAGCTGGGAGCTGGGTGCTGGGTGCTGGGTGCTGGGAGCTGTGAGCTGGGTGCTGGGTGCAGGGAGCTGGGGCTGGGTGTTAGGCGATGTTCTGCTGGTCACTACCTGTGTGACTTGGGCAAAATGCTCTCCTGCTCTGGGCCTCAGTCTCCTCATCTCTAAAATGGGCTGCCCAGTGGGACTGGCTTCTTGCTTCTCTGACACGGCAGAGTGCTGGGGAAGGCCCTCGTCCTCCCGGCCAGTCCCGGCTGTCCCTGGGCGCGTGCTCACTGATGCCCAGGCTCCTGATGGCAGTGGGTACAGGCCTCAAGAACTGTTCAAACATGACCCACTTTCTGCCGTAAGCTCTCCCATTTGACTCAGGTTGAGCAGCAGCCAGGAGGAAACCGAGATGAGATTTGGAGTCTTTGGCGATAACTCCCAGCGTCTCCTCGCAGGCTCCTGATGAGAGATCAGAACAGCTGATGTCTTCTTCGGGCTTCTGTTTGATTCTCTCTTTCTCTCTCCCTTCGAAGGTTGGTAGGAGGAGAGCGTCGGAGCGGTTTTCTCTTTGATGCCAAGACACGCCGAGCTAGGAGCACCTCCTCTGTCCAGTCATCCGCCGAGAGCAGGCCCGCAGGACGTGGGCACCGAGGCCAGAGCCCGGCCGCCCGTGGCCGCTCCCCGCCGCCTGTGGGCACAGCCCGTGGGGCCGCTGAGCACTGCCTGAACGGCGAGGAGCACCGGCATGGCTCACCCCGTCGGCAGCCCTCGGCCGCCCCGCTGCTGAAGCCACCCCGGAGAGCCTGTGGGGGCTGCTCCGCTCATGCTCACCCCGGCTGGGGGGCCAGGGGCCGGCCAGGGCTAGGAGTGGGGCTGCCGTCCATGGATCTCTAGAGGCTTCCAAGATGCCGGGGAAGAGAGGCTGGGGCTGGTGGTGGGCCCGGCTGCCCTTCTGCCTGCTCCTCAGCCTGTACGGCCCCTGGGCGCCTTCCTCGCTGGGGAAGCCCAAGGGCCACCCCCACATGAACTCCATCCGCATCGACGGGGACATCACCCTGGGGGGCCTGTTCCCGGTGCACGGCCGCGGCTCGGAGGGCAAGGCCTGCGGGGAGCTGAAGAAGGAGAAGGGCATCCACCGGCTGGAGGCCATGCTCTTCGCCCTGGACCGCATCAACAACGACCCGGACCTGCTGCCCAACATCACGCTGGGCGCCCGCATCCTGGACACCTGCTCCCGGGACACCCACGCCCTGGAGCAGTCGCTGACCTTCGTGCAGGCGCTCATCGAGAAGGACGGGACGGAGGTCCGCTGCGGCAGCGGAGGCCCTCCCATCATCACCAAGCCCGAGCGCGTGGTGGGCGTCATCGGTGCTTCCGGGAGCTCCGTCTCCATCATGGTGGCCAACATCCTCCGCCTGTTCAAGGTTAGTGGCCGCCGGTTCACTTCGGAGGTTTCTTCCGCAGACACGGTGCCGGGCCCGGCCAGCTCCCTTCTCCTCTTCCCTTCCCGACTCCAGAGGGAAGAATTTTTTCCCCCTTGGAGTCTATCTGAACACTCGGGGCCTGTCCCGTGCAGAAAACAGGCCCAGCGGAGGGAAGGTGTCGGGGCGGGCCGCAGCCCGGTGGTGCTGACCGTGGTGCTGAAACAGCACCTGCCGCTGGCAGCTCCTCGATCAATTCCCCTCTGCGGGGAATTCCGAACTAAGAAGGGGAAAAAGGAAGCGCCTGTGAGCAGCGGAAGGGAGGGAGATTTGCAGACCGATATAGAGAAAGACAGACAGATAGAAAGGTAGACAGGTGGAAATAGGACAGTCTCCAGGGAGGAAAGGAAGACTTGTTTTGACATTGTTTTCAGATAATCGCAATTCCCAAGAAAGATGTGTTTTTCTTCTGGGTCGCCCTGCGTGGCCCTCCCACTCCCCCCGAGATTGTGGTGAGAAAATGTGTGACTGGGCGCGGGCCCTGAGCCACAGAGCGTGGAGATGAGGATGGAAAAAGGCCTGGAGAAGCGGCGGTCCCGGTGCTGGTGCCCTTGGCCCTGAACCAGGCCTCCTCCCTCATCTCCTTCCTCTGCCCTTCCTCCTCGCACACCTTTCTCCCTTTCCTTCTGGAATCCCTCCCTGCCAGCCCTTCCTCTCTTCCTGGGGCAGGAGCTGCTGATTTGCAATTCAATTGGAGCCAAGTGCTTCGCTAAGCTGGTAAAGCGACTGAAAGCTACCGGGTAGGGAGAAAAACATTACCAGCATTTTACCCGTAATTACGTGCCTGCTCCTCTCTCAGAGCCTCCTTGTTCGCCCTGTGTTTGTGTGTGTGTACATGTACATGTGTGTGTGTGTGTGAGAGAGAGAGAGAGAGAGGAAGAGAGAGAGGGAGGGAGGGAAGGAGAAAGAGAGAGAGAGAGAGAGAGGGGGGGAGAGAGATAGAGAGAGAGAGAGAGAGAGAGAGAGGGAGGGAGGGGAGGGTGAGGAGGAAGGGATGCAGAGAGGAAGCCACCGGGTCTCTCCTTCACTCTGGTGTCAGATTCTCAGCCTCTGGATGGTCTGGCTCCTTCTCTCCTCAGTCTTCAGAGTTAGGGGTTGGATTGAGAGAGGCTGTTGGCCCCAAGGTGGGAGCGCTGAGCCTGGAGCCCTCTCTTTTACCCGTTCTGGAACCCATTGCCCAATCCCAGCATGCACCAGTCCTCTGTGTTGTGGGGGCTGGATGAAGTGGGGATGAATGGTGCCAGAGATCCCTGTGCTGGGGCTGGGGGTGGGGCTGGTGGGAAAGAGGAGGCTCCAGTAGCCCTGTCCCCCATGGGCAGGGTCGGAACCTTGCATGGGCTGGCGTGGGCCCCTGTGCCATGCGGTTCTTGGCTTTGCACCTTCTTCTTGGTTTTACTCGGCGATCCAGATGAAAACACTATTGGCATCTGAGAACAAGTGGGTGCGTTGTGAAGAATGGGCACGAAGATGAAGGACGTAGGAGACTTGGGGGAAAGCTGTCCTGGCCCAGGACAGTCTGAGCAGGCACTGGGCGGTGGCTGCTCGGCCGTTCCTTGGTGGGCAGTCTGGGAGTGGTAGTTTGGTCCAGCCCTTCCACCTGCCCGCGTTAGCAGCAAGGCTGGGAGACCCACAGTGGGCGGGCCAGGGCTTGGCTGTCCCGGCTGGGCCGGTGATGGCGTGGGCATCCTGAGGGCTCACATCAGCCTGCCTGCCATGGAGGTGGGACCTGGGTCATCCAGCAGAGGGGGCAGTCCCCGGGCTGCTGTCAGCCTGTCTGAGAGGGACACAGGCCCGAGGAGGCCGGTGCTGGGGTGGGGCTGCGGCAGCTTCCGTAGCTGGGCTTTTGTCACAATCCATTTGCAGAAAGATGGTGAAACAGCCTGCGCGGGCCTTGGGACTGTGGCATGGGCCAGGGTCCCTCCGACCATCTCCTGAGGGGAGGCCACGCCCACATTAGAGGGAGGTGGAAGGCCAGGAAGTTGAGAGGTGACACGGCAAAGGCTCTCAGAAAGGCCACTGTCCGCGTTGGACCTTACGGCGTGTTCCTGGGAACATGGGTGTTTTGGGACGAGGGGCCCGGCCTGCCCTGCGGGGTGGGCCATGGCTTCTGTGGTAACTGTTCCCAGGATGGGGGTGCCTGGCGGGGTGATGGGGCCTGGGGCCGAGGAGCTCACCAGCCTTCTCCTCTGCTCGTCTGGCCACAGAGCCTGAGCCTCCTCAGGTTGCAGAGAGACGAGTGGGTTGGGTGGGGGCCAGGAGGCCCGGGCCGGAGGAGGGACAGGTGAGGCAGGAAGGAGAGGCGGGGAGAGAGCCAGAGGAGAGGATGGCTGTGGCCTGCCCTCCCGGTCCCTTTTCACAGTGTTAATGTCCCGGCTGGCGACAGGAAGGCTCCTCAATAATTAAGCGGACAGACATGAGAGTCTGGGCGAGAAACTTAAAAGCCATTTGCAGAGGGAAAAGATTGAACTTTGGGGAGGGAGGTCAGGAGCAGGAGCCTCAGGCAGGAGAGGATGGGGAGGGGCCCTGGGGAGCTGCCAGGGCAGGCAGGCATCTATTTCAAAGAGCACCGTGTGGTCCCAGCCCAGCTCCGCCCCACCACGGCCATTACGGGGCCTGCTGGGAGCTCCTCCAGGGGCTGCCTGACGGCTCTTCCTCCTCCTCGAGGGGGACTTCCTGTGCGGCTCACAGCAGAGCTCTGGCTCCGGGGCTCCAGGGTGGCTTCCTGCCTAGAGGACGCTAACGGGTGCAGTCCGGGTGTGAACAAAGCTCAGAGCTGGCAGAGCCCGGAGGGGCGTGGGAACAGCCCTGCTCAGGTGGCAGGCAAGGCTGGGAGTCAGGTCCCACTCCCAGGCCTCAGGCCTTGCAGACTGCCTCCCCGAACAAGCCGGGCTGGACGTGGGATCCACCCCAGGCCTTTGGGGATCGGGAGCCCTCACTTTGGGAAGTCATGTCATCTGACAGCTTCCCTCGCGTACCCCACTGCTCCCACTCCGCCCCCATTCTCTTTTGGCCCTGTTCTCCCAGGGGAGGGAGTGTGATGGATGTGAAGAATACCTTTTGGAGGCGATCCTAAACCCAAGATGTGGCCTGTCCAGTGCTGTGTTGTGAGGACAGCCCAGGCTCTAGAGGCCTGGGTTTTATGTATACTAGAGGCTTGACGCATGGAATTCCTGCAGGGGGCTCGGTGCCCACCGCCGCCTCTGCCTCCGCCCCCACCATTGCGGCTTCGTCTGGAAGGTCATCCTGAAGAATGTCCAGTCTAATTAGCATATTATGCTTTTATTATTATAGATATATTTTATTGAATTCAAAGGGGAAGGGAGAGAGTTAGAGAGATAGAAACATCAATGATGAGAGAGAATCTTTGATTGGCTGCCTCTTGCATGCCCCCTACTGGAGATCGAGCCTACAACTCAGGCATGTGCCCTCGACCAGAACTGAACTTGAGACTCCTCAGTATGCAGGCCGACGCTCTATCCACTGAGCCAAACTGGCTAGGGTGAGGCCTGGGTTTGAATCTCTGTTCTGCCAGTTACCTCACCATATCCACTCACTGTATCAGTCATTTACACCATAGTGTGAACGAGCCAGTACTATCCTTTCCTGAGAGCAAACATTGTTGCGGGGAGAACATACACTAAGTGCCTCAGAAGGAAGCACTTGTCAAATCCTGGTCCCGTAAGAGCACAGAGGGATCCAGAAACCATTTCACCGAGTCCCTTACTCATTTCACAGTGGCAAAAAGCGAAGGCTTGAGGAAGGGGAGAGTGCACAGGATGCTGGCTAAGGATTTGGACGCTGGAGCAAGACGGCCTTTGCCACCTTGGCAGACTGTTTAGTCTGTGTGTGCCTCAGTTTCCTCATTTGTAAAATGGGGATGACAGTGGTCTCTTAGACCAGGTGTGGAATTAAGAGTTCATGTCCACAGAAGGCCTCGTGCAGCGCCTGGCACACAGTCAGCCCGCAGAAATGTCACAGCACAGCGTGTAGCTGGCCTGAAGTCAGCACGGGAGACGCGTCCGGGCGGAAGAGGCTGGAGCGGGTGGGCAGGGACAGACGGTGACCTTTGAGGCTGATCCCGGAGAGGCCCCGCCATCTGCTGGGCCTCTTGTGTCTCCCTGCAGAGAGTTGAGACTGAGCAGCCAACTTAACTTTTGGCTAATGAGAGTGTCATCGCTGTGGCCACAGTGGGGTGGGGTGGCGTGGAGGGAGGGCATGGAGGGACCCGCAGCAGAGAGGATGGAGGGAATGCCAGCGAGCGGGTGGGGGTGGGGGGCGGGGGCAGGCGCCCTGCTTCCCAGGAGAGGCCTGGCTAGGATGCTGGTGACTGACATTCGCACTCTGAGCACCATGCCCCGCCCCCGCCCTCAGCCAGCCTGGCCTTGCGAGTCCTCTGGTCCCACCCGGCCCGGACGTGCTGGAAAGGCTCATGGCTGCTCCAGAGAAAGCTGCTGCCTGGCGCTTGGCTGCTCCGCTCCTCAGCGCCGGCCCAGGCTCCCGGGGATACTTTGCGGCTTTGCTAACACCAGCCATTCTGTTGAGGATGTGGGTTTTGTGTCTTCCAAGTATTTTTGCTGCACAACGAAGAGGAACTTTCTAGAGAGCCCAGCCTTCCTCCCCAGCCTGGCCGTCTTCCTGGAAGACAGCTCCACCCTCCCAGCGCCCGGCCCACATGCCTGGCCGCGCTTGACCACCCTCTTCCTACCGTCCCAGCCTCTCCTCGGAGCGTGTCCTGGAGAGGAGCGCCCCCTCCTCCCGCCCCGGGCTTGGCCGGGCCACTGCGGAGGCCTCCTCCTGCCTCCCCCTGGGCCTCCGAACGGGGCAGCAGCTGTGCTCGGCGCCCCGAGGCCCGGGATCTTTCTGAGAGCCACCGCACACCTGCCCCCCTGCCCCCCAACCTTCTCATTGACTTCCTGCTGCTCTTAGATCGAAACGCAAACTCCCGGCTCCAAGCTGCCGGAGACCCTGGCCACCGCTCTGTCTCTCCTGGGTGAGCCTTGAGTAGCTGCTCGGGGATGTCACACGTGGCGTGCTGTGTTCTTCCTGCCACTGGGAGACACCATGCTGTTCCCGCCAGGGCCTCCGTCCCTGCTGCCCCCTCTAGTCTGGAATGTTCTCTCCATCCTTTGAGGCTGGGTCCTTCTCCCAGAGCCTGAAGCTTACCTGGACTTTCTTCAGAGCCCCCGCGCCTGCTCAGCTTGTGGCCACGCCCGTGTTTGCCTTTCTGCTTGCTGTCGGCATTTCCTCCAGTCTGTCTCAGTCTTTGTATGGCCCATGGGGGAAGGATGGACCTTTGTGTTTTTAATGATGGAACATAATCAAAATCATCATAAAACGAAACGGGAAAGTTTATGAAATTCAAATTTCATGTATGTGTTGCCTCGGCTGCTCTCAAGGCGTGACCACTGAGCTGTGAGACAGCCATCAGCTGACCCTGCTGGACTCCAGCTGCACCTCTAGCAACCCCCCCTCCCCCATGCCAGGCCCAGCGGGGCCTCAGGAAATCCTGGCCGAATGGACTCCTGGGGAATGAGTCCTGCAGCCCGCACGCCCCTCAGCTCTGCAGCGACAGCAGGGTGCCACGGTTGGACGTGTCTGCTCTGGCTGTGCGGGTGGGGGCGGCAGGGCCCACCTTACCACTGGGTCAGACCTGTGCCTGCCAGTGCCCTTAGGCTGAGTCCTTGAAACAGGCTAGGACCATTGTTGTCCCCATTTCACATATGGAGAATTAAGGCTCAGAGAACTTAAGCAACTTGCCCAAGGTTGCACAGCAGGTAAGTGTGGAATCTCCTCTCTTGGACATCAGATTGGCTTGGGTTTGAGATCTGGCCTGATACGGTGTGGACTCTCTGAGCCTCAGTTTACTCATCTGTAAAATGGCTCACCTGGTAGGACGGCAATGTGCACAAAGCCTTGACTAGCTGCTCGGGGATGTGGAGTTACAGAGCGG
Organism: Pipistrellus hanaki; assembly: GCF_964339955.1. NCBI lineage: Eukaryota > Metazoa > Chordata > Mammalia > Chiroptera > Vespertilionidae > Pipistrellus > Pipistrellus hanaki. The sequence continues at coordinate 5,276,955 of NC_140509.1, read as the reverse complement.
GTTTGACAGGCCTCAGTGCTGTGACGTGCTGGCACCAGGGTGGGGGAGAGAGTGGATGGAGGTGGCCATCAGCACTGCTCTCTCAGGGTGAGGACCACGGAGCCCTCCCTCTGATTTACGGTGACTCTTTCCCCAGAGCCCAGGTGCTCCTGTGTGGCAGGGGGTCTGGGAAGGTGACCTCTGAACAGAGAGGAGAGGGAGCTGGGAGGAGGGGATGTGGCATTGGGGAGCGGCCCGGGGAGTCTGGAGCCCCCAGACAGCTCCCTGCGGGGAAGGGCCGCTGGGGTAGAGTGGCCTTGCTCCAGTGGCTCTCAAGCCTGAGCTCACCACAGCCACCTGCGGGGGCTGGGACTGGGGCTGGGTCTGTACTTGGACACCTGCCGGGAGGCTCTGCTCCACGGGTGCTCTGAGTTCTCAGTGTCCCAGTGTCCCTGCCTGCCCACCCGGCTTCTCCACGGAGTGCCCCCATCGCTGTGCAGGCCTCCCCGGCCCTCCGCCTTTGAGGTGCACCTGGGGTGGCGGGACCTCTGAATACCGGAGGTGTGGGCATGCAAGCGGGAGGGGCTCAGCTCTGGCAACAGGCTGGCAAACAGGCTCATTGTTGTGGGATGAAACGAAGGCAGCAGAGGCCTCGGGGGCCCTTTCTTACGGAGGAGGGAGGTGGCTCCTAGAGACCAGGCTGGAGCAGGCCCCGGGTGAGGTGTGTGACATGTGGAGGGGCTGACGTGGGGCTGCGTCTGGGGAGGCTCACGTTCATAATGGCTGGCTCCTGGCTCTCACGCTCCCATCTGGGCCTCAGTTTGTCCATCAGTGAAAGACATCCATCCACCAACCCACCCATCCATCCACCCATCCATCCATCCACCCATCCACCCATCCATCCATCCACCCATTCATCCACCCATCCACCCATCCACCCATCCATCCATCCACCCATCCACCCATCCACCCATCCACCCATCCACCCATCCACCCATCCATCCATCCATCCATCCATCCATCCATCCATTCATCCACCCATCCACCCATCCACCCATCTATCCATCCACCCATCCATCCATCCACCCATCCACCCATCCATCCACCCATCCACCCATCCATCCATCCACCCATCCATCCACCCATCCACCCATCTATCCATCCATCCATCCATCCATCCATCCATCCATCCATCCACCCATCCACCCATCCATCCATCCACCCATCCACCCATCTATCCATCCACCCATCCATCCATCCACCCATCCACCCACCCATCCACCCATCCACCCATCCACCCATCCACCCATCCACCCATCCACCCACCAAATCTGAATTGAACATCCCGAGCCTTTCACCACTGGAGCAGTGGTTCTCCGTGGGCTGCACGGTGGGGTCACTGAGAACCCCACCCCAGGAGTCCAGGCTTCATTGGTTTGAGATGGGGCCTGGCTCCCGCGTGTGCAAACCAGGTGGAGACCACACTCTGAGCAACTCCATACGGCGGAGACAAAGCGGGTGGAGGCCTTGCCCTGGTGGGGCTCCATGTCTGAGGAGAAGGCAGGCGGTGAACAGGCAAGGCACACAGATACAATGTCAAGGGGAGCAGTTCCCTACAGAACAAAGCAGGGAGCGGCTAGAGAGCCATGGGGGCCGTGGGGGCCCCTTTAGACGGGTGGCTGGAGGGGGGATTTAGAAGAGGGACATTTGCTGATCAAACCTGGAGGAAGAGTGTTCCCGATGGAGCGACTGCAAAGGCCCTGGGGCGGGCTGTGCCTGGTTGCTGACGTGACCCAGGAGCTCGAGAGAGACCCAGAGGCTCTGGAAGCAGGGAGGGGGGTTTGAGGTGGCTCCAGAACCCACATCCTCTCCTTCTCACTGCACAGGGTGTTTCGGGAGGAGGGTCACAGCGTTTTGACCTGGGGCAAGTCACTGAGCCTGCCAGGCGTTAGTCTCCTCTCCTGTGAGAGGCAGGGGGGCTGGCTGGGCCTCGGGAAGCCACGGAGGTGATGGGGAGGAGATCCAGGGGCAGAGCCGGGGTGAGAGGCATGCTCTTCCCCTTGGCTCTCACCCTGTGGTCCCCACCACCCAGGCCCCCTGAGCCTCTTCCAGCTCCTCCCTCTATTTCCGGCTGAGATGGACAGAGCGGAGCGCTGGAGGCCGGAGGGAGGCAGGGCCAGCTAGGCGTTCTGAGGCGGTGGGTAGAGTGTGGGCCCTGGGACCAGAGGGCCTGGGCTCACCCCCTGCTCTGCCATTTACTGCCTGGGAGGCGCCTCTCTGTGTAAAGTGGGGAGCCCTGTGGCTCATCTCGTAAGGCATTGTGAGGATCAGATGAAGGAGACGGAGAAGGGGCTCAGGGCACTGCCTGGCACGGAGTCTGGATTTCTGCCGAGTGCCTGCTTGTGGTGGGCACCCAGAGCTCCGGCTTTGGAGGCAGCTGCGCAGTAGGTTGCTCAGAACCCAGCCCCAGATCACTCGGCCTCTCTGGACAGTTCTCATCTCGCCTGTAAGATGGGCAGAATCCCCTGTGCCTTTCAAGTGTGGAAACAGAATTGCACCATGGGAGCTCGCAGTGTGGTGGGCGCACGGTAGGGCTCAGCAGCGTTAGTCCCCGTCTCCTGCTGCCAGAGCTCCCCCGGGGCTGCCAGGGCAGAGGTGCAGGTGGGAGCTCTGCAGTTGGAGGGCAGCTCGCTGGCGGCTGGCAGAGGTGATGGTGAGTGTCCCCGCATCGCCCTGTGTGAGGGCCCTGGTCCTCCTGACCCTCACGCTGGGAGATGTGCCATCTCTGGCTCCCCACTTCCGGGAGGACTGTGGGTCGCCTCACCAGAAGCCTCCCGGAGCTCAGGGACCCGCTTTCTGGGCCTGGCTCCGCTGCCAGCTCCGTGACCCGGGCTGGATCGGCCGTCCTCCCTGCCGTGAGGGCATTGGCTTAGGGAGGCTCTGGCCCCACACCAGTGCCTCCTGCAGGAGGGGCCCTGGCTCACTCCCCTGTCAGGCGGCGGCCGCCCAGCCAGCCCTCTGCACTGTTCCCTGCCGTCCCAGACCCGCGCCCGTGCCTGTGCGGACCACGCTCTCCCGGAGGCCTTTTTTAAAAAGCAGGCTTAATTCACTGTGTTTTTCTTGCATGAAATTGTGTGTTGGCCACAGCGGGAGCCTGGGTCCTCGGCACAGAAACGGGATGGCCTTTCCAAGACGTCAGTGATTCCTGGCGGGGAGCCTTGGTGAACAGTCTCTTCCCAGAGCTCGGGGGTGCGGCAGCTTAGGTCTCAGAGGTGGCCTCAGAGGTGGCCCTGGACGAGTGCAGCAGCTGGCGATACCAGCCACCAGCCGCAGATGCTTGGACATGGGCTGAGACGGTGCCATGTCCTCCCTGCCATGAGGCCCACCAGCGCAGAGCCACGGGGCCAGTCACTCGCAAGGAGCGGGGTGGGGCTTGTTTCCACTGGCCGGGGGACAACAGGGCCCTGGGCCAGGATAACAGCTCCACGGTGTGCCACTTCCTTTGGGCACTTAACACCCAGGCCAACATGTCCATTGTCATCCCCAACGGCGACAAAGCCTTGAGCCCGGTCCTCTGGCCAGCACGTGTCTGCTTTTGCCCACACATGATCTTCAAAACCTCATCCTTGAGCATATCCCCAAGAAAATGTCAGTGATCTCAGATTCCTTGATCTTTATGTCCTTTACCAGGCGGCCAGCTTGGTGACAGGATGCACTCCTGTCTTCGGTTTTGCCTCCACGGGCTCTGAGGCCTCAGCCCCGGTCTCTGCTCCGACCCCAGCCATGACCCCGGCCCCGGGCCCCGGGCCCCGGATGCCGCTGCCAAATCCTCCACGGAAGCCACCTCGACCTCCTATTCTGGGGCCCTGGGGCCTCCAGGCCCTCCTGCAGCACCGGCGTCATCCGCCGTTCGGTGTTCCGTTAGAAAAGACGCTGGAAGGCCTTTTTAAAAAAAGAAATATTTTTATTGATTTCAGAGAGGAGGGGAGAGGGAGAGAGGAACATCCATGATGAGAGAGAATCATTGATCAGCTGCCTCCTGCAGGCCCCCACATTGGGGATGGAGCCCACAACCTGGGCAAGTGCCCTGACCGGGAATTAAACCGCGACCTCCTGGTTCACAGGTCGACGCTCAGCCCCTGAGCCACACCCGTGGGGCTGGAACGCCTTTCTTGATGTCTGATGGACAGTCCACTCCTCCTTCAACTCTGATTCAAAATCCAAGACCTTCCGCCTCCGAAGGCTGAAGCGATTCTGGGGCATGTGGGGCGCTCACGGATCCGCCCCGAAGTCCGCAACCACGTCAAGGGCAGGATTGGGTTGGACCTCTCCTGTCATCCCCTGAACACCAGTGCCCGGCCCAACAGACAGACAGACAGACAGACACGTCAGGGAGTGTTTGGGCTCACCCTAAAGGGTTCGCTCCCTGCCTCTCCCGCCCAGCCCTGAGCGCGCTGTGCATTTTCCAGTGCCCTCCAGCTTATTAAACTAGCATTTTTATGGCTCAGACATGTTGGAAAGGAAAAGAAAGCCAATTCTACTTTATATTCCAATTGACCTTTATGCTTGCCACTCGCCCCGGGGCCTGGGCTGGGGAGGCAGGGGAGCGAACCCTTTAGGGTGAGCCGTCACACTCCCTGATGGGGAGGCGATGTGTGTGTGTGTGTGTGTGTGTGTGTGCAGGCTCAGGCCTCCGCTCTTGGTCTGGGCCGCGGAGAGTCGTGGCGGGAGGCAGTGCTGTGGGGAGGGAGCAGGGACACCCCTGGTCTGAGGAGCTTCCCCTGATCATCTGTCCCGGCCCCTGCCTTGCCGTCGGACGATGGCTTCCTCATGTCCTCCCACATCTCTCCCCTGGTGACGTGGGCAGCCTCCTCCGGGCCGGGGTTGAGGCCAGGCGGTAGAAGCAGCTGCTGAGCCTGCCTGTCCCTGGCCAGGTGCCCCAGCCTGGCACCCCCTCCGGCCATCCGCCTGCCTCACCCCTGGCCATGGCCATGGCATCTCAGGACTGAGCCCTACCTAGTGGACAGGCAGCCCGCCCAGGCCCTCCCTGCCTCAGCTGACCCCGCACAGCCCCGAAACGGACCTGGCCGTGGGCACGTCCTGCTCCTGCTCGGGGCTCTGCTTTGCCGCCTGCGGGATGACGAGGGCTGGCTCTGCAGACCTCCTGTAATGCCCAACAGGCTGTGGGGCCGGCCCATCACGGGGTGTGAACCTTCAGAAAGCGACTTCCTGGCCCTGCCGCCTCCTGACTGTGACTGGGGCAGGTCGGTTTGCAGACCTGTAAGTGGGTGGGGCCATGTATGAAATGGGACAAGAGTAACCAGCACAGGGCCTGGTGCATAGTAGGTGCTTAAGGAACAGTAGCCGTTGTGAAGTGTGCTCGTGTGGGGAAGGGCCGGACTCCTCCCATCCCCTCTTTTCATTCCCTCCCCCATGGACCGGAACGGGGATGAGGATAACGGCGAGGGCTCAATCCGGACCGGCCTCCCCAGGCCTCATTCCCTCTGGGGTCTGTCAAGAGATGCTCGGGAGGACCCAGGGGTGTGGAGCTCTGCCAGCCCAGCCGTGCCCTGGCCCGGCAGGCACATGCGGTGGAACCCGGCCATGGGCGGCTGGAGGCCCTGCCTGCCAAGAGGGAGTTTAAACTCTTCTGGCTGGAATACCCTGAGGGGAGGGAGCCCACCGAGCACCCCTCCCCCAGCCTCCTCGCCTGGGCAAGAGCGGAGAGGGGCCTAATGGGTCTGTGGTGTGGGCTGGGAGGGCAGCACTTACCTCACTCTCCCCGGCTGCGGTTAGGGGCTGTGGTTAGGGGCTGGACAGGCAGCATTAACCTCTGGCAGGGCCGCTCCCAGTCTGGCTCCCCGCCCCCGCCCTCCTGAGCTCAGCGTCTGGAAGCTGCTGGGGAATCCAGTGTGTGGGACCCCTCCCCCCATCACATACTGGCCTGGGTGGGGCGTGTGGGGAGGGGTGCACACAGCTTTCCAGGTGTGCCTTTTATTGGTCTTCATGTGGGTCTGATGGGAAGGGCTTCTCGCATGGATTTTAGAAACAAACTATTTCAAGCCTATGCAAAATTATCTATATAGTAAAAGCATAATATGCTAATTAGACCGGAGGTCCTTCCTAGTGATCTCTGGATGAAGTGGGGCTGCGGGGGTCCTGGGTGTCTGTGGGTGGCTGAAGGAGGGTCCTGGGGGCCTGTGGGTGGCCGAAGAGGGTCCTGGGGGCCTGTGGATGGCCGAAGGAGCATCCTGGGGGCCTGTGGGTGGCCGAAGGAGCATCCTGGGGGCCTGTGGGTGGCCGAAGGAGGGTCCTGGGTGCCTGTGGGTGGCCGAAGGAGGGTCCTGGGGGCCTGTGGGTGGCCGAAGGAGGGTCCTGGGTGCCTGTGGGTAGCCGAAGAGGGTCCTGGGGGCCTGTGGGTGGCTGAAGGAGGGTCCTGGGTGCCTGTGGGTAGCCGAAGAGGGTCCTGGGGGCCTGTGGGTGGCCGGAGGAGCATCCTGGGGGCCTGTGGGTGGCCGAAGGAGCATCCTGGGGGCCTGTGGGTGGCCGAAGGAGGGTCCTGGGTGCCTGTGGGTGGCCGAAGGAGGGTCCTGGGGGCCTGTGGGTGGCCGAAGGAGGGTCCTGGGTGCCTGTGGGTGGCCGAAGGAGCGTCCTGGGGGCCTGTGGGTGGCTGAAGGAGGGTCCTGGGTGCCTGTGGGTAGCCGAAGAGGGTCCTGGGGGCCTGTGGGTGGCCGGAGGAGGGTCCTGGGGGCCTGTGGGTGGCCGAAGAGGGTCCTGGGGGCCTGTGGGTGGCCAAAGGAGGGTCCTGGGGGCCTGTGGTGGCCGAAGAGGGTCCTGGAGGCCTGTGGGTGGCCGAAGAGGGTCCTGGGTGCCTGTGGGTGGCCAAAGGAGGGTCCTGGGGGCCTGTGGTGGCCGAAGAGGGTCCTGGGGGCCTGTGGGTGGCCAAAGGAGGGTCCTGGGGGCCTGTGGTGGCCGAAGGAGGGTCCTGGGGGCCTGTGGGTGGCCGGAGGAGGGTCCTGGGTGCCTGTGGGTGGCCGGAGGAAGCCGGGGCAGGCGGCCGGGAAGGAAGGCCTGCTGGTGCATGGATTTCGTGCATCGGGCCTCTCGTAGAGAATAATATAATAAACTGCCCTGTACTGCAAATATTGACATTTGCCCTGATTTTGTGTCAAATTTTGTTCCCATTTTAAGAAAGAAAACATTGCAAATATAGTTGGAGGCGTTTCAGGCACTGGTCCCACTTCTGTCCCCTCAGGCAGCCCGCCCTGCCCCGGGCACTTAAGGGGTGTGTGTGTGTGTGTGTGTGTGTGTGTGTATCTGTGTGTGTGTGTGTGTGTGTAACCCACAGCTCCATGAAAACTGGTCACACCGGTGTTCTGCAGCTTGCTCAGTGTCACTGCCACGCAGCTTTTGTTCCTTTTCCTGGCTGTGTCGGCCCTTCTCCCCTCCCCCGTCCCCCCCCCCGTCCCCCCCTCCCCCAGCTCCTTATGGCTGCCCTCCTGTTCCTGCTCTTGGGCCTTTCTTGGGGCTCACCCCCCGAGGGACCTGCGGAGTGGGGGATGAGCTCCAGGACTTCCCCAGGGGCTGCCTCCACACCCGCTGGCCTCCACACCCGCTGGCCTCCACACTGCCTTGCCGGGGAGGCGGGCTGCTAAGCCAGGCTGAGGGGAGCCTGCGCCTAGGCCAGCGGTGCTAAGAGGACTCGGGGGTGCAGTCGTGTCTTCAAGCCCAGGCCGGCATTTGCAGGTTCCCGCGTCTCTGCCCCCACTCACTGTGTGACTGGGTGAATTGCTGGGTCTCTGAGCTCGGTGTCCCCTCCAGAAAATGGGGTGAGGATAACGGTGAGGGCGAGGCCGGCGGCGGCTCAGGGCGGCTGCAGCCTGCGGGCTTGGCGTCCTCTCCAGGAGGTGTGGCCGGAAGTCCTGTCAGACTCAGCGAACCTCTCAGCCCGCGGTGTGCCACCCGCTGTGCTTTGGGGCGGAGTACGGGCCAGGCACCCGGTCCGCGATGAGAGAGCCGCCACTGCAGGACAGTGTGCTGGCCGGTGCTGTAATGGGAGGACAGGAGCCCTGGGAGGGCCCTCAGCCGCCTGGGTGGGGGTGCGGGGAAGGCCAGTGTGTGGAGGCCCGGCTGGCAGGGAGGGCGCGGTGGGAGGGAACGATGAGTCAGGGCAGTGTGGCGGCCTCGGTGCTTTTGGGCGGGTTTGCCCCGGGCTCCGGGCTCGGTGACGGCAGGAGCTGGGCCGGATGGTGCGCTCCCGGTGAGGCTCGGACTGCTGGCCTGGGCGGCCGCTGGAGGGTTTGTGAGCCGCAGTGTGAGGAGATGTTAAGTGCCTGTAAGTGTAGTGCTTTGATTATTTTAAATTGCTTAAGTGGTTTCTAAGATGTCCTAAGTATCCCAGTGACACAGACACAAAATCAATTAGGAAAGTACAACAAAGCCAACAAGAGGGAGCACCTCACCTGCCCCCCCCCCCCCCCCCCGGCCACCTGGGCCTGGCGGTCAGGCGGACCCTCCGCCCAGCGCGCCCAGCCCCGGCCCCGGGCACGCTCTCCTGGCCTGGCGTCCTGGCTGCCCTCTAAGGCAGGGGCCAGCCTTTCGGACCTCACTGGTTCCAGCGGCCGGTGGCCCACCGGTCGGCAGTGGCTGCTCCGAAGGTTTCCTTAAGGCATTCCGCCGGGTGGGGGTTGGGGGGCAGAGAGGGGGCACCTGAGAGGGTCTCCCGTGGAGATGCCCTCTCCTGAGTGAGCCTTTGCCCTGTGGCCCCAGCGGACAGGAGCCCCGGGCATCGTTTCCTTTTCAATGACAGCGCCCTCACTCGCCCTCACTCGCCCTCACTCGCCCTCATTCGCCCTCACTCGCCCTCACTCGCCCTCATTCGCCCTCACTCGCCCTCACTCGCCCTCAGTCGCCCTCATTCGCCCTCATTCGCCCTCAGTCGCCCTCAGTCGCCCTCAGTCGCCCTCAGTCGCCCTCAGTCGCCCTCATTCGCCCTCATTCGCCCTCATTCGCTCTCATTGAGTGTGCAACGTTCCCACTGTTCAAAGGATCCAAAGCTCAGGCCTCAGCCAGCCCTGGAGGTAGCACTGCTCCCTGTGTACCCTCTGTGTGCCCTCTATGTGCCCTGTGTGCCCCCTGTGTGCCCCCTGTGTGCCCTCTATGTGCCCTTTGTGTGCCCTCTGTGTGTCCCCTGTGTGCCCTGTGTGCCCTCTGTGTGTGCCCCCTGTGTGCCCCCTGTGTGCCCCCTGTGTGCCCTGTGTGCCCCCTGTGTGCCCTGTGTGCTCCCTGTGTGCCCCCTGTGTGCCCCCTGTGTGCCCCCTGTGTGCCCTGTGTGCCCCCTGTGTGCCCTCTGTGTGTGCCCTCTGTGTGTGCCCCCTGTGTGCCCCATGTGTGCCCCCTGTGTGCCCCCTGTGTGCCCCCTGTGTACCCTCTGTGTGATCCCTGTGTGCCCTCTGTGTGCCCTCTGTGTGTGCCCCCTGTGTGTCATCTGTGTGCCCTCTGTGTGTGCCCCCTGTGTGCCCCCTGTGTGCCCTCTGTGTGTCCTCTGTGTGCCCTCTGTGTGTGCCCCCTGTGTGCCCCATGTGTGCCCTCTGTGTGCCCTCTGTGTGCCCTCTGTGTGTCCCCTGTGTGTCCTCTGTGTGTCCCCTGTGTGCCCCCTGTGTGCCCTCTGTGTGCCCTCTGTGTGCCCTCTGTGTGTCCCCTGTGTGCCCTCTGTGTGCCCTCTGTGTGCCCTGTGTGCCCCCCCTGTGTGCCCTCTGTGTGTCCTCTGTGTGCCCTCTGTGTGTGCCCCCTGTGTGCCCCCTGTGTGCCCTCTGTGTGCCCTCTGTGTGCCCTCTGTGTGTCCCCTGTGTGTCCCCTATGTGCCCTCTGTGTGCCCCCTGTGTGCCCTCTGTGTGCCCTCTGTGTGCCCCCTGTGTGCCCCCTGTGTGCCCTCTGTGTGCCCTCTGTGTGCCCTCTGTGTGTCCCCTGTGTGTCCTCTGTGTGTCCCCTGTGTACCCCCTGTGTGCCCCCTGTGTGCCCTCTGTGTGTGCCCCCTGTGTGCCCCCTGTGTGCCCTCTGTGTGCCCTCTGTGTGTCCCCTGTGTGTCCCCTATGTGCCCTCTGTGTGCCCCCTGTGTGCCCTCTGTGTGCCCTCTGTGTGCCCCCTGTGTGTCCTCTGTGTGCCCTCTGTGTGCCCCCTGTGTGCCCCCTGTGTGCCCTCTGTGTGCCCTCTGTGTGCCCTCTGTGTGTCCCCTGTGTGTCCTCTGTGTGTCCCCTGTGTACCCCCTGTGTGCCCCCTGTGTGCCCGCCGTGTACCTTCTGTGTACCCTCTGTGTGTCCTCTGTGTGCCCCCTGTGTGTCCTCTGTGTGCCCCCTGTGGGTGCCCCCTCTGTGTCCCCCCTGTGTGTCCTCTGTGTGCCCTCTGTGTGCCCTCTGTGTGCCCCCTGTGTGCCCCCTGTGTGCCCCCTGTGTCCCCCCTGTGTGCCCCCTGTGTGCCCTGTGTGCCCTCTGTGTGCCCTGTGTGCCCTCTGTGTGCCCTCTGTGTGCCCCCTGTGTCCCCCCTGTGTGTCCTCTGTGTGCCCTCTGTGTGCCCTCTGTGTGCCCCCTGTGTGCCCCCTGTGTGCCCTCTGTTTGTCCTCTGTGTGCCCCCTGTGTGCCCCCTGTGTGCCCTCTGTGTGCCCCCTGTGTACCCTCTGTGTGCTCCCTGTGTGCCCCCTGTGTCCCCCCTGTGTACCCTCTGTGTGCCCTGTGTGCCCCCTGTGTGCCCTCTGTGTGCCCCCTGTGTACCCCCTGTGTCCCCCCTGTGTGTCCCCTGTGTGCCCTCTGTGTGCTCCCTGTGTGCCCCCTGTGTGCCCCCTGTGTACCCTCTGTGTGCCCCCTGTGTGCCCCCTGTGTGCCCTCTGTGTGCCCCCTGTGTACCCTCTGTGTGCTCCCTGTGTGCCCTCTGTGTCCCCCCTGTGTACCCTCTGTGTGCCCTCTGTGTGTCCCCTGTGTACCCCCTGTGTGCCCCCTCTGTGTGCCCCCTCTGTGTGCCCTCTGTGTGCCCTCTGTGTGCCCCCTGTGTGCCCTCCCTGTGTGCCCTCTGTGTGCCCCCTGTGTGCCCTCTGTGTGCCCTCTGTGTGCCCCCTGTGTGCCCTCCCTGTGTGCCCTCTGTGTGCCCTCTGTGTGCCCTCCCTGTGTGCCCCCTCTGTGTGCCCCCTGTGTGCCCCCTGTGTGCCCCCTGTGTGCCTCCTGTGTACCCTCTGTGTGCCCTGTGTGCCCCCTGTGTGCCCTCTGTGTGCCCCCTGTGTACCCCCTGTGTCCCCCCTGTGTGTCCTCTGTGTGCCCTCTGTGTGCTCCCTGTGTGCCCCCTGTGTGCCCCCTGTGTACCCTCTGTGTGCCCCCTGTGTGCCCCCTGTGTGCCCTCTGTGTGCCCCCTGTGTACCCTCTGTGTGCTCCCTGTGTGCCCTCTGTGTCCCCCCTGTGTACCCTCTGTGTGCCCTCTGTGTGTCCCCTGTGTACCCCCTGTGTGCCCCCTCTGTGTGCCCCCTCTGTGTGCCCTCTGTGTGCCCTCTGTGTGCCCCCTGTGTGCCCTCCCTGTGTGCCCTCTGTGTGCCCCCTGTGTGCCCTCTGTGTGCCCTCTGTGTGCCCCCTGTGTGCCCTCCCTGTGTGCCCTCTGTGTGCCCTCTGTGTGCCCTCCCTGTGTGCCCCCTCTGTGTGCCCCCTGTGTGCCCCCTGTGTGCCCCCTGTGTGCCCCCTGTGTGCCCTCTGTGTGCCCCCTCTGTGTGCCCTCTGTGTGCCCCCTGTGTGCCCCCTGTGTGCCCTCTGTGTGCCCTTTGTGTCCCCCCTGTGTGCCCCCTGTGTGCCCTCTGTGTGTCCTTTGTGTACCTCTGTGTCCCCCCTGTGTGCACCCTGTGTGCCCTCTGTGTGCCCTCCCTGTGTGCCCTCTGTGTGCCCTCTGTGTGCCCTTTGTGTACCTCTGTGTCCCCCCTGTGTGCCCGCTGTGTGCTCTCTGTGTGCCATCCCTGTGTGCCCTCTATCTGCCCCCTATGTGCCCCCTGTGTGCCCTCTGTGTGCCCTCCCTGTGTACCCTCTGTGTGTCCTCTGTGTGTCCTGTGTGTCCCCCCTGTGTGCCCTCTGTGTGCCCTCCCTGTGTGCCCTCTGTGTGCCCTCTGTGTGCCCTCTGTGTGCCCTTTGTGTACCTCTGTGTCCCCCCTGTGTGCCCCCTGTGTGCCCTCTGTGTGCCCTCCCTGTGTGCCCTCTGTGTGCCCTCCCTGTGTACCCTCTGTGTGTCCTCTGTGTGTCCTGTGTGCCCGCCCTGTGTGCCCTTTGTGTGCCCCCTGTGTGCCCTCCCTGTGGGGTAGGTCCCAGCAGAGTGCTGGGCAGAGGGCACGGGTGTTTGCAATGTCTGACCCTCTTACCAGAGGGGTGAGAGCTGGGTGCCGGGTCTCATGCAGCCTCGTGCAGGGGCTCAGGGAGTGGACGAGGGCCCAGCCCTCAGCTTAGAGCTGCCCGGGGTGAGTGCGCCTTCCTCACTGAGGGTCTATGTGTGTGTGGGCAGGAGGCTCCCTGCACCCAGGAGCTGAGGCCACCAGCCCACACAGGCCCCCCCCCACGCCCCACGCCCCACGCCCCTCCCCCACGCCCCTCCCCCCACGCCCCCCCACGCCCCTCCCCCACACACGCCCCCTCCCCCACACACGCCCCCTCCCCCACACACGCCCACTCCCCCACACACGCCCCCTCCACCCACACGCCCCCTCCACCCCACACACGCCCCCTCCAACCACACACGCCCCCTCCCCCACACACGCCCCCTCCACCCCACACACGCCCCCTCCACCCGCACACGCCCCCTCCACCCCACACACGCCCCCTCCACCCACACGCCCCCTCCACCCACACACGCCCCCTTCACCCCACACACGCCCCCTCCACCCCACACACGCCCCCTCCACCCCACACACGCCCCCTCCCCCACACACGCCCCCTCCCCCACACACGCCCCCTCCCCCACACACGCCCACTCCCCCACACACGCCCCCTCCACCCACACACGCCCCTCCACCCCACACACGCCCCTCCCCCACACACGCCCCCTCCACCCCACACACGCCCCCTCCACCCCACACACGCCCCCCCACCCACACACGCCCCTCCACCCCACACACGCCCCCTCCACCCACACACGCCCCCTCATCCCCACACACGCCCCCTCCACCCCACACACGCCCCCCCACCCACACACGCCCCTCCACCCCACACACGCCCCCTCCACCCACACACGCCCCCTCATCCCCACACACGCCCCTCCACCCCGCACACGCCCCCCCACCCACACACGCCCCCTCCACCCCACACACGCCCCCTCCACCCACACACGCCCCCTCCACCCACACACGCCCCCTCCACCCACACACGCCCCCTCCACCCCACACACGCCCCCTCCACCCACACACGCCCCTCCCCCACACACGCCCCCTCCACCCCACACACGCCCCCTCCACCCCACACACGCCCCCTCCACCCACACACGCCCCTCCACCCCGCACACGCCCCTCCACCCCACACACGCCCCTCCACCCCACACACGCCCCTCCACCCCACACACGCCCCCTCCACCCACACACGCCCCTCCCCCACACACGCCCCCTCCACCCCACACACGCCCCCTCCACACGCCCCTCCCCCACACACGCCCCCCCCACCCGCACACGCCCCCCCCACCCACACACGCCCCCTCCACCCCACACACGCCCCCTCCACCCACACACGCCCCCTCCACCCCACACACGCCCCTCCACCCACACGCCCCCCCACCCCACACACGCCCCTCCACCCCACACACGCCCCCTCCACCCCACACACGCCCCTCCACCCCACACACGCCCCCTCCACCCCACACACGCCCCCTCCACCCCACACACGCCCCCTCCACCCACACACGCCCCCTCCACCCCACACACCCCTCCACCCACACACGCCCCTCCACCCCACACACGCCCCCTCCACCCACACACGCCCCTCCCCCACACACGCCCCCTCCACCCACACACGCCCCTCCCCCACACACGCCCCCCCACCCACACACGCCCCCTCCACCCACACACGCCCCCCCCACCCCACACACGCCCCCTCCACCCCACACACCCCTCCACCCACACACGCCCCTCCACCCCACACGCCCCTCCACCCACACACGCCCCCTCCACCCACACATGCCCCTCCACCCACACACGCCCCTCCACCCACACACGCCCCCTCCCCCACACACGCCCCCTCCACCCACACACGCCCCCTCCACCCACACGCCCCCCCACCCCACACACGCCCCCTCCACCCCACACACGCCCCCTCCACCCCACACACGCCCCTCCACCCCACACACGCCCCCTCCACCCCACACACGCCCCTCCCCCACATACGCTCCCTCCCCCACACACGCCCCCTCCACCCACACACGCCCCCTCCACCCCACACACGCCCCCTCCACCCACACACGCCCCCTCCACCCCACACACGCCCCCTCCACCCACACACGCCCCCTCCACCCACACGCCCCCTCCACCCCACACACGCCCCCTCCACCCACACACGCCCCCTCCACCCCACACACGCCCCCTCCACCCCACACACGCCCCCTCCACCCACACACGCCCCTCCACCCCACACGCCCCCTCCACCCCACACGCCCCCTCCACCCACACATGCCCCCTCCACCCACACACGCCCCCTCCACCCACACACGCCCCCTCCACCCACAATGCCCCCTCCACCCACACACGCCCCCTCCACCCCCCACACGCCCCTCCACCCACACGCCCCCTCCACCCACACATGCCCCCTCCACCCACACACACCCCCTCCACCCCCCACACGCTCCCTCCACCCCCCACACGCTCCCCCTCCACCCACACATGCCTCCTCCACCCCACACATGCCCCGGGAAGATGCTGAGAGCTGGGTGGTGGGGCCGTCACTGGCCGGCTGGGCTGTCTGCCTGTCCCCCATCACTGTGCTGTGACTGATCCTAGTAAAGCGCTGTCAGGCCACACTCCGCTGTCCTCGGCCATGGCTGCTCATCCCTTTCTCAGAGGAGCCTCTGCGGGGAGGTGACTCATGGGTTTTCTCTGCTGGGAGTGCCCTTCTCTGCTCACCAGGCGGGACCTGGGCAGAGCCATTTAGTCCTCCTGCTCCTCAGTTTCCACCTGCAGAATGCATCCAGGCCCACTTTACTGACACTTTTCAAGGGAAGCGATAAAGGAGCTTTCCCACTTCTTCCCGGAGGGTCTTGAAACTCTTCTTCTGGGGGGCTTGAAACTGCTTTTTTGTTTTCCACATAAAACACGGTCTTAAGTATCAGGGAATCTACTGCCTCATTCCTCCTGCCTGAAGGTGCACCGTGAGGCGAGAGAGCTGAGAGCATGTCCCCTGGAGCATTGCACGTATTTATTTTGTGAAATTCGTAAACTTCCTTTGGAAAAGCCATGGCTCCTCCCCTTACTGAGACCCTACCCATTCTTCCCTGTCCTTCAAGTTCAGTTTCAAACACCACCCCTCCCCCCTCCTCCTCCTCCTCCTCCTCCACTTCCTTCTTCTCTTCCTCATCCTCTTCCTCCTCCCCTCTTCCTCCCCCCTCCTCTGAGACCCTCCCTGTCCATACCAGCCCTCACCTGCCTCTCACTCCCACTCCTCATGGTCAGTGCTGGCTGCAGAGCTCTCGCCTCTAGTCTCCCCATTCAGAGAGGGAGAAGGAGAAGGAGGGGGAGAGAGATGGGGGTGGGGGGGGGAGAGAGAGAGACCCTGAGGTTACAGACTATGTTACCCATTTCTTTTGTGGGTCCCCACAGGATCCAGAGGGATGAGTCAGTGTTTTTTAGCGAGAGGTGCCATGGGAAAACATCTCTGTTCCCAGGCGCAGAACCCTGGAGACGGGCCAGCAGGTGCGGGCCCAGCGCTGGCCGGCTCCCTGGGTCGGGGCGGGCTCGCGGCAGCGTGTGCAGCTGGTGCCCCGGGCAGGATCCCGAAAACCACAGGCCCGCTTTCTGTTGGAGGAGGAAGGGACGTTTCCCTCAGCCGTTGCTCGGTCCCCAGCTCCGGTGGAAATACGTGTGTTTTACGTTCAGCGTGGGATTCAGCATGTGAATGAGGTGCCCAGCGTTCAGGACATGTGGGTGCCCCTGTGGGCGGCTTCTGAGCACTTCTTACCGGATGGGACGAGGACCGGGGCCTGGCGGGGCCGGAGACGGGACTCAGGGGTCCATCCCGGCAGCTCGCAGTTCAGCCTCTCCCATCACTTGGTGGCCATTGCACACGACAGTCCTACTGCGTGGCCAGGACAGGTGTCCTCGGTCACAGGTGAGGGAACGGAGGCCCAGAGACGTTAATGTGTGGGTGGCCACCTGGCACTTAGTATGGAACTGAACTCAGACCCGGGCTCCCGGACTCCCAGCCAGTGCCCAGCCCCTTCCGTGGCCGGACGCCGCGGCCGGGCCCTGTCAGGCCAGCGGCTCCTGCTGCAGGCGCGGGGGCTGCTGTGGAAGGTGGTTTGCGGGCTCCAGGCATGTCGGTCCTCCCTCCGCCCTCGGAGCAGGGACGGCAGCCGCGGTCCCCGTGTGAGTGGCCTGGCTCCGCCTGCGGCTCCTCTCCGGTGTCCTTTACGAAGCTGACATCCCAGCATCCACGTGGTCTGGCGGCGTCTGTCCCCCAGACTGCAGGTGGGAGCACCTCCCACATCCTCTGTGACCTGGAAACACGGTGTTTATGGGGTGTGTCCACTGGGGGTGCTGTCGCCGTCGATGTGCCTCGGCTCCCTGGCGGCTGCTCCCTCGGCCCTGTCCGTTGCCAGTGGGCTCTCCACGAGGCGTGCCCAAGGGCGGGCGCGTGTGGGAAGCAGCGGTGGGAGGGCCCTACCCGACTGGGGCGGTGATCCTGAGAGCCGTGCTCGGGGGCTCCGGTGACAGCGGTGGGAAGGGGGACGTGGCCGGTGGAGTGAGGGAGGCAGAACCAGGGGTCCTCAGTGACCCTGTGGCCGAGCATCACTGCAGGCCCGGGCCCAGGGAGGCGTGCCGAGCCGACTGCAGGCGTGGGGCCGGTTGTGGCTGCCTGCATTCCCTCTCAGGACGAAAGCCCTGGA
Organism: Pipistrellus hanaki; assembly: GCF_964339955.1. Taxonomy (NCBI): domain Eukaryota; kingdom Metazoa; phylum Chordata; class Mammalia; order Chiroptera; family Vespertilionidae; genus Pipistrellus; species Pipistrellus hanaki. The sequence goes on along the minus strand of NC_140509.1, from coordinate 5,259,882 downwards.
CACTGCAGTGAGGCGGCCGAGGGCGGGGGCAGGGGCAGGGGCCTCACTCACACCATTGCTGTGGGCAGGTGGGCCATGTGGCAGGAGGGCCCCGGGGGAAGGAGGCAGAGGCCCTGGGGTTCCCAGGATGGCATTACCTTGGCTGCCATCCGGCCCCTCGCTCCCGCCCCGTCACTTCCCCTGCAGCCCCTGGGCCACTCTCCCCTCCTCCGTGTCCCGTCGGCGAGCCTCTGCTTCCCATGTGCCCTCTGCCGGAGGAGTGCTCTGGCCGCCTTTGCTTTACATTTAAAAAAAATTGAAGTATAACATCCACACAGTAAAGCGTTCGAGTTCCAGGGGTCCTACTCGCGGGCTTTGATGAACGCGTGTGCCTATGAGCACCGAGACGGTAGCGTTTCAGCGCCTGGCGCCCCAGGAGCTCCTCCGGCAGGCTCCCTCCCTCCCTCCCTCCGCCCCGGAGCCCGGAGCCCGGAGCCCGGAGCCCGGTGCCTGGCACACAGGGCAGCATCACGTGGCAAGCCCTCTGTGTCTCCGTGTCTCCCGGCCGCTCTGAGCCGCCCTCCCGGGGCCTGTTGGCGATCTGCTCCTTCTCATTGCTCCGTGGTGTGCGATTGTATGACTGTTTGCACAGTTCTCGTCCGCTTGTCCCTCCCGCCGTTGCTAGCAGCTGACCCGCTGCGTGGCCATCAGACTCCGAACGTGTCTGCCTTTCGTGGACGTGGCGCCCATTTCACGTGGCTCTGCCCCTCGCAGGCTGCGGGAGTGAGGGGCTTCAGGAGGCTGCCCGGAGGTCTGTCCTCTTCTCACCTCGGTTTCTGCTTTGAGGCTCCGCCTGCCCATCAGGCCCACCTCGCATGCCCCTCCGTCGCCCTGTGGGGAACAGCACGGGCTCCTGGCCTGCAGCATCGGGTGCTCAGTAGGACAGCGGTTGTGTATGCACCATGTGAGCACCAGGCCGGCGGTGTGAGCACCGGGCCGGCGGTGTCACGCGGGTTACTGAATGCCGGTCACCGGCCGGGAGCTCAGCGTCACTGGCCCATTCTGCAGGCGGGGAAGCCGAGGCCGCCCGGCGCCAGCAGAGCCAGCGCTGCCTGCGGAGGCTGTAAGCGCCGCTCCCGGCGGGCGGCATGTGTTAGGAATCCCTGCTCTTTTCCAGCTCGCCCACTTTGATTCCACTTGGCCTCGTCTCCCAGTCCGGGGGCTGCTGAATTAAATCTCATGGGTGACCTAGTTAGCTCGCGACCCAGCCAGCGCCGGGAAGATCTGTCAGCTCGCTTCGCGCCGAGTCTGTGCCCCAGAATCGGGGACGCCTGGGCTGGGGTGGGGACGGGGAGGCCGCAGAAACCCCCTCGTATACAATGAAAGCCGCCTCTGGCCCGGCAGCACGGGTGCCTCCTCTGTGCTTTCCCTGAGTTCCTCCCACGGATGGTGGCGGCTGTGGAGGTCACAGCCTGGCTTCATCACTGGCCTTTTTCCAGTGACAGGATTGGAGTCCCTGGATGGGGTGCCCGAGTTTGTCACGGGGCCTAGGGAGGAGCTGGGGAGAGAGCCTCGAGCTCCTGCCTTCCAGCCGCCCGCCGTGCCGTTTCCCGGAGCTGCTGGAGGATGGAGCTGGGCGCCACACCCGCGAGGCTGGCCCCAGGCCGCTGTGGAGGCTGGAAGGGCTCCTGCAGCCATTGATTTATAAATGGCCTTTTAGGGCCCTGAAAGCTCTGCCGGTCTCAGGGGCAGCCTCTGGGATGAGTTAACCTCAGGCCCCAGCGGAGCCGAGGCCGGGCCGCTGTCCACAGTCCTGAAACGGGCCTGTCTGCCGGCAGGCAGCGGAGGGCCGGCAGGGTTGGCCTGGCTGGGGGTGGGGGGTGGGGGGTATGAGGGAGGGTGGAGGTGGGGGATGGGCCACTTACGGCTCCCCAGGAGGTGCTCTCCTGCCAGTCTTGGTGGCAGCTGGGCATGTTGCCGGCAGACAGTGCGGGTGCCTTGATGTTTTAACTGAAGCCCGGAACAGGGTGGCTGTCTGCTGTGCTGACAATGTTCGGAATAAATAATTCAGTGGTGGCTGTGCTGTGCCTGCTGTCCTCCCCGGGGGTGGACACGCGTGTGCTCACACATGCCAGCTTCTGGGTGGGCCGGGAGCCGCTGTGAAGGGCTGGCGGCCGGGCCAGAGGCAGCGCACCGCCGTTTTAACGGGCCCGGCCGCCTCCTCCCGGTGAATCGGTGTCCTCCTGGGCAACCCCGAGGAGAGGTCAGTGGACGTGGGGCCGGCGTCTCCTGTGCGCTGTGGCTAAGTGGCACTTAAAGGTCCGTTTGTCCTCAGGCCAGCCTGAGTGCCGGCAGCCTGCAGGAAAGGCCCTCGTAATGGGCACCTCCCGGGCTGTGTCTGAACTGGTGCATTGGATCCAGTGAACCTGGAGTCCCAAGTCTGTGCAGGACGCCAGGCAGGTGTGGCGACCGGAGAGCTCGCCGGAGGGAATACATCCGGGTCCTTCCTGGACGGGGCGGTGTGGCAGACGTGTGATTTGCCACCGGCTCATTTAGGGGAGGGTGCGTCGGGCTCAGAGGAGGAGAGGTCAGTCTGACAGGATGAATGGAGGCTGCCTGGAGGAGGTGGCGGATGGCCTGCAGGCAGAGTGGCGCCAGGACCGTGCTGTGGGCCGAGAGGGCATGTCTGGCTGGAACTGAAGGTGTGTCTGGCACGGAGGAGGGTCGGGTAAGGGGCGACAGGTTGGGGTGGGTTGGGGGGCTAAGTCTAGGAGTGTGGCCTTGATCCCGCAGGACAGGGTCCTGGCCGGATGTGAGTTAGAAACACCCCTTCGGGTGTGGAGTGGAGGTTTGGTTGCAGGCCGAGAGGATTAGAGGGCAGATGGGAAACTTGAGACTGGAAATGATGGTGGCCCAAATGATGGCCTTAAGCATTTTGTCATTCACTCACTCATTCATTCACTCACTCACTCACTTATTCATTCACTCACTCATTCATTCATTCACTCACTCACTCATTCATTCACTCACTCATTCATTCACTCATTCATTCATTCATTCATTCACTCACTCACTCTCTAGTCAGACAGTGACTCTGATGTCAGACTAGGTCAGGATACAGTGAACAGGAACACGGCCGGCCCACGGGAGCTGGCTTCCTGGGGAGAAAGGCCGGACTGAGATAGGCAGTAATTCCAGTGACGGTCTCTGCCGCGGAGGAAGGGTGCCCGGGTCGGGGTTGGTGGGACACCGGGGTGGGGGGATGGAGGGGGTGAGGGGAGCGGGGCTCCTCTCGGCAGGCGGCCCAGGAGGGTCTTTGACTGGACCAGGCAGGTCAGGAGGGAGCCGTGTCTGGATGGTGAGGGCCAGCACAGGCGGAGAGCCCATCGAGGGGCAGGGGCGCGGCCCAGAGGGAGGGCGGCAGGCCGGGCCGCGGGGACTCCGGGGCCCAGAGCGGCCTGACTGCTCTCCGGTGGGGGCCGCCTCTGGAGGGCGTTGGGCAGAGTGACAGGACAAGATTTATGGTTTAAATCAGAGGCGGGAACCTTTTTTCTGCCAAGGGCCATTTGGATGTTTACATCATCATTCACAGGCCATACAGAATTATTAACTTAGAAATTAGCCTGCTATACTTGGTCAAACATTTAATTAACTCACCCCAATGCCCTGACAGGACCAGACCAAATGATTGCATGGGCCTTCTATGGCCTGCGGGCTGATAGTCCCCACCCGGGTTTAACAGGCTCTCTGGCTGCCCGCGGAGACTGAATCTGTAGCTTTGTCACTGCTCCTGTGGGCATTGTGGAGTTTTGTAATAAGCTTTCCCTCCCCTTCCCTCCCTTCCCTTTCTCTCCCCTCCTCCCTCCTCTCCCTCCTCTCTCCTTCCTCATCTCCTTTCCTTCCCTTTCCTTCTCCCCTCCCCTCCTATCCTCCTGGGGCCAGTCAGCCCCCAGCCCTCTCCACAGTGGCCCCTGAGGAGACTTCCAGGGGGCAGCTCTGAGGGCTCTGTCTTCCCCCACCCCCTGCCCTGCACCCCTGGTCCCCGTGGCCTGGGACCCCAGCCATTGCTGATGGGCCGTGGGCAGGGCTCTCACCTGTAGGCGAGCACCCAGACAGTGTCTCCCTCTCCGGTGGATGTGGGGTTACATGGGAGCATGCACAGAAACGCTGCAGATGGAAGGCAGTTAGCATGGATTTCAAAGCCAGAGGGCAGCCACAGGGTCGGCGTGCCTGGGAGTGGTACTGGGACCTGTGAGGAGAAGGTGGCCCGATGAAGCATAAATGCAGTAAAAAGCTGCGGGGAACAGAAATCTGAGGAGCCAGATGCCCAGCCTCTGCCGGAGGGCACTGCACATCCTCGGCCGGCGGGCGGTGCAGTGACGGGGGTGCAGTGAGGGTGCTGGAGCCCCGGGCTGAGCGCCTGAGCTGGGTCGGCCCCGCGCCCCTCCCCCTCCCACCAGGATGGGGCCAGGATCCCGCCGAGCCCGCTGTGGGCACTCGGTGTCCTCACGTGGGGGTGCGCCTCCCCACTTCCACCCCAGCCCTCCTCCCTGCAGTCACCCCCCCCCCCCCTCTGTGAGGCCCAGACACAGGAACCTCCGCCTCGGGAGGGTGGTTGAGTTAACTGCTTCATGATTTGGCAGAGCGCTGGCAGAGCCCCACGCCGGGCGCTGGGAGAGTGCTCACTGAGGGCTCCGTCTGGGGAGGCCCCTGTGACTGGCATCAGGAATCCCGGTCCTCTGGGCGCAGGTACAGGCTGGAGCAGGGACACCCGCCTCCCCTGGGTGGGAGGGGACAAAAGGAAAGGCTGTTTAACTCAATTCCATGGGTTTTTTTTTTTGCTTGTTGGATAAAAAGCCTTCATTAAGATGGAAGGTGGGGGATGGACAGAGTTTGATTAATTTTGAGCCGGCTTTTTGTTTGTTAATTTTCTCCCAGTTCAGCAGGATTATTCAAACAATTACAGACAGCGCTTTCTCCTCCCTGGCCGGGGGGGACTTGGCTCCCAGGGAGGGATGCCGCCCCCTTTCCACTGGTTGTTTATGAGAAACCTGGGGTGCTGGGGAGGCCGCCCCCCTCAGGGCCTCCAGGGAGACCCTGTTTCTTGCTAGCGGGGACTCTGCAGCCTCATGGAAGACCTGCCAACCAGGAAACACAGCAAGGAGTGCTGGCCGGGACACCTCCCCCGGCAGTGCCAGATGCCCGGGGGCTGTGCCTGGAGTGGGGGCAGGCCTGCCCTCGGCAGCCCCCACCTGTGGTGTCCGAGGGAACAGGCAGCAGGCGAGCAGGTGAGCGGGCTCAGAGCCACTGAGCCGCCCCTAGCTGGTGCCTGCCCCCTGCCCCTCCCCCTCCCCAGCCCATCAGGCTGGATCCCATCCGCTGGATCTGCAGAACTGCTCCCCCGCCCCTCACCCCTGTCACTCTGGGCGGTTTAGGGTTCCAGCTGCTCCAGGGACAGCTGGGCAGAGCCGTGACACCGGGAGGTGATAAACACGTTTGCCCTGTGAATGCTGCCCCGCAGTCCTGGCTGTACCGGGAGTGTCGTGTGTGTGTGTGTGTGTGTGTGTGTGTGTGTGTGTGTGTGTTCCCACAGGCAGGTGTGCCCGTCATGTGTGTGCTCATGTGCCCAGGGATGTGTGTAGCCTCGGGGAGTGCCTCCCGGCGCTCCTGCAGGCGGGGTGGGCGGTTCAGTGTGCCACGTGCATGTGTGTACCTGAGTGTGCCCGCCTGCGCAGAGCACGCTGTGTCCTAGTGTATCTGTGACTCAGATGTATTTCTCTGTGTGATCTGTGTGTGCGGGCGTGCCTGGGGCACGTGGAGGGGGTGTGAGCACTGCGGTGTGGGTGTGTGTGAGCCTCCCGGACGTCCCTGCTCACACCCATGTGTGAGGCCCTCCGGTGCGGGTGCGCTGACGGCCCGCCTGCTCCTGCCCGGCTGGTCCTGCGTGTCTCCTCCTCCCCGGCCCCCCTGCCAGCCGGTACCTGGGTGCATGAGACTGAGTGACCTGGAGCTGTCACCCGGCCTGGGCAGCCTGACCGGGGGGAGACCTGTCTCTGCTTTGCTCCTTGCAGCTTGGGGGGTTCAGGATGCTCCTGGAGACAGACCCAGGCTGTCACCCCATCTCCAGGCCTGAGCTGCCTGGCAGGACAGATGGCCCTGCAGCTGGGCGGGGGCGGGGGGGGGAGGGGGTGTCCCATCAATGCCCAGATGTGGGGCAAACCTCGTCTCCTGCGGCTCACAGGCTGTTGCGGCTGCCAGTCCTGCAAGGCACCACCCAGAGGCTGGGCCTGACGCGCACAAAGAGAGACATTATATAAAGCCGGGTGAGGGGCTGGGTAGGGAGCCCGGAAGTGGGTGGGGCTGCCGGACACGTGCTGTTCAGTGGCAGCCTCTCTGGGAAGGTGACATTTGCCCAGAGACACGAAGGACATGAAAGAACATGCAGAATAGCCAGCAGGCGGACCACAGGCACCTGCAGAGGCCGGGAGGCAGACAAGGCTTCAGTGCTCAGGACCTGGGCGGAGGCTGGCGTGGCCCTCGGCGTGGCCTCGGCGTGGCCCTCGGTGTGGCCCTTGGCGTGGCCTTCGGCATGGCCCTTGGCGTGGCCCTGGGAGGTGGTGAGCGAGGTCAGTGGGGTGGCAAGCTCACTCAGGCTGGGCTTTTCTTGGAGATGGGGAGGGTTTGGGGCAGGGAGCACAGTGCCCAGAGTCGCATTTTAAGTGTCGGTCCTGCCTCAGCGTGTGCACTGTCCCGTGTGTGCAAACCGTGTACACGTGCAGACCTGGACCAGCGAGTGCAGGAGACAGGCCAGGCGCCGAGGGGCTGCCGGTGGGTGCCAATGTAGAAGGGAGCCTTGGGGGGCCTCCAGCCGAGGGCGCAGGCTGGGTCTCGGTGGCCCCAGAGGACAGACCTGGAAGCACGTGTGAGGGGCAGGGAGGCAGATTCAGCTGGGAGTCCCGAGAGCCCGCGGCACTGGAGCCGGGACAGGCCGCCACCTGCAGGGGCCAGTCCCCGTCGTAGGAGGAGGCGGGCACAGGCCAGGGCCCTTTGGGGCCGCCATGGGGCCAGTCCCGCCTTCTCACCTGGTCTCTGGCTAAAGCACCTCTTCCAGGTGATGTGGTGGGTCTGAGCAGAGACCCACTTTGAAGCCAGTGACCGGGGCTTGGAGCCTGAAGCAGCCGTGGGGTCCCAGAGGCGGCCCAGTGGGCCTGCGGAGGCCTGGGTGACTGGGGCCCAGCTTTGTCAGCCCTCTGGCTTTTATGGAGGTTCTGGGGTAGGAGCCTGAGGGGTGGGACAGGTGGGGGGGCCCAGGCCCTCCTGGCTTCCCTCTCAGCCAGTCAGCTTGGATCGATCGCCAGTTGCTGGAAACGACACAGTGGGCCGGGCCGGGAGAGCCTGAGGGCATCTCCCGTAGGCTCCCTGAGACCCAGGGGTGCTGGCAGCTGTTCCCAGACTGGCAGGGGGATCAGGCGCGGGGAAGGGTCTCTGCCTCCATCAGCAGCTAAGCCCCTGAGTGTGGATGGCTCCTCTCTGCACCCTCCCTGCAAAGCACGGACCGGCGCGTGCTCTGAAGGTGGACGGGCGTACGCTAAGTGAGGTGGTGGCGGAAGCACCGTCACAGGTCGGCCGGGAGCAGGCCTGAGAGGAGGGTCTCAGGCAGCGTTCCCGGGCGACTTCGGGACGCACCCTGGAGGAGAGGGAGCTGCTCCGGCGCCCGAGCGAGCGGGTCACCTCGGGTGGCCAGGCCCTCCCCAGGGGGCTGCTGGGGACTGTGCAGGGCAGGTCTCAGTACGGCGGGCAAGTCCTGTCCCCACCTGTCCCCGCTCCGGGCACGCTGTGGGCAGGTGGACGGTGGTCGCTGAACTGAATCAACACTTGGAGGTTTCTGCCGAAGGTGGAGAGAAGTCAGAGGGTCTGGGGAGACCCACTCCGGCCCCTAGGTGTCCGCCTTCAGGAGGAGCAGGCCTTCCTGGCGAGAGGCCTGGTTTCTGGTTGAGACCGTGGTGCGCAGCTCCACAGACTGAGGCCTCAAGGGGATCGGTCCAATCGGACTCCACAGGGAGGCGCCGAGCGGCTGGCAGGCAGGGCCCGGCCGTGAGGGCCCAGCTGTGAGGGCCACATCCCCGTTGGCCCCTCCCAGGTGCAGATCTCTGGGAAGTGACTGACTGCTCTGGACCCCGTCCCCTCCCTGTGAGACAGGCCAGGTGCTGGCCCCTGTGTGTGGCCGGCGGCGAGGACTGAGCGAGTGGATGCACAGCGGTGCTGAGAACGGAGTAAGCTATTGTCACAGCTATCGCTGAGATGGCTATTAGGAGAGAAACGGGTGTGGCAGGAAGAGGGCCGTTACCCCCATTCCCGGCCCTCACAGCCCCGGCCCCTGCCCAGCCCTCCCGAACGCGCTCGGTGCCTGCCGCGGTGCCGGGGCGGTGAGTGCAGCTGGCAGTGCGCTCTCAATGAGTGAGCGATGGGTGGGAGCCCTGCATGGTGGCCTTGCTCGGGGTCAGAAGCCCTCATGTGGCAGTTGGAGATGGGGCTCCCAGGGCAGACGTCCCCCAGGAGGGAACCCTGGGGAGGATTGTCACCCCGAGGGTATGCGCTGTGGCCCCTCCCCGAGGCTGCTGGCGGGAGCTGGGTCGGAGCAAGGGGCCGCCCATGCGTGAGGAGGCAGTGGGGCCGCCAGGAATCAGCAGCCCATGGAGGGTGGGGGTGCCCGGTGGGCTCAGGCCCTCGGTGCCCCTGGAGGCAGTGCTGCTCAGTGGGGTGCGCAGGGGAGAGGTGGCCTCCAGAAGCGGCTGACCACCAGCCCACCCTCTGGTCTTGGCTTGGTCGCTGCCATGTGGTCGGTCCACTTCTCCGTTTCCTGCTCAGACCAGGCCAGGGGTGCCCACACTCTTTAGAAGCAGATGTTTTTCCAACAGAATATTTAGAGGAACTCGTGGGAATCAGGCAAAGCAGACTCCACTCTGATTGTTCATGTTCATTGGCGGAGCCTGCAAAATGAGGGCTTAGTGCCAGCTGCTGCCCTGAGTCCTGGGCTGTCGCGGTGAGCAAGGCAGACAGAGGCCCCGTCCCCGTGGGCTCGGCATTCCTGAGGGGCGGCGGGGTCCGCAGGCCGCGTGGGTGAGCGTCAGGTGTAGCAGGTGGTGATGAGCAGGAACAGCCGATGCCGGGCCGGCGCTGGGTCCCGCCCTGAGCGTTGGGAGGAGCAGCACGGAGGCTGGGGAGGCTGGAGCAGAGCGGGCGGGGCAGGTGGTGGGGGGTGAGGCCCGGAGGCTAGGCGGGGAGGACGGGCAGGGCCTATGGCGCATGGAGGACCCCAGCTTTCCCTCTGGCTGTGAGATGGAGACTCGGAGAGAGGAGGGACAGGATCTACCTGGGGCCTGGTGGGTCCTGGGCTGCCCGGTGGGCAGTAGCTGTGCCTGTGCTGGGGTCGGAGGTCAGTGTGGGAGGCAGAGGTGGGAGGCCAGGGAGGAGGCTGCTGCGACATCCAGGCAGAGACGCTGGTGCGGGGCCAGGGCGGTGCAGCGGAGGAGGAGCTGTGGCTGGGTTCTGGGTGTTTTCAGGGAAGAGCCAATAGAATTTGCTGCTGCGTCAGTCGTGGGCCTGAGAGAGGAGCCAGGGTTGTGCCCAACACTGGTCTGGCTGGAAGGCCGCGGGCAGGATCTGGGGGTCAGGGGCTCAGCTCGGGGCATTTGCAGTTTGACGTGCCCATTCCATGGCCAAGGGCTCAGGCAGCAGCGGGGCCTGGAGTTCAGGGGTACGTCATCAGGTGGAGCAGCAGGGAGAGGAGGCGAGAGAGAGAGAGAGAGAGAGAGAGAGAGAGAGAGAGAGAGAGAGAGAGAGAGAGGAGGTGAGGTGCTGCAGGACTGAGCCCCCGTCAGGCTGTCCCGGAAGGAGGCAGGAGCAGCGAGGAGGTTGAGGAGGAGCTGCCTGAGAGGAAGGAGGGCCTGGGAGGGGAGAGCTGGGCGCATGGTCAGTGCTGCTGGTGGTGGGGGAGGGGGGTCATGTGTGTGGAGCTTGGCTGGAGGGCTTTGGGGTGGGAGCCCCCGAACCACAGCCTGCATTCCGGCCTGCGGTCGCCCGGCCTTGCCTGCCTGGCTGCACCTTCCTTTGGAGCTGGGTTCGGCTCCGTCCGCCCAGGGCTCAGGCCCTGCCCCGGCGGAAGCGCCAGAGCTCGGGTGGGGCTGCCGGCTGCCGGCCTGGTGCCCGGCTGTGATATAAATTCCCGGAGTGAGGCTGACGTGACCTATTGGCTCCTGTTCAGTAACGTTAATGCATCCCATTATATTACTATAGGCCATGTACTACACTCAGGCCAGCACGTTAACTTGGGAGAGCACCAGGCAGACACTGGGTAATTCCCTCACAGCCTGGCCACGCCCCCATTGCTGGGCGCCCCCCTCCCTGAGGCTGTCCCGGCCCTCTGGCCCTCCTGCAGCCCGTGGGCAGGCCGTGGTTTTGTGGAAGAGGCTTTTGGATGCCACACCTACATTGTGGAGGCCCCTCTTTATATCCTTACCTTGTGGGTCCAGTGGGGCGGGGCCATTAGCCCATTGAACAGATGTGGAGACTGAGGCCGAGTTGAGAGGCCACATGCTCAAGGGACAGGGAACGGCCCGGCAAGGAGTCTTGGCTCCCTATCCTGGCTGCCTCCCGGGTGCGGGTGGTGTGGGCACAGGGCCGGAGGCAGGAATGAATGAGTGCCAGGCAGATGGCATGGGGGGGGGGGGGAGAGCTCTCGGGGCTGGAGTCAGCCACCCTGGATCCAAGCCCCTCTTTGCCACTTACTCTGTGAGTTTGGGCCTCAGTTTACTCATTTGAAAAATGAAGGTAAAAGTGTTCATGGGTTATTGTGTGAAGAATAAACGAGATAACCCCTGTGAAGTGCCCATTAAATGCTAGCTACTGGTTAGTGGTGTTATTACCACAAACACCTGAACAGCCTCATGCCTGCTCCCCCTGCCCCCACTCCCCAGCTACCAAGGTACCTGGCTCTGTCTGTGTCCTGAGCCCTGCCCAGCGGCACCTTCAGCGTGGCCCTGGGCCTGCAGCCTCCGGGGGTGTCGGGCCCCTGGCCCCTGGGAGCCCCGTGGCTTGGAAAAAGCCCAGCTTTGCTATCAGCTGGGTCCGGAAGCCACTTGTGGGCCCAAAGCTGGTGACGGGGCGGGTGCCTCAGCTTTCTGACCCGCGTGCTCTCCCGTCTGAACGGCTCCGGGCCCCGGCCTCAGGGCTGAGGGTTAACGGCAGGAGAGGCCGCCTTCGCTGACCGCCGCACCCGGCGTGCCGACAGTCTCCCTGTGAGCCCCTCCGTGAGGGCGGCAGAGCCCGGGTTCTCACCCCTGTGCCCACTCAGCAGATGAGGCGACCGAGGCCCCCAGGAGAGCCGGGCAGGGGTGGCAGCCGCCTCTCGCCTCCAGACGTGGCGGGAGGAGGAGAGAGCAGGCCTCTCCTCTTCCACCAAAACTCACACCAGCCTTCCTTTGGGATCCTGCCAGGTGCCCCAGAGAAAAGGGGGCGCAGTGCTATGGCCCCCTGGGCCCCCCCCCCAGGGCCCTGCCCTCCTCCCGGCCTCTGAGCTCTCCCGTCCCTGGCCTCCCCACATATATCACTCTTGACAGGGTTACGGAGTCAGCATGTAAAACCTGCAAAAGTGAGTGTAATTTATTGATCTACATTCCGCTTATGAAATGGGACAAGTGCTGATTTGAGGATCTCGCTTGCTCTCAGCCGAGCACTGCCCACACCCCGCCCGCTCTCCGGCCTCTTGTCTGCGGTAAATCTCCGGGCCCATCGGAGCTGCCTCGGGCTGGCCAGGCCCCGCGCCTCCGTCCTTCCCGGCCTCCATGCCTGTCCGCCGGCCTCCCTTTTCCGCCTGACTCCCGAGAAGACATACTGTCTAAAAGGGTGAGAAAGGGACTGAACAAAGTGCTTTCTGGGGAATTACTTGTTCAAAGGCCTGTTGCCTGCATCTGTCTGGTTCTCTCCCGGAACGCATAATTCAGAACAGGCCTGGAATTAATCCACGCGTCTGCTTGTTCTCTGATAAGTGGCTGGGCAGGCCCTGGAGCGGGGCGGACAGAGACGGGCGTGGGACGGTCCCCCCAGCGCTTGGCTTCTGGGGTGCTGCTATGAAATCAGGCAGGCAGCTGCAGCCGGCCCTCGGAGGTGAGGGGTGCTGGGGTGAGGCTTGCCCTGGGGCGGGAGGAAAGAGACCAGAGAGCATCTCCCCTGTGCCAGGCACTGTGTGGAGTGGCTCACCCACCACAGAACCAGCCTCTGGCGTGCCCAGGCGAGGCGTCAGACCGTGTGAGAGTCGGAGCGTGGCCACCGACGGCTCTGACCTTAGGAGGCCCCGGGGCTCTGAGCCTGTTTCCTCACCCTGTTCATGGCACTGCAGGCTCATCCTCAAGCCGGCTGCCTGGACGAAGGAAGTGGCCCCTTTCTGCATGGAGGGCCTGCCCTGTGCCAGGTGCTGTGCCGGGTGTCCGAGGGCACCGTGGGGACAAAGTGGTCCTTGGACTCATGGGGCTGAGGTTTTAGGGGGAGGTGGGTAACAAATGCAGTAAGTCAGCAAATATAGAGCAGGGCAGAAGGGGGTCCTTGTTATGGGGGAATCTAAGCAGGCACGGTGGGGATGGGCACGGGGACGGTGGTGGGAGGTCTCCCCGAGGTGACACTGGGCACCTTGGAGGGACGGAAGTGAGGGAGTGAGCCGCATGCACACCTGGGGGAAGCATCCGGGCACTGGGCGCGGTCGATGCAAAGGCCCTGAGGCAGAGAACAAGAAGGAGGCGGTGTGGCTGGAGCCAGGAGAGCCCGGCCATGGTGCGAGTGGCTGGAGGTGAGGTCAGAGGTCATATATGTGGAAGTGCCTTGGTAGAATGCCAAGAGTGGCCGATAATTCTGACAGCTTGCCCTACACGGAGCTGCAAAGGGCATCGTATTGGCACCTGGGAGGGCCCCCAAAGCGGCTGGTGAGTGAGCTTTGCTGGAAGAGGAGCGGCCTGCCCTCCCTCCTCCTCCTGCCCACGAGGGCCCAGTTCTTCTGGCTGCAAGGTGGTCCGCACTTCCCCGAGCCATTTCCCCACTGTGATGCGGGAGGAGAGAGGCCCGCGGTGACTGGGGCCCGCGGTGGGGTGGGGAGGATGGCAGTGGTCCTGGGGAGGGCCCTGGCCTGCCAGGGGGCACCGGTGACTGTGGAGGCGCCCACACGTCTGGCTGTGCCTGCGGCCTCAGGGAGAGAAGCCAGGGGCCACCAGCCCACTTTCTGGCAGCCTCTGGTGGAGTTGGGGATCCTAATGAAAAGCTTGGGTCCAAAGGGCTTGGTGATAGAATTTCTAATGAAATCACTTCATCTCGTGTGGGAGACAGAGGTTTGTGAACGATCCTTTGTGTTGGGGACAGATGGGCCATTCAGGCCCTGGTGTGGCAGCCAGGCGTGGGGGTGGGGGCGGAGCAGGAGGGAAATGGGGCTGGCTCTGCCCGCCGGCGCCAGGAGACCCCTGCCCCTCGGGACATGTGGGCGCCCTCCTGTCCCCGGAGGCTGCCGCTCTCACCCTTAGGCTCTGCGTCTTTGTATGTGCGCACACACACACGTGTGTGGGACCCACTGTGTGAGGGGAGGCTGAGGTTTTACATGACAGTTAGTAGCATGGGCTCTGGGCTAGTTCCCCCGGGTTCAATTCCTGGCTCAGCCAGCCGCTCACTAGCTGTGTGACCTTGGCCAAGTTACTTAGCCTCTCTGTACCTCAGATTTGGGAGAATGGCGAGAAGATTGAGAAAAAAAAAAGATTGGAGGTGTTCAGGCTTATAAAACCGCGTGGGACAGTTCTTGGCACAAAACACTCAATAACTGTTAGTCCCCACGACGCTGATTGCATGTGTGTGTGTCTGTTTGGGTGACTTTAATTCATTCCAGCTCATACTGGCCTGTGAGGAGTGTGAGCCCGACACAGCCAGGCGCGTGGGCGGGATAAATGGGAATCCTTCCAGGCTCCGGGAGTGAGCATTGTGCCGTGTGAGTGTGTGTGTGTGGGGGTGTGAGAGTGTGTGAGTGTGTGTGTGAGAGAGTGTGTGAATGTGTGTGTGTGTGTGAGAGTGTGTGTGTGTGTGTGAATGTGTGTGTGTGTGTGAGTGTGTGTGTGTGAGTGTGTGTGAGTGTGTGTGTGTGAGAGTGTGTGTGTGTGTGTGTGAGTGAGTGTGTGAGAGTGTGTGTGAGTGTGTGTGTGAGTGTGTGTGAGAGTGTGTGAGTGTGTGTGTGTGTGAGTGTATGTGTGTGTGTGTATTTGAGTGTGTGTGTGTGAGTGTGTGTGTGAGTGTGTGTGTGTGTGTGTGTGTCGCTGAGGGGCTGCCATGGGGACAAACCATCCCCGAGTCTGTGGCTTAAAATACGTCCACGCAATCCTGCCACGCTCCAGGTCTGCACGGCCGGCGGGTACCCCGCCCGGCTCCTCAGGGACCGGAGCGCCGCGGTCCTGGCAGCAGAGGGAGCAGGGGCCCCGTGGGGCTCAGTGGCAGGGCCGTGCTCTGGCCTCGGAGTGGTCTTCTTTCCAGTCCGAGCCCATTGGCTGGGACAGGCCACACGGGCCGGCCAGCCTCAGGGCCAGGGAGCTGAATGTGACCGCGTGCCAGGAAGGCAGAGGCTGGCAGAGGCTCAGGGCCAGCACCATCGTAAGGCGTGTGCACATCTGTTCATTACCGAGCGTCTCTCTCAGCAGCGACAGCTCCGGCCGGCCGTATTCTCTCTGTGTTCACCCCCGGGCCGAAGGCGCAGAGCAGTCAGTGCTCAGGAAACCACTGCTGAGGAGGGACTGTGTGAACGAATCAAGAGTCTCTGAGGATGTGGGGGGCGGGGACAATGTGGGGGGCGGGGACAAGTGTGGGAGGGGAGGCTGGCGGCTGTGGGAGCAGCTGTGGCGAAGGGACCTCGTGGGCCTTGGGTGCAAATTTTATCGTCTTTTAAGAGCCTGTGGCCTCAGAGACTCTCATGCCCACTCCTCCGTTATGGTGGGAAACGCTGCAGGCCGCGGTGTGAGGGCAGGGGCCTGTGTGACGGGCAGAGCTGGGGGGCCTGGGGAGGGGCAGAGCTGGGAGGCTGGGCGCCTCGGGTGGGAACCAGCAGGCTAGCTCTGGCAGAAGGTCCAGTCAGGGCTTGTCCGGGCGGCCGGCGGGGCAGACAATCGATGACCGGGACATAGTCTGCGGCCCAGGGCCAGGCCCGGTGACCAGACGCTCAGCTTGGCGTCACGGCCGGTCTGTGTCCGCAGAGCAGGGTGATGAGGTCTCACCAAAGAGGACGTCCTGACCTGCATCCCCTCAGGGCAGGCCGCAGCCCCAGTGCCCGGTGAGTGGGGGGAGGCCCTGTGTGTGGCCTGAGGAGCTGAGGGGCAGGTGGACCGCAGTTCTAGCTGGGCCTGTCCTGGAACTTCCACTGGTGCCCAGGCCCCGCCCAGGCCCTGCCTTTGGAAGTCCCTTCTCTGTGCTCAGATGATGGTGGGGCGCCCAGGGGTATGGTGTGCGCTGGGGTCACTCTGTCTTCTGCTCCTGGCGCTGTCACCTGGGCCTGGTCAGGGCTGACTCTCCTCGGCATCGGCAGGTGGACTCCCCGGCTGCCCTGCGAGGCCCCGGAGTTCTGGGTGTCCACACCCGGTGCTTCAGCCGGAGACGTTTCACTCTGAGCACCCCTTTCCCCGCCCGCCTCCCGGGGCTCGTTCTCTGCAGGCGGGTGATGGCCGTGCGTGCGGCACCGGGGACAGGAGGCGCTCCTGCTCCATGAGGGCGTGCCGCGCCGATGCGCCCGGTTCTCAGTGGGCACCCCTCCCCGCCGGCAGCACCTCTTGCTCCTCAGGCAGTGTCTCTGCAGCGGAGGCCCTTACGGCTCGGCAGGTGAGGGTGTCGGTGGGGCCGTGCAGGCCGGGCCTTTGGAAGCTGCCTTCTCTGGCCGGCTCTCTGACCACACATTCCTGCCCGCACAGCCGTCATACCCGAAAGCCCGGCTGCCTTTCGTCTGAAGAAAAGCGATGCTGAGAGCCGGTGCCGAGGTCTCAGGCAGCTGGGGTGCGAGGGCCCGGAGCAGGTAGCCAGCGCCAGGGTCTGCCCGCCCTGTGCATGGTCCCTGCTCCCTGGCTGAGGGGATGAGGCAGGCCGGCGGGCTCCAAGGTCTGAGGGTCCTGGCCTGGGCGGGGCTGGCAGCAGAGGTGGCTGCAGGATCCCACCTCGTCCTGCTGCCGGGCCTGGCTGTGGGCAGAGCAGAGGGCAGGGTCAGCTGGGAGGGAGAGCAGCGCCTGAGGCCTGGACTCAGTGGCGGACGGGGAGGCGGAGCAGCTCCCTGTGCCTGGCTTCAGGTATCTCCTGGCTCTGATGCTCAGAGGGCATTCTCATCTCTGAGCCTCGTTTTCCTCATCTGTGGAATGGGCATAAGGGCCCAGCCTTGCCTCCCTTCCAGTAATAATCTCTAGCGTTTGCTGAGGGCCCCATGTTTTAAGCACTTTGCGGGGACTCACTAATGAGGTACTCTGTTGTTGCTATGACTACTTAGGGGTGCGGGGAACTGAGGCCTGGAGAGGCCCTCTTCCATTTCCGTCCGGACCTCGTCCATCTAACGGCCCTGCGTCACCTCCATTGACGTGTCGGTCTAGATCGGGAGCCACAAGGGCCGTGGTCACCGTCTGTCTCCAGTCCTCAGCGCTCGCTACACGTGGCAGGCTGTCACTTAATGCCTATTGGTAGGAGGAGTGTGCTATATACTTGTCTTTCCGCAGTGCGTGAGCCTCCTGGTCACCCCAGCTGGGGCGGGTGTTCAGCTCCTAGAAGTGCTCTCCCTCCCAGGCAGAGACCTGCTGGCACAGGCGGAAGAGGGGCCTGTGTGCTCACCAAGATTCACAGGTGCTTGTGTTCCAAGGGTGATGTCTGCAAAAGGCACCAAGGGTGTAAGGTGAAAGGTCTCTGCCCAGCCCTGCCCCGGCCATGGCTCCCTCCACAGACACCTCAGCCGTGCTGTGGAGGGTCTGTGTGTTTACAGCCGGGTATGTATGGCCTCTCACCAACAGGGGCGCCGGGCTGCCCCTGCTTCTCTGCTGCTGTGGTTTTGGGCCTGTGTCTCAGAGCGGCCCTGAGCGGGCCTGGAAAGCTGCCTGCTCCTTTTCGCAGCTGCACAGTGTTCCTCGTGTGGCCATCGCTTCTTCACCACGTTCTTTCCAAAGTGTCTGTATGGAGAGTCTGCAGCGAGTGAGCACAGCACTGCAGCGAGCGGGACTAGCTGCCCAGACAGTCCAGAACAGTCATTGGCTCCCTCACCGGGGCTCCCCACGCCTCCCAGGGGCTGGGTCCCTCCCCACGAGTGAGCTCACGGGCCTGCTGGGCCATCGCAGGGCCGAGCTGGCCACGCCTTTTCCTCGGCGGAAGGTGTGTCTGGCTCTCCCTGGGGGTGGGGACGCCGGAGGCACAGGCTCGGTGGGCACCCACGTGTCCTGGGGGCGTCCCCAAGCCTCCTGCCCACACATTTCCCCCCTCCGTTGCCGCAGGGACGAACGCTCTGGCCACAGGTGTTTGTGGCCAGGATGGAATCTCAGTGATTCCTTAGGCGGATACATCTTAGGCTTGACATCAGCCCAGATCACTTCGCCCTGTCAGCCTGGACAGCCGAGGGCAGGGCAGAGGGCACAGGAGCAGTGCGTTTGGTGTGCACAGGGGCGGGAATGGAGAGCGTGGAGCACCGGGTGCCCCTGGGGAGCCGGGTGGTGCGTCTGTGCGGAGGGCACAGGGGGTGGGGGGGGTGGGGTGCGAGTGCGGGCCGGGGGAGGGGAGGCCAGGAGGCCCGCACTGCCCAGTCCACGAGCTTTGGAGGTTCAACCCCAGGAGGCAGGCAGCCTGAGGGCTCCCTCCGCGTCTCCCCTTTGCGGGGGGTGGGGGTGGGGAGGCGGGGGCTGTGGGCCGGGAAGGTGCTCCAAGGCTGCGGTAAGTGGGAGCTGGGCAGCAGGCCTAGAGCCTGTGGGACGGCGGGCCCTGCCCCTCTGGGCCCTGAGTCCCAGACTGTGGGAGAGGGGTTCCCAAAGGCCCCACCCACTCTGGCCTCCTGGGATTCCATCCACGGGAGGGCAGGGCGGGGGGCGGGGGGCGAGGGGAGCTGGAGCCTGCATCCAGAGGGAGCTGTGGGGACAGGGTCTGCTGGGTGGTGACCCAGGGGCTACCTCAGGGTCCTCTCTTACTACATCACCCCACCCCATCCCCAGTCAAACCATCCCACACACCTGGGGATTTCCCCCGCTGGGATCTTCCAGCTCTTTATGTAAATCAAGGCCCCCAGAGGTCCCTGGGGTGTGTATACACGTGCAGGTATGTGAGTGTGTATGTATAGATGCCTGTGTGCACATGTGAACACATGTGCATGCATGTGTGTGCATGTGTGAGATCCCCGATGACTTCGTGGTGTGTGGTTGGGGGACCACCAGCCGCAGGACCCAGGTAAGCTGGAGGGGGGCTTGGTGCTGAGGTGCCAGGCACGGCCCCACCCAATGCCAGTCTCACTCCTGGGAGCGGGAGGCCCACAGGGGCACAGGGCCAGGGAGAGCCGACTGGAGGTGGGTGGCATCAGGACCTGGGCTGCAGCCAGAAGCAAGGCCAGCCTACCATTGGCCCACCCTCTCTGGGCCTCCGTCTCCTCCATGTCACAGGGTGCCCCGCAGGACTCGAGGAGGCCGTGCCTGCGGGAAGGCTGGGGGACTGGAGGGAGGTTGTGTGTAGGGGCGCGGTACCGGATGGGCAGGGGGGTGCCAACCGCCCCCATTAGTGGCCCTCTCCCCTCCAGATCCCCCAGATCAGCTACGCCTCCACAGCCCCGGACCTGAGCGACAACAGCCGCTACGACTTCTTCTCCCGCGTGGTGCCCTCGGACACGTACCAGGCCCAGGCCATGGTGGACATCGTCCGCGCCCTCAAGTGGAACTACGTGTCCACGCTGGCCTCGGAGGGCAGCTACGGCGAGAGTGGTGTGGAGGCCTTCATCCAGAAGTCCCGGGAGGACGGTGAGTCAGGCGCCGCCTGAGGGCCATCGTGGGAATGGGGGCCTGTCTCACACCTCGCTATGCACTGCCCCCCGCCATCCGCTGGGCCTGCCGGGGGCTCTGCCCGCCCTGGGCCCTGCCCTGTGGGCCTCGGTCTCTCCTCTGAGCACTGCTGTGGCCTTGCCGGGAGCTGGGTGGCTCCTGGGGGCGAGGGGCGGGTGTGAAGGACTTAGCGGAGGCAGCCAGGCCGGAGGGACTGGCAGTGCTCCTGGTGTGGGAGCTGGTGGAGCGGCCGCTGTTCTCAGGCAGAGGGAAGGGTGGGGGAGGGCAGGAGGTGCCTTATCTAAGGGGCTGTCAGGGGCCAGCCAGCAGGTTCGGAAGCACGTTAGTGGGATCAGGAACCTGGAGTCCTAAGACGGAGCGGTCTGGTGGTGCGGGTGGGGCATTGGTCACATCTTGTGCTGGCTCTGGCTCCAGGAAGCAGGTGCCGTGGGTGGGAGGTGAGGGCTGTGGCTGTGGGAGAGGGAATTGCTCTCCTCGAGGACCCCCGCCCCACACAGGCCTGCTCCCGGGCCAAGCTCACCGCTGTCCCTGAATTGCGTCAGAAACTCGAGCGCTCAGCCAGCAGTGAGCGGTAAGTGGCCGACATAACAAGGTTTCACCCTGGGTGGCCCTGCCAGGGCGGGCAGCCCTCTGTGGAGGGGGAGGGGGCAGCCCCACGACCCCATGGAGAAGCCCCTCCGCCCCCTCCTGGCTGCTCCCAAGGCCCCGTCCCTAAATAGCTCCTGTGGCACCCGACCTTGGGTGGCGCCTGTATATTTATACCCATATAACCCGGCACTCTAATTGCTTTTTCTAAGGACCACAGTGTCCAGAGGCTGTCGTCGGTAACACCCTGCGGGCATAATCCCGCTATAAATCTTGGATAAGCCTCTTTAATTGTGCAGCCAAACCCTCCGGGTGCCTGTGACCTGGCGGAGAGGGCGGCCTGCGGAAGTGGGGCGGCACTGACTGATGGCCGAGGCTGAGGCTGTAGCCGCTCCCACTCCCTCCCACTCCGCAGCCCGGCCTGCAGGGGAGGGGGCTCACTGAGCGCTCCCATCTCCGGCCACTCCCACTCCGCAGCTGCAGCCGGCCTGCAGGGGAGGGGGCCTGCCATGTGGGTGGCAGAGGCAGACTCTGTGCTGCAGCCCTCCCCCTGGCTGCTGCGTGCCGCCGCCTTTGCTGACTCTGGGCGGGCCCTCGCCCCTGCTTCCAGGTCTCTCTCCACACAAGTCCATGGCCTGTCTGTGGGGACAGAGATGCCGGCTGGGGGTGGGGGCAGAGGCTCTGCAGCTCAGTGCTCAGTTGTGGTCAGCCCCTGCTGGGAGGGACCTGGTAGCCCCCCTAGTACTTCCTACCCCCCCCCCCCCGTGTGCCCAGCAGTGGGCTCCTCCAAGCAGTGCCGAGCACCTGTCTTATGCCTGTTGTCCTGGGCATCCCTCCTGCCTGTGAGGTAGGTGCCCATTTTACAGGGAGGACCCTGAGGCACAGGTCACAGAGCACGTCATTGGTGGGGAAGGGATTTGAACTTTTGAACTCTGGAGGTCTAGCTCCAGGACTAGAGGTCTTAACTGCTTTTGTATTCTGTCATTCTATCTTCTGCCCGTTTCCCACTGCATTAACTGAGGCCCGTGTGGGCCAGCCCGTGCGAGACACACACACACACACACACACACACACACGTGCGAGTGCGTAGAATTAAGGCATGAGCTGTGGGTGAGGTCTGGGCATTGCGTGTTATCTGAAGCTAAGATTCCATATAAATTTCCCATTAGCATCTAATCAGACATTGGGTAGTTAGAAAGTACAATGTCTACTCAAGACTTTAGAGGACTCGCAGCAAAGTAAGAGAAGTAGCTACTGCACCGAGCCTCCGGCTCAGGGCCTCTGCCCGGCACAGGTGCCCCTCCCAGGGCGGCTGCCCCTCTTCCCATCAGTGCTCTCCTCCCGTTGCGGGGGGCCCGGCCTCCCCCCTGGCAGCAGCTCCCATGCCCCCAGGCGCTCCCGCTGTCACAGTGCCCGGCACAGCCCTGGGCGCTGGCCGGCCTGCCCCGGTCTGTGGGCAGCTCGGTCTCCGCGCCCTGCCTGCTGAGAGTTGATGGGAGGACCGTCTTAGGTGAGTGAAAAGAGAAGGAGGGAAAGCCGTGCTCCAGCTGGCCAAATGGAAAGGAGAATTGAATGGCCAGGAGGAAGAGGCCACAGTACCTGTAGCCTCATCCCTGGGAAAGGTTAAAGGTGTCTTGGCCGTACACGGTGCTGATTTGTCCTCTGAAGTGTAACCGTCAGTGAGTGGCCCAGGGGAGCGCCAGGGAGTGGGGCAGAGGGCAGGGTGTGCACACAGAGCCCCGGCCAGGGCTCGGCCAGCAGGGCCTGGCACCTGCTGTGTGCTGGGCTCCGGGACCTGCATACTTACGCCCATTTTGTAGATGAGGCAACTGAGGCAGAGAGGGTAGGTCAGTCTCCCAAGGCTACGAAGCCAGACGTGGAGGAGCTGGGGCGGGAAGCCTGCTCTGTCTTCCGGGTGGGGGCTTCCGGGAGCGCCCCGCACTGCGGACACTGGCATGGCGCTTGAAGAGGCTGCCTGCCCCAGAGGGCGGGAAAGGGAGAGGCTCGGCCTGCAGACCACTGGAGCCTCCGGCTGGCCTGAGCCTCACTGACTGACTTCACACGGGCGGGAGTGGAGGGGTGCCTGGCCGGGGCCGCTGGCTCTCGTGGGCGTGGGAGGAGCGGTGCCCGCCCTGAGTGAGTGAGTGTAGGGACCCGGATGCATCTGTTGAAGTGAAGAGAGACACTCTAGGTCGCGGGGGCCCTGCCGAGCCAGAGGGCAGGCCAGTGGAGTGTGTGTGTGTGTGTGTGTGTGTGTGTGTGTAGGGGTGGCGGGAAGGTGCTTGGCCTCGCACGGAGGAAGGAACGCCTGCCAGGCCGGGGAACAGCAGGAGCAGGAGTGTGGAGGGAGGTGTGAACAGGGCAGATGGGACGCCGGCGAGGGGCCTGGCCTGGTCCTCGTGGCCTCAGGACAGGGGCCAACGTGGAAGGGAGCCGAGCAGAGTTTCTTTCAGGACAAGCCTGTGTTTTTAAACGTTCTGGCACTTGGGGTCACACCTGCTTGCCTGAGAGCTGATGTGAGCACACACCATCTCTGCCAGCCACGTCCAGCCTGCTCAGGCCCGGGGTCTCCCTGCCCCTCAGGCTCAGCGCCAAGGCCCTCCTCACTGGGCTTCGCTGGCCTCTTCCCCCCAGCAGTGCTGCTCACCCGGGCGGGACGGTCTCCCAGCATCGTCCCCAGGGGGCTCCGTGCTGTGACCTCACCCTCTGCCTCATGGGCTTGCCTGGGTGCCCCTCGCCCCCGTCACAGCAGGTGTTTGCAGAATGGACACCTCGGTGGCAGATGCCCAGCCTGTGCTCTCTCATGCCTCCCTTTGGGCTCCCTCCTCTCCCTGCAGCAGGCGGGCGTCAGCTCACCCCCGGGCCCAGCCTGACCCTGCGGGCTGCGTCCTCCGTCGTGCTGACTCCACATTCTTAGAAGCGAAGGCTGTCAGGGCCTGTTCCCCCGAGCCTGGCTCGTTCTGCAAACCCCTCAAACATTCATGAGACTCCTTCCTGGGGCGGCTCCTCAGAGCAGGCTGGGAAGGGAACTTCCTCAGGCCCAGGAGGTGGATGTCCAGTGGGCACTTCAGGGCATAGCCTCGGCCCAGGGCTGCGGGGCCAGCGGCACAGGGGCAGAGCCTGGGCACCAGCCTTCTTGCCTCGGTCAGTGAATGGGGTTGGCATTACCGAGGGGATGGGAGCTGGACGCAGTGAGGGCCTTGCCACTGGGTTGGTGGTGATGAGAGTGAGAAGCTTTGCAGCGTCTTCTCAGGAAGAGACCTCTGGACTGTCCCTCCAGTTGCCTCCTGGACTCACGGCCCAGGGACCTGGCAGCTGGCACCTGGAGTGCCCTGACCGCTGACCATGCATTCTGCAAGGGGGTGGGAGGGAAGTGGGCCCGTCCTGCAGCCAGCCCCCACCATTCTGGCTCATCCACCAGGACTCCCCGAACCGGGGACCCTGCATCGTCAGCTTCCCTGTGCCCCTGTCCCTCTCTGTGGGTAGAGATGAAGTGGACCTGGCCCGGGCACCTTCTGCTGAGCCACGAGGCCTGCCACAGTCTCGCCGAGTCTCTAACAGGCGCTCCGACGCGGGCAAGGTGCTGGCGTTAATGTGACTGCGAGGCGGCTGTCAGGTCGGTCTGTGTCCTGCCATGGAGATGAACCGGTGCTGGCCTGGCCCGCCCCGGGGGTTTTGCCCGTCCGCTCCGATTCCCTGCCGCTCTGGCCTCTCGGTGCTGCGGGGCCCCGGCTGAGTGTCACTGTCCCGCTCTCTCCGCCTCGGGGGGCTCTTCCAGTGTCCGGGGGCCCGCCCCGGCCTCTCCCGATGGGAGCAGGAGGTGGACTGACACCCAGATTCGCCTCAGCTCGCGGGAGTGGCAGCAGGATGTCAGACGCGCCTGCTGCTCCGGATGCTCGGCCTTTCCCTCTTGGACAGAGTAACCGCTTCTCTCTCTGGCCTCCTTTGTGGCACAGGCACTTGAAGAAGATTTCTTTGGGCTTTAAAACACGCCCCTTTGCTGGCTGCAGCCCTTTTGCGACTCTGGCCTCCTTAGTCCTGTCCTATTCGGGTGCCACCGTGGAGCGGAGAGGTTAACTGCCTGGGTGCCGGATCTGCCCCGGGAGCTGTGCCGCCTTGAGCGCCACTGGAAGGCTCCGGGCCTCAGGGTCGCCTGGGGAAGTGGGGACGGTCACAGCACCGGCCGCACAGGTTGCTGTGGGCACTGAGTCAGTGTGACGAAGCCCTTAGCTCAGCCTGGGCCTCACGAGGCCAAGCGGCCACGGAGTGGGCTTCCTTGTTGTTGACCGGAGGGGAGGGGGCAGAGGGCCTGCTGGGAGCCCGGCCCGGTCTCGCCCGCTCTGGCTCTGGGTGGCGGTGTGACCTGGCGGGTCACTCCCCTCTGAGCCCGGTTCATCGCCAGCGTGCAGGTGATGTGTCAGGACCTCTGAGCCCCCCTGACCTTGTCTTCACCCCCTTCACCCAGGCGAGCTTTCCCGCTGCTGCACGGCGGTCCGGGTGCCACAGATTCGCCTTTGGTTTCCGGGGTGTCTACTGTGTTGGGCCCAGACCTGTGCCCACCGAGTAGCCGCACCCACGGGTCCTCAGCCCTTCCAGCCTCTTTGGTTTCTCGGCCTCCATACTTTTGAAAGTAAATCTCGAAGCCTGGTTTGAAGCCCATTGTCTCAAGTTCACCTGAGCCTCCTCACCGAGAGCATGTAGGCCCTGCCCTCCCAGGTCCAGGCCTCAGAGGCCCCACTCTGAGCTCCTTGGAGACGTAGCTAAGGCGCGTCCTGTCTCTTGTTCTCTGCTGCTCAGAGCGGCCCTACAGGCTCACCATTTCCTTTCCTTTCCACTGAGACTTCCTGCTGCAGGCCGGTATGTGGCTGCTGACTGTCCTGTGTCAGCCCCATCTCCTAGGTGACCTCAGACAAGGCACTTCCCCGCCCTGCACCCCAGCTTCTCACCCATGAGCCCCGGAAGGGGCTATGTGCGGTCTTCAGTGGGCTCCTGCCGGGACATGTTGGGGCTGCCGTGGCCCTTTGCCCTTGTTATCTCCCCCCCCCCCCCCCACCGCCCCGCTCCAGGCCTCCTCTGGAGCCTTTGGCCCCCAGGCTCTGCCCTCTGCCTTGGCCTCAGCCAGCCTGGCCTGTGAAGACCCCCGAGCTTCTTTAGTTTTAATGTACATGTTTTTAGGGACGGTGTCATTAACTGTTACAGAAGCTGCCAGGCCTGGCCCCGCCTTGGCCCCTGCACAGCTGTCCTGAGAATTGTCCCCATTTTACAGGGGAGTGGCCAGGGCCTGGGCCGCCGAGGCCTTGTCGGGGGCAGAGCTGGGGTTTGCACTCGGCCACTCCAGCCCTGCCCGGCTCTGCACTCGAGGGGAGGGAGGCGGAGCCCTCCTCTTAATGGGGCATCGGATCCGCTCCACCTGCTTCTCCGGGGCAGCCCTGGTGTCAGCCAGATGGACGGACCTGCCCCCAGGGGCCAGGCAAGGGAGAGGCAGGGTGCTCTTGTGATGAGGAGGGAGTGCGCGTGACAGGGATCACCAGCCATGGGAGGCCCAGTGGTTGAGCATTGATCTATGAACCAGGAGGTCATAGTTTGAGGCCCGGTCAGGGCACATGCCCCAGCTTCTGGGCTCAATCCCTGGTGTGGGGCATGCAGGAGGCAGCTGACCAGTGATTCTTTCTCATCATTGATATTTCTACCTCCCTCTCCCTTCATCTCTGAAATGAATAATGTTTTATAAAGTGTTCATAACAGGCCTGGGAGCTGGGGCAGGACACGTCCCCTCCTTCAGTGCAGACCCAGGACTGTGCTGGCAGGGAGGGAACCGGGACTCGGCATTCAGCCCTCTCCTCCCACCTCAGCACAGTGATTCATTCATTTGATGAGTAAATATTTATCGGGCACCCACTGTGTGCTCCGCATTGAGTCGTGACACTGAAGATACGGCCTGCAGTGACAGGTAAGTGCTCTGCTGTATACTTTCACCAGGAGCTCCTGGGCACCGGCAGGAGGAAGATACTGCAGGGTGAGCGGCAGAGGGGCAGGTGGTCAGGGAAGGCCTTCCTGCCGCGGTGACAGCGGGGGCGTGAGCCGTGTGGAGCTCTGTGGGGAGACAGCCTCAGGCCGCGGAACTGGCCGGGGCATGGCCTGGAGAGTAGCCAAGAGGCAGGAGGGAAAGGGGGCGTCACCCGGGGCTCTGGGTCACTGTGAGGACTTCGGGCTTTGCTCTGAGCAGGATGGAGCCGGCGGAGGGCTGCAGGCAGAGGAGGGACACGAATGGACTCGGATTCAATAGGATCCCGCCGGCCGCGTGTGGGGAGAAGGATGAGGGCCCGAGGCAGGAAGGCCAGAAGGAGGCTCCTGCTCTCATCTAGGCAAGAAGTGATGAAGGGGGTGTGGGGGTGAGGATAGAGTTGGGGTGTACGCTGAGTTTGAGACCACTGGACTTGCTCTCAGGATACCTGCGGGCAGAGAGGGGCATCACGCGGGCACTCCCGGCTTCAGCACCACGGATAGCGGCCCCCCCTCCCCCGCCCCCCCCCCCCCCCCCCAGGGCCGCAGACGTTCCGGAAGCTCTGGTCAGCTCAGGTCCCCGGCACAGGCTGGCTCTCCCGTTCTGCAGTCTGTGCACGCTGAGCCAGAGCCTCATTTGTAAAGTGCGGATCCCTTCCCCTCGATTTTGTTATCAATTTTTTTAGCCAAATATGTTTATTTCTGGGCACTGCTGCAAATTCTTTCAGGGACGAGGCAAGTCTGAATGCAGTCTTACAGCTGGGATGAGAGATTTGGAAGCAGTTGTTTCAAAAAATCTCTGCATCTGGCTCAACTGTTGTGGAGGTGGGCGGGGTGGGGACGGGGGAGGGGCCTTCCCGGAGGCTGGCGGTGGGAGGGGGAACCTTGAAGAGTGGGTGGTCAGTCTGGGGGAGCAGGAGGGAGCCCTGGGAGGGGAGCTTCGTGACCGAATCTGGTCCGTCATGCCACCTCCTCCTGAGAGTGAGGGGGCAGAAGCCCACCGGGGGTGAGTGGCCATGGCTGGCCACGGCTCCTGTGTGTCTTTGGACAAACCACTCTTCCTTTCCGGCTCTCGGTTTCTTCACCTGTAAAACGAGGATAACTGTAGTCCCTACGTTGTTGGTTGTGGTTAGAATGACGGAAACAGGTGAATTAACCACTGGAAAGGCTGAGAAAGGGGTGGCGGGGCTGCCTCCGAGGCCCCGGACCCCGAGGGAGAGCACTTGGCCTCTCCCCCCTCCCAAGCGACCGTCCTCTTCCCCCCGCTTTCCCTGGTGCACACAGCCGTGCTCCATTTTCTGTAGACGGAACGATCATATGGATATTCCACACAAACTCTCATTTTTAATGAGCCGGAAGGAAGCTAATGACCATTTGCAGGCGTCTTGGGCCCAAGGGAGGCCTTGGGGTGGGGGAGGAAGGAGGACAAAGTGACAAGCAATAGGAGAGAGGAGGGGGAACGAACTGGAGGGGGAGGGAGTAGGGGCTGCCTGTCTGCCCCACAGCGGAGAGAAGAGGCAACTTGCCAGTCACCTCAGAAGGTGGGAGGGAGAGGAAGGTGGAGAAGGAGAAGGAGAAGGAGAAGGAGAAGCAGGGAGAAGATGGGCTGGAGGAAGGGAAGGTGAAGGCAGCCAGGACTAGGCTCTGGTTTGTGGGGCTCGGTTTTCCTGTCTGTACATTCGATGTCATACCTAAGACTGGGCGGACTGGGAGGATCTGATGAGAGACCATGTGAAAAAGAATTAAACTGAGGAGTGCTGCATGAATATGAGGGACCATGGGATAATGAGGGAGCAGGGTGTGTGTGTGTGTGTGTGTGTGTGATGGTGAGCGAGGGGAGGGGAGGAGACAGCATGGGGCAAGGGAGTGAGTATGGGAAGAAGGGAAGAGGAGGTGAGGGTCAGGAGCTGAAGATGGGGCATGAAGGCCTGGACAGTAGGCCAGCTCTTAACTAGGTCGTCTGTTCCTTTTATTTTTTTATTTTTTTTATTTTAAATATATTTTATTGATTTTATTCAGAGAGGAAGAGAGAGGGATAGAGAGTCAGAAACATCGATGAGAGAGAATCATCGATCAGCTGCCTCTTGCACACCCCCTACTGGGGAGGTGCCCGCAACCAAGGTACATGCCCTTGACCGGAATCGAACCCGGGACCCTTCAGTCCCCAAGCCAACGCGCTATCCACTGAGCCAAACTGGTCTCGGCCCTTTTTTTTTTTTTTTTTTTTTTTTTAAATATATTTTATTGATTTTTTACAGAGAGGAGGGGAGAGAGGTAGAGAGTAGAAACATCGATGAGGGTCATCAATCAGCTGCCTCTTGCACGCCCCCTACTGGGGATGTGCCCGCAACCAAGGTACATGCCCTTGACCGGAGTCGAACCCGGGACCCTTCAGTTCGCAGGCCGATGCTCTATCCTCTGAGCCAAACCGGTTTCAGCTAGGCTGTCTGTTCCTTCCTTCGTTCATTCATTCATTAATTAAATAATTCATTCTTTCTTTCTTTAGCATCTATCCTCTCCTTCATAGACGATGTCTGCCCCCTGAGGGCAGGTTCCTGGCTTTCCTATCCCTGGCCATGCCCTCCGTGTCTAGGCCAGTGCCTGGCACTGGGAGGTGCTTAGCAAATTGTTGCTAAATCCATGACTGCTCCGTGCCAGGCACTGTCCTAAGCACTTTAGCGTATTAACTCACTTATTATTCACATTCTGTTAGGAGGAGACAGGCCCAGAGAGGTGCAGTAACTTGTCCATAGCCACACAGCTAAGAAGTGGCAGAGCTGCACTCTGAACCCAGGCAGCCCGTCTCCAGCCCTCAGGCCCTGAGGCAGGAGAATTATAGACCGGCCACAGCTCAGGCAGAGGGCAGCCAGTGCCAGCCGTGAGGGTGTGGTGAGAGCAAGAGGGCAGCGGTGAGTTCTGACGGGGGAGGGTCTGAGATGTTTGGGGAGATGGAGGAGGAGAGATGGGCCCCTCGGCGGGGTGGGGATGGCAGGGAGAGGGACCAGCACCAGCTCCAGGTGGGAGAGTCGAGTTGAGGTGGAGGGGGCGGGCCAGCTGTGGAGTTGTGAGGCTGAGGAGGGGCGAGGAGCTGCGGTGTGACCTCGGCCAGCTGTGCCCTGGAGCTGGGGCAGACGGGGAGGGTTGTGGGTCTCACGGCTGTGGCTCCTGGCAGAGGACTCGGAATGAACTCTCAGCAGTCCGGGCCACACTCCCCTTCCCTGACCCAAGTCTGAGCAATGGTGGGTTTCCCTCATTCTCACCACTGAGAGGGGGAAGTGGGGCCAGTGGTCTCCCAGGGCGGCTTGGGGTGGGGGCAGGGCAGGAGCCAGCCATCTCTCGGTGCTCTGCCCCCTGTGTCCCCCCATTAATCTCCTCCCCCATCACCGGTCTCAGAACACGTTCACTTCCTTTTCTATTTTTTTCCTTGTTTCTTGCTTCAAAGGTGTTTTGCCTAAATGGGTTTGTGTTAAGATATAAGGTCGATCACTCAGCACATTTCCCTCTGCTCAGAGCTGAGAGCCATGAATAATGCAGCTCTGCAGGAGGCTGCTGCTGCCCGGCGCCTCCTGGGGAGGGGACGGCTGCTGGGCTCAGAGGCGCTGCGCCCAGCCGCTCAGGCTCAGACGGGTCGCCCAAAGCCCGCAACCTCCCTCCCAAATACCCCCTGGGGGCTGCACACAGGTGGTCCCTCTGTCCAGGTGAGGATAACGCATCCGTTTATGCACGTAGAAATGGAGGCTCAGAGATTGGGCGAAGTGGCTCTTATGACGGAGCAAGCAGGTGACTGAGCTGGGACATGGGCCCAGCCTGTGCTCAGCAGCCCCTGAGCCACACCAGGCCGGCCCTCTGCTGCCTGTGCCCCTGGCAGACCCAGCTCCTTCCCCTGCAGGGGTGGGGCTGTGTGAGGGCGGTCGGGTGGGCCTAGGGAGAGGGCTTCGGAGGCAACAGGACTCTGCCCCACGTGGGGCCCCGAGGCTGAGCTGGATGGCAGGTGTGGTGCCTCCACCCGGGCAGGGACCCGCTGCCCATGTCAGCAGCATGGAGGCGCTCACGGTGCCGAGGCAGGCCTGTGGCTGCGTGGCTGTGTGGGTGCGTGGCTGTAGGGTGTGATTGTGTAGGGTGTGGCTGTTGGGTGTGACAGTGTAGGGTGTGGCTATAGGGTGTGACTGTAGGGTGTGGCTGTGTAGGGTGTGTGTGTGGCTGTGTAGGGTGTGACTGTGTAAGGTGTGACTGTGTAGGGTGTGATGAGGTGGTTGTGTGAAGCTCTGTGGCTTCTGCCTGAGCTGTGGCTGTGGGGTCGGGAGGTGTGGCCGTGTGGGTGCCTGTGTGGCCGTGTGCGTGTCCTGTGGGTGAGGCTGTGAGGTTGTCTCTGGGTCTGTGCTCCTGATGGGTGGGGCCATGGGTCTGTGTGAGGGTTTGTGACTGGAGGTTGTGTGAGTATGTAATTTGATTTGTGAGGGTGAGTCACCGTGTATGTGTGTGTGTGTGTGTGTGTGTGTGTGTGTGTGTAGGGCGTGCTGAGATTGTTTAGGAAAGAAAGGATGGGTGTCTTGCCCAGAACAATCCCGGACCCTCCAGCTGTGGCCCGGGGTTCTGCCCAGCACCCATTCCTCCCGTCCCCAGACACACACACCCACAGCCCTGGGTCCTGACCCCAAGAGGGTGGTGAGGTTCCTGTGCTTCCAGCCCCGCCCCCCAGGCCTGGCCACTCCCCGAGGCACAGGCTCCGAGGCAGACCCCGGCCTTCAGACACCATCCCACTGAACCGCACTGCAGCGTCACAGGCTGGGTTTCTTCCAGTCCGTCCCATTTTGCGGGTGGAAGCCTGATGCTCAGAGGCTGAATAACTGAAGCCTCACAGCGAGGAGCCGCCGGCCTCTGCCCCCGCCGGAGGGAGGAGCTGTGTGCGCTGCTGAGGCTGTGTGCAGTCCTTCGATGGGTGCAGCAGGGGCAGGGCCGGGGGACTCCATGCCTGTCCCCTCCTCCGGGCCGCTGCCCCCGATGTTCATGCCTTTCTCTGCTGGCCCCGCTGGGGCCAGGCCCGGACCCAGGGGCTCACCAATCCGCTCAGCTGCCTTTTACTTTTCTTCCCTGTTCTGCTTCCCGTGTGCTTTTCCTCGGCGCCAATAGCGAGGAATTCACATCTAGACGGAGAAGTAAAACCCCAAGAGAAGGCTGGACTCAGCGATGTCCAGGGGTTCGTGACGCCCAGCCCACGCATGTGCATGGACCTCCTGGGCGGGTCCTGCCAGGGCAGACGCTGTAGGTGACTATCTTTGTAGCCCAGAGCCTGGCATGAAGTAGGTGCTGAGTGCGAAGTGGGCGCCCAGTGGGTGTGCACACAGCCCCTGGGCACTCGGCGTGACCAGGTGGTGACATAGGGGAGGTCACAGTGGGTGTGGGGTTAGGGCAGCCCGCAGAGGAGGTGGGAGGGTTTGAGCAGGTGCAGGTGCCCATCCTGGGTTCCCGAGGAGCCTCTGTCCACGCCTGTGCTCACAGCTCCTCCCGCGCCTGGGAGGAAAGGAAGGAAGGATGGTATGAGCACTTGTGTAGGTGCGTGCATGCATGTATGTACACGTGTGTGCATGTGTATGAGGCCATACAGTTCAGGGTGACTCCCTCATGCCTTCCCCCCACCTTCCTCTGTGCTGGGAATCTAGGGGAGCCCAGGGGTCCCCCTTGGGTTGTGTATCTCACCCCCTTTCTCTCCACATTGTAATGTGCTGCTTTCACATTTTGCCATAATGTAGATTTTTCCACTTGATTTCCTAGAATTTGTCTTCATTGTTTTTCTCGCCATTTTAAATTTAAAGGCGGCTTGCTCAGACTGTGAAGGTCGGGGCAGGCCTGGCTGTGCCCCCTGCGGGGTTGGGCCTCAGGGAAATGGTTTGATGCTCTAGAGGGGGATTTTCCTCCAGGTCTGAGCCCAGAGCCAGGGGCTGCTTGGGCACAGAAGGCGGTCCCCGGGCCCTGGGCGCGGGAGCGGGGACATGGCGTCCAGGGCCCGGGAGCTGTGGGTGCGGTGCCCTGTCTTGGTCACCAGGGCCCCCTCACTCCCGCAGGCTGGCCGTCTAGCTCCTTCCTGGGGAGGGCCCGATCCTGCCGTGGGGCCTGGCGAGGCGGGTCTCCCGGTGAGAGGGAGGATGAAGGAGCCGGAAGAAGCCTGAAGGAGCGCGCCCCTCGGGCAGGCTCCCTGGGTCACCTGTGCGGACGGAGGGCCAGGCGGGGACAGTCCGGGCCGGGAGGCAGGAAGACAGCCACTCCGCAGAGCCTCACCGAGGGGGGCTTCCAGGTCAGAGCGTTTCCAGTCCCGGCTCCCGGGCAAGGCGGCTCCTCAGGGGATGTGGGAGCAGCGGGCAGGTCTGCCTCCGCCTCTGCAGCGGCTGCTGGCCTGGCCGCCCTGCCCTCTGGGCGGGGTCCCAGCCCCCTGCTTGCTGCCACCCTGCCCTTCGCTCCTGCCCGTGACGTGGTGGCATGGAGGAGCTGGGCTGTCCTCACGGCTGCCTCCCGCCTCTGACCCGGGGAAACACCCTGGGCGTCAAGAAACGCGTGCTGACTCCGCAGGACGAGCAGCGGGAGGTGGGCAGGGCGTGTGGTGAACGCTCGGTGCCTGGGGAAGGCGGCGGCCTGGCGCCCAGTGGGCCTTCCCCGCCAAGGTGTGCCCTGCGGGGCAGGAGCGGCCTGGGCTGACGGCCTCCTGGCTCCCACGGAAGGGGTCTTACCCGCTGTCCTTTCTTAAGGCCAATTGTGCCAGGCACTGAGCAGACACTTTGAGAATTAATTGAATGGACGAGCGACCACACAGCCCCAGCCCCGGCCGTGGGGAGTGCAGGTGGGCAGACTCCGGGACAGATTCATCGCCGGACCCGGAGGACGGACACCGGGAAAGGTCCCCGACGCAAAGGGAAAGGGCGAGGAGACCACAAACACAATTGGAAACCGATAAGTTTTGGAGTCTCTCTGTCACATTCCTGTCAGGATAGGCGGCTGGAGCCTGGGGGAGGTGCCCTGGGGGCTGGCCAGGTCGGAGCCCCCCTCGGGGAAGTAGGATTTCAGGAACCAATCGGCTGGCAGGATAAGAGCAGCTCCTGGCAGGCCCCGGCCCCGTCCCGGGCACTTCTGAGTGGCCGAGGGGCCCAGGTCGTGAGGGATGAAGGGAGGACCTGTGGGTTCTCCATCCGGCAGCACACCTGAGACCGGGGACACCTTCACGGTCACTTGTGTCCGAGAGCCGTGTCCGGCTGGGTCCTGGAGCCGCCTTACCGAGCATTTACATTTTGTCGTGTTTGCTTCTGATTTATGTTTGAAGAAATAAAACATGGATTCCTGGAAGCCCTATCCCTCTGGAGCCCTGTCCTGTCCTTTGCTTCTTGAGTAACCATGACCCTGAAGGGGGCGGGTCCCTCTGGTCCTCGTCAGCCACTCGAGCACCTGGTATGTGCCAGGCGCTGTGCTAGGCAGTGGGGAGAGGGAAGCGACTCCAACAGCCAGAATCTCCTGCCTTCACGTAGCTTCTGCTCATCTGTGTGCGAGGCCACAGGCAGATCTCAGGGCGTGTCCTCAGACGGCAGGAAGGGACAGATCCTGCTGCAGCTGGCTCTTCAGGCAACTTCGTTTTCAGGACGTGGTCCGGCTGAGAGCTGCCTTATTACCCGGCCCCCGCACAGCGGTGTCCGCACCGCGGCTGCCCGTGCTGCTGCCTCCATCTGCTGTTGCCCGTGTTGTGGTGCACTTGTCTGCACTGTCCTCATGTCCCATGTGCGGTTCTCGTCATACTCAGCTTTGCAGGACGTCACCCTGCTGTCAGCCTTCTGGTGACAGTCGTCCATCACACTGACCAACTTTCTGGTGGCAGAGGCAGGGCCTCGAGGGGTGGGGCCGAGGAGAAGCCAGTGTTGACCGGTGGAGCGGCACCGGGTGAGAGAAGGTGTGGAGCCAGGGGGGCTCAGGCCATCGCGCCGGGGTGGGGGGATGGGGTGGGCTGGGCGGGCTGGGCTCTCACTGCCGGGCTGGGAGGGGGTGGGGTGGGAGTCGGGGAGCAGGGAGAGGGGAGTGGGGCCTAGGGGTATGGGATGCCCCCCTCACTGTGGCTCAGTAACAGTGACCAGCAGGTGGGAAGCAGTCAGAGGGCTGGCCTGGATGCGGACCCCGGGGCCTGGTGAGAGCCTCCCCTGGAGTGGGCACTGCCCTTCTCTGGCCTCAGGCTCCTCCTCCAAGTCCAGCGTGGGCCAGGGGTCTCTGAGGTCCCTGCCACCGCCGTGTGCTCAGCTGTTCTCGGCAGGTGGCTGTGGCTTCCTGCCTGGCCCTGCATGGGAGCACTGGCTTGGCGGGCGGCAGCTTGAAGCTGGCACATGGCAGCTGGGTGCTCGCCAGGGGGCTGGGTGCTCGCCAGGGGGCTGGGTGCCTGGCGTGCAGCATGAGGGGCTTGCCAAGGGGAACCCGGGAGGGCTGGAGGCGATGGGAACCCAGACTCCTCCCTGCCCCCTCCTGTGATCCTGAGCTGGAGCCGGGCGGGGGAGGGTCCCAGCCCTGCCGGAGCAGGGAGTGGCTTGGGTTTGCTGTGACCACATTTACTGTCACATTTTACTATCCAGGGGACTCACGGATTCTTACTTTCCCCACCGGGAGGCCAGGAGCGGGGAGAAGGCTGTGGAGAAGCCCCTCCTTGGTGCAGAGGTTGGGAGGGTGCTGAGGGTGTTGGCCACGGTCTCCATGGTGACGGAGCACGCTGCGGGGGCTGACAGGCTGGCGGGCTGGTGTGTGCCTCGGTCTTTCAGGGCTGGGAGGCGCTGCAGGATGGGGGTTAGCAGACCCTGTGGCCCAGGCTTCCCTTCCCCTGGGGCTCTCACAGACTGGGTGCAGGCCCCCGGCCCGCTGTGTGAGCTGCCAGGCGCCTGAGTTCCTCAGCCTCTGTAGGACGGGGCTGTTAGCACCTGCCCCGGGTGTGCGAGGATTCAGGGAGTGCCAGCAGGCAGTGGGGGCCTCCGGGCCACTCCAGGCCTCTCTGGCTGTGGAAGGGGGCCAGGAGGGCAGCTGAGGCAGATGCTGGGCCACCCACTCTGGGAGCTGTGTCACCACAGGGAAGAGCCAGCCCCGTGTGCCGGCTCTGGGGTCCCCTGAGCAGCCGTGCTGACCATTGGGCAGCAATGCAAAGGGGCCCCATTGGCACTGGGCCTCTCACCCCGGGGCAGGTGCTGTGCCCAGACACCCCCAGGCTCACGGCCCCCAGGTGTCCCCCTGACTCCACACCCCAACCCCTTCCCCACGTGCGTGGCCTTGGTCACGACACAGGGGACAGGCTGAAGGGGTGGCTGAGGGAGACAGGAGGCCTGTCACCAACCCCTGCTCTGCCTGTGACTTTTTGTGACCTCAGGAAGCCGCTGAGCCTCTCTGGGCCTCAGTTCCTCTTCTGTACATTGGAGCTACGCTGACGATGCTGCCCTCAATGAGTAATGTAACATCTGCAGAGGAATACTCAATGTGGGTTTGATGCTCCATAGTTCACTGAGCTCTGCATAACCCCCCAAGCCCCCCCTCCAACTCCCCTGCGACCCCCGACTCCCCAACCCCTCTGACCCCCCCGCCTGGTAGCTCAGGCCATGCTCTCATCTCTAGTGCCTGTGATGCACATTCTCGCTGACAGAGCTGTGGTCACCTAGTTCTTCCTTCACCAGCAAAACGAAGCCGGCGGGACACGCCAGGGCGGCAGGTGGGGCTTCCGGGGCCTCCCGCAGGGGCACTGCCCAGAGAGTTTTCTCCCTGTTGGGAACATTTGACTCCATCCTGCCTCCCTCCCCGGGGCCCTCGCCCCTCCCTCCCTCAGCCAGGTGGCTGCCCTCACCCCCCCAGCCTCCCCCTCTCGTCCATCTGTCTCCCCAGATGGGGCAGAACGGTTGCAGTTGGCCCACTTTCTGACTGCAAAGCCACCATATGGAGGCTTAGCCGGAGCTGTGTCCGCCGGCTGCCATTAGCGCCGGGCAGCGCTGTGGGCAGCGGCTCGGCCCTGCGGCTCTCCCTGTGCCCAGGACTGAGGGCCGGGCCTGCCACGGACCCTCTTTCCTTCTCTCCTCCCTCCCCAGGAGCTCCTGACATGGCGATGGGAGCTCTTCGGGTGTCTGAGGAGAGAAGGAGGGGCTTGTCTGCCTGGGAGGCAGAAAGGGAGGGGGTGCTGGGCAGGTGGGGCAGGGGCGTGGCTGCTTGCCTGCTGCAGAGGGGCAGGGTGCCCTTCCTGGGGGCAGGGCTGTGACAGTGTGTGTGGTGTGGGCCCAGGCCCGGCGGGCACCTGGCGCGGAGCTGCCCCCTCTGCTCCCTGTTCCTTCTTTCTCTCCAAGGTGCCCCCCTGGCTGCTTACGCCTCCTCAGCAGGGTCACCGCCGCTGGGCAGCCTTCCCTGGTTACCACCTCTGCCGAGGGTAGACTCTCTTCTTGGGTGGAGCTGGGTGTTGGCACCTTTCCCTGGGGCGTCGGGTGGGTGTCCCCGGCACAGGGAGCCCCTGGCCGCCCAGGCCTGGGCACACAGGTGCAGGAGCCTGTGCCGAGGCTTCCGGTGGCCCCACCTGGACCGGGAGGCCATCGGAGGCCCGGGCGCCCAGCCACGTGGATGGCCTGAGGCACTGGCTGGGCCCCGAAGGCTCCTGCTTGGGGTGGAGCTGGGCCAGGACCCCTGAGGGGCTTGGCGGTGGGTGATGGTCTTAGTAAAGGGCCTGGCTTCATTCAGAACAATCCCTTACGCTTTTCCATCAATGGAAGGGGAAACCCCTCTGTACCCCGGCAGGGGAGGGGGAGGAAGAGGAGTGGGGGAGGGACGGGACTCTGTAGCTTTGAGCTAGCCGCTTCTCTTCTCTGAGCCTCTGTTTCCTTGCTGTCAAATGCGGTGGTGACAGAAGCACAGGCCCACAGTGCTTTTGTATGAGGACACTGGGGATTTAAATGTGTGATAATACCCGTTCTGCCAGCGCTGGGGCAGTCTGGGCTGGGAACCGGCTGGGTGAGGGGCACCGGGATTCTGTGAGCCTCCAGCCTGGGTGTTCCGGCTTCTGCAGAGGAGTGAGCAAGAGGCAGGTGGCCCTGGTCCCCTCCCCTGGTCCCAGCCCGGCAGGCCATGGGGCAGAGTGACAGGAGGCTCCCAAAGACCCCTGACCCTAGTCACCCCCTGTCTGTGCAGCACCCGCCCCCCCCCTGCAGCACCGCCCTGCACGCCGTCCCAGGCTCATAGAGGCGGCACGGGGAGGGAGGCTGTGTTCAGGCACCGACCAGGCCGGACGTGGAGGCCGAGCAGGGCGGTGAGCGCTCAGAAAGGAGCCTGGGGCCTGGAGGACACGGAGCTGGGTTTGCGGCAGCGCTGTCCGGGTGTGGCACCAGCCAGCGGCCTTGCACACTGCTTTCCCGGGGCTGCTGGTGGGCACAGGCCTGGGGCAGAGGCTGGGAGGTGGGGGTGGGTGTGGGGGGTGCTGATGGCCCACAGTGGGTGCTTTGCTCTCAGTCTCAGATTCTCTCCTAAAAACCCTTTCGGTGTGGTTCCAACAGAGCAGCCAGCGTCTACTCAGCACTTAACTCTGTGCCAGGTACGATTCTATTTGCACACATTAGCTCAGCCTCACAACAACCCTGTGAAGTAGTGGTGTTCTTGTCTTCACTTTGCAGACGACGTGTTTGAGGCACAGAGAGGTTCGGTAACGCCCTCAGGTCACACAGTAGTAAGCATCAGAGCCCAGATGTGAACCCAGGCAGACTAGCTCCTAACCACAAAGCCGCATTGCCTCTGCCTACTTTATAATGGGGAAACTGAGGCACAGAGGACGTAGGTGACGCGGCAGGGTCACCCAGCTGGTGTGTGTTGGACACTCCCGCCTGGTTCTCCCGGAGGGAGTGTGAGTTGGGGGGAGGGGGGAGACCAGCTCCCCTGTCCGCCCGGCTGACTGGCCCCTCCCGCAGGCGGCGTGTGCATCGCCCAGTCGGTGAAGATCCCGCGGGAGCCCAAGCCCGGGGAGTTTGACAAGATCATCCGGCGCCTCCTGGAGACCTCCAACGCCAGGGGCGTCATCATCTTCGCCAACGAGGACGACATCAGGTGAGGGGGCAGCGGGCGGGGGAGCAGGGAGCCCGCTGTGACCTTCCCACAAGGCTGACCAGAGCGGGGTCCAGAGGGCAGGGTGCTGAGTGATGAGGGGCTGGGACGCCCCTCAGGCCACAGGCTAGTGCTAGAGGGCGCCCTGTTCTCTCCCCTCTCTGTGTCCCGTCCGTTCTACCCGCCAGGGGTGGGAGGCAGGCTCTGTAACGGAGGGGCTGCGGCCCTGGGGTTAGGGCCAGAGCACCTCGGTGCTAACCTGCTCTCTCTCCTGCGGGTTCCGAGGCCCCAGGCGAGGTTTCCAACCTCTCTGAGCCCCTCATCTGCTTAGGAAGAGGGGCCTAAGGATGTCTGCCTGGTGGGGTTGAAACTTGTGTGCTGGAATGGCACAAAGGGCTTAGCGTGGCCTGGCACACAGCAGGTCGCCACTTCTCAGCTCCTCCCTCCCTCCTTTCGTGGTGAGCTCAGGGTAGCGGGGAAGGGCCTGGGCTGTGATTCTAGTCCTGGCCTGGGGACACTCACTGTGGGCAGTATTGTCCCCTCCCTGGGCCTCAGTTTTTGCATCTGGAGAATGGGAGCAGGTGGGCTCCAGGGGCCAGGACCACGCAGTGCAGCAACCCTGGGTCAGCCTACGGCTTGCACACCTGCCCTGATGCCCCAGGCACAGGTCCAGAACTCGGTGCCTTTAAAAGATGACCCCCGAACCCCTTATAACCTCCTTTCCTCCTTCCTGCCTTTTTCCTGTTACCTCCTCTCAGGGACTGGACCTCAGGGCCAAGATGGGCCAGGCCTCTGTGACCCCCAGTCTGAGGGGACACAGCCCTGCCCTGGGGGAGCCCTGTCAGAGGGAGGCCACAGCCCCGGCTCAGAGTCTGCTGGGGGAGACACGCCCCTGCGTGTGCAGAGGTGGGTGGACAGCAGCCCTGGGCCCCCCCAGGCCCTCCCTTAGGGAGCTGGCTGAGCTGCTGTGCGGCAGGCTCCACTGCCTACAGGCCCCTCCCTCCCCTCCCCTCCCTCCCCCCCCCCCCCCCTCCCCACTGCTAACAAGCGTCCTCTCTGGCCATGCTTTGCAATGCTTCCCCACGTGGGGAGGAGCCCACTGGCCTGAATGGCAGGAAGCAGATCGCCCCAGAGACATGCTGGGTCCCTAAGTTCTGGAACAGCATTCAGGCCTCAGAACGAAGGACATCTCGAAGGAGGCACCTCTGGCCGTGAAGGGCCGGGGGTTCCTAGGAGCCCCCCTGACGCCTCTGAGTGGGCACAGAGCTTGCCCATGACCCTCAAAGCGCTCAGGTGTCTTAGTTCTGGCTCTGGCGGTTTCTGCTGCCCTCGGTCAGCCAGTCTGAGGGCAGGGACGGGGTGGGGGAACGGGAGGGGTCCCCGTCTGAGCTCCTTGTCCTCACTTCAGTCACAGCCCCTGCGCTCCTGCCTCCCCCTTCCGCCCGGCAGCCCAGCACTAGCCAGGGCTCACACCCGCCGGAGAGGCCTCCGGCTCCGCTCAGCTCCGATGGGCCGGGCTGGGAGGGCGGGGAGGGCGCTGTGCCCTGTGCCCCAGAAGAGGCCCTGGGGAGGGGCCGTGTGGAGGGAGGGCATTTCTGGAAATCCACATGCATTTCTAAAAGCAAACAGCAGTAAAAATAAACCCGGGTGACTGCAGGGCGGAGGTCGGCCGTTCTGGCTGGCAGGATGCGCGGGTGTCAATGACCCGAGCGGCAGCAGCGGGCCTGGGGTCTGCACATGTGCTCCTCAGGGGCTGGGAGGAGGGACGGCGTGGGCTCTGGGGCCTGGAGACAGGTTTCTCCCCAGCTGTCCTTCCCAGGAGGTCGCCCTGTACTGGCCCAGCAGCACCCAAGCCTGGGGCTGGGCCTGGCTCTCGCCGTGAGGGGCCTGGCCAGTGTCTGGCACCCTGGCCCCTGACCTGCTGTGTGATCTGGAGCAAGGTGCTCGCCTCCTCTGAGCTCCAGTGGAGGGCGGGTTGGGGGACTCCTCCCGGCCTCCCTGTTCTTCCCCTGGAACAGGCATTTGAGGGGCCACTTAGACGGGGTCTCCGCCCTCTGCTGGGCTCAGGGACCCTGACTTGATTAAAACCACTGCCAGGCAGGGCAGGGGGGTGGGCAGAGAGAGCAGCTCTGTGCAGGACCTGGACTCTGGCACAGAAGGAGGGGGTGATGGGGCACTGCTGGCAGGCAGCAGCAGGTGCAGAGGGGTGTATGTGTGCATGCCTGTGCATGTATGCCTGTGTGCATGTGTGTGCATGTATGTGCTTGTGTATGCATGGAAATGTGAGAAGCGGTTAAGAGATGTGGGTGTAGGTTTAGGGTGAGGGTGGATTGGACCTGAGAGGTCTGGGCGCCTGGGTCAGACACAGGGCAGGCACATGCTAGGGAAACAGCCTGTATTTGCAGGGATAGGAGTAGGACTGGGGAGCTCATGGGGCCTGTAGGACACGTGGGCCCAGGGGAGAGGCTGGGTCTGGGGGTACCTGTGTGGGACGGTGAGAGGGGTACCTGTGGGCGGTGAGGGCCAGCGGTGGAGGGAACTAGGGTCTAGGGGAAAGCACGGTGCTGGGGCAGCTGGGGCCCTGTGGTCAGTGGTGGAGGGAGCGGGGTCCTGGGGACATCATGGGCTGTGCTGTGAGGGGGCCAGGTGTGTGCCTGGGGCGGGGGGGGGGACAGCCAGCGGCCAGGGCAGGGACAGCGTGGACAGACATGGCCCGGCTGGGCTGGTGTGTGTCCACAGGCGTGTGCTGGAGGCAGCCCGGAAGGCCAACCAGACGGGACACTTCTTCTGGATGGGCTCGGACAGCTGGGGCTCCAAGATCGCCCCCGTGCTGCACCTGGAGGAGGTGGCCGAAGGCGCCGTCACCGTGCTCCCCAAGAGGGTGTCCGTGCGAGGTAGGCCAGCAGGCCCGATGGTGCCCCCCCTCCCCCCTCTACCGCAGCCACCAGCATGCCCCTCACTGTGCCTCCTCCTCGCCCCCTCCCTCTCCCACTCCTCACCCTCCCGTCCTGCCCTCCCTCTCCCACTCCTCACCCTCCCGTCCTGCCCACCCTCTCCCCCTCCTCACCCTCCCATCCTGCCCACCCTCTCCCCCTCCTCACCCTCCCATCCTGCCCACCCTCTCCCCCTCCTCACCCTCCCATCCTGCCCACCCTCTCCCCCTCCTCACCCTCCCGTCCTGCCCACCCTCTCCCCACTCCTCACCTCCCGTCCTGCCCACCCTCTCCCACTCCTCACCCTCCCATCCTGCCCTCCCTCTCCCCTCCTCACCCTCCCATCCTGCCCTCCCTCTCCTGCTCCTCACCCTCCCACCCTGCCCACCCTCTCCCACTCCTCACCCTCCCGTCCTGCCCACCCTCTCCCCCTCCTCCCCCCTCCCATCCTGCCCACCCTCTCCCCTCCTCACCCTCCCCACCCTGCCCTCCTCTCCCACTCCTCACCCTCCCATCCTGCCCACCCTCTCCCCCTCCTCACCCTCCCATCCTGTCCACCCTCTCCCCCTCCTCACCCTCCCATCCTGCCCACCCTCTCCCCCTCCTCACCCTCCCATCCTGCCCTCCCTCTCCCCCCTCCTCACCCTCCCAACCTGCCCACCCTCTCCCGCTCCTCACCCTCCCGCCCTGCCTCCCTCTCCCCCTCCTCACCCTCCCATCCTGCCCTCCCTCTCCCCCTCCTCACCCTCCTGTCCTGCCCTCCCTCTCCTGCTCCTCACCCTCCCATCCTGCCCACCCTCTCCCCCTCCTCACCCTCCCATCCTGCCCACATCCTGCCCACCCTCTCCCACTCCTCACCCTCCCATCCTGCCCACCCTCTCCCACTCCTCACCCTCCCATCCTGCCCACATCCTGCCCACCCTCTCCCCCTCCTCACCCTCCCAATCCTGCCCTCCCTCTCCCACTCCTCACCCTCCCATCCTGCCCTCCCTCTTCCCGGCCCGCAGCCCTCTGTCCCGGGCTGGCCTTTCTGGGCTCCCTCGGGCCCTCCGTGGAGCTCCAGGGCCTTCCTCTCCTTCTCAGACATCTTTGGCCACGGGAGACGCATGGCCCACAGAAGCTCATTTATCAGGCTCTCGCCTTCATCCCGGATACTCCACCCCTTTCCTTCTGGAACAGGCCCTGCCCTGCCTGAGGGGCTCTCTGCTGGCAGGCCCGGAGCTGCCCGCAGGCCCCACGGAGAGGGCAGGGAGGGCCGGAACGCCCTGCCACCTGCCGGGCGGCAGGGCCTCAGTGGTGGGGCCCGTCCTGCTCGGCATCTTTCCTCCTGGTCCCCTGGGCCGGAGCAGCGGCCGTGGCCACCTCGCTGGGGTGGGGTGTGGCGTTCCCGTTAACGGCCGGGTGTGCCGGACCTCGCTGTCCTCCCCCGGGGCCGGCAGGCTTCTCCTCTGCTCTCGCTCCGTTTGGCGGGAAGGCCTGCGGACATCTGCCTCCTCCAAACTCTCCCGGAGACCGAGCCTGAGCAGGGGAGGGCCCTGCTCAAGCTCAGAGCCGTGCCCTCTATTCTCCCCGAGGCGGCGGGAGCACAGGCAGCCGTTTCCACCCCCCACCCCCTCCCAGCCCAAACCTTAGTGAACACACAACCACCATGGCCGCGGCTACTGGTACCCGCAGTGCCGGGCCCCGCAGACTCCCGGCTGGC
Organism: Pipistrellus hanaki; assembly: GCF_964339955.1. Taxonomy (NCBI): domain Eukaryota; kingdom Metazoa; phylum Chordata; class Mammalia; order Chiroptera; family Vespertilionidae; genus Pipistrellus; species Pipistrellus hanaki. Next base: position 5,217,550 of record NC_140509.1, on the reverse strand, counting down.
CTCCCATCCCCCCCAGCCTCCTGTGGGTGGAGGCCTCGAGGCCCGGAGAGCTTAGGTGACATCCCGTGGCTGTCACGTGGCAGAGCTGAGTGAGCCAGGACTGGCCTGACACGTCCCTTTCTCTCTGACGTTACAGAGCCTTCAGGGCAGTGGCTCTCGTGTGCGGTGCTTTGGCCCCGAGGACATGGGGCGATGTCTGGAGACGGTGCTTGTCACAATGGCGGGGGGTGCCCTGGCACCCGGCGGGTAGAGGCCAGAGTGTAGTCCAACAGCTGCAGGGCACTGGGCATCCAGCGCCACATGGAGCACGCTGCCCAGGCCAGCGCCCGCTCTGGCAGCAGCCCCTGTGACCAGGCCCCTGGCCCCCCTGGGCCTGCCACCGGGAAGCTCCCGTTCGGTGGGGCCCCTGGAGCTCTCAGCGTCCGGCCTCTCCCAGGCAGTGGAGTCAGCTGTGTGCATAGCACGGAACAGTCACCGACGTGGAAGGGGCGTTGGGGGAGAGGGTGTTGCTCACCGCCACCTGCCACCGGGGCGGGGTTTCTGGGCTCAGGGCAGAGCTGGGAGCCCCCGGGAGCATGAGGAGGAGGAGGAGGCTGCATGGTCAGCGACGCCAGCTCTGGACCTGAAGGGAGACCAGCTGCTGGCCTTGCTGTGACTGGGTCACCCAGCCTCTCTAGAGTGGGCTCCTCCTCAGAACCAGAGCCCAGGTGTTTCCAGCCCCCCCCCCCCCCCCCCCAGCCTCTGCTCCAGCCTCAGGACCGCAGTGGCCCTCGCACAGGCCGGTAGTGAGAAGGCGGGGAGCGCCTCTCCACTGCGCTCCCATAAAGGCGCGCTTGTAAGATCGCACATGCTCCCCCTGGGGCTCCGTAAGCGCTTTCCATTTAGAGCGGAATGAAATGCCCACGTTTTGTTTTCTCCTCCTGGCCTGGCTCTGCCCGCCCGCCCTCCCTCCCTCCGCCCGGCCATCTCTAAGGGGGGGAGCGGGAGGGTGTGTGTGGGGGGCGGGCGGGGCGGTGGAGGAGGGGGCTCCCCCGTGTGACCTCCTGGTTCCCCCAGGCTTCGACCGCTACTTCTCCAGCCGCACGCTGGACAACAACCGGCGCAACATCTGGTTTGCCGAGTTCTGGGAGGACAACTTCCACTGCAAGCTGAGCCGCCACGCGCTCAAGAAGGGCAGCCACGTCAAGAAGTGCACCAGTGAGCGCGGGGGGGGGGGGGGGGGGGGAGGGGGGCGGGGGGGGGCGGGGGAGGGGCTGGGTCCCGGATCCTGAGCGGGCGCTGAGGGGGGAAGACCGCTAGTGCCCAGCCAGGGGCACATACTGCAGGGCGGAGGCTCCGGGGTCTAGGTCGCTGGGTGAGAAGGTGGGCTGGCGCCTGGGGCGGGGCCCTGCGGGGGCCCTGGGGGTGGGGACGAGCTAATTGAGGGTTAGGTCCCAGAAGGTTAAGGGCTTGGGTGGTGGAAACCTCTGTGGTCTCTCCCAGACAAGCCACCGTGACACTGCTGAGTGGGGGGAGGGGCTCCTCGTCCTCGGGCCTGTGGTTGCCTTGGGGTCCATCTGGAGCCCCAGAACTGAACCGGTTCCAGCTGCCCTGTGGGCTCCGGTCGGACCCCCAGGAGTGCTGGCTCTGTTCTAAGCAGGTGGATAGAGCAGGAAACAAGAGTCAGAAATCTCTTGGTGTTTTTAATCCAACGGGGAGACAGACCATCAACAAGATCAGGAAATAAATAAAAATTATGTCAGAGGAAAAGGTGCATTAGAAACACAAAAACAAGAAAAAGGACGCCTCCCAGCAAAGGTAATGTGTGGCAGGTCCTGAGGACTCAGGACGGAGTGAACCGGCCGGACAGGACAACGGCCCATTTCCCAGGCTGTTTCCCAGGCAGAGGTGGCAGAGCAGGATTTGAATGTAGCTGTGAGCTTGAGGCCTCAGCCCCCTGGGGTGCCCTCATGGTGTGGATGTGGGTCCTGGGTGCTCCTGGTCTGGGCAGCTGGGCAGCGGGACCTGGGCTCAGTGGCGTTGGAGGGCCGGGTGCCCTCCCTGAGAGGTGCCTGTGAGAGGAAGGCAGACTCCCTCCCCTCTCCTCCTGGACTGGCCGGTGCGGCTGGGAGGGGCCAGGGGCAGGACAGCTGCAGGATATGCGTGGATCCTAGGCAGTGGAGGCACATGTGCTGCCCTCTGGTGGCCAGGCTCACTGGGAATCGTGGCCACTTAGGACTGGATATCTCCTAGGGCCCCCGGCAGGTTTCTATGGGGGTGGAGATGGCAGGGTGTGTGTGTGTGTGTGTGTGTGTGTGTGTGTGTGTGTGACTGTGTGTGCAGGAGTCTGAGGGAGAAGAGGCGTGTGGCTGCTTGTGTTCCTCGGTGGGCTGATAACCATGTACACCACTCTACAGTGTACCTGCTGTTTTGGAACTGTAAAGACATGATCTCATTTCACCCTCACAGTAGCTCTAGGGACTTTTGTGATCCCCGTGTCATGGAGGAGAACATGGAGTCAGCCAGCCCAGCACCGTGTCCAAGGCTGCACAGCAAATGCTTCATCGCCAGCAGTCACGGCAGAGGTGCCAGGAGTCAGGCAGGGTGACCGTGCATCCTGCTTGTTCTGTGTGTGTGTGTGTGTGTGTGTGTGTGCACACGTGCACGCGTGTGTTGTGTGTGTGTAAGTATGAGAGCATCCCAATTTGTTCTCAGAAGTGCCCGCGTGGGGATGGAAGATCCGACGGTCACCCTGATTGTAGGTCCTCAGATGTGCTCGGGACAGAGATGGGTGGCACTGGACATGGGCCAGATGGGTAGCTGGCCTGGCCTGCCGGGCGAGGGGCTTGCTGGAGGCACCTGTTGGTCTGGAAGAGGCAGGCGGGGACAAGGCCTCGGTCAGTCCATGTGGGCTCTGTCCGGACTCAGTCCTCAGGTCAGGACTCACAAATGGGGAGAGGGCCGGCTGCCAGAGGCGGTGTCTGGTTCGGAAGAAGGTCTCCTTCACTGAGCCCGAGGCAAGCTCTGTGGCCTCTCTGGGCCTTTGCTTTCCTGTCTGAGAAATGGGGGTGATGGTGAGCCAGCCCCGAGGGTGTGGGAGAGTGAGGAGGGTTAGTGGAGGCGCTGTGTGAACTGCACGGTGGCTCCCAGCCTGGCTGTGCATTGGAGTCACCGGGGCTCGGACACCGTGCCGGGACCCGCTGCCTGAGCAGGGCGCCGCCGGGCCTGGTAGTTTGAAAAGCCCTCCAGGTGAGGTGTGTATGCTCAGGGCTGGCAGCCTTGAGTAGGAGCAGAGCTCCCCCAGCCTGTTCTCCCCGAATCACTGGGGACTTTTTAGAACGACTGATGCCTGACGCCCACCCCCAGACAAGCTGATTGAATGGGAACTGGATGCAGCCGGGGCACCGGGATCTTCAGAAGGTGCCCCAGGCGTTCTACTGCGCAGCAACGCGTGGGCGGCTCCGAGGGAGGGGCGCTGGAGGGAGGACAGTGTGCTCCCCAGGCTGCAGGGCGGTGTGAGCAAAGGAGCCGGAGCGAGTGGGTGAGCAGGGGTGGCGGGAGGGGCGGGAGGACAGCACCTGGCAGCGAACCTGGGTCCTCGCTGCATCTGAAGCCGCAGCAGAGCTGGAGAGAGTCCCTGTGTGACCCCCAGTCAGGCGTGGCGGGCCCGTCCATCTCTGGGTGAGGTGTGGAGCGGAGGAGCATGGAGCCCGAGGCCCCCTGAGACCCAGCGCTGGCTTCCCATGGCCTTGTCCCTTGGGAGAATGCCTTTGGCAGGAGGCTGTTACCTGGGCGGGGTGAGGGGGGCTCACCCCCAGGTCTGGGTCTGCCTCTGCCTCCTCCCTGCTGTGTGACCTTGGACGAGGTATGAAACCTCTCCGAGTCTCCGAGCTCAGGAGGTTGTCAGTAGAACAAGGAGAACACCCGCCTCAGTGGGAGTCGTGAGGGCTGGAGAGGGAGTGTCTGAAGAGGCTGGCTGAACACCACGCCCACGAGAGGTGCTGATGACCTGGTTGTCGTTGACAGAGGAGTGAGAGGTGGGATGCACAGGCGGTTGGGTAATTATCACCCACGTGTAGGATCCTGGATCCTGAGGGTGGGGGGTCTGGGCTGTCCCCAGTGCTGCACCGCTATCAGCGAGGAGACTGAGGCATTGTGAACATGACGGCTGGAGAATTGGCAGGGCTGGAGGCACCCCCAAGCGAGCCTGGCTCCGGAGCTGGCCCTTGGGAGAATGCCTTGGGTAGGAGGAGCAGGGTGACACCCATGGAGTGCTGGCTCTCGGCCAGGCACCTGGGCGGGGAGAGGGGGGCTCACCCCCAGGTCTGGGTCTGACTCTGCCTCCTCCCTGCTGTGTGACCTGCCAGCTGGCTGCTGCCTTCCCTCCCGCTGGGCCCCCTCCCTCCTGTCCTCAGCCAGCTCTGTGTCTCCACCCGCCCCCTCACCTCCTCCGGGATTCTGCCAGCCT